>NC_089506.1:213970266-214576420 GCF_036850995.1 Saccopteryx leptura
GCAAAGCTCACCAGCTTGAACCCAAGGTCACTGGCTTGAGCAAGGGATCTCTTGGTCTGCTGTAGCCCACTGGTCAAGGCACATATGAGAAAGCAATCAATGAACAACTAAGGTGTCGCAACAAAGAATTGATGCTTCTCATATCTCTCTCCCTTCCTATCTGTCCCTATCTGTCTCTTTCTCTCTCTCTCTCTCTCTCTCTCTCTCTGTCACACACAAACACACACACACATTCCTCAGAAGATGGCAATAAGAATATGATCGTTGCCCTGGCCAGATAGCTCGACTAGTTAAAGCAGGGGTAGTCAACCTTTTTATACCTACCGCCCACTTTTGTATCTCTGTTAGTAGTAAATTTTCTAACCGCCCACCGGTTCCACAGTAATGGTGATTTATAAAGTAGGGAAGTAACTTTACAAAATTTATAAAGCAGTTACAGCAAGTTAAAGCATATAATAATAATTACTTACCAAGTACCTTATGTTGGATTTTTGCTAAGTTTGGCAGAATAAATCTTTATAAAACAACTTACTATAGTTAAATCTATCTTTTTATTTATACTTTGGTTGCTCTGCTACCGCCCACCATGAAAGCAGGAACGCCCCCTAGTGGGCGGTAGGGACCAGGTTGACTACCACTGGGTTAGACCATCCTCCCGACAGAGGTTGCTGGTTCTAACCCCGGTCAGGGGATATACAGGAGCAGATTGATGTTCCTGTCTCCTTCCCTTTCTCCCTTTCTCTCTCTCTCTAAAATCAATACAATAAACAGTTTTGAAAAAGAAAAAAGAAAGTGATTGTTGATTTCAGGTTTTGGTGTGTGGAAATGTCAGTTAACTCGGGGCAGCCACGGCTGTTTCCCACAATGGCCCCCAGTGCCCCGCCCTGACACCAGGCCCCAGAGACGCTCCTCCTCCAGCAGCTACTCAGAGATCTTTGTGCTGAAAACCAGTGTGGGGGGGGTGGGAGTGGGGCTCCTGTCTGAAGGATGCCTTACCCTGTGCAGAGACTGAGAGGGTGGAAATCCCAGATGAGGGGCAGGCAGGGGAAGACTTGGCTTCAGACAGAAAGTCTATATTAATTAATTTAATTAAAACGAAGAAAAAATAAATGCTCCACAGCCAGGAACACACACACAAGTGTCTAAGTTGTACAAAAAGTAAAAATAAGTGGTTGTGAATGACTGTGGATATAACTAACATATGTAGAATGAACAAATGCTCTTGATTGACATGTAGAGATATTGTTTAAATTGGGAAATTTTAATTCCTATTAGTTAAAACAAATTAAAAGAATGGCATAAACAACATATGCTTTTGTAGAAAATTCAGATGTGAGTGTTAAATAAAAAGGAGAATATTTTTTAAAAACCATACTGGTACCATCCGGAGTCAGTTAAAATTGGACAATGTTCTTGCTGGTTCGTGTTGATGAGTGCAGGTGCTGAGTGTGGAAAAGCAGGGATGTGACCATTTTGTACAGCATTTTGTGACCTGATTTATTCACTCATTTACACTGGAGCATTTTTCTACATCAAGAAATCATCAATTCCACCACTTCCTTTTTTTTTTTTTTTTTTTTTTTTTTACAGAGACAGAGTCAGTGAGAGGGATAGATAGGGTCAGACAGACAGGAACAGAGAGAGATGAGAAGCATCAATCATCAGTTTTTTTGTTGCGACACCTTAGTTGTTCATTGATTGCTTTCTCATATGTGCCTTGACCATGGGCCTTCAGCAGACCGAGTAACCCCTTGCTCAAGCCAGCGACCTTGGGTCTAAGCTGGTGAGCTTTTGCTGCTCAAGCTGGCAATCTCAGGGCTCGAACCTGGGTCCTCTGCATCCCAGTCCGAGGCTCTATCCACTGTGCCACTGCTTAGTCAGGCTCCACCACTTCCATTTTTAATAGGTCTGTGTTCCACTGTATGTGTGTGTTTACTCAATCTTATTGCCTACTGTTCGTTAAAATGTTCATTATTATCGTTACTACTTGTGTTTCTGCCCGGTGGCTTCCTACTATCTGAGACTGTGGTTGCACACTGCTGATGACTCTTCAAAAGGATATCCCAACTCATATGCCCCACAAGGTGCAGCGGTCCCCTTTCCCAGAACTCTCAGTCATCTATATAGCTTAACATTGCTGCCAACCTGACTGGTGGGAAAATGGCCTAGTGTAATCGTCTTAAGTTTCAGTTCCTTGATTACTAGTAATATTGAACACTTTTTTTTTTTTTTTTTTTTGTATTTTTCTGAAGCTGGAAACGGGGAGAGACAGTCAGACAGACTCCCGCATGCGCCCGACCAGGATCCACCCGGCACGCCCACCAGGGGCGAAGCTCTGCCCACCAGGGGGCGATGCTCTGCCCCTCCGGAGCGTCACTCTGCTGCGACCAGAGCCACTCTAGCGCCTGGGGCAGAGGCCAAGGAGCCATCCCCAGCGCCCAGGCCATCTTTGCTCCAATGGAGCCTTGGCTGCGGGAGGGGAAGAGAGAGACAGAGAGGAAGGAGGGGAGGAGGATGGAGAAGCAAATGGGCGCTTCTCCTATATGCCCTGGCTGGGAATCGAACCGGGGTCCCCCGCACGCCAGGCCGACGCTCTACTGCTGAGCCAACCGGCCAGGGCTGAACACTTTTTTCATAAATTTATTGAACATATACAGTAAGTTTTCATATAATGTCATGTGACTTTAAGTGAAATAACATATTACAAAGTCATTTTACCATAGACCAATTGATATTAACAAGAGTTAAGTTCCTACAGCATCATCAGTATAACAAAATGACTTTGAATAGAAGAACATCATCTAGGGACACAATGTATACTGCTTCTTTTGTGGACAGCTCATTATGTCCTTTAACCAATTTCCTATCATGTGTTCATGTTTGTCTTTTTTTTCTTTCCTTTTTTTTTTTTTTTTTTTTTTGTATTTTTCCAAAGCTGGAAACGGGGAAGCAGTCAGACAGACTCCCGCATGCGCCCAACCGGGATCCACCTGGCACGCCCACCAGGGGGCGATGCTCTGCCCATCTTGGGGCGTTGCTCTGCCGCAATCAGAGCCATTCTAGCACCTGAGGCAGAGGCCACAGAGCCATCCTCAGTGCCCGGGCAAACTTTGCTCCAGGGGAGCCTTGGCTGCGGGAGGGGAAGAGAGAGACAGAGGGGGAGGGGTGGAGAAGCAGATGGACGCTTCTCCTGTGTGCCCTGGTCGGGAATCGAACCTGGGACTCCTGCACACCAGGCCGATGCTCTACCACTGAGCCAACCAGCCAGGGCCTTTTTTTTTTTTTAAGAGAGAGAAACAGATAGGGACAAACAGGAAGGGAGGGAGATGAGAATCATCAACTTGTAGTTGTGCACTTTAGTTGTTACTTCTCATATGTGCCTTGCCTTTGACCAGGGGACTCCAGCTGAGCCTGTGATTCCTTGCTCAAGCCAGTGACCTTGGGCTTTAAGTCAGTGATCTTTGGGCTCAAGCCAGTGAACTTGGGGCTTAAACCTGGAACCTCAGTGTCCCAGGTCGACATTTCATCCACTGTGCCACCATTAGTCAGACTAAATTAACTTTTTGAATAAGCATTTCACCTGCCAGAAAGCACCAGTTCTCTGGTCCTCAAGAAGGGGTCCCTGCTTTGGATGACAAACGCTCAGGGCTAGACACGGGATGAGGTGAGAACTCAGCTTGAGCCAGTGAAGAGCTGTTTGATGGGGCCGGAGGGTGAAGAGTTCCTCTTTTAAACCGGCCACTGTCCCACCTCTGAGCTATCCCACTGAGGTGCTATATAAAGAAAAGGGTTCTTTGGTGCTAATATCATTTCAATAGAATTTTCCCCCATCTGTATTTCATTTTATCACCTGTATTTGATATTCAGGAGTCTGCTAAAAAAGTTTTCAAACTAAAGACAGTGTAAGAAAAAAAGGCATGTCCCTGGCCGGATAGCTCAGTTGGTTAGAGCATCATCCCGAAGTGCAGAGGTTGCTGGTTCAATCCCTGGTCAGGGTACATACAGGAACAGCTTGACATTCCTGTCTCTATTTCTCTCTCTCTCCTTTCCCTTCTCACTAAAATCAATAAATAAAACAAAAAAAGAAAATTACAAAAAAAAAGGGCAATGGAAGAAAACCACCCCCAGATTTGCCCCCCTCTACAGTCCTAAGGTCAGACTTCCCTAAACCTATCCTGAAAGGTGATCATTAAAATCCAACGTAGGGACCCTCCTCTTCTTGGCGGGGTCGGGCGTGCGGTCCCGATCCCGGTAATGTCGGAGGCAGAGGGCAAGGGCCCCAGCCCTCTTGGTGTCATGTCTTTGGTGCTGACGGTTTCCAGTCCGCTGGTTCTATCCTCAAGCGCTGGGACATGGTAAAAAACAAAAAAAAAAAACCAACGTAGGAGACAGTGTCAAAAAGCTTTATCATGCTATATTTCTGATGAAGTTGGCCCCCAAACTGGGTCACATGCAGAAATCCTCTGGAGATGATATTTTAAGGCCTTTCAGCATCAGGAAATGTGGAGACATGAACCGACGGAAGCTGTGGGCATGGACAGCCTCAAGGCCAAAGGCAAAGGCACAGCAGGGACAGGGTGATGGATCCCACTCTGGGTGGACTGACACACAGGACACTCTGGTTCCCTGGTCACATGGAATCCTGGTGCCAGAGAGAGAGTCGCACAGGTGGGAAATGCTCAGTTCTTAGTCACCAACGTCCCTTCCATCCTTAGGCACTGCCAGCTGACAAAGGGTGTGAGTGCTCATGGGGAGCAACTCCCCAGAAGAACAAAAAGCCCAAAGAAACCCATAGGGACTACTACCAGAAGACTCAAGAGGCCCGCGGCCGTGGCCAGCCTCACCCGCCCTGCCGGGGGCCCAAGGGGGCCTGAGCAGGGTAAGGACCGCTGCTGTCCAGTATGCCCATCCCTCCCGGTCTCAGAGGTCATCTTACCAGACAGAGTTCCGAGTTTAAGAAAATGTCACAGCCTGACTAGGTGGTGACACAGTGGATAGAGCATCGGCCTGGGATGCAGAGGACCCAGGTTCAAAACCCCAAGGTCGTCTGACCTGTGGTGGCGCAGTGGATAAAGCGTTGACCTGGAAATGCTGAGGTCGCCAGTTCGAAACCCTGGGCTTGCCTGGTCAAGGCACATATGGAAGTTGATGCTTCCAGCTCCTCCCCCCTTCTCTCTCTCTGTCTCTCCTCTCTCTCTCTCCCTCTGTCTCTCCCTCTCCTCTCTAAAATGAATAAATAAATTAAAAAAACAACAACAACAAAACCCCAAGGTCGCTGGCTTGAGCGCAGGCTCACCAACTTGAGCACAGGGTCACTGGCTTGAGTGGGGGATCATAGACATGACCCCATGGTGGCTAGCTTGAGCCGAAACATCGCTGGCTTGAAGCCCAAGGTAGCTGGCTTGAGCAAGGGGTCACTCAGACTGTTGTAGCCCACGGTCAAGGCACATATGAGAAAGCAATCAATGAACTAAGGAACTGCAACAAAGAACTGATGTTCTCATCTCTTTCCCTTCCTGTCTGTCTGTCCCTATCTGTCCTTCTGTCTCTGTCACACACAAAAAAGAAAATGTCACAAACACAATATGATGCTCTACAGTTTAAAAGAAACCCTCTTCTTTCTTTCCCTCTTGAAAAAATCACTTCATTGTCATTAAGGTAACTGGAATATGCCATGCGATCTCGATCCACTATAACAAGGAATAACTAACGCGAAGGGACAGAGCCTGGCCAAGACTAATAAACAAACACCAAATCTTTGCTTTTTATGAGGAAATGCTCAGGGCTAGACTCGGGAGGACGTAAAAATGATCCTGACAGCTGAACAGTACTTGGTGGGGCTGGGAATAAAGTAGGAGCTAGCTTTGTGTTGGTAGTTAAATAAATAAATGAAGAAAAGAAGTTGCAAATCGAAGTCATCTTCCAACAGAAGGGAGGGGAGCTGTGGCAGGTGGACAGAGGTGTGAGTAGGGAACTTTTAAAACTGGGTTAGAGTCAGAAAAAAAATTCAATAGATGTTTTCAAAGAGGAAAATATTTTTATTTATGGACCACTTACTTTATTTTTAGATTTAAAAGAATCAAGAACTTTCAGCTGGGGGTAGGGGACAGAGGCTGGGGACCAGGTAAGGTAGAGACTAAGTTAAATCTACAAAGAGTAGACTATCTGAGTAATATCTCTAGCCTCCAGAAGGCATGACTAGAGCAAAGTGAGAACTTCCTACACATGTTCAGTATATATACAATGGATTTGAGTATATTTGGAATTGTTATCTGTCTAACAAAGTCTAATCAAAATGTCATGTAGCACATGAAAACCCATGGATATTTAAGGCAACTCTTATAGAAACCTTTGAGTATCCCACAAAAAGCAACAACAGCAGTTATACAATTGAAAACACACCAGCATGGCTTATCCTTAACATCTAGATACGAAATACCTAATTCCCACTTCTAAAGACCAATATACCACAGTCCCCTTTTAGATTTGTTTTAAAAACATACATTCCCCCTCTTTCCCATTAATAAAGTGCTCTGTTTTAAAATTAAATTCAACTTTGGTTTTTAGTATTTCATTTTTGGAGAATTTCTAAAAAACAAACTGAAATAACCTGAGTGTGGGCTTTTCCAAACTCTAGGAATCAAAGAAAGCTTTTCTTAATATTCCATGCAATGAGACATTCTTTCCATTTTATATATAAAAGCAAAGTAAAGAAGCTTTTTGCCTGACCAGTGGTGGTGCAGCAGATAGGAGCTCTGACTGACTTGGGACGCTGAGATCCCAGGTTCAAAACACTAAGGTCACCGGCTTGAGCACAGACTCACCAGCTTGAGTGCGGGGTCAAAGGCTTGAGCGTGGGATTATCGACATCATCCCATGGTTGCTGGCTTGAGCCCAAAGGTCACGAACTTAAAGCCCAAGGTCACTGGCTTGGCTGGAGCCCCACCTACCCCCACTCCAAGGCATGTATGAGAAGCAAACAATGAACAACTAAAGTGCCACAACTATGAGTTGATGCTTCTCATCTCTCTCCCTTCCTGTCTCTCTCTCTAAAAAAACAACCACCAGAAGCTGACTTTTCATGTCAAATCAAAATTAAGACAACAGAAACCAACATTCTCAATTCCCAGAATGCAAGAGAGATTACTAGGTAAACACTCTTGCAGAATGTAATTAAGAGTTTTGGTAACTTTCATAAATCAAGGTTATTTTAATAACAAAGTAAGTGAACATATTAAATTTAATTCTTCCCTTTTAGATGCCCCTTAGGGCAGGGTTACACATAGGAAATAACTCAACTGTAGCTGGTTAAAAATGAACCCAACAAAAATCAAAGATCTTGTTCTTTTCCATTATTGATCATTTAATTCCTTCCTGGGGATGAAGGCATAGAGTGAATTTCCGGAAGTAAAATGGGGTTTTGGGGGTCTTTTATATTAGGGCAGACAGAGTTAACACCTGGGGTGCTGGGTGCAGGCTTCTGCGCTGGGAGGAGACACCTTCTCCTGCTGGCTAGTTCCAGGTCCCCACAGTGACATGACTTCTTGACATGATCAATAAGTAAGTATATTTACAGAGGAGTCAGAGGGGACCCTGAACTCCTAAACTTCACACCACCAATGTTCTTTTACAGCTTCTTTTCTCCATTTCTCATAACTGTGCCACCACTTAGATCTAGAATGCAGGTAAGCAGAGTAAGACGTGAGTGTGGGGGCCCTGGAATTACAAGAGCTGCCCCCGAGACCCATTGGGTGACACAGGGAGAGAGGGGGAAGGGTCTTGACACATGTCTGAGAGACCAGGCCACCGAGCTGAAATCCAAGGATCAGGTTGGACTCATAAAAACCAAAGATTTCCCCATCTTTACGTTAAAGGGACTGCTAGTTCAGCATCTGCCTAAAAAGAATCCCAACAAATGGCACTATTTAATTCACACTAATTTTCAATAATTTTTGTAAGACAGAAAAATATATATTGTGAGTGTATAAAAATTGACCCTGGCTTGTTGGCTCCGTGGATAGAGCATCTGTCCAGCGTGCAGCTGCCCCATGTTCAATTCCTGGTCAGAGCACAGAGGAGAAGCAACCATCTGCTTCTCTCCCCTTCTCTCTCTCTTCCCCTCTCATAGCCAGTGGCTTGATTGGTTCTAGTGTCAGCCCCAGGCACTGAGGATAGCTTGGTTGATCCAAATGTTGGCCTCAGGAGCTGAGGATAGCTATGTTGATTTGACCATCAGCCCCAGACAGGGGTTGCCAGGTAGATCTCGGTTGGGGCGCATGTTGGAGTCTGTCTCTATCTCCCCTCCTCTCACTTAAAAAATAAATAAATAAAAATTTAAAAAAGAAAAAATATATATACACACGCACACACACGCATATATATATATGTTATATTATATACATTAAGTATAGCATATATTATGTTTGATAGCTAGAGAAATAAGAAAATAAGCATCCCATCCTGGAAAAACTGTCCCTGGGGAGAAATTATTCTCAAGTAAACTATATTCTGGCCTGACCTGTGGTGGCGCAGTGGGTAAAAGCGTCGACCTGGAAACGCTGAGGTTGCCAGTTCAAAGCCCTGGGCTTGCCTGGTCAAGGCACATACGGGAGTTGATGCTTCCAGCTCCTCCCCCCTTCTCTCTCTCTGTCTCTCTCTCCTCTCTAAAAATGAATAAATTTAAAAAAAAATTAAAAAAAAACAAAACTATATTCTGGCTTCCAAAACTTCCTAATCCACTCAGCTTCTACCTCGCTCCTGTGCAACCTAACAGGAGACAGGCTAAGGACGCACCAGCTCCCCGTTCTGAAGACAGGCTCTTGTCCAGAACTAACACTGTACACTTGAGACAGCCCACAGCCACCTGCACAAGAGCCCAGGGGCTTTTTTTTTTTTTTTCATTTTTCTGAAGCTGGAAACAGGGAGAGACAGTCAGACAGACTCCCGCATGCGCCCGACCGGGATCCACCTGGCACGCCCACCAGGGGGCGACGCTCTGCCCACCAGGGGGCGATGCTCTGCCCATCCTGGGCGTCGCCATGTCGCGACCAGAGCCACTCTAGCGCCTGAGGCAGAGGCCACAGAGCCATCCCCAGCGCCCGGGTCATCTTTGCTCCAATGGAGCCTTGGCTGCGGGAGGGGAAGAGAGAGACAGAGAGGAAAGCGCGGCGGAGGGGTGGAGAAGCAAATGGGCGCTTCTCCTGTGTACCCTGGCCGGGAATCGAACCTGGGTCCTCCACACGCTAGGCCAACGCTCTACCGCTGAGCCAACCAGCCAGGGCCCAGGGGCTTTTTGCCTTGATCTGGCTATTTGTTTCCTGGGAAGAAAGAAGTGGTGAAAAGACGGGTGTGGGTAAGGTTAGAGGACAGATCTGAGATGAAGTAGAATAGAAGGAAGGGCACTCGAAGAGCACGGGAAACACGAGGCCCGGGGAGGTGCACCAGAACTCTAGTGAAAGGCATTCCTGTGAATCTGTCGCTGTTGATAACCAGAATCTACACTTCCTAACCCCCACCTACCCCGTCCCACTTAATTTGGCATTTCCCACATCTCTTGCCCATAAGAAGTGGTCAAAAAAGTCACTGATTGCCCTGGCCATTGGCTCAGTGGTAGAGCGTCGGCCTGGCGTGCAGAAGTCCCGGGTTTGATTCCCGGCCAGGGCACACAGGAGAAGCGCCCATCTGCTTCTCCACCCCTCCCCCTCTCCTTCCTCTCTGTCTCTCTCTTCCCCTCCCGTAGCCACCGAGGCTCCATTGGAGCAAAGATGGCCCGGGCGCTGGGGATGGCTCCTTGGCCTCTGCCCCAGGCGCTAGTGGCTCTGGTCGCAGCAGAGTGACGCCCCGAGGGGTAGAGTATCGCCCCCTGGTGGGCAGAGCGTCGCCCCTGGTGGGCGTGCGGGGTGGATCCCAGTAGGGCGCATGTGGGAGTCTGTCTGACTGTCTCTCCCCGTTTCCATCTTCAGAAAAATACACACACACACACACACACACACACACACAAAAGTCACTGATTAAAGACTATGCAGACTCTCAGTGTCTGCAAATGTTTCATTTCCTCGGGGCGAGGCTTTTCCACCCTGGTAATGGAGGTGATTTCTTAGGACACCTAGTTCCGGCAGGCCCCCGGCTGACTCTAGTTCTCTAGAACAAGTTGGTGAGGAGCGCCGCAGGGCGTGAACTGACAAACGCAGGAGGTATGGAGCAGTGAAGCGCTAGCCCGTCAATAGGATGGACAAACACCCGCACAACGGGATACTGCTCAGCACCAAAGGAATGAGTAAAAGGACAACACTAGCAACTACCTGGATGAATCTCAAAATCATTCTGTTGACTCAAGGAAGCCAGACCAAAAAAAAAAAAAAAAAAAGATACACTGTATGATGCCATTCATATAAAGTTCTTAAAAAACGCAAATTAATCGACAGTGACAGAAGCAGATTGGTGGGGGCCAGGGGATAGAAGCAAGGAGAGAGACTCCTGAGGGGCACGAGGAGACCTTGGGGACAATGATGATCATCATTATTTGATTGTGGGGATGGTTTCTGCGGTATTAGTGTGGTATTAGGAAGGAAGGGAGGGAGGGAGGGAAGAAAGAAAGAAGGAAAGAGAGAGAAAGAGATAGAGCGCAAAGAGAAAAGGAAGCCCCAGGTCAAAGATTTAATTCTGTGTCATCCACACCAGACAACTCCTAGGTGCTGGGATTTCCTACCAGACCTCTTCGCAGCCTTTCTGAGAATTGCATCACCTCTGCTTTCCTAAATAGCTGGCTTTGTTGTTGTTGTTGTTGATCTCACATTTCTGCTGTCTGGTCTCCTGTATCAAAACCCACTGCTCTGGGATCTCCCCTCCTTCTGAACATGTTCACAGAAACAGCAAAAACAATTCGCCTTTCAGCATCTTCCTCTCACACAGAAGCTGAGAACAGAAACGTTTCCATGCCTGCCCTTACAGAGAAGTGACTGAGCCAGACAGTGCTGGCTACAATGCTCAGCACGACAGTCCCAACTACATGTGGCTATTTATACTCAAATTAGTTGAAATAAAACAAAAATAAAACCTCACTTCCTCAGTTGCATGAGCCACATTGGAAGCGTCAGTGGTCCCATGTGGCCATGGACTACTGAAGTGGACAGCACTAGATGGAAATTTCCATCATCACAGAAAGTTGTGCTGGACAAATGGTTACTTCACTCAAACCACAGAAAGAGTCTTGGCCCTCATGAATTGAATAGATAGCTCAATGTAGTGCGCACAGAGGTAGAGGAAAGCTGCCTTGCCCCTCATCCACACATACACAGATGAGAAGCATCTCTTTGGGGTACGTGATCAGGGAGAAAAGAACCGGAAGGACACCAATGGGGAGCAGGTGTGGGGACGTTGAGGGGCAAGGCACAGTGTGGGGCCTGCTCCCGAGTTGGGGCAATATGGAAGGTCTGTGGTAGCCCTACTGGAGTGATGGGGATCATTCGCTCTCCACATGCACTTATTTAAGCAGCCAGCATCTGATGTGCTCCATGCCGCCTCTGTGCCAGATGTGCACAGGAGCCGCCAGTGGTGCAGTCAGTGGGAACAGCATGCAGAGGGGGTGGAAGGGAGTGGAAGAACAGTGGGCCATGGTACAGAGAGCAGAGGGAGGTGGGGCAAGGTCAGGCCTCAGAAGGGTCCAAACAGAAGGGGGTCTGTTTACTCAAAGTAATCCCTGCCCCTACCTTTCACTCTACATCTCATGCCTTCATTTTATCACTATCTTAGGATGTATGGCAGCATACCCCCAACATCTCCCCCACTCCAGTGCCTGCCCCAGGACAGCAGGGAACTAATCCTCAGAGCCTGCAGCCAAGCCTGGCGCTCAGGATGTTTTGCTGAATGAGTCAATGGATGAGCGAAGAGGGAGGTATGACCTCTTCCTTAGAAATTCACTCTGGCTAGAGAAGGTTTGGGATTGGGGAGATCAATGTAACAGTGGCAACTGGAACCAGGATGGTAGCAATGAAGATTAAAACAAGAAGGCACATTAAAACAAAAACTGGGGGGGGGACGACGACGTGATGAATGGAGAATTGACTTGGGGTGATGAATACACCATACAGTGTATATACGATGTGTTGTAGAATTATACACCTGAAACCTATAATATTGTTAACCGGTGTCACAGCCCCCCTCCAAAAAAACTGGGCCAGCCCTGATTGAGTAGCTCAGTTGGTTAGAGTGTTGACACACCAACGAATGCGTAAACAACTAAAATAACAAACCAATGTCTCTCTCTCTCTCTAAAATTCAATATAAATTCAAAAACAAATTGGACCAAAAGAATGCTGAAACTTAGTGAGCGACTGGATATGGAAGGTGACAAAGATGACCCCAGGGCCCTGACTTTTAACAGGGCACAGGAAGCAAATGCCTGAAAGTCTCGTTGTCTCACTGCTGACAATGCTCCTGGTTCAGTCTCTTGCAATTACCTTTTTGACCCTCACAATAAACAGAAGTGCCTCATACTGTGTGTCCTCTCCCCAGTACCCATCTGGTGTACAGTAAGGATTTAAGAGATTCTGAGACAAGCTTAACATCACCTCTGGGGGCTTCCTGAGTAGGGGGATGAGGTCACGTGAAGGCCACACTGAAGGACATCCTACAAAATAACTGGCCTGTGACATCATAATCAAGGTCGTGAAAATCAGAAAGGATCTGAGACAGAGCAGAGGAGACCAGGGGAACATATACGACCCCTAAGGTCTCAGCAGAGAGGGAGGGATGAGGGAAGAGTAATGTGGAGAAAAGTTCACATTTGGGACTCTGGGTGAAAAGTATGATTTTTGCAACCTTTCTATAAATTGTTCCAAAACATAAAATTTTTAAAAATCTTAAAAATAAAAACCTAGATATTAAATTTAATTCAGTAATCTGTTTTGGAAGAACTTGTGCCAGTCCTTGACCCTGATGTCCAACTGCCACCAAAGGGTCCCTGCAATGGCAGGATGGGACGCAGCAGCAGGGCTGCAGGCTGGGAGGCCTCTATACCAAAGCGGGCATCTTACCCAAGTGTTCACCCTAACAGGTAAGTGCCTCTCCTTGCTCTTGCATGCCTATTCCCCCACAAAACGGGGGCAAAAAAAAATTTCAGGGCCCTGGGGTCATCTTTGTCACCTTCCATATCCAGTCGCTCACTAAGTTTCAGCCTTCTTTTGGTCCAATTTGTTTTTGAATTTATATTGAGTTTTAGAGAGAGAGAGAGACATTGGTTTGTTATTTTAGTTGTTTATGCATTCGTTGGTGTGTCAACACTCTAACCAACTGAGCTACTCAATCAGTGCACTCCTGGTGACTCTAGTACAGTTACAATGGGCCAACATTTGCAGGCAACTAGGAAAGGCAGCTCAAGCCACCAAATCTTAATGGTCTAAAACAGACACACAATTTAAAAAAACTGCTCTTGGCCCTGGCCGGTTGGCTTAGTGGTAGAGCATCGGCCTGGCGTGCAGGAGTCCCAGGTTCGATTCCCAGCCAGGGCACACAGGAGAAGCGCCCATCTGCTTCTCCATCCCTCCCCCTCTCCTTCCTCTCTGTCTCTCTCTTCCCCTCCCACAGCCAAGGCTCCATTGGAGCAAAGTTGGCCCGGGCGCTGAGGATGGCTCTGTGGCCTCTGCCTCAGGCACTAGAATGGCCCTGGTTGCAACAGAGCATCGCCCCCTGGTGGGTGTGCCGGGTGGATCCCGGTCAGGCGCATGCGGGAGTCTGTCTGACTGCCTCCCCATTTCCAACTTCAGAAAAATACAAAAAAAAACCCTGCTCTTAATATTGCAAGAAGAAATCACACAACTAGTCCAAGCAGTGGTGAATTTACTATTTGTAAAGTGGAAAGCAAGAAGAAAAACTTCTGATGCACTGTATCAGTTTGCTTAGGAAAAAAAGGCAAAATGATCATCTCTATGGAGTAAGATTATGACAGCCCACGCCTCCAGCTTAATCCTACCCAAATTACTTGTATATAACTATAAAAGTTTTGGGTCAAACTTTCCTCGTTGGATGCTTTCTCACACGGCACCGAATGCTGTTGTATGGGCGAATAACTACACATATGTCTCTTCCATAGCATCCACTTGGGTTGCTTGGGATGGGTTGGGACTGTTGCTAGCAGTTTTCAGGACAAGGATTTTAAGAAAACTGATGGCTACTAAACTCACGCCTGTCTGTCTCTCAAACATTATTTTTCCTCCCATAAGCTAAGTACTTGATCATTGCAAGAAGACAGCTCGTGGCTGCCCAGGGAATCAGCACACGGAGCCCTTCGCTTGCTCTCACCTCAGGTTACTAATGAGGGGCATCTCCAGCTGTCCCAGTCAATTGCCCATTTCTAACCTTCTTCTCTAATGGAAAAGAACTTGGTGGATTTTAAAAACTTTCAGCATTTTTTAGTCCTCTGCAGCAATTGCAGAAGCCAGCAATTGGTCCAATTAGCTCTGCAAGCTTGAGTGGGAGTCACCGGTCTCAATGACAAGGGCAAAAGCTGTACAAGGAGAGGCTAAGATGCCCAGCACTTACTAACCAAAGCTGCCCCGCAAATCCATCAAGGTGTTCCTCCCTGACTCTGCTACATCTGCGGCGCGGCAGTTCTCCAGGAACACCAGAGCCGGTGATGGCACTTGGCACTTGAGATGAAAGCCGCTTGTCATGTCTGGCAGCCCACTTGCTTTACAGAGGCAGCCACTGCAGCTGGAGAGGGGAAGACTGGTCACCGGGTACATGGCTCCCCAGGGCAGGGCTGGCACTCAAGTCTGTGTCTGCAGACTCCACGACTCAGGTCCTCTCCCTGGACTCCACCATCTCTAGCTACCACCACTCCCATTGAATAAGCAGTCCCGGGACCAAGGAGCCACTCTAGGACCAGAACAGATTTGCAATCCCTCACCGTAGTTATTACAGGCAGGAAGTAGAAGACTGTTGTTTGCTCTGCCCCAGCCTTTCTTTAAAAAAATCTGGAGATTCTGTCTGCTCCGAAGGCTGCAGGCGGCTCAGGTTACCTATCTCTGACTAAGCCTTTTTAAGCAGAGTGGTCAGGTTCCGGAGTTACTCTGTAACACGACCATGTCTGCAGCCTGTGACATGCCAGCTCCTGTTATCGGACACACATCTGTGATCTCAATTCCCACCTAGGAAAAGAGGCCGATCCACAATGCACAGTGGTCCTTTCCACAAAATTGAAAATGAATGCCTTCTGGGTTTCATAAATGAGCTAGAATGCCAAAATGGTTATAGGATTTGGCTTTTTTCTTTAGTTGTAACATCACTTGCGGTCTTTCCAAGGGTGGACATCTAATCACAGTCTCAGTGCTGGCTAGCCAAGCATTTGCTTCATGGCTCATGCTCCAGAAGCTCTGGGTAGCTTTTCCTAATAGCTGGGGTAATAGTGGGTTTTGGCATTGAAGGCATTCTTTTCCAAACCACATTTGCACTGTCCACCAGCTCTTAATCCAGGGGAGTGGGGGTGGGAGGCCAGAAGCATACTCGCTTGTGGCTGCACTTAAACTGCACAGAACACAACAGAGACCTAATCCATGCAGAACTAATTCTTAAGCTAGAAAGTTCTAATTCTTAAGTCTTAGAGTTGTCCACCTTGGTTTTCTGCTTTTAGTTCCTTCTCATCCACTATATTGACCACACTGCTACTGATGAAAGAAAACAAACCTACTTAAAACCTCAGTTAGGCATCAAATGGCCACCAAGAGTGGTCAGAGAAGAGGAAGGTGCTGCCCAGTACCAGACGGGCAGCCATAGCCTCATGTGTAGGCAAGGGGAGCCACAGTGCTCTAGTCCTTGTGGGGTACAGTTCTCCGACTTCCCACAGTAGCATGACGGGGAAGGAAGAGCCCAGGCCGGAAGTCAAGGGGCTGGGTCCTGGCCTGGCTCTTCAAGGGCATGTGACCTTGGTCCAGTTCCCCCACTTCACAGAGCCAGTGCTTTCTCCTGTAAACGCCAAGGGCTGCTGTGAACTCTTAACATCCTATGAGCTCTTGCATCCCCTTGAGTTTTAAATCAGTTTTGGTGGAGCTTGCCCCCCCAATCAATAGACAGGTTTCTTCACACGCATGAAACCAAAAGCAAAATGAGTCACTCTAAGTAGGAATAATACAAGGAATTGTTAATTTTTTATAAACATGCCTTAAACCAAACTAGGCCATAAACCACTCTGGTCCAAGAAAAAGACAAAATACTGAAACAATCTTCTATTTCAGTGCTTAAGTAAAAAATGTGTTCAGGCCCTGGCTGGGTAGCTCAGTCGGTTAGAGCACCATCTGGATACACGAAGGTTGAGGGTTCCATCCCGTCAGGGTACATACAAGAATCAACCAATGAGTACATAAATAACTCTCTACCCCTTCCTCTCTAAAAAATAAAAATCAAGAAAAAAAAAAAAAAAAAGAATGTGTTCAGCCAAATTAATTGAAAAGTTTAACTCATTTAAGAAACTTTCTATTCACAAGTCAAAGAGCATCACCTAATGCCTAGAATAACAGAATGTCAGGTCTTAGAGGTCATCTAGGGCAATTGACTCCTTTGACTGAAAAATCAAAATGCAGACTGGGCAAGGTCACAAAGGCAAAACAGGGATGGGAACCCACATCCTACATCTGCTTGGGTCTGCCACATGGTCAGTGCTAAATATTCGATGGTGAACGAATGAAGTTAAGTGGTATTCCCTACAATGCACAGTTCTTCGAACTGGTTCACAAATAAGTGAAGTTCCAGGTTATGGAGATATCCTAGCACACAAGTATTTCAAAATTCTACTTTTAGCTCCTTAAGAAGCCAGACTGGAATTTCTCGCGTTTCCCACCTAAGCTAAGTATTTTCCCAACAGGGCAAAGAAATCACCTCTGAAAACCTGGAGTCTTTTACCTGGCATCAGAGGAGCAGCCTGACTGCAGCTTTAGTCATGTGTTTACGAACAGACCCACCCACGTCACAGGCTTTTAAAACACTGGATTAGGGACAAGGAAAAGGTCTTCTGACAACAGACTTCTGGGGAAAAACCGTTTAAGAATTTCAGAAATCCCTTTTCTGGGAGGGTTTAGAATGGCAGCAACAAGAATTAGCAATTGGGGTCTAGGAAACTGGTTTGCGAAAAACACAGAAAAGCAAAAAGAACTGGGAGTCTAGAACCAGATGCGGGTACAGAGGGGAGACCGAGGACTGGCCCGAGGCCAGGAGCTGGAGTGAAGCCAGGTGGTTCAGGGCTCCGGGCTCTGGGTTAGAGCAGCAGACGAGGAGGAAGGGGGAGCCAGGGCGCATCCCTAGGCCCGGCTAGGGAACCCAGGACTTCGAGGGCCGTGCAGGGAGGGGCGGGCGGGGCAGGGTCCCCGGGCGGGGCGGGGCCCCTGGGCGGGGCCGAGGGCGGGGCAGGAGTTCGCGGTCCACGGGCGGGTCCCCCGCGCGGCCGGCCCACGCACCTCTTCGGCCTGCTTGCGCAGCGCCTTCTCGCGCTCGTACTGGGTGAGCAGCTGCTCGTTGTCCTCGCGCAGCAGCTCCAGTTCTACCTCGTGCTCCTGGTTCTCGCTGAGCACCGAGTCCAGGTTCTCCAGTACGTTCACCACGAGCGGCATGAGCTCCTTGACCACCTCCTCGTCATAGCAGTGGATGAGGCGCTCGAACTCGCGGTAGATGGAGCCCGCCAGGCCCGACACCCGCTCCGACATCACGGAGCCGGAACAGTAATCATCCTGGTACACCACCACTCCGCCGCCCTCGTCCATCTGGATCTCCATCATCGTGGCCACCGCCGCCGCCAGCGCGACTCGCTGTCCGCCGGCGCGCCTGCTCTCCGCCCCGGGTGCCTTTAGCCCGCAGGCCGCGGCCCGTTACCTCCGTCGCAGCCGCTATCGCTGTAGCCTCAGGATTCAGCAGCCGCCCGCCGGTGCCGCTGGTCCTGATGCTGCGTCCGTCACTCAGCGACCGGAAGTCCCGCCTCCCGGAAGTCCCGCCCGGCGGGCCGAGAGGGTGGTGGCCGCGGGTACGGCCGCAGCCCCGCGGCGCCGCTAGGGGTCGCAGGGGCCGTGACGTAAGAGGAACCCGAGCTCAAGGCCAGAAAGAATCTAGGCCCAGCGGGGCAGGGAGCGCTTCCGGGCAGGTTTATCACCGTCGCTATACGCCAGTGCCTGTCACATTTAGCGTATTCCCGTCAACTCGCTCTCAGACACCGGTCCGGACTTTTAAGTGACTTAGCATATGTCCCAACACCATATATAGACGATAGTGTCCGGTTTAGAGACTTCAACGAGCATCCGTGCGCCCACTCTCCTCTCATAAGTGACCCAAGTGCTTGCCTGGTGTACTTTGATTTACCTTCATAATTTTGCTGCACCGTAGTGCGCACTCCTAGAGTAAGCATTCACAGCTTCTCTTCAAATACTGCCTACACTGTCCCCTCTGGGATTCCATTAAGTGCAAGCTGCCCATCTCATCCTAAAATCCAGTTAATAATTTTCATTTAGTCTCTTTAATGTCCTGCATTTTGTGTAACTTCTTCAGATTTCCTAGTTTCTCATCGGATACGTGTAATCTTTTAATCCCAACCATTGAGTTGTAAACTTCAATGGTTATATTTTAAATTTCTATTTGTCCTATACAATTTTCTAATATTCTACCAATTCGGATACGCTCTCATTTCTTCCACTTTTAGCTACTTATTTTAAATCTTAGTTTTGTTTTGCTTTTTTAATCTCATAATTATAATATCTGCAGTCTTTGCAGGTCCGATTCCATTGTTTTGGTTAACTCTTCCTCGGGCTGCTACCTTCCTTGAAGCTAGTATTCCTTGTATCTACAATACATCTGTGTATTGTATACAATACAATGTATCTACAATAAAATTCAAAATAAGTAGCTCCAGAGGATTTATTTTCTTTTACAGGCATGAGGACACCATGAGCCCAAGGCTGACACTTTCAGTGTAGGGGCCACACAGGCAGTGTGAATTCTGACCAAAGCCAAATCAAATCATAAGACAGCTTCTTGCTAACAGAAATGCTCTCACCCCTGCCTTTCACCTAATGAAATGCTTCAAGGTCCATTCATCCTGATGACAGGAACCTCTCATCCTAACCTGACTGTGCCAAATCATTCACATACATAGTGCCCTAAACACTATTGCACACTTTGTGCCCTTGAAGTCTAATATGCTGTATGGATGCCCACCCACCCAACTAAAAGATAAACAGGGTTCAGTCTTAGATTCAGATTGCCTTAGCTTTGATCCTAGCTAAGTGCCTTAATCATTGTTTCCAAACCTGTAAAACAGCCTAAAAATATTACCATCATACTAGGAATGTTATAAAGTAAGCCAGTCCACAAGAGGGATTTAGTGCCTGCCATCTCTAGCCAGTAGTAAGCATGCAATAATGTTATATAGAATTATTTTTAAGTGTGAGATGAGAAGCATCACCTCATAATTACTTCACTTTGATCGCTCCTCTAATGTGCCTTGACTATGGGGCTCAAGCCAAGCCAGTGACTGCTTGCTCAAGCCAGCGACCTTGGGTTTTCAAACCTGGGACCTCAGCATCCCATGTTGATGCTCTCCAGGGGTCCCCAAACTTTTTACACAGGGGGCCAGTTCACTGACCCTCAGACCGCTGGAGGGTCGCCACATACAGTGCTCCTCTCACTGACCACCAATGAAAGAGGTGCCCCTTCTGGAAGTGCAGTGGGGGGCCGGATAAATGGCCTCAGGGGGCCACAAGCGGCCCATGGGCCGTAGTTTGGGGATGCCTGCTCTATCCACTGTGCCACCACCAGGCTGTTGGTATTATATTCTCAAAATGAGGAAAAAGAGGTGAATTTTTTCTTTCCTGGTAAGTTACAGGAAAGCTTGTGAGTGTTTTAGGAAATGTTTAAGACTTCTGCCTTAGACCATTTTCAGAAATTTGACCCCTCTGAATTCCAGTAGTAAATTCAGTCAGGCAGCACCTACTCCCAAGAGAGGTCAACTGACTTGGCCATCAACTTGATTAGTTTTTATTACTAACATGATTAGACAAACTTGTTACTTGAAATTGGCTAAAACAAAATAAAGTTTTAACACGATATGCTGGATAACTCTTGATGCTTACTGAAGAATGCAGCGAGAACACTCGAGAGCTCAACCTGACTAGTACTTAATAAAAGAATCGGCTTCCTTTCATATTTGTAAAGATAATTTGGACTACATCTTTTTCTCATTACAAGATCCTAAAATGTCAGATGGACACACAGGTTTCAAAAGTTCTACTTTGGCCCTGGCCGGTTGGCTCAGTGGTAGAGCGTCGGCCTGGCGTGCAGGAGTCCCGGGTTCAATTCCCGGCCAGGGCACACAGGAGAAGCGCCCATCTGCTTCTCCACCCCTCCCCCTCTCCTTCCTCTCTGTCTCTCTCTCTTCCCCTCCCGCAGCCAAGGCTCCATTGGAGCAAAAAGTTGGCCCGGGTGCTGAGGAGGGCTCTATGGCCTCTGCCTCAGGCGCTAGAATGGCTCTGGTTGCAACAGAGTGATGCTCCAGATGGGCAGAGCATCACCCCCTGGTGGGCATGCCGGGTGGGTCCCGGTCGGGCACATGCGGGAGTCTGTCTGACTGCCTCCCCGTTTCCAGCTTCGGACTTTAATTTCTAAGTATCCCTAATGCTTGATGAAAAGTCACCTAGGTCCTTGTATTGTCCCTCTAATTTCTTCTGTTAATTTTAGGTAGCACTTAGTAGTCACATAAAACAGGAACACTCCATTCATGATCTCCAAGAACACTAAGGATTAAGAATGTAATGACTTCAGCCTGACTGGTGGTTGCTCAGTGGATAAAGCATCAGCCTGGGACACTGAAGTCCCAGGTTTGAAACCCCAAGGTTGCTGGCTTGAGCTCAGGCTCACCAGCTTGAGCACGAGGTTGCAGGCTTGAGCGTAGGTTTGTTTTTTTTCTTTTTTGGACAGACAGGGAGAGAGATGAGAAGCATCAATTCTTCATTGCAGCTCCTTAGTTGTTCATTGCTTGCATTTTCATCTGTGCCTTGATGGAGGCAGGGGCGCTACAGCAGAGCAAGTAACTAACTCGTTGCTCAAGCCTGTGACCTCTGGGCTCAAGCCAGCGACCATGGGGTCATGTCTATGATCCCACACTCAAGCCAGTGACCACCACGCTCGAGCTGGTGAGCCCAGGCTCAAGCCAGTGACCTCGGGTCTTTGAACCTGGGTCGTCTGTGTCCTAGTCCAATGCTCTACCCACTGCGCCACCACCTGATCAGGCAAGTGTGGGTTCATTGACATGATCCCATGGTCGCTGGCTTGAAGCAAGGGGTCACTGGCTCAGCTGGAAACCCCTGGTCAAGGCACATATAAGAAGAAATTAGTCTATAGCCATACCACCCTGAATGCACCCGATCTTGTCTGATCTCAGAAGCTAAGCAGTGTTGGGCCTGGTTAGCACTTGGATGGGAGAAGCAATCAGTGAACAACTAAAGTGCTGCAACTACAAGTTGATGCTTCTCACATTTCTCCATCCATGTCTCTCTCAGTAAAAGAGTATTTCAGAAGAAATTAACTGGAGCTCAAGAGGTTTATACATCCATGCAAGGTTTGATTCACAAAGATACTATGTTCCATCTAAAGATACAGTGTATTTCTGGACAAAGCACAGGACTTGAAAGTGGTCACCCTTTGATGTTATTCACCCCCCTCACCATCACCTAGGTCAGGGGTCCCCAAACTTTTTACACAGGGGGCCAGTTCACTGTCCCTCAGACCATTGGAGGGCCAGACTATAAAAAAAAAAACTATGAACAAATCCCTATGCACACTGCACATATCTTATTTTAAAGTAAAAAAACAAAACGGTAACAAATATAACATTTAAAGAACAAGTAAATTTAAATCAACAAACTGACCAGTATTTCAATGGGAACTATGCTCCTCTCACTGACCACCAATGAAAGAGGTGCCCCTTCCGGAAGTGCGGTAGGGGCCGGATAAATGGCCTCAGGGGGCCGCATGTGGCCCGAGGGCAGTAGTTTGGGGACCCCTGACCTAGGTGGAGCTACCTCGGTCCTTTCAGACTTAGTCATTGCCTTGCCTCTGGAATCAAGCTGTGACACTGAGACCTCAGAGTTCTGCTGCAGCTGGAGTGGCTGCTACAAATAGGTAATGTAGTTACCAGAGCCTAACCCAGTTTTTGGAACACACTCTGCACTCCCAAACACATTTTCAGATGAACAAATGAGAATCACCAGGTAACAACCAATGTTGGATTTCTTTCTGAAGTGCTATCCTTGTAGTTGGCCCCATTTCAGCAGGCAAACTAGTGCGGAGCTTCCTCCAGGGAAGTTGCCAGGTGGGTAGTCTGAAGTTTTAAAATCATAATCTTAGAGAAAATTAATTTGAGCATCCTCTGGCTAAATGGGAAAAAAAGAGGTAAGCCCATTCACCAGTGAAAAGCTGTTAAGGCAAGGAGCAGAGGTCAGACACTGGAGAATGATAAGGAAAGCGTGTGCACGCACAGACACCAAACAGGCAGACTTTGAGTATATGATTACTAAGTTTAATCAACTGTGATCCCAATTCTGCCTTCTAAAAATAACAAAATGTTTTTTATCAAAATTATATTGTGATGTGAGTACAGGTTTATTGTTTTGATACAGTTCTAGAAAAAGTTGGCACCAAATGCACATAAAAGTTTTAAGGCTTAATAAAAATACAGACTGGTAATTTTTCAATGCAGCTTTGAGGTTGAGATCAGGATGCTAAGCGTTCATGAATTTTCCAAATACATGGCAGTCCCAATGTATAGAGCATTTTCCAAATACATACCAGCCCCACCGGGCTCACTAGAGCAGAACCTCGTGCTTCTCCCAGTGACCAGACTCCCCAGGTATTCTAAACCACTCCTATGGCCCCAGGGAGGGAAAGGGGTGGCGATGAAGAGAAAAGGCAAGGGAGCTCTCACTGCTGCTCAGAGGCTCTCGCTATAGCTCGATTTCCTTACTGCCTCAGGCCTCCCCTCCCATCTTGGGTTCCCCCACCTTCTCCCCAGAATTCCTGCCAGCAGACAGAACTCGAGCTTTCTCTCATTCAGCTGACAGCGAGGGTGGGGGGTGAAGCCACAAGGGCCAGCAGCAGTACAATGTCACGGTTCTTCCTAGCAACCCAACTTGGAATTCACAAATAACTTTGTTTACTATATAGTTATCAACGGCAGTCCATTTCCACCATTAGCACATTTCATTTTAGGTCAAACAAGTTAGTGTGTTTGGGCTTAAATGCTAACCACCGTTTATGACATTTTTAATGGGGAAAAAGGCTCTTAATTCCAAACAACTTTCTTTCTTAAAAATGATGACCCGAAGGATGGAAACAGGAAGAACTTGATAAAGTCACACAGAAAGAGTATTTCTTGGCTCCAAAGTCAGCAGGACAACTGAAAGGAGGGAAACTCTTTGGTTGACAAAGCCTCACACAGATCCCGTCCAGGTGCGGGGTGTCAGAAGTTGGGCTTGGCAGGCAACCCCTACAAGCACTTAAGAGTCTCAGCCACTGTGATTATAAAAAAACACAGCATTTCCCCCCTCAATATTAATAACAATGAAGATATAATTCTAGCACCTGGCATTAGCTCTGTAGGCACTCATACCAACAGCCACCACCACGCAAACCCTCTCCTGTTAACTTCTGGTCCAGCATGAATGAAGATGATATCCCCTTAGAAGGCTGAATGGGAGGAACTTCTACCTGAAATATTAAAGCAACAGGACTTCCAGGCCATTATCTTTGCTGGTAAATATCACAGAATTGGCCAGTTGAGGCTTTGCTGCCAAACTAGTCAATCTCCTAGCCTAAGGTCTCCAAGTTTTTTCTGGAAACTGAATATGGTCCAGTGATTGGGCAAAGCTTTGTAAAGGGTGGCTCTAGCAAACTTTTCTTCCTCTTTGGTGTATCTGAGCAACTGACATTTTTCTAGAAAGGTGTCAGAAACAGACTGGAGTCAATAGTCTCTTAAGTAAAGCTGGTGTTTAAAAACTGCTCTTTAGATATTAAAGAATTCAAACCTAAAAACCCAAGATTCTCAAGCATCTCTTCTTCCCAATGTGAACAGGAATATGGTAAGACACATGAAGGATTTAAATAACCAATTACCCGGATGGATAGGGATAGTTTTAGTCCTGCAGAGGTCAGTAGGCCTAGGCCTTGCAGACAGAGACACTGTTCACATCACTGCAAAGGCCGAGACTTAGGGATGAGAGAAAAAAAGAATTCACAAGCAAAACCAGTCTGTGAAGAGACCAAGACCAGTCCCTCGTGAGTGAAAGGCAGATCAAGGCAGAAGTTCGGGGAATAAAATCTCTCCATGAAGTGTAAGACCGGGAACAGCATTTTGGTTTTCGCTGACAGTTGCCAAGGAAAAGCAATCAAGATGTTTCAAGAAAGGACTGAAGAATACACTGTGCCTGAGTGCACAGAATGCCTTGGAGCTTAGCAGCTGTCGGCCCTGCAATGAAGACTAGTGTTTCGGCTTATGCCCAACAGACAGGTTGTTTTTTGGCTTTCTAAGGCTTGAAACTCTGCTACTGTGTTAAGTGATTCCTAAATACCCAATTGGCTGGCAGGCTGCCAGTGCTACAAGGACATGGAAGACTCACTTCATCAGGCCCCTGTGGCCTTGCACCAGCTCAACCAGCCCATCTGAGAGTCCCTCTCACATCCAAAATCACAAATGAGTGGTCACCAAGGAGTCACATTTTGCCCCACAGATATGCCTCCCGGTAGTCTGGAAGGCGAGGTCCTCTGCGGCTCTCATGGTGACAATGGAGCCTGAGCAATGATTTCAGATACATGACAGACCCTCTCCCAAACCCCATTCCTTTCAGCTAGAGGAAACTATGTTTGAAATCCTATCTCTCAAGTTTCTTGTCTGGCTACAGGGGAAGCAACAGCTTCTCTAGTAGAAGGAGATGCTGGATTTGCCACCAGGTGGATTCAGGACTTTGTTGTGAGATCGAGGCCGTGGGCCCAGCCTGGGCTCGTGGCTGTCAACCGCAGGCGTGGGCTGGGGCTCCTGGGCACGGTCTGCTTCTCTCGGGCTGCCTTTCTCACCTGGGTCTTCTTTGGACAAGGTGCTCGCTGCAGCTGTGTAACAAAGTCAGCAAACCATTAGAGGCTCCCCAATGCCTGGATGGGCAAGCTGTGAAACAGACCAGCTAGCAAGAAATGCATAATGTAATGGGAAAAGAGAGAAAAACACAGAGCAAAGCTTCCATATGGACCAAGAAGACTCGCTGATTATTAGCAGAGGCCATTCTTGAACTGGGCATAAAATTGGGGCTTATTACTACAAACAACCCTTGACAAATTCCTACACAAGTTCATCACCTCACTGCTTATTGGACTCCATTTCCTTTTTCACCGTAAGTACACAGAGCAAACGATCTCAAAGTGAGTATAAAAAGAGAAGGAGCCAGTCTCAATTGGAGGTCTAGCAAGGTGAGGCGAGGTTTTCTGACTACTACTCTGGACTTTTAGAATAAATAAATCCCCACGTATCTTGGTCATCAATGGAGGGAAATAGTGACCCAAAGGTAGAAATCAGTGCTCACAGTCAGCTCAGAGAACCACAGTGTGACTCAAGAGTCTGACATTGAGCCCCCAGGGGCAGCTCACTCCCTCGATGACAGATCACAGAGGCACCAGTCCTTTCTACCACATGCAAGCCTCACATTCTCCCTTCTCCCTTCTCCCATCTTATCATTCCTGTCCTGCTCTACTTATGCCCTTTTCTGCATTAGTTTAGCTGGTGCTACTCTCGGTCACAAGCACATTAAAGACTTTGGATCCCTGACCTTCCCTACACACGATCAGCTTCTAGAACAGGACACGTTGGTCTTAGGCCTAGACTAATTAGCAATGACAAGAAGTGAAGAAAAAGTAGTGGTGACCAGTTGGAAAGCTTTTATCACAAATAAATGACCCCATTTCCCTGGCCTTCTTCAAATACTAAATCCTCTTATTAATAAACACAACCTTGCTTGTTTTTGTCAGCTGGCTTGCAAGGGGCACAGGAAATACTATCTCTCACCCTCTAGGATACACCAGAAACTTTTCCAGAGCAAGAGCACTCAAGGCAAGAGTCAGAAAACAGAAGCTCACCTTTAAGGTCCACTTTTGGGTCCTCTCCTTCACACAAGAGCACGTGATCCTACAACAAGGTAAATCCCAGGTCAATATGTGATTCAGAAACATTCCAGGTCCTGGTCATTTGGCTTAGTGGATAGAACGTCAGCCTGGCATGCGGACGTCCTGGGTTTGATCTCTGGTCAGGGAACACATGAGAAGCAACCATCTGCTTCTCTTCCCCTCCCTCTCCCCCTCTCACAGACAGTGGCTTGGCTGGTTTGAGCGTTGGCCCTGTGTGCTGAGGATAGCTCGGCTGATTTCAGCGTTAGACCCAGACGGGGATTGCCGGGTGGATCCCGGTTGGGACACATGTGGGTATCTGTATCACTATCTCCCCTCCTCTCACATAAAAAAAACAAAAAAATTCACCCTCATTCGGATGAACAATGAAAATCAAAGCATGGATAGATGACTTCGGTTTATTTTCAACTTATAAAAATGTTTTTATTACGAACAATTTAAACAATAAAGTAACATCATGAATCCCCTTATAAACAGCTGTATAGCTATAGTAACATCAGCTCATTGCCATCCTGGTTCTCAGCCACACACTTCTCCTAACTCCAACCTCTCCAGCCCCTTTTAGAGTTATTTTAAAGCAAATTCCAGAAATTTTTACCCATAAAATTGAAGATGTGGTGCTTAAAAATGTCCTTTATAAAACTAACATAATACCCTGGCCAGGTGGGTCAGTGGATAGAGCATTGTCCTGGTGCTCCAAGGTCATGGGTTCGATTCCCAATCAGGGCACATACGAGAAGCAACCAATGAGGCACATCTAAATGAAACAACTAAGTAGAACAAGTTCATGCTGCTCTTTCTTCCTCCACCTCACTCTCAAATCAAAAGTTTTGTTTAAATTTAAAAAGCAAATAAAAACATAACTCTCTCACAACTACAAATATTAACAATCCCTTAAATGTCTAACACCTAGTGAAGTTTTAGAATACTAGGCTATGTCCTCAAGGCTCATCCATGCTGAAGCATGTATAAGAAAGGCCATCCCCAGCCTGACCTGTGGTGGCTCAGTGGATAAAGCGTTGACCTGGAACGCTGAGGTCGCCGGTTCGAAACCCTGGGCTTGCCCAGTCAAGGCATATATGGGACTTGATGCTTCCTGCTCCTCCCCCCTCTCTCCCCCCTTCTCTAAAATGAATAAATAAAATCTTAAAAAAAAAAAAAAAAAAGGCCATCCCTTTTCATTATATGTGTACTATACACTGTTTAACCTTTTAGCTATTAGTTGACACATGGGTTGTTTAATAGCACCACTATAAGTAATTCTATTAAAATAGATCTACAGGCCCTGGCCAGTTGGCTCAGTGGTAGAGCGTCAGCCTGGCGTGCAGGAGTCCCAGGTTCGATTCCTGACCAGGGCACACAGGAGAAGCGCCCATCTGCTTCTCCACCCCTCCCCCTCTCCTTCCTCTGTCTCTCTCTTCCCCTCCCACAGCCAAGGCTCCATTGGAGCAAGGTTGGCCCGGGTGCTGGGGATGGCTCTATAGCCTCTGCCTCAGGCGCTAGAATGGCTCTGGTTGCAACAGAGCTACACCCCGATGGGCAGAGCATCGCTCCCTGGTGGGCGTGCCGGGAGTCTGTCTGACTGCCTCCCCGTTTCCAACTTCTGAAAAATAAATAAATAAATAAAATAAAATAAAATAAAATAGGTCTACAAGTATCTGAGTTCCTGTTTTCAAATTTTTGGGATATATACCAAGACTGGAATAGCTGGATCATATGGCAATGTCTATGTTCAATTTTCTCAGAAACTGCCAAACTGTTTTCCACAATGGGTATACCATTTTATATTCTCAACAACAATGTATGAGGGTTTCAATTTCTCCTTATCTATGTCAACAAATAACATTTGTCATTTTCTGGATTTTGATAATAGCCATCCCAGTGGATGTGAAGTGGTACCACACTGAGGTTTTCATGTGCCTTTCCCTAATGACTAAAAATGCTGAGCATCTTCTCATGTGCTGATTGAAGAAATGTCTATTCAAGTCCTTGGCCCACTTTTGAATTGGGTTGTCTTTTTGTTTTTTGGTTGTAGGAATTCTTTATATGTTCTGAATAGTAAACCTTGATTAGATATGTGATTTCAGCCTGACCAGGCAGTGGCGCAGTGGATAGAGAGTCGGACTGGGTTGCAGAGGACCCAGGTTCGAGATCCCAAGGTCACCAGCTTGAGCGCGGGCTCATCTGGCTTGAGCAAAAACAGCTCACCAGCTTGAACCCAAGGTCACTGGCTCGAGCAAGGGGTTACTCAGTCTGCTGAAGGCCAGTGGTCAAGGCACATATGAGAAAGCAATCAATGAACAACTAAGGTGTCAAAACAAAAAAACTGATGATTGATGCATCTCATCTTTCTCGGTTCCTGTCTGTCTGTCCCTCTCTCTGACTCTCTGTCCCTGTATAAAAAAAAAAAAAAAAAAAAAAAAAAGATATGATTTCAAATATTCTATTGATTGTATTTTCATTTTCTCTCTTTCTTTAAAGTACTCTTAATTTTTTTAAGTGTTTATTTTATTGATTTTAGAGAGAAAGGAAAGGAAAGACAGGAACATCGATATATTACTGTATATGCCCAGATTGGGGATTGAACCGGTAGCCTCTGCACTTTGGGATGATGCTAACCAACCAAGCTGTCTGGCCAGGCGGTTTTCCTTCTCTTGATAGTATCTTTCTTAAAAATTAATTTTTAAATTACAGTTGACATATATTATATTAGCTTCAAATGTACAATACAGCAATTAGACATTCATATACTTTACAAATTACCCCATATGTCTATTACTCACCTGATACCATACAGTTATTACAATATTGTTGACTCTATTCCCTATCTGTACTTTACATCCCCATGACTATTTTTTTTTTTTTTTAGAGAAGGAGGAAGAGCCGAGGGGGAGAGGAAGAGAGAGAGACAGACAAATAGGAAGCGAGAGAGATAAGATGCAACAACTCATAGTTGTGGCACCTTAGTTGTTCATTGATTGCTTTCTCATATGTGCCTTGACCGGGGGACTCCAGCAGAGCCAGTGACCCCTTGCTCAAGCCAGCGACCCTGCACTCAAGCTGGTGAACCTGTGCACAAGTCAGGGACTGTGGGGTTTTGAACCTGGGTCTTCAGTGTCTTGGGTCGATGCTCTATCCACTGTGCCACTGCCTGGTCAGGTCCCATGACTATTTTTATAACTTGGCAATTTGTACTTCTTAATCCCTTTCACCTTTCACCCAGCATGCCCTCCCATCTGGCAATCATCAATTTGTTCTCTATATCTATGAGTTTGTTTATTCACTTACTTTGTTTTTTAGATTTTACACACAAGTGAAATCATACAGTATTTTTTCTGTTTGACTTATTTCACTTAGTATATTTCTTGGTCCATCCACCCTAATGCAAATGACAAGATTTCATTATTTCATTCTTGTTTATGGCTGAGTAATATTCCATTATGTGTGTGTGTGTGTGTGTGTGTGTGTGTATTTTCTTTATCCATTCGTCTGTCAATGGACACTTAGGTTGCTTCCACATCTTGGCTACTATAAATAATGCCACAGTAATGATGCCTTTTCATGTACGAAGTTTCTATTTTAAAGAAGTCAGATTTATTCATTTAAAATTTTCTTTCCTGTATTTTTGATATCATAGCAAACCTCAGATCATAAAGATTTATCCCTAATTTTCTTCTAAAAATTTTATAGTTTTAGCCTAGTAGGTCTTTGATCTATTTTTAGTTAATTTTTGTATATGGTGGAAGGTAAGGGTCCAGCTTCATTTTTTTGCAAGTGCATATCCCACCCTGCACTGATGTGCAGAGAAGAGCAGCAGTCTATCTGCAGGGGGCAGTTACGGCTGCTGACACACTAAGACCAGCTCCCTGGGGCTCAGTCATCATTACAAGGCTGGACAATCTACTTCCCTGATGACTCAGAGGAGTTTTCAAACTAAATTACTAACGACTGCCCTGAGAAAAACCAATGTCACCCTTCTCATCTCTTCCAAATAACATGTCAAAGCTGTCTCAGGCCTTTGAAAAAAAAGAACCTGGCCCAATGTTTGCTTTTCTCACTTTCATGTTTGACATCTGACATACCTTGGGTTTGTTTGGGTGTGCCAAGGGAATAGTGGCAGTCACTGGGGACCCAAAAATGTCACTGGTCTTCCCACCAGGTGGGTTCAGACGCTGTCGACCGTGCACAGGCATTGATTCTTCAAAGATACCACTTCCTTTCCCCCCTGTAGAAACAATCACAGAACAGTGAGCAATCCCATCCACCTGCTCCTGCCTTCCAGTCATTACTTCAGGGACCTACTCTTACTGTACCTTCCTGGTCCACTGCTGAGTTCAGGCCAACAAGGCTGGGATGGTGAGAGTCCCTTTACCAGGTGCCTTCTGGGGCCTTCAGTTCTGAAACTGGGCTGAACTGGACTGGCCTCTAGAGGCAAGATGGCGAGATGGCATAAAACAGCGTTCTCCCCTTCAAAATTTCTTTAACCCTGAACATTTCAGGCGCTTTTTTTTGGGGGGGGGGGAGGATCTTCTTTATTAAACCCATGAAAAGTTCTTTAGTAGATTAAAAGCAAACAGCATCTAAGTTTTTAGGTCAGACAGATAGAAGTGAACTGAATAACAATGCCCTCTTACAGGCTACCCTATAATCTGGAAATTAACAGTAGTTATTTTCTGACCTCATTCTGGCTGGAACTTCCAGCGACAACTAAATATGTCAGCAAATCACAGATATTTAACATCTTTGCTGCCAACTATAAGTGAGCTGGTAAGTCATAATCAAAATATACATGTAACTTCTTATAAGCTGATGACTAAGGCCTGGACACGAAAAGTAAATGTTTATAGTAAGCAGAAAGATGGCTACTACAGAATACCAACAGATCATTTCTTCACTCAGCCAACACCAAGCATGCATCTGCTTCCCACAGAGTGCTAGGCCAAATGGAGGTGGGGCCGCATGATTGTGGCCCTGGCACACCAACAGCTTATCTTACAGGAGAAAAGAAGATGCGTTCTGCTAACTAGTATACAACCATACAAATTACTTGGCCTTTCTGTTCCCCAAGTTCCTCATCTGTAGAATGGGGATAAGAACAGGACCTTTTTCACAGCACTATGAGAGGATTCAATGACTAACCGTAGCTCATATGTCAAATGCTTAGAACTCCCGGGACATAAATGCTCAGTAAATGTTGGCTGTATTTCCATGTACTAGACCTAGTGTTCAGTGAAAAAAGGTGCAAAAAACAATGTATGTAGCACACAACATCTTAATGTAAAAAGAGGGGAGTATTCTTTTTTGCTCATATCTCTACAAGGAAAAGTGGTTGCAGTCACTTCTTGGCTATAATAACCCACACTGTTTCAACAGAAGGCCATGAACACTTAAGAACAATATGAATGACAGGCTCCATGTGAGCTCCGAGGGGAGGATGCTCCACTTGGGGCTTTGTTCTCTCGATAGTCTTCAGAGGGCCTCTGGGACACACCGAACCATACAGCACAGACAGGAGTGGCTGGACTGGGGCTCCCTGTCTTCTTCCAGTGGGAGAACACAGAGGTGGTATGGGACTGCTCTGCAGGAAAACGTGCACACACAAACAACATCAGGGTGATTACAAACCTTCTGAAGTTTAGCGACGGGCCTCCCAAGGAGCCACAGACCCCACACTGGAAACCTTTGCTGCAAAACCCAGCACCGCAGGGTGGGAAGAGCAGCCGATCTGTGGCCAAACAGTTGGGCAGAAACACTGCTCAGTCACTTACTCTGTAAGCCCGGCTAAGTGACCTCAACCTTCTTTTGTCTCCATTTTCTTACTCTAACAAGGTATAAATAATAGTACTTTCCTGGGGTGGTTGGTGGATACATGAATTAATGCACAGGAAGTGGGCAAGCCCTCAGCCATGCTGCCAGTATGTTGTTAATAACAATGTGTTATTACCAAAAATGTCTAGATCACAAAGTGAAGAAAAACTACTGCTTGAGGCCATCCTCTAATTGCACTGTCTCTGGTCATGCACATTCAGCCCTGGCTGGATAAGCTCGGTTGGTTCAAGTATTGTCCCGCTATGCAAAGGTTGAAGGTTTGATCCCCGGTCAGGGTACATACAGGAACAGAATGATGTTTCTGTCTCTCTCTCGCCCTTCCTTCTCTCTAAAATAAATCCATTTTTATTTATTTATTTATTTTTGTATTTTTCTGAAGCTGAAAACGGGGAGAGACAGTCAGACAGACTCCCGCATGCGCCCGACCGGGATCCACCTGGCACGCCCACCAGGGGCGATGCTCTGCCCACCAGGGGGCGATGCTCTGCCCCTCCGGGGCGTCGCTCTGTTGCAACCAGAGCCATTCTAGCACCTGAGGCAGAGGCCACAGAGCCATCCTCAGCGCCCGGGCCATCTTTGCTCCAATGGAGCCTTAGCTGCGGGAGGGGAAGAGAGGGACAGAGAGGAAGGAGAGGGGGAGGGGTGGAGAAGCAGATGGGCACCTCTCCTGTGTGCCCTGGCCGGGAATTGAACCCGGGACTTCTGCACGCCAGGCCGACGCTCTACCACTGAGCCAACCGGCCAGGGCCAAAATAAATCCATTTTTAAAATAATGCAGATTAGCCTTTTTAAAAAATGGAAGGTAAGAGAAACTCAATTTGAAGGTTTTGGCTAGAGGCACTGCTCATCTAAAAACATGTTTTAAATTGTGAAATGTAACCGAAAAGTAGTAAGACACAAATATAAAAAATAAAGACATGCAAACACCCACATAACTAACTTCAGGTTATATAGATACTATTAGCTCCCAGAAACCTTAGTATTCCTTCCCCATCACTACAAGTCAGCACACACCTGAATTTTCTAGAAATCAAACATTTCATTTATAGTTTTACTGTTTCTATTTCCAATCCTAAACAGAAGAGCCCTATTTTGGAACTTAAATGAAGTAGTCACACTGCATGTTTATTCTTCACTATTTTACCTGAAAGATTAATTCAGCTTTGAAGATGGAAAAGGTGCTCAATCCAGTAACTAAAGAAAAATAAATTCATGATATACTTTTTAAGACTCAAACTGCAGAACACAAGACAGTGCGGTGGTCAAATTTGAGGAGCAGCATCACGTAGGTCATGGTGAGCACTGAGCCACACATAAAAGACAGTCGGAAGTATATATCAGTATTTTAACTCATCCAACAATTCCATTTTGAGAAATTTATCCCAAGAGATATACTCAGGAGGTAAGTTTGGAACTCTGGAGTCAAGAAGACTCATTTGAAAAGGCTGGTTCTGCTACCACTGAGCTGTGGGGCTTAGGCACACCAGCGAACCTCCCTGAGCCTCAGTTTCCTCCTCTGTAAAGGGAGTAACACAACCTACCTTCTAGAGTTGCAGAAAGAACCAAATAAATAAGCATTTAGCACACTCCTTGGCAGAGATAAAACCATCCATACATATCAGTCATTGTCAAACCACCAGGAAAAACGATTGTGGGAGATCTAAACCAAGCAACTAACAAACAAAGCTCATGAACGAGGAGTAAATAAAACACTGAGTATGATGATCCTTGGTAACTTCAGTGACTCCCATAAGTCACATGCTCTGCCCTGCACATTCTTCTCAATCAGGCCCTCTCGCTGGAGGGCTGTGGGCTAAGTCTGGGAGACTAAACCAGAAATGAGAGCGGGAGCTTAGGTCTGGGGTTGTGGACACAACTAGCACTTGAGGCTTCCCTTGAGAATTCATCGCAGAGATATGTATCTATCTCTCTCTCTATATATATATAGAGAGATAGATATATATAGATATTTTTAAAGATTTCATTTATTGATTTTATAGAGAGAAAATAGGTAGGGGAAGCAAGAAGTATCAGTGCATAGTTGCTTCACTTTAGTCATTCATTGATTGCTTATCATATGTGCCTTGACCAGGCAAGCCCAGGGTTTCAAACCAGCGACCTCAGAGTTCCAAGTCAATGCTCTATACACTGTGCCACCACAGGTCAAGCATCAGAGAAACAGCACTCGGCAGGACAGAAAATAAACCTCAAACCACAAGAAGCAGGAACTTAGCAAAGGGAGTCATGCTGGTTGCTGATACACCTTGTAACCACACACAACAGAGGTTTGGTTACAAGAGTCTTGACCAGAGAGTGAAAAAAGAAAGGAGGGGGGCAGAGTTCCCACTGGGCACGAGAACTGAGGGATCATAAGAAAAAAGTTCTCAAGACACAACTATCCCAAATAAAGAAAAAGCAAACACCATGTAGCCACCGCCAGGTTGTCTAGATGCTGCTGGCTCCCAGATTCTGAGCAGTGCCACCCCCAAGCTGCCACTTTCCCGGGAACCTGACTCCCCAGCTCCAGATACGCACTCTGCTGAGTTGAGGCCAAGGGAGAGAGGGCTTGTCCACCTCCGGTGCCTGAGCTTTGATTCAGTCTGTCAAGTGACCACTGTTAATGCTACCGTTGGCACAAAGGATGTGCAGGCCTGACGACTCCTGGCCCTACACCCATAAACTGGGCACAGTGAGAACATTACCTGCTTAGTAAAACTACCCCCTTCTCTACTATTGCTTGTATCTATACGAACCCCACCTCCCCTAAGCAATAAAAACATTAACTGTGTGTGTGTGTGTGTGTGTGTGTGTGTGTGTGACAGAGAGAGAGAGAGAAGGGGACAGACAGGGACAAACAGAAAGGGAGAGAGATGAGAAGCATCAATTCTTCGTTGTGGCAACTTAGTTATTCATTGATTGTTTTCTCATATGTGCGTTGACCAGGGGGCTACAGAAGAGTGAGTGACCCCTTGCTCAAGCTAGTGACCTTGGGTTCAAGCTGGTGAGCCTTGCTCAAACCAGATGAGCCCATGCTCAAGACAGTGACCTCAGGGTTTCAAACCTGGGTCCTCCGCATCTCTGTTCAACGCTCTATCCACTGCACCACTGCCTGGTCAAGCCAAAACATTAACTTTTAAATCTATTGCTTTTGTTTCTCTGGGTTTAGTCTCTAAGTATATGTACCTGTCAAAATATATGTATGTATGTATGTATGTACTCAGAACTGAAGAAAAAGAGCAAGCAGCTCTAGCTCTGGTTCTACTTGATTTTATTATTTGTCTGAAATACTGATTCCTCTGTCTGGCCACTCAAATCTTTAAGGATGGAACAAACGTTGCTTTTCCTCATGGACACAGACAAGGGAGAGCTCCTCAGGTAGCAGCCCTGTATTGTCACTCTACTGAACAGTCTAGAAAAACACTGCTCTAAGATGCCCTCCCACTGTGAGCAGCAGAAGGTAGGGTAAGAACTATACAGATGTGTGCTGGACCAAGTCATCTATTTTTTAGAGTTTCAATCTTACCAACAAGCTGATTAAAAATATCCTTCCTGCCCTGGTCCAAAAATATTCCCGAGCTCGGTACAGCGAGCTCAATCCCCATTCAGGGCACATACAAGAAGCAATCAGTGAACGCACAGCTAAATGGAACAGCAAGTTCATGCTTTTCTCTCCCTCCCCTTTTCTCTCCTGCCCCCCAAATCAATGGCAGAAAAAAAATCCTTCCTAAGAGAAAAGTTTAAACATGTAACCTAGGCACTAATTCAGAAATCCTGAGCAGTCCATGAAACACCTGGGAGAGTCTCTGCTGTGGGAGTAGAATCCCACCACCAGCCTTGGCACCCTCAGTGCCCACACCCAGCCCGTGTCTACTGATAGAGAGGGAAAATGTAAGAACGATCGAGCCACCTCCAGCCTTGGCACCCTCAGTGCCCACACCCAGCCCGTGTCTACTGATAGGGAAAATGTAAGAACGATCGAGCCACCTCCAGCCTTGGCACCCTCAGTGCCCACACCCAGCCCGTGTCTACTGATAGGGAAAATGTAAGAACGATGAGCCACCACCAGCCTTGGCACCCTCAGTGCCCACACCCAGCCCGTGTCTACTGATAGAGAGGGAAAATGTAAGAACGATGAGCCACCACCAGCCTTGGCACCCTCAGTGCCCACACCCAGCCAGTGTCTACTGATAGAGAGGGAAAATGTAAGAACGATCGAGCCACCACCAGCCTTGGCACCCTCAGTGCCCACACCCAGCCCGTGTCTACTGATAGAGAGGGAAAATGTAAGAACGATCGAGCCACCTCCAGCCTTGGCACCCTCAGTGCCCACACCCAGCCCGTGTCTACTGATAGAGAGGGAAAATGTAAGAACGATCGAGCCACCTCCAGCCTTGGCACCCTCAGTGCCCACACCCAGCCCGTGTCTACTGATAGAGAGGGAAAATGTAAGAACGATCGAGCCACCTCCAGCCTTGGCACCCTCAGTGCCCATACCCAGCCAGTGTCTACTGATAGAGAGGGAAAATGTAAGAACGATCGAGCCACCTCCAGCCTTGGCACCCTCAGTGCCCACACCCAGCCCGTGTCTACTGATAGAGAGGGAAAATGTAAGAACGATCGAGCCACCTCCAGCCTTGGCACCCTCAGTGCCCGTACCCAGCCAGTGTCTACTGATAGGGAAAATGTAAGAACGATCGAACCACCTTCAAGTAAAAGTCAGGAAAAGGTAGAGGCCAAAGGACAAATGAGTCACAGAGGCCCATACCGGGGGGGTTGGTCCTCTTAGGCATGTTCTGAGGTTCTTCAGTTGGTCCAAAAATGTTTGATGCCATCCTGTTGGGTCGGTTTGAAGGAATACCTTCTTCTGGACTTCCAAAAAGATTGCTCGATGCTCCTCCTGGGGGCTGCATGGCCCTGTAAGCACAAAGCAAGCATGAGTGACGGGCGGCTGACCGGGACCTCAGTGTCCGTAACCAGACAGGGCACATGCATTTTCTGAACATCTAAAGGAAAAGCACACATCGCAACTAGTCCATCCTGGCATGACTCGTTTACAGACGGCCACGTAGCAAATTTCCTTTACTGCCCTTAAGTTTCCCCTTAAAAAAAGTTTTCTTTCTACATCTTGCTTATGCCAAAAACCCTCTTGAAGTGTTTATTATTTTGAAATTATCCATGGGACATCTTATAAGTAAAGTTTCCCTAAAACAGGAAAATGAGCCACATTCAGTAAAATTTACAACAAATTTGAATTAGTAGACTTGACTTGGGAGGGTGAACACATAATATGGTGTACAGAAGATGTGCTGTAGAATTGTGCACCCAGACTGGTGGTTGCACAGTGGAAAAAGCATCAACCTAGGACACTGAGGTCCCAGTTTTGAAACCCCGAGGTCACTGGCTTGAGCATGGGCTCATCTGGCTTGAGCGCAGGCTCACCAGCTTGAATATGGGCTCATCTGGCTTGATATTGGATCAAAGACATGATCTCATAGTCTCTGGCTTGAAGTCCAAGGTCGCTGGCTTGAGCAAGGGGTCACTGGCTCGGCTGGAGCCCCTTGGTCAAGGCACGTATTAGAAGCAATCAACAAACAACTAAAGTGCTACAACTATGAGTTGATGCTTATCTCTCTCTTTTCGTTTATCTCTCTCTCTCCTCTTTGCAAAAAAAAATATTTTTAATTGTGCACCTGAAACCTGTATAATCTTGTTAACTAGTGTCACACCAATAAATTCAACTAAAGAATGATTATATACAATAGTGTTTAACACTATAAACACATTCAGCGGCATTTAATACTGTAGTTTATATTTACTAAGTGCTTCCTATGTGCCAGCTACTGTTCCAAAAACCTTACACAACTGCCCTCTAAGGCAGGAATTATTTTCACAGACTATGAATCTGAGATTAAGAGGAATCACAAGACAGGCCACATAAGAATAGCAAAGCCAGGATCCAAGCCCAGGCACTCTGAACATAGAGCTCAGACTATGCTCTTAAAGGCCTCTAGGAAAAAATGAGGAGAAAGATCATCACTTTTTATTTTATTTTTACGTGAGAAGAAAGGAGATAGTGAGGCAGACTTCTACATGTGGCCCAACTGGGATCCATCTGGCAACTCCCATCTGGGACTGATGCTCAAATCAACCAAGTTATCCTCAGTGCCTGGCGCTGACTCTTGAACCAATTGTGCCCACTGGCTGTGAGAGGCGATGGGGGAGAGAAGGGAAAGAGAAGGTGGAGAGGGAACGGGAAAGGAGCAGATGGCCACTTCTCCTGTGTGCCCTGACCAGGAATCGAACCCAGGATATCCGAACACTGGGCAACGCTCTCTCCACTGAGCCACCAGTCAGGGTGAGGATTTCCATTTAACCACAGCTCAAGCCTACCTGCAGAGTGGGTCTTCAGGATAGCCACTGGCCACTGTGGCTAGTGAGCACTGGATATGGAAGGAAGGACTCAGATGTGCCGTATGCGTGGACTATACACCAGATTTTGAAGATGAAAAGGCAAAATATCTCTTTAATCTTGTCTTATATTGATCACATGTTCAAATACTGTTTTGTGCATATTAGGTTGATTGACACTTATTAAAATGAACTTTTAGCCTGACCTGTCGTGGTGCAGTGGGATAAAGCGTCGACCTGGAACGCTGAGGTCGCCTGTTCGATACACTGGGCTTGCCTGGTCAAGGCACATATGGGAGTTGATGCTTCCTGCTTCTCCCTCCTTCCCTCCCCTTCCCTCCCTCCCTCCCTTCCTTCTTTCTCTCTCTCTCTTTCTCTCTCTCTCTCTCTCCCCTCTCCTCTCTGAAAATTGAATAAATAAAATCTTTAAAAATAAATAAATAAATAAAATGAACTTTTCTGGATTCTTTTTACTTTTAAAAATGTGGCTAACTAGAAAATGTAAAATTCCTACGTGGCCCACATTTCTGTTGGGAAGTGTCAGCTTAGACCCTGGGTAGTGCCACCACCATTACTCCAGCTGAGCCCTGACAATCTACACCAGGATAATCTTCTCTGGTCCTCAAGTGTCCCGTCTAACCAATGAAATGCTGAACATCAGAAACAGAGCACACCCCTGCCAGCACCGCTGTTCATTTCAGGTCAACATACATGCACCAAGTGTCATCTCTAAAATGAAATGACCTTCTCTGAGGGTTGATTTTTTTTTCATTGAGAGTATGTTTATTCAAGATGGGGGCAGTGAAACAAGGCAGGTCTCGGGATAGGACTGGCACCAGGAAGCAGCCTAGGCAGGTGGTTTTGGCTCACTGGAAAGTCAGAGAAAAGGAGCACTGGAGACAGATTCAGGGGCGTAAGCATGGGACGAGTTCCACTGCCCACTGCTCCCTGGTTACAAGTCTAGGGGGGACCCTTGGAGTTTAGGAGATGCACACCTTGATAGGGAGGGAGAAAGGCATGGGCGTGCTCCCGAGAGGGACAGTGCATCTGAGGGTGATTTTAATTAAGCACCTGGAGAACAGTGGCATTCCCTTTGCTCAGTCAACAGCAGCAGTATCTACCTGAAGTCTCCATCTTTGGGAAACTGACATGCACAACTTGGAGATTTTAAAGTGGGCATTTCTGAAGATCAGGACCTTGAGTCAGTATTGCAGTAACTAAAGACTTAAATTTTCACAAAGCTTTGCTCGAATACCCTGAGTTTGTCTACTTGCACCAAGCAATAACACACTAAATTCATAGCATCTTTTTAGAACACGTAGATTTTTAAAAAATGCATCTTAAAGGAGAGAGGGGCCTACTGAAATTGAGTTTTAAACTGGTGAGCGGCCCAGACTCTTTCACTAGTCCTAAGCAACAGTGACATTTAGGAACAGATGAAACTGCAGAGCTCGACACTACGTGAAAGCTCTGATATGAGGTTAGGTCTCTGGAAAACTACACAGACACTGTGAGAGATTTTGTTCACAAAAATAATAGGATATTTGGCCCTGGCCGGTTGGCTCAGTGGTAGAGCGTCGGCCTGGCGTGCAGGGGTCCCGGGTTCGATTCCTGGCCAGGGCACACAGGAGAAGTGCCCATCTGCTTCTCCACCCCTCCCCCTCTCCTTCCTCTCTGTCTCTCTCTTCCCCTCCCACAGCGAGGCTCCATTGGAGCAAAGATGGCCCGGGTGCTGGGGATGGCTCCTTGGCCTCTGCCCCAGGCGCTGGAGTGGCTCTGGTCGAGGCAGAGCATCGACCCCTGGTGGGCAGAGCGTGGCCCCCTGGTGGGCGTGCCGGGTGGATCCCGGTCAGGTGCATGAGGGAGTCTGTCTGACTGTCTCTCCCCGTTTCCAGCTTCAGAAAAATACAAAAAATAATAATAAAATAATAAAATAATAGGATATTTAAATGTTTACTCAAAAGAGCTAGAATGGGAGCTGATCATTCATTGTCATTTAAAGTGAACAGAGTTCTCAGTTCCAGGGCTGCAAAGCAGGCCTGGAGGAAGCACTCATCTGCTTTACAGAGAGCAGACAACGTGCCAGCTCCGACCGGAGAAACCCCGGCTATTCAACGCCACAGAAGCTGGTGCGCAGCCGGCAGGCCTTCTGTGTAGTTCCCGGAGTCCCTGTCTACTAGAGAGGATGGCAAAGGGGGGGAAGAGGGCTGCCTGCTCAGCAATTAGCATTTCTTTAAAGACTTAATGAAGGGGGAAAAAATTCGTTCAGTTTGAGGGAGAAAACTTTTTAACCAATCAATCACTAAAATTAGAAAGGGCTCAACAAGACTTTAAGATCATGTACTTTGTGGACACAGTGAGACCATCTGACTCCTTCCTGTATGCATTTATAAGTCACAGAACCCAGGCCACAGCGACGTCCTACTTTTCTTGGCTAGCTAAAGTAGGTCCCACATGCTTGGGTCTGCACAGCCATCTCTTTGAAAAAGGGAATGGAGACCTGCCACCATCAGAAACAAACTGAACTTAACAAAAGTTAAAATTCTCCCTTTACTAACTTATTTGAAACATGGCTCTGCCTTCAAACCCTCAGGGTCCTGCAAATCGTCATATTAGATTCAAGGTAGACTCGTTTTGATTCAAAGCCCTCGGGATGCTCTCCTGACTCTCGCCTTCTACATCCCAGGACCTCTCAAGTCTCAGCCTCTCACACCTTGCTCATTCAGTTCAACTCACGGGTTCGCTAAGCACCAACCTGTCGCTGGCAAGCCTGTGCCACACCCTGCACAGACAGAAACATGGAGGGCAGCAAGCCCTTGGCCTAGAGAAGCTCCAGGTTTCCCGGGAAAACTAGAGCTGTGCATAAGTGGTTTCAGTGTCCCGTGAGTGATGCGAGACAGCAGCACTGAATGTCACTGGAACTCCAAAGACATCCCCTGGAGGGCCCATACCAAGTCTGCAGCATCTGTGAGGAAAGAGCACCTTCAGGCATAGGGGACGAGCTGCTTGAAATGATGAAATGTTACCTTGGGGAAGTGGAAATGTAGTGTTTATTATTCTCTGTACTTTTCTGAATTTTATTTTACTTTGAAAACAAGGGGGAGCCCTGGCCGGTTGGCTCAGTGGTAGAGCGTCAGCCTGGCGTGCAAGAATCCTGGGTTCAATTCCCGGCCAGGGCACACAGGAGAAGCACCCGTCTGCTTCTCCACCCTTTCCCCTCTCCTTCCTCTCTGTCTCTCTTTTCCCCTCCCACAGCCAGGGCTCCATTGGAGCAAAATTGTCCCGGGCGCTGAGGATGGCTCCATGGCCTCTGCCTCAGATGCTAGAATGGCTCCAGCTGCAACGGAACTATGCCCAGATGGGCAGAGCATCGCCCCCTGGTGGGTGTGCCGGGTGGATACCGGTCGGGCACATGCGGGAGTCTGACTGCCTCCCTGTTTCCAACTTCAGAAAAATACAAAAAAAAAAAAAAAACAAAAAAAAAACAAGGGGGGAAAAGGCTAGCAGTGCCCAGAACACTGCAGCAGAGATTCCTGTGCATAATGGCCAAACTCCCTGGGAAGGGGCAGCAACCTTCTCCATCACAGAGGCGATCGGGTGCACAGGTCCAGTTCACAGCCACATCCGGTCGTCTTACACACTGCACAGGCTGCCCCAAACAAATGGGACCAAGAGTTAAATAGACATGTCAATAAAGACAGAGCCTGGCCCTGGCTGGTTGGCTCAGTGGACTGAGCGTCAGCCTGGTGTGTGGATGTCCTCCTGGGTTCAGTCTCCCATCAGTGCACACATGAGAATCAACCATCTACTTCTCTTCCCCTCTCACGGCCAGTGGCTCAGTTGGTTCGAGTGTCAGCCCCAGGCACTGAGGGTAGCTCAGCTGATTTGAGCATCAGTCCCAGATGTGGATCCCAGTCAGGAAGCATGCGGGAGTCTATCTCCTCTCCTCTCACTTAAACAAACAAAACCCCGCAACAACGGCTCATTGTGGCTCCTCTAGTCTCACTGTCAGTATCATTATGACATTAGTTTTGGGGAGGAAGTGGGAATACTAGCAGGCACAGACATTTATTTTGAGAATGAAACCACACTGTGGGGGTTGCTTCCCAGTTATTCTTAATTTCATAGTATCCCTGTAATATATTTCAATAAAGATATTCAAAATACAAAAAAGAAACTAGGGCATGTAACAAAACAAAAGTCATATATAGTTCAGGGACTATATGTATGGCACAAGCAGATAAAACCTAGACAGAAGACCTAGAGGGGGTCTCCATGCTCCGGACCCTTCAACATCTTGTTCCTGTATCAGAAAAGCTTTTGAGAATTGCTCAGGTTTAGACAGAAGCAATGAAAACAGACTTGGATTAAAGTATTTACAAGTATACACCATAATGCTTAAAGGAAAGATCCTAGATTAATGACAACTAAAACAAAATGTTTTTATAGTTCAAAGTCCCTTTAACACAATCCTCCATCAAGAAAAAAAGATACAAGTCTGCCCTGGCTGAACGGCTTGGCTGGTTAGAGCATCCTCCGGAAGCACAGAGGTTGTGGGTTTGATCCCATGTCAGGGGACACCCAGGAACAAATCAATGTGCCTCTCTCTCTCTCTCTCTCTCCATTCCTCTTTGCTAAAATCAATAAAATAAATATATACTAAAAAGAAAAAGAGAAAAAAAATTATACAGGTCTAAGAGAAGAAAAACCTGGCCGGGTGATCCTACAGCCACTGCTTTGGTCCCTACCTGCACGGCTAATTAAGAGTGTGAACCCAATGAATCCTGTCTGACTAATCAAGTCCTTTAAGAAGGCGGTCAAATGAAAAGCTTCCAACATATCCCAAGCAGAAGCTTCCAATTACATGTATTCATCCAATTAAGAAGACCACTTTTCTTTCTCTAATGTCCTGAGAAGGGAATTTTTCTCCATTTCATAGTACCTTCCCCAAAAACGCATCTCCCAAAGAGGCGTGGAGTACTACTATGACTTTAGAGCACCAGCTCTGCAGCTCAGGGCAGCAGAACGTCAGTGTTACTCATGGCGTTCATTCATCAACATTTCCTGGGGATCCAGTGTCAGGCCGTGTAAACAAAGAGGAATGAACACAACTGGGAAAGTGCTGGGAAGAGGCTGGAGTGGGTGGTGCAGAACAATAGTCACCAGAAACTTGATTCATCCTGGGCACTCCAGGGGAAATTTCTGGCCTCCATCATATAGATTTAGATGCAAGTGATTAGCAGTCCTTGTTCTACGGATTAATAACTACTTATTTCACTAGGTGTGGTACCGAATACTACATAATTTAACTCCCCCAAATTTACCAGGTTTTTAGCAAGTTCAAACAACTCTTTTATTTAGTATCTAGTCTAGTCTATACAGTATTTAGCTAAACAGTCATTGTCTTCTACTCTGATAGGAAGGCTGTGCCACAGAAGAGCTCAACAATGAAGAAAACTCTTGGGCATCTTAAGACCCAAAACTCGACAGTGCAGGTTGGCTTCCCCCAGTGACATGACGCACCTTGTTAGCTCTGGTAACTCAAATTTACCTGACTTTCAATGCACAGAGCATTTTAAAGTTAAAGAGAACGCGTGCTGCGGCATATTTCTGAATGTTGACACCAAGCCGGGATCTGCAATAATGGGATCTCCGTTTCCACTACTTGTAGTCCAGCCCGATTCATCACCATCAAAGCAGGGAGGGCAATGCCTTGCCTACCTCCCGGGCTGCAGGATCAGGGAGGGGCACCACCTACATCCCGGGGCTGTCGGATCAAGACAGGGCAGAGCCTGGCTCCTGGGCTGGGGGATTTGAGGAAGGCAGCACCTCCCTCCCAGAGCTGCAGGATTAGGAGTGGGCACCGCTTCGGGACTGGGCACAGGGGGGGCTCCACCTGGCCCTCGGGGTGAAGGGATTAGGGGAGAGCTCTACTTCGCTACACACGACTGCGGTATTAGGGGAGGGCACCACCTGGCTCCAGGGATTCGGGACTAGGAGAGGGCTCCACCCGGCCCTCGGGCCACGGGGTTAGGGAAGAACTTCAGGATGATGACCCACCCACGAGGCCCGTCCATCAGCGCGCCAGGCGCCAGCACAGGCTCCATGGGGGCGCTCCGCAGCCCCGCACACACCCGCCTTGTCCGGACTCCCGGAACTGCCCGTCCCGAAGGAGCAGACAAGTCTGCCTGCGTCTTTGGGGCGCGCTGTGGACGAAAAACGTCGAGGCGCACCAAGAGCCCTCGGCCGATACGCTGGCCGGCACGCGAGCACATCAGAGCGTGCGCCCACCTCTCCGCCGCGGAAGCAGAGGCCGTAGCTCTGTGAGGTCACCCGCCGGCTTTCCCTCCGGCCGCGCCACACCCGCGCCCTCGTCGCACCTGGAGCCGGCTCGACCGCCCTCGCCCTCCGGAATACGGAACATGTCGCCCGCTAGTCCGCGTCTGGTCGCCTGCCGCGCCGCGGTTCCCGCCCGGCTCCGCGAAGTCCGTGGCTCGCCCTCCTACGCTTACTGGACAATGCCGGCGCCAGTCACGCCACCGCACCCTATCACGACGCCCGACCCTAGCCCCGCCCCAAGACGTCGGCATTGGGCAGCAGACTCGCAGAAGGCGGGCTGCCCTGAGGTGGGCGGGATCAGGACGTAGGTTTGTGAGCCCGGCGGCCTGCCCGGGACTCAGGAGGTCCACTCTTCTTCCCCAGAATCGCTTCCTGGGCGGGAGCCGGCTAGACCCGACCCACAGCCGAGGATGCCGGACACGCGGGCGTGGGCGGTAGCAGGGCAAAGTCGAAACTTTTCTTAGGCGGCTACTGCTGCCCACAAGCCACTGACAAGCTGCAGATTCTGAAGGAATAGTAGGTGCACCTGTAAGGAGACCGTGGATTTTGCAAACCAGGCAGGTGCAGTAGCTGGCCAGAGGACGCTATTCCGATTATCTGGTTAGGGATTCAGCAGTTCCTGTCTTGCTCAGTCCTGAGGGTAGCAGGGCCCCCCAGAAAGACATGCTCATAAATAGGGAGCAAGGGATAAAGTGGGCCAGTCCCCTATTTCTGACTCAAAAAACAAAAAATAAAATACGGTTGTGTTTGGTTGCTAAATTACGTTGAAGATGCCTGACCAGGTGGTGGCGCAGTGAATAGAGCGTCAGACTGGGATGTGGAAGGACCCAGGTTCGAGACCCCGAGGTTGCCAGCTTGAGCGCGGGCTCATCTGGCTTGAGCCAAAAAAAGCTCACCAGCTTGGACCCAAGGTCGCTGGCTCGAGCAAGGGGTTACTCGGTCTGCTGAAGGCCCACGGTCAAGGCACATATGAGAAAACAATCAATGAACAACTAAGCCCCAATGAAAAACTGATGATTGATGCTTCTCATCTCTCTCCGTTCCTGTCTGTCTGTCCCTATCTATCCCTCTCTCCGACTCTCTCTCTGTCCTTATAAAAATAAATAAATAAAATTTAAATTACATTGAAGAGCTCAACTATTCTTCTGGGATATCACCAAATGAAAGCCACTTGAGCTGTTTTTAAAGAGCACACTTAAAAAAAGGCAGAAGCAATAATTGTTAGATCAAGTATTAGTATGTATTTATGCACAATAATAAAAACAGATTTACAAGTTAAACTGGAAATTTAAACATAAGAAGTTTAACAACTTTTTTTGTTCATTATATTAAATAACCAAAACACCTTTTATTCCCAAAATTGGTAAAGAATAAATAATGTCATTTACAATATGGTACAAAAAGTAATCAGGAAGTACAGGCATTCTGCTTTATACATACACTGTATATGTATATTTATTATCTATAAAACAAATTCACATCTCAAACAAGCTGAAGACCTTAGATGTATGGCTTAACGATTATTAAAAGAAACAGCAGTAAGTTCTGCTACCCAGACCAGAAGCTCTGGAGCCAGTTGTCCCGTTCCAGAACGAAGGGTAAAGGTTGCTGTAATGCTGCTTCCAAGACTGAACTTACTCAACCTGTGACTTAATCTCACTGTGGGATCAGGAGAGCTTTGATAGTCAGGAAAGGTTAACTGTGGTTTCTTTTTCTTTTTTTCTATAAGACAAATTGCCCTATTTCCTCACAAATGCACCTGATAGATCTCAATGTCTTAAAAAAAATTTTTTTTTAAACCCACAGCAGCTGCTGTTCTCGTCCACTTGTTTCCAGTGTTTTTTATTCTGTAACTTTTCTCTGCACAAGTTTTTATTACGATGGTGTGATCTAGGTAAAAATGCTATTACACTGAAAAGTGCACCCATCAGTAGTGACACAGAATGATAAAGAATGGGACTGAGGCTGGAAACACGGAGATGTGGGAACACGAGCAGATCAACTGATGAGACGTTCCCAATTCTCTCCACTCCCTGAGCTAGTGCTCGACACCAAGAAGATACAGGGAAATAAAAGTCATCACAAACCTCATGTGGAATCACAAATCTCAATCTGCCTCTGCATTTTCTAAAGGAAATGCTTACCACTGAATAGTCACAGTAAGAATCAAGGCCACAACACTAACTCCCTTGAGACCAGCGAGTCTTCTTGCTCTTTACAAAAAAATCAATCAGCAAAAAGATGCCAGACAACATTAGAGTGACCAGGGAACTATGTCTCTGAGAAACTGATCTGTTCTTATTTATAACATGCTCAAATGCACAAGGAAGCCATTGGTGCATAGAAACAATTACTATTAAAATTCCATTGGAAAGGCAGAGGGAGATGAGGGAGGTGGGATGCTTCACTGCTTGGGTCTTTTGAAAATTCCACCCTTTCAAATTTTTTTAAAATTCTGCTTTTAATTTTTATTTAGGCTGGGGAAAAAAATTCATCCATCCTTATAATGCTACAAATAATACCATTTCCCCTTAACTTGGCATTTATGTTAAGCAGCTGGTTGTTGGAAAGCAGCAGAATTCTCTGGAATCTCATGAGGCTTTATCCCAGGTGAGAAGAGTCAGTCTGCTCTCTTCCCTAGCCCACTTCCCCCCTGAATGACACTGGCCACTCAGCTACTCCCAGATGGAGTCTCCGCCAGAGACCCAGGCAGGAGGTACTGCTAAACAGGCTACAAAAGCTGAGCCAAGTCTCCAAGTTTTATTCATTTTAGATGTCTCAGGGTAACAGTGCCAACCTACTAACTAGACTGCCTTGGGGTACCCCCTGATGAACAAGCAGAGTAGGAGCCCTACCATCTCTCGCACAGTACACGCTGACACTGCCCAGCATCTACGCTCTAATGTTACTTGGCATCCCTGGTCCCAGACAGTGGAAGGGTATGAGGAAGCTAGTCGTGACCCAACCTCAGCTCAGTCTCCTAACCTACTACAGACCTAATAAACTCAGCTGCCCAGAGAGAGAGAGAGAAGAGAGAGATAGCCTGATCTTGTTCAGATCAAATAGGTGTTAGTTTCAGGAAGCTGAGATAGTGATCACAAAGTACAAGTACTTGAACGATACTCTGGTTCAAACAATGCCCTCTGTATCTCTTAATAAAGTGGTGCCAGGTCCCTTTCTTTCATACTGCCAGAGCTTTGGGACTTTACCTAAGAGCCCAGAAGGTTTTCTTCTTTATTTTTATTTTTTAAATGCTGTTTGTGCCTAGAACTAGATCTGAAAGAAGGAAGCTTCATTTGAGTCAAAAGCTCTGGAAAACCCTTGAGACAATGGAAAGAAACTTGCCTAGAAGCAACTGTCTTCTGTTTCCTCCATGGCTTAGTGAATGACCCTGTCCACAGCCTAGAGAGGCTTCAAAAGGCTGGTAAAACACTAGGATTAAGAATGTCCACTCTTCTTGCACACGCAAAAGACCTTTTCTCCCTTTTCACAAAGGCTCACCTCTAACTGTGGAGAAGCTCGTGCAGAGGGCTGGGAGTGGCCTGGAGGGCTGCCACTCTACCACCAGCGGGGGGAGAGGAAAGGTGAGCAACAGTGACAGCAGTCAGCTCAGCTGGCTGACCCTGGCTGTTGGGGCAGGGTAAAGTGGCAGGTGGGGCGGTGACACGGCTATTACCAGCCCAACACAAGAGCACTGGCTACTGGCCACATGGAATGTGGTGAAGGGTGAATTACATGTTGAGTCTCCCAAGGCTGAGTAGGCACAGGAGCCTTGTTAGCTGCATTCTGGGGAAGAACCAGACGCTGGACCACCTGCAGTGGTGAGAACTGGTCACCCATGGAGGTTCACAGAGCATTACACAGGGATGTGGTTCGTGCTCTTACTGTACCAGGACATCGGACCTTGCCTGCATTCCCTGAACAGGAAGGAGCGAAACACACCACGGGGCAAAAGCAGACACGAGGGACAAAACCTAGGTATCACTGTGCTCTGCTCGTAGGCCAACGAAAGGGAGACTGAAAAAGAAAACCATCCCTGCCAAGTCCATTTTCCTCAGATGCTAAACAGTAACACACCCGAAGTTTGAGGACTCATCATTAGGAAAGTCTTAACTACGTCAAAGAAGTACTTAGGGATCATCCCAACAGAGAAGCAACATCGCAGATCACCTAGAAGAAACTTGTAGATGGATACAGGAAGGAAACCAACTAAACTGTTTTACCTCCTTGTCTAATTCTTAAAACAGAAGAAAAACATCCTCCAACCAGCTTAGCAGGATTTTTTCCTAAAAGTCCAGACCACCTGCAGAGGATAGGATTCTTTCCCCTTCCTGCTCAGAATACACAGCTATGATAGATAGGGAAGCACTAGTTAAGGATCAGTATTTTCTGGGATGACGGCTCCAGTTACACTGGGACCCCTCTGCTGCTCTGTGATCAATGTCCCCTGAACTGTCTGCTGTCTCAGGGTGCAGAGACCACCAGGCAAAGCCCAGTCCAGGTCCGGCAGTCCCCCGCTTTTCCACACCGCCCTCTCCATCATCGCTCTGCAGAGAGGCAACCAAATGTGGCACGGGTTTGGCAGAAAGGATGCAGCCCTGGCCGGGGGCCTCCCTGCAGAGAGCAGGGAGATTCCAACTCCCCAGGATGCCATGACTATGCCAGGGCACACCCCTTTCTTTCAGAAAGAAAACCCACTGGACTATCCAATACAACCAAGGCAGAGGCATGGGTACAAACGTGGTCATTATGCAGACCCCAATGAGATCCCACAACTGGCGAGGAACTGCTCCAAGGCCGTGATGATGTCTGACATTGACCCTTCCAGAACTCATTCTCATCTCCCGGGCCACTACTGCCCTCTGCCTGTTGGGACATGGCTTCCAGTATGTTGCATATTCTGGGGTGCAGAGGTATCTCTATTCCGACCATCTTCTTGGGGTCCTGGGCTTGATTTGTGTTTTTTCTAGTCTGAAGAGTGCTACACCTACCACAGCTGAGGACCACCAGCCCTGTAAGCCTTGTTCTGATGCCTCCAGGATGCCCACAGCACGAGGCACGTTCACTGGGATAGGTCACTGACGGGGGGACCACCTCCACTGCCATCAAACAGAACCTCTCGGCGGCTGGGCTCAGCGATGGACAGCTCCTGGGCCAAGTCGTTGAACCGAGATATGTAGTCAACGCTGTTTTCATTCATCATGCACACCAGCTGGGAATCCACGACCTGTGGGCAGAGGACACAAGGTAAGACCACATCAGCGAGTGGCCTGCCATCTAGACTGGAGGGAACTGGTCACCACTGGGACTTCCAGTAGAAGGTAAATGAACCGAAGGTCTCTCTAAAGTGAGGACTGGGATCTCCCATTGACTTGCTCTGTAATGGCTGCCTAACACTTTGGAGAGAATCTCGGAATTGTCCATCATTGTGAACTCTCACTCTTTTGACAAGTGTGCAGGAGAGTCTGCTGTGAGCCGGGCACTTCTGATTGCTGGGATCAGACTGGTGGTTCCCTCTACAGGAGACTGTGTATGTGTGGGTGTGTTTTGGGGGAGACAGTCAACCAGGCAAAGGCACAGAGTGAAATGCAGACCTTTGGGGCGGCCTGTAGGAGAAGTGGAGGAAGGGGACAGAGTTTGCCACAGGAGTGGGGAGCACATTCCTGTCAGAAAAACAGCAAGTGCAAAGGCCCTGGGGTGGGAAAAGGCTTCGGCTCTTCCAGAAACAAAAAAGCTGGTGGACATCATAGTGAGTAAGGAAAAGAGTTGAAGACGAGAAGAGAAAGACTTAAGTGTGTATAGTAGGGACTTAGGTACTGGGATTTTATTCTGCAAATACACGGAACACACAGTCTTCAATGTTTACTTTCTGTCTCCTTTGCTGGAGTAGAAGTCTCATGAAGATGGGGCCTTTGTTTAATTCACTCTGTGCCTATAGCAGTCCCTGGCACATCATTAATGAACTGAATAATATAATGAAATAAGGAACCTTGGAAAATTCTGAGTAGACCTATGGCCTGAATCAAATTTTAAACCTTTTATTATGAGAAAAAGATGAAACAAACAAATTTGTTTTCAGAAAGTATAGCAAACAGCAATTGTCTTCTTTGCACATGTCTATCACCAACTTCATCCACCTGTGGCCAATCTAGGCCCCACCTCCCCCACCCACTCCACGCTCCCGTCACTTCTGTTCAAATCGACCATTTTGGCCACACGTTTCAGACTGCACTTCTAGATGAGAAGGACTGTCTTAAAAGCATACTCGTGTTTTGGGGGTGTGGCAAGTCCCTGGTCAGATTCCTTTCATAAGCACCGCTATTTCTGCAGGAGATGTGTTCCCGGCTATGGACTTAGCTCATTAATAGCTCCCATCTTTGTTCTGTGCTGCTCACCTTTGTGTGCAATGTGCCACCCAGAGATCTTGCTAGAAATGAAGGTTCTGGTCCACTGGGCCTGGGGTGGGCCCGAGAGTCTGTCCTAACAAGTCTAAGGTGTCCCGTGGTGAGTCTGTGGACCGCCTGTGAATAGCGTGGTCCTGGCATGTTATCTCAGGGTGTCTGTGCAGTGCCCACTTCTATACGACCTGGATGCTTAGAAGCAATGTCCACAAAGACATGGGGAGGGAAAGAGAATGGCCTCCTGCAGGACATTAGAGACATAAAGTGTTCTCTAAATAAAAGTTCTGTGGTCATAAAAATGCTCATTGAAGGGGAAGGAATTTACTATATTGCTCGTTAGTTTGAATTTGGGGAAATTTCCATTCATGTCAGGGGTCAACTTAGAATCCTCCAAAGTCTTCCCATAAGCTCCTTAGATCTTCAGACTAAACTTCAGGATACCAAGAGCTGAGGAGGCATGGGACACCATTGTGTGAGCCTTGTCTGATCCAGGGTTTCCCTCCAGAATCTTACTATACAACCCTTGAGGGACACCCACTAACATCTCAGCATCCAGAAAGCAAGGATTTAGGAAAGGCTGCTCTATTCTTTAACAACAGGACCAATGGAATCTCTTCACATTCTCTACCTAAACCTCTCTTCCAGCACCTGTTATTTTGTACCTTGCCTTATAGTTAAGTGTACCTGTCTCCCCTTTTTCAGCAAGTGTTCATCCTTTCTTGCTCAGACAACACTCACATCGCATGGGCCAGAGCCTGGGTGGCTACATGAGCAGAGAGCCTGGCCTAAGAAAGAGGGACACTGCATTCGGGTCCAAAGATGAGGGTCACAAACTGAGTCTTGCCTGCACATCAGGGTCTGCCATAATATGACTTCTATTACCAACCGCTTGACACCATGGGAGGAGCCCGTGGGGTACCTGTGCCCTTCCTGCAGGACCTCTTTTCCTGCTTGGGGGGCAGTGACAACAATAACATGGGGGTGCTGCTCAAAGCACCCCTGCTAGCGATGACAGCCACCTATAATCACTCTTGACTCCTCTACTGATGGGGTCAGCACAGCAGAGGCAGTGTTACTGGCCTGAGGTCAGGCAGCTGGCCAGTGGAGGACACAGCGAGATCCAGCCCCACTCTGGCTGCCAGCAGAGCCCCCAGTCAGCCCCAACAACAGGACATCCCAGGTTCTGACGCCTTTAGGGCTCAGCTACTACTTCTGTTTGCTCCAGAGTTTCCCTTCTTAGAAGCTGGAAACGTGGGTGTGCATGTGCTGACTGCTGGCTTTTGACATTTCGAGGAGTAATTCTCAGTAACCAAACAGGTCTGCTGGAGGGACCCGGCCACCTCTGGAACAGGACTGGCAGTCAAGTTCAGGCAGAAGCTGTGACTTACCTCTGCCACATCAGCCAGGGACCTAGACACAAAAGAGTCTCTTGAGTTGCCATCTAGCAAGCTGGGGCCCAGTAGGGAGGTGCCACTGTGGGTTCCCACTGGAGTCGGCAGCATCTTCCGGCCCTTCTCTGAAGAGATGAAGCTCGCTGCCAAGAGAAGAAGGAACGAGCCCTGAGACTAGCTTGGTCAGCCTCAGGCCAGGGAAGGACCCCGAGGGCTGGCAGTGGCCGAGCCAGGCCCTGAGGCCTCCATCTGCATGCTTGTGCCCAGCGCCTGGTACGGGGCCACAGCGCCCTAGCTTTTCCCAAGCGGGAAGCCTTGGAGGGTCCCCAGACGCATGTGTTAAGTTGGCCTCATATTTCCAGGGGCCCTTAGTGCTCTGCTGTCCAGTCACCACTCCCATCTCTGTATAAGGTGGTGTCCAATTTTTCACAATTCGTATTCAACTTTGCAGACGTCTGTACAGTTCTATGGGACTCCCAAAATGGAAACGCTCATTGGATGCTGGCCCCTGCATCACCCAGACCAGAGCCCATGTTCTGGCCGTCAGGTGTGGCATCCTCACAGGGGGCCAACCCTGCTCAACACGTGTACAGCATCCCCCTCTCCGGGGCCACAGTCCAATGGCCACGTGCACACATTGGCTGCTCTCTAAAGTGCAAAGTGCATGGATCACAGCCATGTCCCGGGAGGCCCTCCGATGTGGGACACTGAGGCCAGTGTGTCTCTCCCTAACATCCACTTTCCATCACACGAACACCTGGTGCCCAGGGAGGATTTGAATACATCCTGTGAACATGCCATAAGCCAGCTGGACTGTCCACATCAGAATGCTTTACTGAGACAGAAGGATGGAAGCAAGAAACACAAAGAGCTCATTTTTTCTACCCCACCGTTGGCAGCAGGAGCAGAAGGCCTGGTAGGGGAGGGGCCAGGACAGCTGGCCGGACTGGAGAAGGGCACAGGGGACTGTGTGGGAGACGGACTGCACCACACCTCGGCTGGGCTGAAGGTTACAAGGTGTCAGCACACTCAGTGCACAGCACACTGGCGCTCTGGACACTCTGTGTGTAAATGGTGCAGGAAACAGTAAGCCCTGAAGAACAAGCGGACAGTCCCAGTGGAAGCTCTGCCAGCTGGCACGGCGAAGCCAGACGCCCACCCTCACCAAGCTTGCCATCGAGAGCCCTGCTGGTCTTGAACAGAGACCTGGGCATTCTCCGCACACACTCACCAAACAAGCTGCTGAGGGATGAATCCGTGGGGTCGCTGGGGCACCACTGTGGGTCATGGGTGGGTGAGGCAATCCAGTCTGGCTGGGGGCTGCCGGATGGGGAGGGAAGACTCTTGGAACTGTCACTGCCGTTTAGCTTTGCTGGAGAAAGAGGGACTCCTTCACCTGCCAACCAAAAACCTGGGTCAGAGATGCCCCATGGAGGGGACAGCACTCCGCTTCCCCAATTTGCCACTAAGGCAGCAAGTCAGCACAGCCGTGTGCCACTGAGCTCTGCAGACCCAGGACCCTGCTGGGACCTCCCATAGAAGGTGAACACTGGTCTGTGGAGGGGACCCTCGTGGAGCAGGGACACAAGCCCATTTTAGGGAATGACAATGACTACAGCTATCACTGATGGAGCCAGGACCTATGCCAAGAGGTTCACCTAAATCCTCTTACAGGTGTTTACAAAAGCCCTGTGAAGGGAATGCTATTTCTAGTTCAGAAATGAGCCGGTGACCTGCCCACAGCCACACACTGCCAGGCTGTGAACTCAGCTCAATCTGAACCCTTGGTCTAAATTGTACCAAGTACCAACCACACCATTGCTACCAGGACACGAGTCCAACCTACTCCTGGAACCTGCAAAACCAAAAGGAATCCACCCAGATTCACAACCAACTAGGACAATGCCCTATCTAATCCTCAGTATGGAGAGGCCGCATGGGCCCTCTCTTATTCGGTCTCAAGGACAGGAATAGGTCCTACCTATACCTTGCCCACCTGTGCTGCCTCTGCCTCTGCTGGGCAAGGCATGTAGGTGGCAGGTGATTCATATGCAAAAGTGAAAGTGGAATGGGAACATACCCAGCAGGTTTGACAAATACTCAGATGGGAGGTCAAGGGCAAGCACGGTCCCCGCATCCTAACAGGAAACCGATTCTAAGGATGTGCAGAGGCAGCCTGTTCCTCACCGTACTGGCTGGAGCTGATGGCGATCTCAATGATGGAGTCGCTGATTTGAGTGGCAGGCTCTCCCTGCGAGAGCACGTCCTCAGGCGGGCCGGGCAGGGAGATGTCCAGCAGAGCAGAGACGTTGGGAGGAGAGAGCCGAGTGCTGGAGCCCTCCGCCAAGGGCAGTGGGGTGGAAAGTCCGTTGTGGAGAGGAGCCTTGGATAGCTCAGATAAGGAGAGGACAGGTGGACCCTGGTGGGAGATGGGGACTGTTCAGACACAATGGACCAACCAATCCCTAATAAGGAACAAAAAAAATCAACCTCATCCTCACAAGGTGGTAACCAAGTCATGGGCAGGTCAACAGAGAAGTGAGAACCCTAGAAGATACCTCTTCTTTTCCAGTTTACTTTTCCTGAAACCACTCTGGGGATGCAGAGTTGGAAGCCAGGCCAGGGTGCCCTGGACATCTGGACCTGCTTCCCCTGCCGGCAAGACAGCTGGCAATACCCAGGGAGAAGGTGAGTGCCAAGAAGTGCTACCAGCTGATGACCTCCCCTTAGCCCACGAAACTGTGATCTCCCAGAACTGCATCTGAATCAGCCGGCCTTGCAGAAGGGAGGAAAGAGCCCGAGATGGGGGACGGGTGCATGTTTCTTCTATCTAGGCAATGGAAAGACAAAGCCACTGGGTGTCCATGTGTCCTTGTCACGTCCTGGCAGTCCACCGCAGGAGGCTAGCTAGGTCTGCTGGCAGGACCATGAGGATAAGGACCAGCAGTGGAGGGGGTCCCGGGGTAGCTACTTTGCTCAGCCACCAGCAAGCAGCACACACTACCTGGAAACCGTCTGTCACGGACTCCTGCTCAGACTTCGAGGGGATGCTGATGAATGGATCACTTGTACCCTAAAAGAAAATAACACCATGAACGCCAATGAGCCCCTGCACACAGCATGCCAGAACTCTGCCCAAAGGCTAGCTGGCCACTACGCTCCTGAGGAAAGAGCCACTGCACTGCCCGGTTTCCTAACAGCCAGCAGCACAAGAGCCCATCCAGTTGAGGTCGGACTCTCTTCCTGTGACGACGAGCAAGCCCACCACTTCCAGAGCATGGGCCACAAGTCACTGCACCTAAGACTGTCAATTCAAAACCTTGTGGTCCTCAGGCAGGGCTGGGCCATAAACCAGACGCTGAGAGAATCGGAGAGAGTGCCGAGTAGGGGCCACTACGCCCACTGTTGGCCAACTTGCTTCAAGTTCCTTCTTAGACCAAGCTGACACCTGAGAAGTCTGCTGATGTACAGATCTTGCCTGTCTTGGTTCTGGATTCTCCACGACCACCCAGAAAGCCTGTCCCCACTCGGTCTCCTTTGGTGGTTCGCCCCTCTGAGCCACGCGGCGCTCCCTCATGTCACAGCCTCCCTGGTTCAGTGACTCTCCTCCGGCCATTAGGTCCATCCCCTCCCGACGCAGAACTCGAGTCCAGCATGGCCTCAGTCCCATTATCTTGGCTCCCATCCCTCTGAAGAATGATCAGCCCATCCTGAAATCGGGCAGTAACTTGGAGAAGTCCTTTTAAACACTCACCCCCACGGTGGGGATGGGGTCTCCATTCTGGTGGCTGCCAGTGGAATCCTGACCCGACAAGGTCGCTGTTGCCTCATCTGAAGACAGTGAAGAGATGCCAGACAACCCATCAGCATCCAAGACAGGGAGGGAGCCCCCAGGAATGATGCCAGCACTTGTAGCTGCTAAGTCGACAGCACCTGGCAACAGAAAGGTCACTACCAATCTGAGCTCTACTGACAGCCCAAAATATACTCCACAGGGTTCACAGTAACATCGAGGGCCCCCTCCTTTGTGCCTCATTTCAATGCAAGGACAATGACTTTCCTGTTCTCTCTGGAAGATGAGACAGCATGGCTTGGGGAAACAGAAAACATCACTCAGAACCCCTACGTGGTGTCTGTCACCATGTCATTTACAGAAACTTACTGGCCAGCTGGCCTGTGGCCTGGGGTGGGAGGACCTTGGGCATGATCGGTCGAGACAGAGCCGCTTTGGTCAGGGAGGACTGGATGGGCCGGAACGAGCCTCTCCCTGTGAGGACAAGAACAGAAGCAGCCACATCAAGCCCACCTGCCCCCAGTGCCCTCTGCCTGCAAAACAGGGGAGACAGAGGGCGTGTTTCACAGCCAGTCAGGACCAAAAAGCCAAGCCGAGGTGGAAACCGCTGAACGTCCCCAGTACGTGCCAACCTGGAGAGGTCAGAGTCAGACAGGCCCCCACGAGGAGGCACCCCCGGGGCTGCTGAAAGGACGCTGTGAGCACCGCCATGCCCTGGGGACAGCCCTTTAAAGGTGGTGCACTCCTGAACTAAGCTACGGGCTCCACTGAAGCAGTCAGAGCATCAGTTTGGATTAAGACCCGGCCTCTGCATTGGGGTCTTTCCTCCTTTCTGCAGAGAAAAAGGAGGCAAGAGAAAAAACCATCAACAGCTGTCTGGGTCCAGCAGTAGGCAAACCTGAAATGTGAAAATCAAGGCTGATTTAAAAGCTACAGCATACATGTTTCACTAAACAAAATTCTCAGAGAAGTAAGAAAATTTACAACAAAGTGCCAGGGCCCCAAAGGACCTTAGAGAGGTATGAGGGCCTGAGCTGTACCTGAAGATTATATCTATTCCGTAAATACCTGACAAAGAGAAACATACAAATAAATAACATCTGACAAGACATTACAGAGAGAGGGTGGATCAAACTAAGCAAAGCATCCCTCACCGGGCCACCTGAGCCCAGATTTGAGGGCAGCAGCCTGCACACCGCCTGTCAGAGGTCCATGCCTGCCCGCACTGCAGCAGGCTGGCACAGGGGCAAACTCAGTGTGTGAACAGAGCGGTCAGAGAAATGCTGGAAAAGTCACTCAGGGAGCCATGAAAGCAAACGCCTGCAATTCCCCAAGATGAGGTCAGATGCAAGTAAGGAGTGAAAAGCCAACCCCAAGAGGCCCCGTGCTCACCGGTTATGGAGGAATTTGACATGATAGAGAAGGAGCAGACGTTGTGGGACTGGTTTTCTGATGGTCTCGGAAGAAGGGTTCTCTGTGGAAGGAATATTGCCAACAATCAGGTGATAAAAACACTCTAACGGCAAAAATCACTGAGGAAACCGGCGAAGAGCTAGCCGTAAAGGGATCCTCCAGATAACAGCGAGCTGAGTGGAACCACATGGTCTGGTTCCAGAGCTGACATAGGGGCACCTAGAACAGGGTGGCTATGTCCTTGGACCCCAAGCCCTGAACATTAAGTCCCCTATGAAAAAAAATCAAAGGGACTGAACTTCCCTCTTCCCTCCAGGGAAACTGGAGGAAAGTCAGAACCATCCACTATTAATCTAGAAGGTTCTTCTGATTTAGATGGAATGCAACTATTTATATATAGCTGTTAATAACCACTTGACGTGGACTGTTATGAAAGATACCCACTTATCCTGGGCCTCTTCAAATTTGGGGTGAAGAGCATAAAGTTGCTGCTTACAACACTGACGGGCTCAGGGCCTGAGGCCTTCCACCCCACCTGCCCGTCCCGGTGCCCACTCCTCCCGGTTTGCCCATGGCGCCTATGTGTGAAATTCAGTTCCAATGTGACGAACACCATCTAAAGAAATTGTATCAATTGCTGAAACTGTTCCTCATTGAAGTAAAATATTAACAGAAAGTATCTGTCAACAAAAGTCTCCCAAAGAACCTCCAACTCTGGGGGCACAACTGTGTCTGCTGACACACAATGGACATCTCTGTGCCCCTCAGAGGTGCCCCAAGATGTTAGCAGCGGGTGGAGGTGCTACTGGGGCTGCAAACTTGACATGGCGACCAGGTCTGCTCAATGCTGCCGCTGTGGCGCGGAGGGGACCTGTCAACACAGCGAGGAGCCACAGGTGCTGGCTCCGCGCCCCAAGCGCTGTGGGAGGCAAACTAGGGGAGACGTGTTTCGGCTGTGGGGCATGTAGTCTCTGTCACAGCAAGTCGCCTCCACCCTGGTGGTGTGAAGGCAGCTGTGGACGGCAGGGAAATACATAGATGTGTGGCAATTAAACTTTTTATGAAAACAATAAATGGAAAAGATCACATATGAATGCCCGCAACAGGCAAATCCACGTTGACAGAGAGTGAATTTGTGGTTGCCAGGGGCTGGCGGAGAGGGCAATGCAGGTAAAGGGTACAGGGTTTCTGTTTGGGGTGATGGAAATGTTCTGCTATTAGACAGTGTTGACGATTACACAACCCACTGAATACACTAAAAACCATCAAACTGTACACTTTAAATGGTTGAACTTTATAGTATATGAATTATGAATCAATAAAGCTTTAAGATACTTCATCAGATACACTAAAACCCTCCTGACTGGTGGTAGCACAGTGGATAGAGCGTCAACCTGGGACACTGAGGTCACTGGCTTGAGTGCAGAATCATCAACATGATCCCAAGGTCGCTGGCTTGAGCAAGGGGTCACTGGCTCAGCTTGAGCCCCCCTGGTCAAGGCATATATGAGAAGCAATCAATGAACTAAATAAAGTGATGCAACTATGAGTTGATGCTTCTCATTTCTCTCCCTTCCTGTCTGTCTCCCTTGTCTCTCTCTCTCTCTCTGGAAAATAAAAGACAAAAACAAAATACTAAAATCAAATGCATTAAAACTAAATTACAGTTGGCACTAAAACACAGGTTTGAACTGTGCAGGTCCACTAATACATGTACTGTTTTCAGTAAATACATGTACTGTTTCGATCCGTGGTTGGAAGCCCACAGGTGTAGAGGGCTGACTATATACACGGATCTTATATACAGGAGACTGTAGTATCTGCAGATTCTGGTGCCCATGGGGCATCTGGAACCAAACCCCTATAGATACCAAGGGACAACTTGAGTTTTGGAGGAGTCAAAAGTTATACCTGTACATGGATTTTTGACTATGCAGGAGGTTAGGCCCCCTAACCCCTATGCACTGTTCAAGACTCAACTGTCATCCATGTACACACACACACACACACACACATGCGCGCACACGCACATGCACATGCACATGCACATGCACACACAGACAAAACTTGGGATTTAGAATACATCTTCCTAAGATCCATCAGGCCATCTCTCATTTCTAAGTAAATTAATCTCAAAAGAATTTCTAAGAGTCGTTATGAGCTCTGACCTCTGGCCAATTCACACACCTTGCCAACTGCTTCCACTGACTACATATTTATAGAGATGTTCTGAGAACCTTCAAATATACCCCAATCTGTAACAATCTAGGAATGAGAATCCCCAGAACTTCGTCTTTTTTGCAAGAGGTTTTCACATTGTGCAAAGACTATTTTTATTTTCAGGTACAGTTAGGGTCACTGTTATTACTTTATTTATCCTATTCATAAGAAGGAAGAAAAGAGCAGAAATTCCCATTTCGGCTGAACACCCAAGAAACAGGAGAAAACCAGTTTGTCCGGCAGCTTGGCCACTCAAACCTGACCAGGGTTCCTGACCTGGACCACCAGCGGCTTCCGTAGGTGCCGATTCTGCAACTTCCGGGGCTTTGGCAAGAAGAAATCCGACTGCATCTGTGAGGAAAACAGCACCCAGTCCCTGAGAATGTTTACAGCCAACACGGGTCAGCAGGCAAGCAGAGGGGCCCAGTCCCCACACTTACGCTGATGGAGTTCAGGTGCTGAAGGAAAGTCAATTCTGTCTCTTTATTGGGAGAGAAGAGCTTCCCATGTCGGCTGTTGGGTGGCAAAGTTGTTGGGACAGCAAAAAGACCACCATCTGAATCGCTGCTTCCTGTACTAGAGGGACCAGCCACCAAGAGGGGTCTTGGAGGGTTTCTCAAACCTAGAAAAAGAAAAGTAGAGGTGAACACAGCTACACTCACCCACAAACAACTTCAGTATGAATGGAGTTCTACTAGGAAGAATTCCCAACAACCTATTCAGTTTCCTGGAAATATTTATTTTTTACAGAGTCACAGTCAGAGAGAGAGACAGATAGGACAGACAGGCAGGAAGGGAGAGTGATGAGAAGCATCAATTCTTTGTTGCGGCTCCTTAGTTGTTGTTCATTGATTGCTTTCTCATATGTGCCTTGACCGGGGGCTATATAGCAAAGCGAGTGATTCCCTGCTCAAGCCAGTGAGTGAACTTTGGGCTCAAGCTGGCGACCATGGGGTCATGTCTATGATCCCAGGCTCAAGCTGGTGAGCCCATACTCAAGCAGGATGAGCCCACTCTCAAGCCAGTGACCTCGGGGTTTCAAACATGGGTCCTTCACGTCCCCGTCCAACACACTCTATCCACTGCGCTACCACCTGGTCAGGTGGAACTCTCTATTTCTTAAACCCTCATAAAATCTGCTTTTCCATTTTTCTCCCTGAAATTCCAGTTTCCACTGTAAGCAGATCAAAGCTCTCCCTGACAGAATAAAGGCACTTTACCACTTTGATCCTCAGCAAGAAGGGCAGCTATGCCCTCATTTTTCAGATACAGAAGAACCTACCAGAATATCTAGTGTAGACCAGATTGTCAGCAAACTCTTTCTTTAAAGGGCCAAATAATAAATGTTGCTTTGTGGGCCTATAGCCTCTGCTAAACTCAGCTCTCTAGCTGCAGTATAAAAGCAGCTACAGACAATATGTGTATACATCAGTGAGCACAGCTATGTATCAATAAAACTTTATTTACAAGTAGATTGTGGGTCATAGTTGGCTGATGCCTGGTCTAAATCTCTACTTGTATAAAAAAAAAGACCCAGAGAAGACAATATTTATTTAGGAACCACTATTTCAGGACTATGCTGGCTGTTTTCATTATCACAAATCCTACTGCAAGCACATTTGATTCATGGTAGAATGAGCCGCCTTTGCTTATTCTTTACTTGCAAGTCTGAGGTTATACTGACACTCGTGGATCCAGAGACCAGTCTTCGAAGCACCGGTCTGGATTCTAGCACTGCAAGTACACTGGTCTAGAAGCATACTCAATTCAGAAAGAGGATGGATTTTTTTTTAAGTGAGAGAGACAGATAGAGGGACAGATAAAGACAGACAGACAGGAAGGGAAAGAGATGAGAAGAACCAATTCTTCGTTGCGGCACCTTAGTTGTTCATTAATTGCTTTCTCATATGTACCTTGACCGAGGCTGCAGCCGAGCCAGTGAACCCTTGCTCAAGCCAGTGACCTTGGGATTCAAGTCAGCGACCATGGGGTCATGTCTACGATCCCTTGTTCAAGCCAGTGACCCTACACTCAAGCTGCTGAGCCCATGCTCAAGCTGATGACCTCCGAGTTTCAAACCCAGGTCCTCTGTGTCCCAGGCCGACGTTCTATCCACTGCACTACCACTTGGTCAGGCTACAGGTGGATATTAAAGAGCATAAAGACTACACAATCTACCAGCTAGTCCTACCATTGAGTTCTGTGCCTGAATCTGTGAGAACAACCAAGTCACAGTGTGTTGCTGCACTCCTCAGACCAGTAATATCAAGGAAACAGGATAAAGGGGAGGAAACAAAAATAACAACTGCAAAAGAGGGTGAACCTAACACCATAGCAGCCCCGATTCCTTAAAGGCCTCTCTGAAGTGGTCTCAAGAAAATGGAATCTTCAAGCACTTGACAGGCTATACGCAACACAGTAAGTCCGAGATAACATGTAGCCAGCGACATTCTCTGAACAGAAAGAACTCAAGGGCAGAGATTTTGACCGGTATGCCACAAGAATTTTTAAAACATGCAAAATACCTTTTTAGTCAGGGTCACTGACCTCTTATCCTTTAGACTGTCAAACACAAAAATGACAACAGCCAACACAATAGTCATCTGGTATGAATGAATCAAAACTGTACTTTTTTTTTTGTCATATAGGAAAATAAATTTTTTTTTTTGGTGTGCCACAGAATTTTAGTAATTAGTTGACGTGTGCCATGAGATGAAAAAGGTTGAAAACTGCTGCCCTGGAGAACTATTAACACACAAGGACACTAGGTGTCTTCAATCAAAAAGGTGTTGCAGGTTTGGGGGTTCTGTCTACAGCCACGTAAGAACGAAGGCAGGACTGCCTCGCCTCTCTAATGATGCACACCAGTCATCACTCAGACCCTTGCCAGTGCAGGATGCTCAAGGCGTCCAAGAGGCTGCGGTTCTGTGGCAAGCGAGTCTGCCCATGGGAGCAGTTACCTGGTGTGGAGGCCTGCTGGGGCACAAGACACAGAGGAGTGTGCCAGCCCTCAGCCCCTGCTGTCCCTAGATCCCCAGCCATCCCCATCTCAGCAGGTCGGCCTCAGGAAGTTATAGGACTTCACCGGGAAGGAGGAAGGAGATGGAGGTGGTGCCTCAGGCGCAGAATCACACCAGGGGGCACACAGAGCAGGGCTGCAGGGTGCATGCACCTTTCTTTCTCTACCTTTAGAATTCACAATTCTAGCCATGATAATTAATCTTATTTGTTCTACCCATGGTTTTATGTACCCAGTAACCCAATTAAGGGCCCTGAATTTAAATGTCTTCCAGATGTACAACTGGGGTAAAGAAACACCATGGACTGGCAGGTCAGACTGTTTCTTTCCAAGGCTTGTGTTAGACTGCTGAAAAATCTTTTAACTTAGACTTCTTTATTATTTTAGGCATAAAGACGAAGGCTCTGGAAGATTCAGAAAGAACAAGTCCTCAGATTTTAAACCACCAACTCAGCATGTTAAGAGGCTTCTGCTTACCTCACAAAGCACAATCCCCCAAAAGTGAACAGACTGGCAAGGGCTACCCCGTGTTTCCCACTGGCTCCTGCACCCTAGGATCCCAAACCCTGATGACAGGCCCACACACACCCTCCTCCCCTCCCCTCCAGAAGGCGGGGGTTTCTGTTACCGTCACCTCACCCACTGGACCGTGGCTGCCTCACCCCAGTGGGGCCAGGCCTCAGGCAGTCCTGCCCCTTCAGACCTGGTACAGCCTCCTTTCCCAGCGGGGTGGATGCCCAGGACGGCGGCTCCCGGGCGGAGGGGCTGCGAGCCTCACCTGAGGAGGGGCAGGGCGCAGCGCTGTGAGCGAAGGTCTTGCTGTTACGGAGGGCAGACTGGTTCCGAGGGCAGCGGGGGCTCCGGGAGCTGATGTTCACCACCTTCCCAGGGGGGGTGGTCGACTGCTCCTCCTGGGCGGGCCTCACTGAGGCCATGGAGCTGGCATTCGGTTCCGGAGCCTAGGACAGAAACGGGCCGAAACAACAGCCAGACTCAGCCCACGAACAATGGTTCTGGAATGAGTGTCCAGGAGCAGGAGGCACAAGAACCACTGGAGTTCAGAGGGACAGCAAAGGCTAAGAGACCATATTTAGTGGCCAAGGTCAGCACGCCTGAGTCACTCAGCAGCACTGAGGATTCAGTGTTCAAAATCACCCATCAGGCAGACACTCAGGGGGAGCAGGGCGCTCCCTCCAGAGCCCATAGTCGGGTGGGCACAGACAAGGCAAACCCTCAGGGGCGGCTGAGGGGAGGGCGGAAAGACAGGCTGCTGAAAGCAATGGCGCCCCCACTCGCCTGGGAAGGGCTCGAGCTGCCAGAAGGCAATGCTGAATGGCAAGTCACAATAGTGTCTTTCAAGAAAGCCTAAGACAAAAAAAAAAAAAAAAAGCCTAAGACAACTGCATTGGCTTCTTCTGATTGTTAATCAGAGAAAAAACAGACAGATTTAACTTCCAGAATTTAACATAATCACTGCTGAAAAGGCCCCTGCTGAGTCAAAACCCAAATCCCAGGGTTTAGACTGCTGCTTGAGGCTGCTGCTAAACTGGACAGAAACACCTCCTTCCACCCAGATCTGTTCTTACTCTGTGTCTTTACCAACCCTGTCCTCCTCCCTCCTCCTCCCTGGCACCCACGCCAAAGGCCCACCTGGGCACACCTTTCAGTGAATTACACAACCCACTGTCCACGCTTACTCAGCATGGCCTTGACTGCCCTGCTTGCTCAGGAGCCGCACGCCTTCTCCTGGACCTCCCATGGCCCGTTGCGCCCCCCCATCCTGACCCACCTGGACCTCCCATGGCCCGTTGCGCCCCCCCCATCCTGACCCACCTGGACCTCCCATGGCCCGTTGCGCCCCCCCATCCTGACCCACCTTCTTCTTTCCATGGGATCCCCACTCCTGACCCCTGCATCCCTTCCTGCTCAGGCTTATTCAATCTCACTATTCAATTGCCAACCGAGTGCCCAATCAGCCTCCTGTCAGCATCTCGACCCCCCCAGGGCACCGCTTGTCAGTGCTTCACCCAAAACTCAGCAGGAGCAAGACCACAAGGCCAGGCTGCCCGTCTCTATTTCAAGGTTCCCATTCTCAATTGGGGCCTTTGATCAGCAATCCTTACACTTTGAGCTGCATCAGAATCACCTGGTAGAGGATGTCAAAACCCGGTCTGCAGGGGGGGCAAGAAGGTGTATCTCTATCTAACAAGTTCCCAGGAGATGCTGAGACTGTGAACAGGACCAACTTCGGAAGCCATGGCTCTGAGCACCCTCCTTTGTGTTCTCTGCAGTAGCATTTCCAATCTGCTCCACTCTCCTCTTAAGACCAAGGCCACTACCTCAGCCGTGTTGCATCCAGCCTTCTCAGGAGCTGGCGTAGCTTGGCCTCCTTCCCTAGGGTACTGGACACACTCAGGTGTCCCCCCAGTCTCCTTTCCTGACTCCTCCAAAAGACAAACTAGAAAAAGCTTTTTAAACAAATCACCTCTATCCGACCACCCTAGTGTTGCCCAAGCCTGACCGAGGGTCACCGCCACAAAATCCAAAGCTCACCCTCAGGCCTCAGCTTGCCAGCCTCTGCACCACCCAGCCAGCTCCCACCCACCCCTACGAGAGCCATCTCTTTCACGGGGCACTGCGCCTCACTTCACTGATGCCCTGCTGAGAGCCTCTTTGGGCAAGCACTGTGCAGGGGAGCACCCAGGAGAAGGGAGAGGGACCTGTGGGAGCGTCACACTGGAACCCAAGACAGAACAGAGAATTCACAGACCGTCTGTCTGCCCAGGAAAGCGGAAGGTGTGGTGTGTGTTCCCTGGCAACCCTTGCACTTGGTTCTGAACATGAGCCAGCACTGAGGGGTGCACAGGAACCTGCAGTCCTGGTCTGTGCCCCAAAGCCACCGCATTCAGCCCCCTCAGCTGTTCCTCCTGGAACCTGGGAGCCTCCAGGCTGTTAAACACCATGCACACCTGCTACTTCAGAAACAACCTGCCTCAGGACTCGGCAGACTTGTGTCCTAAAGAACCTACAAGACTTTCCCATGAGCTCAAGTCTCTGCCCCATTTGAGACTCCACTAATCGGCCTCCCCAGGTTGGAGACACAAGCCACGGCCTGCCTGGCATGATCTCCCTGTCCCTGAGCCTTCATGGCCACTCGCTGGTCTCAGGGACCACCCACACACCTTGGACCCTCCTGAGGAGCCCCAGATGACTTCAACCAGCCATCCCCTGGAAAGCCACTCATGGAGGTCTGCCCGCAGAGGTCGCCCGGGCATAGCAGACAGCTGAGCCCCCGTGGTGCAGCCCACAGCCCAGCATCCTTTATCCTTCCCAGCTCCCCTCACCCCACTGAGGCGGTGCCGCCACTGTCCTCTCATGACGGCCATTCCAAAGCACAAACTCAACCTTGTCACTCCTCTGCTGAAAGCTGCACACTCCTGACTCTTAGAGAAAGCCCGATCTGGCTCAGCTCCTGGCCAAGTCTGCCACCTCCTCTCTACACGCTGTCCCCTTGGCTGGCATCAGGGCCCAGCAAAATCACTGGAGCCTAGCAAGGCCCCCTAAGCATGGTCTGCCTCTTTGGAGCTGTCCTCTTTGGAGCCCTGTGAGAGCCCAAATGAGAGGACTCTCACCTGGCAGGGAGCCAAAGCCCTGTCCATTGCTCTACACAGCCCCACTCAACAGAATGAAACATGGTCTGCAAGAATCTCTGCTTTCCCAGACACTGGGGTCCCTGTCTCCTGCTCTTCCATAAGGAGCCTGTGTGACTCCCAGCCATCTACCCTGGGGCCAGGCCTGAGTGCCCTCTGGAAGCCAACAGGGCTGTGCCTGAGCCTCACTCACCAGCCTGGGGTTGACCTCAGTGGAGATGAGCTTCAGGAGACAGCTGAGGAGGCGTTGCTTGTGGAAGGTGGCGGGCGGAGGGCCCCCGGGGCCCTGGCCTTCCGGGCCCAGCACGGCCAGCCAGTCATATTCAAGCTGGAGCTTGCTTGGCTTTCCCATCATGAGGTAGACTTCAGCCAGTGTCAGGCTCTCGGAGGTCTGCAGGTTCCAGCCCTCCTCGCGGAGCTGCTGGGCCAGCCGGCTGGCGGGGACGTCCTTCGGGGGCTTGGCAGAAGGCTGTCCCTGAGGTGGCGGGGGTTCTGAGGGGCTTGCCTTCTCAGACAGCTCCTCCACAGGGGCATCTGCTGAGTCCTTAGTGCAAACATCTGACTGCAGCCCTGGGCTGGGCTGACGCTCCAGGCCCAGGAGGCTACGGATAGGAGACGGTACCCTGGCCCGGGCAGGGTCGGCCGCCTCGGTGCTGCCTGGGGCTTGGGACTCCGGGGAGACGCACACCGAGGGCCGCAAGTCTGCGCAGGGGCACGGCTCCGGGATGATGAGGTCCTGGCAGGACTTCATATAGCGGGGGAAGGGGTCCAGGAGAGAGAGCTCGTCCTCCAGCTCCGGAAGCTGGCCACAGGCACAGGTCGCTGCCCCGAGCTCTCGGGCTGGGCTGTCCCCGCCATCTACAGAAGCTGCCGCAAGGGTCTTCTCAAGCTGTACCCCAGTGTCCTGAAGCCCAGGGGGAAGCCCATCGGGAGTGTTCAGGCTGCTGAGGCTTGGGGCAGTCCCCTCCCCAAGGGCACTTTCAGGGGAACTCTCTCCAGAGCTCTGCGAAGCGTCCGTGGAGGGAGGAGGCCGCCCACCACCCTTACCATCAGTGCCAGCCCTTGGGCACTTCACCTGGCCTCTGGCTGTACCCTGCCCACTTTGGATGCCCAGGATCTGGGCTGGAGGCAGCGTGTGGGCATCCTTGGAGCTCTGTTTGCACCGGCCGCCCTCCTGCCAGTGCACTGTGCAGAAAGCCTTGGAGTGCACCACACGAGCCACTCCTGGAAGCGGGGTCAGCGTACAGTTCTCCCCCGGGAACAGGTGCAGCACCACCTTCTCTTGTGACGGCTCCGCAAACGAGTCCTGCAGCTGCCGCTCCGCCAGCGTCTTTCGCTGTGCGCACTGTCAAGGAATCACCTGCAGCAGCACCTGCCCCTGGGCATCATAGGGCCTCGGGCAAAACAGGACTCAGGCATTTCTTTCTTTACGAACTTCATGCCCAACACACGCTGTCCTGGCTGGGGACTGGGCAGGCCTGGAAGCTAAGAAGGAGAAGTCTGGAGCTATCCTTGGTCATTCTGATCAACTTGCTCACAGGATGCTTGGACCACACCTCACAGGCCAGATGGTAGCTACTTGCCACATGGAGGGCTGCCGTGACAGAGCTCTAACACTGCAAGGTCAGAAAGGGGCCCACACCCAAATCCCAGACGTGGAGCTACGGGCTTTAGTTTTGGTTCTACACCATCTCACAGCATAGCTTCCTAGCCACAAGGGGCCCCAGTGCAACTCTGGGAGTGAGGGGCAGGTCATTATTCTTAGGGAGCAGACGCTGCAGAATTTGGGGAAGGGGTTGCTTTAGTAGGAAAAAGATACAATTCGCACTTCATGGAGCTCCCACTTCTGTTTCAGGAACTCAATGAGGCTGGAAACCTTCCGATGGAGCTCCACAATCATCCTATAGGAAACAAGATGGGAAGAGGATGTTACCACGGAGATGGATCCTTCTGAAGAGCCCCAGAGGCTACTGCTGCAAGACAGTACCACAAAGAGTAAAGGTGTCTAGGAAAGGCACCAAGGAGGGGCAAGAGCCGCAATGTCCCAGCAGAGCCACTGACTCCTTTTCTTAATAATTAACCTTTAGCCCTGGCCAGTTTGCTCAGCGGTAGAGCATCAGCCCGACGTGTAGAAGTTTCAGGTTTGACTCCCAGCCAGAGCACACAGGAGAAGCACCTATCTGCTTCTCCACCCTTCCCCCTCTCCATCTCTCTCTTCCCCTCCCACAGCCAAGGCTCCATTAGAGCAAAGTTGGCCCTGGCACTGATGATAGCTCCATGGCCGCCTCAGGCGCTAGAATGGCTCCAACTGCAACGCAGCAATGCCCCAGATGGGCAGAGCATTGCCCCCTAGTGTGCATGTCGGGTGGATCCTGGTTGGGCGCATGTGAGACTCTGTCTCTCTGTCTCCCTGCTTCTCACTTCAGAAAAAAAAAATTAACCTCTTAAATTGAGATAACTGGTAATTCATATAAAGCTACAAAGACAAAGCAAAGACTTGTGTATCCTTAACAGTGCAAGATCTCAACCAGGATACAGACCTTGGCACAACCCAGCAACCTAGTCTATTAAACATTTTTCAAGTTCAAGAAGGGAGGACTGGCCAACCTTAATTAATTTCAAGAAAAATAAAAATACATATAGAAGGAACAAAGCACAGCCAAACTACAACATGAATAAACCTTGAAAACATGATGCTCAGTGACAGTGGCCAGACAGAAGACTGCTGTATAAGATTCTACTTATGCGTATGTCCCTAGCAGCCAAATCTATACATACAGAAGGAAGACCGGTGGTTGCCAGGGCCTGAGGGTGGGGGTCCAGGGACGGGGGGTAGAAAGCAACTATGTAGGGCAGGTGTCCCCAAACTGCAGCCCGCGGGCTGCATGCAGCCCCCTGAGGCCATTTATCCGGCCCCCGCCGCACTTCCGGAAGGGGCACCTCTTTCATTGGTTGTCAGTGAGAGGAGCACTGTATGTGGCAGCCCTCTAATGGTCTGAAGGACAGTGAACTGGCCCCCTGTGTAAAAAGTTTGGGGACCCCTGATTTAGGGGTATGAGGTTTCCTTTTGGAGTGATAAAAAATGTTCTGGAGCTAAGTAGAAGAGGTAGTTGTACAATGTTATGAAAAGCACTCAAATATCCTGAATCAGATACCTTAAAATGGTTAATGGTTTATTCTATGTTATCTGATTTTTACCTCAATCTAAAAAAAAATGTATAATTGGAAAATGGTCTACACTACAATAATGCCTGCCCCTAAGTAAGACACACCTCTAGGGAAACAGCATGGAAAGGGGCTTATGGGGGAGAGAGGAAAGATTCTCTAGCTGTCACCGGCTAACCACAACATCCGTCTACAGCCCTCTTTCAGCCGGCAAGACCCAGGCCTCCAGGCCCCAACAACAGTGCACAATCCCACACCCTACCCCCATGTAATTCTGGAGCACTGGGTAAAATCTGCCCACCCAGAGGTCCATGAAGGAACCAAACACTGCCCTCCGTCCCATCCCTTGCAGCTGGGGACAAACCTGAGCCTGGGGTTCTGGGCGAGGCTCTGCACACGGGCCCAGGCATGATTGTTCCTCGGCTGCAGCTCTACAGGGACTCTCAGGGGCAGACGCACTGGCTTCTGGTCCTCTTCGTCACTCAAGCCTGCAACAAGAAGGGGCTGTGAGAGCCTAGCAGATAAACCACCATACAGAGGCAAGGCACTTGGCCAGAAAACTCAGAGTTAGGGAGGAGCCATAGGCAATTGACCTGGGAAGGAAAGCAGAGCTTGTGGAGAAGCCCACGAGGACCTGTATCTAGAGAAACATCAATGTGGCCACCAGGGTACCCCAAAGCCAGAGACACACGAGGCCACAAGACTCATTACTGACACCGCTGACACTCCATCTGAATGCTGCTGAGGTTTCTAAGCTGACCCTGATTTAGTGAGTGGACACACTGCTTTGGAACCCAGGAGCTGCCCACGGATTTGCAAGGCTGACACAGAGCATGGCCTGTCTATTGTGAAATGGAGCAAAACAGAACACCTCCCCGACTTCACCCCAGCCCACCTTCTACGTACCGTCTGGGTCACAGAGCTTCTTCAGGGCTCGGCACATGGGCGCTTTGATCCGCAGGTTTCTCCCTTTGTAACGTACGGTGGTGGCCCTGGGAAAGTTTTAAAGAGGTACTGAGACTTCTTAGTGAGTAACAGCTTCCTGCCCAGTGCAGAAAGGGGAGGGCCAACGTGTCAATACCATGGAGCTCAGAGCAGGGGAGCCCCTGGCTACGCTCCCATCCTGGCCTCCAGAGGTACTGCTCAGCCCCTGACTCTGAACATCCCAGTATTCCCCAATCATACCTCCCACTGCAAAGTGGGTGCCTGCCATTCACAGGAACCGTGCCCTGCCTCCCACCTGGTGACTGGCACGGCATCAGCTGCTGGCCCACCCCCTGGAAAGCCCATGGTAATGGAGCCCCCATCAGACCAGATGGTGTACCCTTCTCTCCTCTTCCTCGAGGTCCCTTGAAAGTAGGTTTCAACTCACTTCTATGCAACCTCTTAACCCAGCACTAGGTGACTGCATCTAGCAATATCCCCCAATCCCTCTTACCACACTAGCAGGGCCAGGGCATGAAGGGCACCACAGCCAGCTGGCACAGGGCATCATGTGTTTGTGCTCCCCCCAACTGACCTGCAGGCAGGCCCAGTCCGTGGGGCCTGCCCCAAGGCTGTCATAGCTGACAGTGACACTCTGAACACTGCTGTGGCAGTAATTTATATAATGTTAGAGGGCCATTTATATAATGGGCCCTGGCTGAAGAGCTCAGTTGGTTAGAGCAGGGGTCCCCAAACTACGGCCCACGGGCCACATGCGGCCCCCTGAGTCCATTTATCCGGCCCCCGCCGCACTTCCGGAAGGGGCACCTCTTTCATTGGTGGTCAGTGAGAGGAGCATAGTTCCCATTGAAATACTGGTTAGTTAGTTGATTTAAATTTACTTGTTCTTTATTTTAAATATTGTATTTGCTCCCATTTTGTTTTGTTACTTTAAAATAAGATATGTGCAGTGTGCATAGGGATTTGTTCATAGTTTTTTTTATAGTCTGGCCCTCCAACGGTCTGAGGGACAGTGAATTGGCCCCCTGTGTAAAAAGTTTGGGGACCCCTGGATTAGAGCATGGACCCGAAGGGCAAAGGTTGCCGGTTCAATCCCTGGTCAGGGCACATACAGGAACAGACTGATGTTCCTCTCTCACTGTCTTTCTCCCTTCTTCTCACTAAAATCAACAAATTAAAAAAAACCAAAACAAAACAAAAGACACTTGGAATGCTTTGGAAATACTCAAAAAGCAGAGACTGTTTAAAAAAACGACAGCCCTGGCCAGTGAGCTCAGTTGGTTAGAGCATCGTCCTGATACACAAGGTTGCAGGTTAGATCCCCGGTCAGGGCACTTGCAAGAATCAACCAATGGATGCATAAACAAGTGGAGCAACAGGCTGGTATTTCTCTCTCTCTCTAAAAGTAAAAGAAAAGAAAAGGTCCACATGACCACCCCGCTCCACTGAGACCAAATGCTGGAGTCTTAGCCCCCTGAACCCGTGGGAGACACAGGCCCCGAGGTGCTAGCTGGGGGTGTGACTGTGAATGATGCTGGAGCAGGGCTGCACAGGGGCTGGAGGGGGGTTGAAACAGCAGTAATTAAGCACCACCTCAGTTCCTAACAACCTCCCCATCGAGGGCTTCAGGGGACTAGTGGACTTTTCTATACATCATCACTTTTTGCTGCATCTGCCTCCAAACAAAACCACAGCAGGCTAGACTTACAGAGCAGGTTGAGCTGTGTCATTTGGCACCTGTGTTTGTGATAATCATATTTTCTGTTAAACTGCTATTTTGCGACTTCCTTCTTCTTTTTTTTTTTTTTTAAAGAACTTTAGCAGCCCCCTTTTTATGATTATCTGGTTAGCTAACCATTCTGAAAATACAATCACTTTCCGTTTCTCTCAAATGGAAGTTGTAGGAGCAGCGCAAAGCTGAAGCCTGTATAAAGTAAAGCCATGTTCAAGTTCACAAGGAAAAGGCCTCCCAGAAATGGCCTTAGTCCTCGTACATGGTCTATATTCCTCACCCTCACACACCAGCCCCGTGGCTGAAAGACAGGTGAGACTAGTGAGAGGCCAGGCCAGCCTGACCTCTGAGGGAATGTAACCACCCGGAGGATTCTATTCGAATGCCTGCACTTGAGTGCTACTTTGACAAAATAGTCAACAGAATAAGTCCTCTATGTGCACGGAAGTCTGGCTTTTCTTTCTGAGAGATTTATTTTCTTCTCTGCAGTTATTTGATAAATCCAATAAGCATGCTGCTGGGTCTATGACCATTGTAATAAGATAAAATTTTTGAGTTTTTTTCAACTCACTTCTTTATCTAATTCTATAATTTTTTAACAAAAGAGATTCAGTTAACTGAAAAAGATCTGAATGAGAAGCACAGACAGGAAGTTGGTTACATATTCAAAGCTTTTTGGTCTTAAATCAAGGCACCATACTAATTTCCCCCCATCTCTGTTTCACTTTTACATGGTTTTTGCTTTGTACTTAAAAACTGATGTCTACTGGTGAAAGAATGGACACATAAATCAATAGAACAGAATTAAAAGTCCAGAAATAGATCCACATAGTACAGTTAACCTTAGATAATACAAAAGCAGCTAATGCAAGAAGGATGGTCCTTCCCACAGATAAGGCTGGGACAACAGAACACCCATCAGCCAAAAAGATAAATCTTGGTATAAACTTCACATCATATACAAAAACTAGTTCAAAGTAGATCATGGATTTAAACATCAAACTATATATCTTTTTTATTTTTTAAGATTTTATTTATTCATTTTAGAGAGGAGAGAGAGAGAGAGAAAGGGAGGAGGAGCAGGAAGCATCAACTCCCATATGTGCCTTGACCAGGCAAGCCCAGAGTTTCAAACCAGCGACCTCAGCATTCCAGGTCAACGCTTTATGCACTGCGCCACCACAGGTCAGGCCTCAAACTATAAATCTTTTAAAAGGAAACAGGAGACCCTAGCCAGGTAGTTTGGTTGATTAGAGCATCATCTGGATATGTCAAGGTTGCGGGTTTGATCCCCAGTCACAGCACACGCGATAAACTACTGAAGAGAACACAACTAAATGGAACAACAAATCGATGCTTCTTTCTCTCCCTCCAAAAGAGAAAGACAAGACACAGACTGAAAAAAACATTTACAAATCACCGGACAAAAGACTTGTGTCTAGAATGTATAAAGAGTACTCTAAACTCAAACATAAGAATATGGGCACAAGATTTGAACAAACAGTTCACCAAAGATATACAAATGGCAAATAAACAAAAGAAAAATGCTCAACATCGTCATCAGAGAAATGCTAATCAAATACCACTTCACACCAAGTTCTTTAGTTGGTTCAAAAGAACAAACAAACTGAAAACACTGAGTATGGGAGTGTGAAGATCAGACGGAAGTCTCCCTGGAAAGTTCTGGCAGTTCCGCATCGAGTTGGGCAACACTCACCATCTCCACAGGAGGAGATGTGTAAGGCTGCTTATTCTCTATAAGGAGCCCTTGTCTCTCATTGGGCCCTGGATATACAGACCACAGACAGCCACACCGGAGGCAGTCCTCTGCAGGAAAAGGCACGCAAGGATCCACGCAGCCACATGGATGCATGTCAGAATGTATACTGCAGCGTGGAAGACACCCACCTCAGAAGGCCACGTCCCCTATTATCCTGTTTAGATGACGTTCTGGGAACGGCAGAACCATGGGGGAGGGAGAGCAGCTCCGTGGCTGCTGCGCTGGGCGTAAGTGAAGGGATGGCGACAGGGGGTCAAGTGACCCCGGGGTGACGAAACTGCCCTGTACCTTGATTGTGGTGGTACACAACTCTATGCATTTGTAAAAACTCAACGTTTTAAGTGAAGAAGCTGTTCTGAAAAGGCTACCTGCTGCAAGATTCCAACTCTATGACCTTCTTGGAAAAGACAGCTATGAAGACAGCACAAGCCCTGGCAGGATAGTTCAGTTGGTAGAGCATCATCCCTATACAGTGTATAGTATACACCAAGGATGCAGGTTTGATCCCCAGTCAGGGCACATCCAAGAAATAACCAATGACATAAATAAGTGAAGCAACAAATCAATGTTTCTCTCTCTCTCTGGTCCTCTCTAAAATCAATAAATAAAAGTTAAAAACAAACCAAACAAACAAAACAACAGTACAAGATCAGAAGTTGCCCAGCCTCAGGGAAGAAAGGGATAAACTGGCAGAGTACAAGGTGTTTCTAGAGAGTGAAATTACAGGATCCTGCAACAGTGAATAGAGGACATTGGGAATTTGTCAAAACCCACAGAATGTACACCACCAAGAGACTTGTGAACCCTGAAAAAGACACTTACTAAAAAGGACTCCTAGTGGTTAAAGGGCTTAAATTAAAAACAAAAACAAAAAAACAGAGCCTAGCAGCCATTTCTACACAGGGGCCCCTCGCACAAAATGCAGTTCAGGAAGAAAACTACATTAAACCGTCCGCCTGCCTGTATACAAGTGTTTCTGCCATTTTGTTTGTTTGTTTTGTGTTTTTTTGTGTGTTTGTTTCTGCCATTTGAGCCAGCCCTTATAAAGAGGTTCCTGGCCTGACCAGTGGTGGCGTAGTGAATAGAGAATCAACCTGGAATACTGAAGTCCCAGGTTCGAAACCCCGAGTCGCCAGATTGAATATAGGTTCACCAGCTTGAGTGTGGAGTCACCACTTGACCGTGGGATCACCACTTAAGCAAGGGGTCATCTGCTTGGCTGGAACCCACCAAAGGCATACAAGAAGCAATTCATGAACAACTCAAGTGCCGCAACTACAGTTAATGCTTCTCATCTGTGTCCCTTCCTGTCTGTCTCTCTCTTTTAAAAAAAAAAAAAGTTCCTGTAGGTCCTGGATGGGTTGCTCAGTGGAGAGTGTTGTCCCAGCACACCCAGGTCGTGGGTTCACGAATCCCCTATCAGGGCACATATGAGGAACAATCAATGAGTGCATAACTAAACGGAACTAAGTGGAACAAGTTGGTGCTTCACCCCTCAAATCAAGAGGGATAAAAAAAAATTCATGAAATCCTATTTCAACCAATAGGACTGAGGCTTTCCCACTAATCAGAGCTGCCCATCTCCAACCAACCAGAGCTGCTCTATTCTGATCAATCAAGACCTTGCCTTAAGGGCCAAACTGTAAGGATTTGGAGTTCTCATTTGCATGAGGAGGGACCAATCAGGAAGCAGGGGAGGGGACTTCCATCTGTATAAGCCAGCTCCCTTCTGGTTCTGAGAGCACATTTCTCTTCCTACTGAGGACTGAAGGCACTACTTCCCTGCCTGAGCTGACACACCAATGATGTCCTGCTGGAGCAAAGTGGAGCAGACCAGGGCAGACCAGAGCAAACTGGCACAAAACAGAGCTGTGCAATAAAGACCAGCAAGGAGCAAAGCAGACCATCAAAGAGCACAGCATAACTGTCTAGTTGGAGAGAGGCCTGGCCCCAGGGCTGTTTCACAGCTGCAGCCATGCTGTGTCACAGCTGAGCTATTTTGCACTGAATAAAATTTCCTTCTTCACCACACCCCAAATTGGGGATTCCTGTTAGCGTTGAATTGGTGCCAATGACCATCAGTTGACAACTTTAGCCAATAATAATGCATTTATCAATTCTAACAATGTACCATTTACTACAAAATGCTTATGACGACAATATGTGCAGAAGGGGATATATGAGAAACCTCAATACTCACCACTCAATCGTCCTGTAAACCTAAAATGACTCTAAAAATAGTTTGTTTGTTTTTTATTTATTTATTTTTTTTACAGGGACAGAGAGAGAGTCAGAGGGATAGACAGGGACAGACAGACAGGAACGGAGAGAGATGAGAAGCATCAATCATTAGTTTTTCGTTGCGCGTTGCAACACCTTAGTTGTTCATTGATTGCTTTCTCATATGTGCCTTGACCGCGGGCCTTCAGCAGACCAAGTAACCCCTTGCTTGAGCCAGTGACCTTGGGTCCACGCTAGTGAGCTTTTTGCTCAAGCCAGATGAGCCGCTCAAGCGGGCAACCCCGGGGTCTAGAACCTGGGTTGTTCCGCATCCCAGTCCGATGCTCTATCCACTGCGCCACCGCCTGGTCAGGCTAAAAATAGTTTTTCTTTTAACTTGCTGAACTGTACAGCAAAAAACGTCTTAAAGTATAAATTTTAAAATGGATGCTGCACACCTCACTATGCTCCTTCATGAAATAAGAGGAATGCTTTTACCCAGAACAAGGGGGCTCTGCAACCATGAGACTCTTGCCAAGACCACCCAGATCCCCCCTCAGTCTGCAGAGGGGCTGGCCTGACCCTCCCAGCTCTACTTCTCACCCCAACACACACAGTGAACCTCATTAGCTGCCCTGCCCACTCTACCACACCCAGCACCCACTCTTGTGCCTGGTTCATGTGGGTACTCAGTTCCTTCTAGAACTTATGAGTGAACGTGCCACACAGTAGGCTTTCTGCCTCAGATCTCCCTATGGCTAGAGACAGAAACCTTTCCACTGAGCTGGCAAGGCACCCATGCTGTTTCAAACCTTTGCCCAGTGTCTCAGGACCCCTCTGAGAGATAACTATGTAACAGGCAGGGCACCCCAGCCTAGAGCAGCCACATAAGCAGGTGAGGCCCCTAAGGAAGAGCTGGAGGCACCATGACAGGTTCCTCCCAGCTGGCTGGCTCACCATCCCATTAGCTGAAATCCTTGTTGACATGAGCAAACGCTCTATTGGCACCGCCTGAGCAGATTTCTGCTTCCTCAGCCTCCCCATCTTTTTCATTACGTACTGTAAGAGGGACATGCAAGGTAATTTGACACAAGCCTCTACAAAAAAGAGCATCTAATTCTCTTCACTTCTACTGGTGAGTTCAGGTGAAGAGTATATCGGTGGCTGTTGTGCTATTCTATCGACTCTGACGTCTAAACTTTTTCATAAAATTTTCGGAAAGATGATAAAAGCAGCTGTCTTGCTTCTTAGATGTGGATGGGTTTAGTATATGATGCTCCTCTGTCACAGTGGAAGAAGGCACTGGAGGCACCAACCGTCGTGTGCTTCTTTGCCCAGGATCTGGCAGAGGGTCCCTGGGACTCAGACTGAACAAGCCTGAGATACGACGTTTGAGTGGCGAGTCTTCTGAGCTACAGGCTGGTGAGGACCCTAGCAGGCAAGCACCAATGGCAGCGGGAAGAGCGCAGTGCTGACAAGTCACACATGAGGAACACATGATGTCCAGATTTTTCTGTCTCCAGTAAGGGTGGCATCGGAGCTCTCAGCCAAGGGGTAAGCACAAGCTTGTCGCCCAGGGGAGAGGCAGCAGCAGTCGGTCAGAAGGGAAGGCCTGTCCCTAAGCAGCACTGCTGGGCCCCCCCCCCCCCCATCAAACACTGTCACGGGGCCTCGGGGGGAAAAGCAGGAGAGAAGCAGAGGGTGTCGGCCTCTGCTGAACACTCTGAGTCCAGGGCCTCTCTGGGCCCCACTGAGGACAGACAGGTTCCCTCACACCACAACCCTCCAATGGCTCCTAGAGGGTTTTGTCGCCAGGCAACAACAGCATCCACTCACGGCAGGGCACAACAAAGGCTTAAGCCACATGTGCTACAGAAATACAGAGAAATATATCCTCCTAGAGAAAACCTAATCATAGCAGTTTAAAACTAATAAAAACATCTTTCCCCATTATGAAAATTTTCTCTTCTGATCAAAGTACATTCTGGTTAAATGTTCAAATAAAAAACTATATATGAAATAGAAAGAGGGGGCACCCATGTACCCACCACCCCAAAGATGTAGCAGTTAGGTGTCCAAACGTGTCTATCTGCTCCGCCTCACTTCTGAAAACAACCGTGCCTGAAGCCTAAGCAGCTCTTCACTCTGTGACTCCCCTTCGCCAGCATGAGCGCCGCTGTGATGTACCCCCTTCACAAGAAGGGCTCACCCTGACAGAATCACTTCCTAGAAGTGGGACTTCTGGGCCAGAGGGTTCACACACAAGTGAGACGTTTCATAAACTCTGTCGGTCCCCACTGTTTGCAAACACAATCAACAACAATGCTGAGACCTCTCCACCTAGCTGTGACGCATGATATCATTTTAATTGGCCTTTCTTCTTACTTTGAGCCAACTGGAGTGGGAGTGGCGCAAGGGAGGGTTCTAGGAAGGCTGGTGGTGTGACACCTATTCCGGTGACCTGGTGGGATCACTTTGTGAAAACTCAAGAGCTGTGCACTTAGGGTCTGCAAGTTGTCCTGCAGGCTCATCATACTGCAACTTAGTGTTCAAAGAAACTGCTTTGTGATGCTGACTGCACCTGCATGCATTTCTAGATTAATTCAGGGAGAGCAGACATCTTTATAGCACCATGCCTCCCCATGCCGTCAACCTGGTTTACCGATCGGTGTAGACTCTGATTGGGCTGAGGCTGTGTCTGTCAGAAGTCTCCGATCTGTGCTCTTCCCCCACTTCCTATACTGTCCTCTTTAGAAATTAAGTCACAGAGAACAGCTCACACTGAGAGAAGGGAGCTATCCTCCCCTCCTTGAGGGAGGAGTACTACATAAATGACATGGAATTCTGCATGGGAGACTTGTATCTTGTCCCTTATTTATTTAATCATCAATTCTGTCAGTAAGAACTCATGGAAATCCATTTTATGTAAGTAACCCAATACTATTTATTAAGTAAGGATTCAAAGTACATATACGATATAAACACTCCTCCTGAATCCTTGCTGGTTCTAAACCATCCTTCCCATCCCCTCACTTGGGGCTTCACTGAGGCAGCTCCTTACTGAAACAGAAGTCTCAGCTCTGCTCCTGGGTTTATCTGTACCTTCAGACTCAGCTCAGAGCTTTGGTGTTCTCTAATCTCTAGCAGCCCTAAAATTGAGCCTCTAGCCATTTTCAAGCTAAAACATGCCTTCCCCCAACCTCGATTAGGTGTCAGACATGCACGTCCTTCTAGATACCTAGGAGACAGTCCTTCTCTCTGTGCTCTTGCAAAAAAACAAAAACAAAACCAACCAACCAACCAACCAATCGACAACAAAATACTAAGACAAAGACAAAGCTAAGTAACTATTTTTCTATCAAACCAGCCTCAAACACCCAAGCAAAGAGCAGGGAACACCCTCATGCAAGGATTCTGGGGCAACTGAAACAAAAGATAAAGTGAGATTTGCTTAAAAATCACATCACAGGGGAAGCATGCTCCCTCAGGAGGTAACTCTCACCTGCTAGTGAGACACTAACATCAAAAACCATCTCAGCCCTGGTTGGTTGGCTCAATGGGAGAATGTCGGCCCGCCATGTGAATGCACCGAGTTTAATTCCCGGTCAGGACACACAGGAGATGTGACTATCTGCTTCTCCACATCTCCCCATCCTCCCTCTCTTCTCTTCCCACAGCCATGGCTTGATTGGTTTGAGCGCACTGGCCCTGGGCACTGAGGATGGTTCCGTGGAACCTCCACCTCAGGCACTAAAAATAGCTCAGTTGGGAGCATAGCCCCAGACAGAGGTTGCTGGGTGGATCCTGGTCAGGGAGCATGTGGGAATCTGTCTCTCTATACCCCCTCCTCTCACTTAGAAAAAGAAAAGAAAAAAAAAACCATCCCATCATCTCAGCCAAGGATCTTCCCCCTACTTCACAAGGTTCCTCATGCACACAGCACCACCTCAAACATTCCAGATCTTAGAGCAAATACAGCTTCCACCTGACAAACGCAGGGAAGGTGGAAGGGTGAGAAAGATGAGATGCTAACGCTGCAAACGGTAAATGTGGTGTAGGGGGTGACAAATGACCCACAAGGCCGTGGTGCGTCACCTCTTCCTACTTGCCTGACCACACCTCATAGACCTCTAGAGGCTCCCTTTGCCCAGTGCCACCACTTGCTAAGACTGTCCGCACTCCCTGGCAGCTGGAGCGAATCAGTGCCCTTTTGCATGGCAGCAATACATATCCTAACTACTATCAGGCCCATCTGTAAAAGGGTGGCAGTTCATAGAAATAAAGCTTCACGAATACAACACAGGCCTCTGTAAGGCAGATTCTGGCTGGACCCAGAGCAGAAGTGCACACAGCCAGCTCCACAAGGCAGGACCTTACACCTGAGAAACAGGCTCACAGGCCTTCCAACCCTTGGCTGGGGCGAGACAAGAACCAGAGGTGCAGAAAGGCAAAGTCCTACAGATGTAGCAGAGGCCACTGAGGACTGTTCCAGGAGCCAGCTCCACCGACAGGGCAGCTGGACTTTGACCAGCAGGGATCTGAGTTGGTGGGGGAGTTAATTTAAGACAAGGAACAGAGAGGGATGGGTGACAGCACAGAAGCTCACGTGGCCCTGGTAAGTGAAAGGGACAGGCAGACATTTCCAGTTCTGCATCTCAGAGAACAATGCAAACACCCGCCAGGAGCAAGTAGTGCCTCACAATTCAACTTACACTTACCCAACCTGAATGAGTTCATTCAACTTTGTGGCATTCTTGTCATCCATACCTTGAAACAGAAAAAAGAAACAGACATGACCTTCAAACAGTTAGAAGCAAAATAGGTCAAGAGTCCCATAAAATTATCTTTCATGTAGAATCCAAATGCTTTATGGAATATCTAATATCTTCTAGAATAAAACCCCTACATTAGCAGTAACCAATCCCTCAAAGTCAAAACAAGGTGTCACCTGCGCTGAGAGCGCTGTCCCCACCTGCACATCTTTTCTGCCCCACCCCCAACTTTCTCAGCTGGACCACTACCTGCCTCTGCACAAATGATCACTCCTCAGAAAAACTTCTCTCAGATCCCAGGCTACAGCGAACCTGCACTCACCCTCAACTGCCTCCTTCAGGGACTCCTTCCTCAGGGCAATCCCTGTGCCCTGAGCACGCTTCTCCTGCTTCTCTGCTACCAGCCTGTCTGCTGTGGTCAGCTGTGAGCCCTGGGCTCCAAGGATCTACTGGATGATGACTCCAGACCCTGCACTTTTCCTTTGCCCTCCCAGTACTTAGTGCTGTCCTCGAGCCAGGGGAGGAAGCAAGTACAGTCACCAGATAATGGGAGAATCTAGGTGGTGGATGTTTGGGTGCTCACTGTAAGTCTTTGAATTTATATATATATATGTATGTATGTATGTATGTATGTATGTTTGGGAGAAAAAAGACAAGTCACAAACACACAGCCAGAATGAAAACCAAAAACAAGGACAAAACCTTAAAGGCAGCCAGAGAAAAAAAAAACTCATGCCCTGTAGAAGAACAAGGACACAGATGTGAACTCTCACCAGAAACAGAGCAGGCCACAGATGGTGGGACAATTTTAAAGTGTTGAAAGAAAAAAACTGTCAATCAGAATTCTATACCTGTCAAAAGACGTATGGGACACACAGCTACAAGCAGGGCAATATCATCAACGAGTGCCCAGAAGGCAGGCTGGTAAGTGCTGCGATTTCTGAGTATGCGCAGGGTCCCTGTCTGATAACTGTGAAATGTGTTGGCTGTGATGATAGGGTTGTGGGTGTGCAGGAGAATGTCCTTGTTCTCAGGTGACAGAGTCTGAGGGATTTAGGGATGTGTCAGGATGTCTGTAACTTACAGGCAAACGGTTGAGCAGGAAAAAAGCAAGTATGTAGTAGAGGAGAAGGAAGGAGCAACAATCACACAGAAACATGACAAAGGTCACCAACTGGAAAATCTAAGGGCAGGTATGCTGTGATCACTGTACTCTTCTTCACTGTTTCTGTACATTAAAATGTTTAAGACAGAAGTCTGGAGGGAAAACGGAAGTCACTAGGATCAAAACCCCCACAGTGCAGAACAGCAAGCCTTGCCAGGAGGAGCCACGAGTGCCCTGTGAAAGGCCGAAGTCCCCTCTGAAGCTGCCAGGATGGCAGGGGCAGCACAAGCGACTGGTACTCACAGCCCCCAATCTTCTTGCGCAGCTCGCCATAGCAGATCAGACCATAGAGCTCCTGGGACGATTTCTTCAGCCCCCGAGAGAACACTGAAAGACAGGAAAACAGGAAGGCTTTAGAAGAGGGAGAACACAGCTGCTCCGGCGTTCGTCAGCTCGTGTGCACAAGAACAGCGCTGGGGAACAGTCAACACCACTGCTGTCTTGTTCTGTTTACTGCACCCTGGAACCACAGAATGTTAACACTGGGGGGTGGAGGGACTGGGAGATTACACAGCAACACAGTTGTTTTTGTCATTTTCAAAATACAAAGTTAAAACAAGTGGGGAGGTAGTTAGAAAATTAGTCCTAACAGCTAGATCAATGTCCCCTGGGAGGACAAAACAGGATGTCCAGCACAGCTGGCTCCCAAGGAGGCAGAGGAGCTGGGATGTGACCATCACCAAATTTGTCATCCACCTCTCTCCACATATGCACAATCTGCCTGAGCTCTGAGTGAGGTGGACAGCCCTTGAACCATAGAAGCTGACCTCCTGTGCCTTCTCTGACCACTGATATACACGTCCTGGGCCTGGGGCCAGATTAGAAAGGAACCATGGCTCAAATGCTGGCAACTGCTACTACCCACGCTCCCTTGTTCCCTAGTAACAGGCCTCATTATATTTGGGAACCAACACATATGGGTAAGGCAGCACATGTCCCAGCCTGCCCCGAAGTTAGACATGGCCACACCACTAAGTTCTGGCCTATGGAATAAGAAGTGTTGTGAGAGACCTCTGAAAGACTCAAGACTGATCCGGGACCCTGGCTGGTTGGCTCACGTAGAGCATCAGCCTGACATGTGGATGTCCTAAGTTTAATGCCTGGTTAGGGCACACAGGAGAAGTGACCATCTCCCCTTCTACCCGTCTCCCTTCTCCTCCCATCCCCTGTAGCCATGGCTCAACTGGTTCAAGCACATTGGCCCCAGGCGCTGAGAATGGCTCCATGGAACCTTCAAATCAGGTGCTAAAAATACCTCGGTTGCAAGCATGGCCCTGGATGGGCAGAGCATCAGCCCCAGATGGGGTTGCCGGGGGGATCCCAGTCGGGGTGCAGGCGGGAGTCTGTCTATCTCCCCTCCTCTCACTTGGAAAAGAAAAAAAAAAAAAGACTGATCCAGGCAGAATTATGCTCATTTTCCCTTCAGAGCTACTGCCTGGGCGATCCTGGCCACAGGAGAGCACTAAGGATGGCAGAGGAGCCTGACCAGGTGGTGGCGCAGTGGATAGAGCGTTGGACTGGGATGCGGAAGGACCCAGGTTCGAGACCCCGAGGTCGCCAGCTTGAGCGCGGGCTCATCTGGCTTGAGCAAAAAAGCTCACCAGCTTGGACCCAAGGTTGCTGGCTCCAGCGAGGGGTTACTCGGTCTGCTGAAGGCCCGCGGTCAAGGCACATATGAGAAAGCAATCAATGAACAACTAAGAAGTCGCAACGCGCAACAAAAAACTAATGATTGATGCTTCTCATCTCTCTCCATTCCTGTCTGTCCGTCCCTGTCTATCTCTGCCTCTGTAAAAAAAAAAAAAAAGAGGATGGCAGAGGAAAGACGGGAAGAACTGAGCTTGCGATGTCTGCCCTGAACCACCTACTGCAGGGGTTTCTGACACAAGATAATAAACTCCTATGTGCTTAAGACACTGTTGTTTTTAAGTTTTTGTATTCTATGAAACCAAATCTAATCATGGTTTAGAAGTCCAGCTACAGCAATCTAGAACAGTTAGATTATCTGACAGAACAGCAACCAATGTCATTTGTCCTTCACCTTCACAACTGTTCCTCCTCAGAGACCCGTTTTCAAAGTCCTAACATTCAGCTGTGTGATCATGACAGAAAAGGGAAAGAAAAATATATTAAGAAATGGAAAATAAGGCTTTATTTTTTATTTTAAAATTTTTTTTATGTGAGAGGAGAGCAGGCAGACTGCCACATGTGCCCCAACTGGGATCTAACCGACAACCCCATCTAGGGCTGATGCTCAAGTACTGAGCTATTTTTAGCGCCTAAGGCTGACATGCTCAGCCTAGTCAAGCTATCCTCAGCACCTAGGGCCACGCTTGAACCAATTGAGCCACTGGCTGCAGGATAAGAAGAGAGAGAAAAGCAGACAGCCACTTCTATGTACCCTGACCTGGGAATCAAACCCAGGATGTCCATAAGCAGGGTCAACACTCTACCCACTGAGCCACTGGCCAGGGCCTGGAAAATGAGGCTTTTAATAAATAATTTAAAACAATGATTCTGAACCTTAGGCAGGCTCTAAAGAGCCTAGGACTTTGCTAACATCATACATCAGCCATTCCAGAATGTTCTCCTGAAAGAAAGGCCCACAGATCTCATCAGGCTCTCATAGGAAACCACAACTTAGAACACTTTTAAGATTCACTATTCAAATTTAACAGTGGTAGTGCAGTAAATAAAGCGCCAGCCTGGAATGCTGAAGTCGCCAGTTCAAAACCCCAGGTTTTCCTGTTCAAGGCACATATAAGAAGCAGTTACCAGGCCCTGGCTGGTTGGCTCAGCGGTAGAGCGTTGGCCTGGCGTGCGGGAGACCCGGGTTCGATTCCTGGCCAGGGCACATAGGAGAAGCGCCCATTTGCTTCTCCACCCCCCCCCTTCCTCTCTGTCTCTCTCTTCCCCTCCCGCAGCCAAGGCTCCATTGGAGCAAAGATGGCCCGGGCGCTGGGGATGGCTCCTTGGCCTCTGCCCCAGGCGCTAGAGTGGCTCTGGTCGCGGCAGAGCGACACCCCCTGGTGGACAGAGCATAGCCCCTGGTGGGCGTGCTGGGTGGATCCCGGTCGGGCACATGCGGGAGTCTGTCAGACTGTCTCTCCCCGTTTCTAGCTTCAGAAAAATACCAAAAAAAAAAAAAAAAAAGAAGCAGTTACCACAAGTTGATGCTTCATGGTCCTGCCCCCCCTCCCCTTCGCTCTCTCAAATCGATAAATAGAATCTTTAAAAAAAAAGATTCACTATTCAATGAGTAAATGAATGCAGTCTCTCCTGACAATGGAATATTATTATTCAGCCAAAAGAACAGAAGTTCTGACATATGCTCTTAACTCAGGGGTCCCCAAACTTTTTACACAAGGGGCCAGCTCACTGTCCCTCAGACCGTTGGAGGGCCGCCACATACAGTGCTCCTCTCACTGACCACCAATGAAAGAGGTGCCCCTTCCAGAAGTGCGGTGGGGGGGGGGGCAGGTAAATGGACTCAGGGGGCCGCATGCAGCCCGCGGGCCATGGTTTGGGGATGCCTGCAACTTGTCCGAACCTGGAAAACATTATGCTAAGTAAAAGGCAGGCATAAAAAGGCCACGTATGTACCTTTACATGAAAAGCCCAGCACAGGCATATCCAGAGACAGAAAGCAGACTGTGGTTGCCAGGGGCTGGAAGAGGGGCTGAGAAATGGCTAGACAGCACCAAGTCCTGATGTAACTGCCAGTGCAGCACCAAGAGGCAGGTGGCCCTTCAGGCTTAACGTGGTCAGCTGCCTGCTACCAGAGTGGAGCATTATCAGGACTAGCGAGAGGAACTTCAGCAGAGCCATCAGATGCGCAGAAAGAAGGCGCTCCTCGAGGGTCACACCAGGACACCACCAGGAGAAAGATGGAGAATTATGAGATGCCAAGAAGGTAGGAAATAGAGGGGAGGGAGAGAGGGAAACATGGGCCCCACTGCAGAGACGGAGAAAGGACATGTGTTGGGTGTACCCCACAGAGCCTGACGTGGAACCAAGGCACAGAGGGGGGCAGAACCTGGGGTGGCAGACTTGTCCTCCCTTCACCCATGAGCTGGCAAAAGGGCCAAAGAGGAACGGCACCTCCAGGGATGGGGAGGAGGAGATTAGAAGGTTACCCAGCATGGAGAGGAGACAAATACTTAGAAAAAAACATTCCTTTAAGTCACCTCTAACCTACACAGGAAAAAGCCTGGGTGTGCAGGCCCTGCGACATGCCAGACCTCAGAAGCAGCAAATGAGACCACATCTACACTGGGGACCTGAGGCCTCCTGCAACACAGCCCCCTCCACCATAGCATGGTCAGGCTGCAGAACGGAACATGCTGGTTCAAAGCTCCTGAGACCTCTGCACCCTCCTGCCACACTTCATCACCAACAGCTTCCCAACCGTCTCACACACTGGTAACCATCCTTCTTACTGGAAGAGAGCTTCTCCAGAACAGCCCAAGTGGATGAAAGGCCTGCTTTCACAGACTGCCTTTCAGAAAGTCTCCACAGAATATGATATGTAACAAAAGAAGAAAAATGTAAAAGATAATAGAAAGGGGACCTGGCCAGTGGGCTCCAGTGGACAGTGTCAGCCCTGCATATGGACATCCCAAGTTCAATCCTTGATCAGGGCTCACACGAGATGCGACCATCTGCTTTCCTTCCCCTCCCTCTCCCCTTCTCTCTCTTTTCCCACAGCCAGTGGCTTGATTGGCTCAAGCGTCGGTCCAGGGCACTGAGGATAGCTCAGTTGATTCCACCATCAGCCCCAGATGGGGGTTTCCAGGTGGATCGCACTTGGGGCGCATATGGGAGTCTATCTCCCCTCCTCTCATTTAATAAAAAGAAATAAAGAAAGATAACATAGAAAGGATTGAACAGCTAAAACTCATTCCCATGTGCAACAGAGTAAGTTAGGGAGGGTGTCTGTGAAGACAACAGATATTAGCAACAGCCCTGGACCCGTGTTGATATCTCACATAAGCTAATGATCTGAGAAAGAGTTGCAGCTATGGCCGAGCACAACAGCACATGACAGTATTTGAAGAGAAGCATCAGAAATTAGCAAAGTCAGGAGAAGCAAATGTCTGGAATGACCTATGACCAAAGCTGTAGAAATGAAGAGCAAGATTAACAACAATGAAACTGAAGACTGAGAAGGAGAAATGATACAGAGACCCAATTCTCCTGACATGGAGACAAGAAGGGGCGACGGTTCACCTGAGGAGAGAAATGTGCATCAGAAAGTATGCTCTTAGCCGGAAGTCAGACCCAGTCCCGGCAATGACCTAGGCGCATGTGGATTCAAGACAGGAGAGACTACGCAAACCTGGATTCCAATACGGATGGCAAGGGCCTTGGGAAAGCTCCCTCCATCCCTGGGGGACATGCAGCAGGCCTTGCCCAACCCTAAATCCAATGAGCCCCTATTGTGGAGAGAAGAACTGAAGCGGTCTAATTCTGGCCTCTCCTCAGAGAATGTGGTACCCTCCCTCCCAGTGGGGACACGGGCCCATAGCAAGCCAGGGACTCAAACACCCTAGGCTCTCAGAGCCATCAGAAACAGGCATAGCCTCCTTGTCATTCAATCTGACCAACGGTTACGAGACAGGTGTACCACCAGCTCAAGTGCTGTGAGGAAAGAACAGTTCAAGCCACATGGCTGGCCAAGCAAAGAGTATGCCCTGTGATTTCTTTTAAGAACTCTGAGCCCTGACTGGTTTGCTTAGTGGATAGTGTTGGCCTGGTGTGCAGATGTCCTGAGTTCAATTTCCAGGCAGGGCACACATGAGAAGTGACAATCTGTTTGTCTCCCCCCCGCCCTTTTCCCTTCCCCTCCAGCAGCCAGTGGTTCAGTTGGTTCAAGTGTTGGCCCCAGGCACTGAGGATAGCTCAGCTGGTCTGAGCGTTGACCCTAGGTGCTGAGGATAGCTCGGCTGATTCGACCATCAGCCCCAGGCAGCGGTTACCAGGTAGATCCCAGTCAGGGCACATGCAGAAGTCTATCTCCCCTCCTCTCACTTAAAATAAAGAAAAAAGGAAAAATCAGTTCTCCGCTCCTGACCAGAGCTCAAGCCCACCTCCCACCCAGCCTCCCCAGAGACCAGGCCCCCCCCCCCCTCTATCTCACACACACACACACACACACACGCTCACCGTTGTCAAAGTCGATGTACTTGGTGATCTTGTGCCAGGTGCGGTAGTAGAAGTGCCGCACCTGTTCCTTGTTCTTCACCATGCTGGCGGGCTTGCCCTTCTTCTTATACTTGAGGGCTATGTTGTTCTGGATTGCTTCAAAGTCTTTCCCATGCTGGAAAATAAGCCCATGGTAAAAGCACAGAGGTTACAAGGCAGCCATGAGTATGACGCAGACACTTCCAGAGAAAGAAAACCATTGCAGTCAAGCAGCAAGTGTCTTTCACAGCTCTTATTTGCATAGCAACTTCAACCTCGCTTCCCTAGAACCTCAGGTTTCCATCAGAATAACAGCTAAAGCAACAATGGAAACTGAGGGACAGGACTCTCACAGCAGGGAATATCAAAGGGGCAAAGGCCCTAGAGGAGGAAAGATATAAAGCTTATCATTCAAACAAATGGCTTAATCTCTGGAGTTTGTTAGAGACCCTAGAATGAGATAGCTTTGTGAATACGATCAGAAGACAGGGCAAGACAATGGGGGTACTCAGGGTGTTGTGTATCTGGCCATCTTAAAATACATACAACAATACATTGACCACTCAGAAAACACTGTCATTGCTTCCATCATACAAAATATATGCTATATTCAAACAGGGATTGCAAACTTGAACATTTAACCAGGGAATCACAGACTATGCTTGGGGTAAGAAAAGTACCAGGAAAGTCTGGAACATCTGGTAGTGCAAGAAAGTAAGGAGCCCTGGCCGGTTGGCTCAGTGGTAGAGTGTCGGCCTGGCGTGCAGGAGTCCCTGGTTCGATTCCCGGCCAGGGCACACAGGAGAAGCACCCATCTGCTTCTCCATCCCTCCCCCTCTCCTTCCTCTCTGTCTCTCTCTTCCCCTCCCGCAGCCAAGGCTCCATTGGAGCAAAGTTGGCCTGGGCACTGAGGATGGCTCCATGGCCTCTGCCTCAGGCACTAGAATGGCTCTGGTTGCAACAGAGCAACGCCCCAGATGGGCAGAGCATTGCCCCCTGGTGGGCGTGCCGAGTGGATCCCGGTCAGGCGCATGCAGGAGTCTGACTGCCCCCCTGTCTCTAACTTCAGAAAAAAAAAAAATAAAAAAAAATAAAAAATAAAAAAAGAAAGTAAAGCCTGACCAGGCGGTGGTGCAATGGATAGAGCTTTGGACTGGGATGCAGAGGACTCAGGTTCGAGACCCCGAGGTCGCCAGCTTGAGCGCAGACTCATCTGGTTTGAGCAAAAGCTCACCAGCTTGGACCCAAGGTCGCTGACTCGAGCAAGAGGTTACTCAGTCAGCTGAAGGCCCACAGTCAAGGCACATATGAGAAAGCAATCAATGAACAACTAAGGTGTTGCAACGAAAAACTGATGATTGATGCTTCTCTCTCTCTCCGTTCCTGTCTGTCTGTCCCTCTCTCTGACTCTTTCTGCCTCTGTAAAAAAAAAAAAAAAAGGGAGGTGCTCAAAATGTCAAATTGTAATAGAGGTGTACTGAAAGCACACAGAAGCCAAGTTGAAGAAGCTACCAGTGACCAAAATCTAGAATGATATGAGCAACAAAATCAACAATAATGTCAAGTGTAAAAAAAAATAAAAGGATAAAAGTAACAACGATAAAAATGGATTATAATGCATAGAACAGCCTAAATATCCTCGAGTCTATACAAATATAAATAAAGAACTGAATAAATACATAAATGGAGAAGGGAGCACTTTTCCTTATACTGGGTTCAATTAATAAATGTAGAAATAATGGAGTCAGATCATCAGTGGGCAAACTTCATAGAAACAGTTGTTTCAGGGAAGAAGCTACAATAGTGGCTAAAATTAGTGGGAGAATGATCCAGAGCCTGACCAGGCGGTGGCACAGTGGATAGTATTGACCCGGGACGCTGAGGACCCAGGTTCAAAACCCTGAGGTTGCCGGCCTGAGTGCGGGCTCTTCCAGCTTGAGCACGGTTCACCGGCTTGAGCGTGCATCCCCCACAGTCACTGGCTTGAGCAAGGGGTCACCGGCTTGGCTAGAGCCCCCTGTCAAGGCACATATGAGAAAGCAATCAATGAACAACTAAGGTGCTGTAATGAAGAATTGATGCTTCTCATCTCTCTCCCTTCCTGTCTGTCCCTCTCTCTCTAAAAAAAGAATGAGAAACAGGGTTTATATAGTCTCGAAGTAAAAAAAGTGACTTGGCAATGGAGAACCTGGGAGCTGCGACTGGATGGGGGTTACGCTCACAACAGCAGGACTGAGGCAGACAGCACCCTGCACTGCGGGTGCAAGAGAGGACGCTCCAAGAACAGCACAGCACTCCTACTGTGCTCCTGACAAAACACAAAGTAAAACTGAACCACAAGGAGACCTCTGTAAGCCCACACTGGGGGCGTCCCACAACCTAAAGCTAGGAGTCTTCAAAGGTGTCAGTCATGAGTGGAAAAAACAAGAAACAAAGGACCCGTCCCAGATGGGAGGACTTAGCAGTCATGACAACTAAATGCAATGTGGGATCCTCCTCCAGAAAGGAGACCTGTGGGAATACCAGCTCAATCTGAGTACGACCTACAGGTCGGAAAAAGTATCACGTCCACTCTGAATCTCCTCTTCTGTAGGTCATGCTGCACGGATGTGAACACGGGGAAGCAGGGTGAAGGGCATATGAAATTCTTTGTATTCTACAACTTTTCCCAAGTCTGAAGTTGTTTCAAATTAAAAAGTTAAAATAAAAACTAAAAAAATTTAAAGCTTGTTCATTAAAAAAACACACACAATGGCCGTAAAACATAAAATGACATAGCTGTGTCTGACATGTCTTCCTTCAGGGGCTAGATCAGGTGCCGCCTCCCCCATAAAACTTCCTCTGCTCCTGATCAGACCTGTGACTAAAACAATGCAACAGCCTCTCAGTCTCATGACTTCATTTTGCAGCTGGAGAACAAACCCAGAGGTGAACTGACTTACCAGGTAGGGACTAGAGTCTGGGGTTTGTGACTCCTGATCCCGTGTTCTAAATCTATGCTGCCTTCTGAATTCTCGTGGCTTTTGTTAAGTGTTTGCTTTCTGGTGGTCCTTTTTTTTTGTTTTTGAGAGAGAGAGGGAGGAGAGAGATGAGAAGCATCAACTCAGTTGCTTCACTTTAGCTGTTATTTTAAAGATTATTTCTCATTTGTCTCGACCAGGGTTGGGGGAGGAGGGCTCAAGCCAAGCCAGTGACCCCTTGCTCAAGCCAGCAACTTTGGGATTATGTTGATGACCCTGCATTCAAGCCGCTGACTCTCCACTCAAGCCAGCAACCTTCGGGTTTTGAACCAGGGCCCTCAGCATCCCAGGCTGATGCTCAATCCATTGCACCACCACTGGTCAGGGTAATGGTCCAACTTTTCGTGCCTGTTACGTTTACTGAATTAGACTATTAGCCTGTTACATGGGGAGTTCTTTGCGAAATTTCTAGCATGATGACAGTGCTCTATATTTACATGAGGCCTTCAGCAATTAACAACCCAGTGAACTACAAGCCCAAGATGCTGGCCTTATGACTGAGAGTAAGGTAGGAATCAAGAACTAACTGTACGGCAGGAGGGCGGAAGGGTGCCCGGGCAGAGCTGCCATGCGGCGTCAGTGCTGGCTGCCGCTGGAGGCCAAGCCCAAGGTCACCGACCGGTTTCTCAGTTAGGTCTACATCCTGACTGGCAGTTTGTTGATGTATATGGAGTGGATCCCGAACTCCTTAGCATGGTACCAAGACCAGTGTGTGCAATGTTACTTCTCTTCCCTATTACAGAAAAGCACCAAGTATTCAGAACAGAAGAGGAGGAAAAAATAAAATCTCAGGGACAAGATGTTACACCATTATTTGTTTTCCTGAAACAAATAATCAGCAAAGCCTATGGAACTAAACTGATCCATGCTATTGCCAACAATGATGACAAGATGCACTTCGAATGTGAATCAACCTTGAAAAAATTCCTGGAGGAGTCTGTGTTAATGAGCCCTGAAGAATGAGCCAGATACCTGGAGAGCTGATGCTATGAGAGTTACTCATGAGACCAGTGCCCATGAAGGTCAAACTGAGGCAACAAATATAGATGAAAAAGTAGATCTTCATTTTATTGCATTAGTTCGCGTAGGCGGGATCTCTATGAATTAGATGGACTGAAACCATTTCCAATTAACCATGGTGAGAGGAGTGATGAAACGTTATTCAGGATGTCACAGAAGTTTGCAAGACGTTTATGGAACATGACCCTGATGAATTGTGATTCAATGCTTTTTGTTTGTCAATAATGGAAACACCAAATACTGTATTATTTGCAACAAAAATTCAATTTCTGCTCCTATACACTAAATAAACAATTTTAAAGAGTTTATTTGTTCATTTTAGAGAGGAGAGAGGGAGAGAGAGAGAGAGAGAATGGGGGAGGAGCAGGAGGCATCAACTCCCATATGTGCCTTGATGGGGCAAGCCCAGGGTTTCCAACCAGCGACCTCAGCATTCCAGGTCGATGCTTTATCCACTGCGCCACCGCAGGTCAGGTTAAATAAACAATTTTGATAGTTTAACTTGACTGATTAAACTTTGCATAAATTTTTAAAAAAGAATTGTATGGCAGAAGCAAATAAAAATAGACACAGAGAGACATAAGAGAACATTAAAGGTTGACAACAGGCTTTGTGAAGAACTACCTGTCTAGGATACGTCTCCCTTCTCTGTCACAGGAGCCATAACCCATGACCCGGGCCACAGGGAGCAGTCTGAGATGGGCCCAGCTAATTTGGGTCCTCCCTAAAGCTGTCCTAGCTGGAAAAGGGGTGAGGGTGGGGTGGGTCCTTGCCTCTGAGGAGTATCTGAAACTGGAGAAAAGAAGCACAGAAATGTTACCACCACCCCCAACACAAGAGGATAACAGATAACATCGTCAGCTGGAGCCAGCTCCTTCCTGTCCCACTCAGTCATGAGAGCCACTCAATCCCCTTGTCTTTTCCTGCTACTCTAAGCTGGGTCTCTGCCACTTGAAGCATAGCTAAATAAGACTTGTGTGCATCAAAAAGGCAGGGACAACCTGGAAGAACACTGCAGAAGTGACACTTTCAGAGCAGAGGCCTTTACCCCCAGACCCCACAGTTAAGATAGTCCTAGTTATATCTGCCCCAGCTAATCAGCCATACATCAGGACCCCATCAGAGTCCCACCAAGTTCTGGTCACACAAATGACACACATAGAGCCAGTGCTCACATTCTCTGTCTCTCTCCCACACACATATACAAATACATAAACACACCCTAACACACACACTCTCACACTACTTGGGATCCATAATACCAATAGTAGAAAGCATTAAGTGATCAGAACAGCCAATCATTTTTACTATTAAGGGATTCAGGTGACCTCAAAATAAACACCTACCTAGTAGAAATATTAGAATAAGAAGCCTAGACCAATGAGAAGGAAATGAACTAATCCACCTAAAAAAATGTAAGGGCGGCCCTGGCTGGTTGGCTCAGCGGTAGAACATCGGCCTGGCGTGCGGGGGACCCGGGTTCGATTCCCAGCCAGGCACATAGGAGAGGCGCCCATTTGCTTCTCCATCCCCACCCCCTCCTTTCTCTCTGTCTCTCTCTTCCCCTCCCGCAGCCACGGCTCCATTGGAGCAGAGGTGGCCCAGGCGCTGGGGATGGCTCCTTGGCCTCTGCCTCAGGCGCTAGAGTGGCTCTGGTCGCCGCAGAGCGACGCCCCGGAGGGGCAGAGCATCGCCCCCTGGTGGGCAGAGCGTGCCCCTGGTGGGCGTGCCGGGTGGATCCTGGTCGGGCTCATGCGGGAGTCTGTCTGACTGTCTCTCCCCGTTTCCAGCTTCAGAAAAATACAAAGAAAAAAAAAATGTAAGGGCAAGTCATTCATGGGAATTCTTGCCCTCCTACTTTTAACTGACAACCACATCACCTGCTGCTTTCTTCAGGAAGACACCCTGCAGAGCCCAAGAGGGAAGGACCACATTAAACTAGTAATTGTATCGCCTTAGCATCAGCAATGGTTGTTATTCTGAGAACATTCAGGTATCACAAGTCTTCTATGCTCAACAGCTTAAAGAAGGCAATTTAAGGACCCTGGCTGGTTGAGTCAGTGAATAGAGCATCAGCACAGCATGCGAACATCCTAGGTTCGATCCCTAGTCAGGGCACACATAAGAAGCGACCATCTGCTTTTCTTTCCCTCCCTCCCCCTTCTCTCCCTCTTCCCCTCTCACAGCCAGTGGCTTGATTGGTTTGAGCATCGGCCCCGGGCGCTGAGGATAGCTTGGTGAATTCCAGCATCAGCCCTAGACCAGGCAAGGGAGCACGCAGGAGTCTATCTCCTCTCCTCTCACTTAAAAAATAAATAGGAAAATAAAAAAAGGAAGGCAATTTAGGCATATAATCTATACAAAAACAGCTTCTGTACTTTAAAACTGTCAAAGGGAAGAGAAAGCACACATCTGGATTTACGTGAATGACTGCACCTACTAGAACAAGCCTCGTGCACATACTTCCTTCTCACCTTGGACATCTGAATTAAACAGCCCCGACACGTGGGCCTCTTCCACCCAGGACAGGGAGACTAAACCATCAGCCCCAGGAAGGGAGAAAACCAGTCACAGGAATGTTCAGAAACCGGCACCAAGCTCTAGTTCTCTGCCTCCACTTAGGAGTCTCCTTTTTGGTTTCTCTATGAACCCTTCATGATTTCAATTCCAAAGCCTCCTTCCTTTATGAGTCTGTTTCACAGCTGTGGACAGACTTTCCTATCATTCCAATTCCTTTACTATTAAAAGAATAAGGTTCATTTTCTGAACAGCCTACTGTGGACACTATAGCCCAAAGATATATCCTAAAACACAGTATATGCAGAAGATGCATACTGTACAACAATCAATAGCTCAATGGGTAAGGGCAGGCAAGGCTGGTCAGAAGGTTAACACTTAGATGTCATGGGCCACTCAGTATCTGCTGAAACTGCTCAACTCTGCCGCTGCAGTCAAAATTGGCCAAAGACAATATACAGGCAAATGGGCATGGCTGTGTTCCAATAAAACTTTATTTATAAAAATAGGCAGAGAACAACACATAGACCATGGGCTTGCCTACACCTGGAGTAAATGTAAGATCTACCGGAAAGTTCTGTCCGTTTCTATCACAACAAGTTTCTTTTTTTTTTTTTTTTTTTCCATTTTTCATTTTTCTGAAGCTGGAAACAGGGAGAGACAGTCAGACAGACTCCCGCATGCGCCCGACCGGGATCCACCCGGCACGCCCACCAGGGGCAACGCTCTGCCCACCAGGGGGCGATGCTCTGCCCATCCTGGGCGTCAACATGTTGCGACCAGAGCCACTCCAGCGCCTGAGGCAGAGGCCACAGAGCCATCCCCAGCGCCCGGGCCATCTTTGCTCCAATGGAGCCTTGGCTGCAGGAGGGGAAGAGAGAGACAGAGAGGAAAGCCCGGCGGAGGGGTGGAGAAGCAAATGGGCGCTTCTCCTCACAACAAGTTTCGACACGTAAGCACATGTTTATTTGGCTCATGTGTGCCTCTCTATTTTTATCACTTAATGTATACATACTGACGTAGCAAATTAACTAAAACAAAGTTGATTCATGTTAGTCTTATGTGTGAAGCGATAGTGTACCCATGGCTACTGATAAAGTTCATTTACGCCACTGTAATTTTTACAAATTTCAACAAGGAAGAAATGCTACAGAAACATGTCTGTCGCATCCACCATATTCCCTGGACTTAGCACCCTCCGACTATTACTTGTTTTTGTACTTACAAAATTTTTGGAAGGGCAAAAAATTCAAAAATAAAGAAGATATCAAACAAGCACTGGTTCAATTTTTCGCATCAAAAGATAAAACATTTTTCAAAAATGGGATATACAAATCGCCCTCACGCTGGCAAGAAATCATTAATAATAATGGCAATTATATTATTTAATAAAGTTTATTGATGGTAAGAAAAATTTGTATTTTGTTTTATTCTAAAAACGGATAGAACTTTCCGGTAGACCTTATATTTATACACATGAAAAAAATACTAAACAAAAGAACTATGAAACACCATCAAATATGCACCTGACAATAAAAAAAATCATGTTCGTTACAATTACAAAGGTTTGGAAAAAACAAGAAGTGACAGTGAAAATGGCCGGCAGGGAACACAGCCATTTCTCTCAGCTGCGGGATCAGGGAACAGCTTTTTCTATCTTTAGTTTGTCCCAGGTCAGCTGCAGTGTCTCTCAAGGCTGAGCTGGCTGCTCTGACTGATGAGACAAGTGTTTGCCCCTCCCCCCAGGGGACACCCCTCTAGATCAGCCCCCTCAGCTGCAAGGGGAAGGCCCAGAAAGAGGGGCACTACTCTTCAATCCTGAGTATGTTGGAAAGACAATGGGTAGAATCTGAGAAGGAAAAGAAACATAAAGATGCCTCCAAGCCTGACCAGGCAGTGGAGCAGTGGATAGAGCATCGGACTGGGATGCAGAGGACCCAGGTTTGAGACCCTGAGGTTGCCAGCTTGAGCTCAGGCTCATTTGGTTTGAGCAAGAGCCCACCAACTTGGACCCAAGGTCACTGACTCGAGCAAAGGGTTACTCAGTCCGCTGAAGGCCCACGGTCAAGGCACATATGAGAAAGTAATCAATGAACAACTAAGGTGTTGCAATGAAAAACTGATGATTGATGCTTCTCATCTCTCTCCATACCTGTCTGTCTGTCCCTATCTATCCCTCTCTCTGACTCTTTGTTAAAAAAGGAAAAAAAGATGCCTCCAAACAGCTACCCCTCTAGTAACAGCTTTTAAAGTCACAATTGGGAGGCCTCAGCTCTGGGGACCCAAACCTGCCACAGTCACATTAAGGGCTCCCCAACAGAACTACTAACCTAGTAGATTTAGTAGCCATATAGTAAAAAAGGCAAAGGATAACTTAAAAAGAAATACAAATGATAAGAGACTAGGAGTCTGAGTGGCCTAATCTGGCCCCATAACTCACCTCGTACAGTCCCTCAAAGAAAGTGTTCTTGTCCTCGGTGCTCCAGGACTCCCACTGCCGCCGGACCTTCTTGCCTTCTTCCTTCTCACCACCAGAAGAGCCTAAGTTCCGGGAGGAGGAGCGAGAGGCCCCTGCAGGGGCAGCAGAGGCAACCCCAGACCCATTTCCAGATGACGATCCACCACTGTCGGCTCCTTTGAGAGAAAGAACCATATCGTAATCTGTTCCAGAAAGCTGGAGAGGCTCGGGAAGGCCCCACTATCTGGGGACCCACCCTGAGGTCCCATTCCATGCTCCACAACCACTGAGACTATATAGTAGGACAGCACCTGGGACCTACGGTGTGCCCAGTGGTGCTATCCAGTAATGACACCATCCTGACCTGACCTTGTGACTCTTTCAAATGTTTTTACAGTGAAAAAAGGAGAAAGAGTATTTATGTGGAATCCTTTAAAGAGTACAATGATAATGTCCACGATGGAGGTCTACAGCTCTTTCCTCTCTGTGAACTGAAACCAAACATCACAATTAAGAGTGTTTTTTTTCAAATGAGGGTTTGGCTGAAACAATTCTTATCTTTTCAATTGAACAAATTGAAAATTCAAGCTCAAGAAAATATTTAAATGGGTATAAAAACACTGTCCTCCTTTAGATATAATCAATACTTTAGAATATGAGTCATTTGATGCCTAAGAATCTGTAAATCTTGAAACTCCTCTTTTTCAGCTTTTAGCTTGGAGGAGGCCTAGGTGCAACTTTGTCCGGAATCCAGGTTCATCCGACACCAGCCACCTCCACCACGCTGCCCAAGTTCGACCCTAACAAGATCAAAGTCGTAAACCTTAGGTGCACCAGTGGGCAAGTTGGTGCCACGTCTGCCCCAGCCACCAAGATCAGTCCTCTGGGTCTGTCTCCAGAAATGGTTGTGATCACATCACCAAAGCAATAGGTAACTAAAAGGGGCTGCGGATTACAGTGAAACTGACCATTCCAAACAGGCTCAAATTAAGGAGTATTTTCTGCCTCTGCCCCGATCATCAAAGCCCTCAAAGAACCGCCAAGAGACAAAAAGAAGCAAAAATAAAAAAATTTTAAAAATAAGCATGGTAGAAATATTGCTTTTGATGAGATTGTCAACATTGCCCGACAGATGTGGCACTGATCTTTAGTTAGAGAACTCTCTGGAACCATTGAAGATATCTTGGGGACTGCCCAGAGCTGATGGCCACCACCCTCATGATATCATAGATGATATCAGCATGGTGCAGTGGAATGCCCAGTTAAAAATTACAAAGTAGACCTGTGGTGGCACAGTGGATAAAGCATCCACCGGGGATGCTAAGGTCACTGGTTCGAAATCCTGGGCTTTCCCGGTCAAGGCACATACGCCAAGCAATCAATAAACTGAAGTGAAGCAACTATGAGTTGATACTTCTTGCTCCACACCCCCTCTCCTTTCTCTGTAAAATCAATAAATAAAATCTTAAAAAAAATTACAAATTAGATATTTCAAATAAAGATTATTTGACAATAAAAAAAAGTCTTAAAACTCCTTTTTCTGGATCAATTTCCACCAGCAAAACCTGGTGTTTAGGGAGTGACCCTACAACCTTGCAAATGCTTTTAAAGCATCAGTTCCAAATCTCAAGATGAGACCTTAAAAACCAAGCTGATGCACTGGCCAGTTAGCTCAGCGGCAGAATGTCATCGCAAAACAAGGTTGCAGGTTCGATCCCCAGTCAGGGTACATACAAGAATCAACCAATGAATGTATAAATAAGTGGGCCTGACCAGGTGGTGGCGCAGTGGATAGAGAGTCAGGCTGGGATGCAGAGGACCCAGGTTCGAGACCCCGAGGTTGCCAGCTTGAACACGAGCTCATCTGGTTTGAGTAAAAGCCTACCAGCTTGAACCCAAGGTCGCTGGCTCTAGCAAGGGGTTACTCAGTCTGCTGAAGGCCCGCAGTCAAGGCACATATGAGAAAGCAATCAATGAACAACTAAGGTGTTGCAACGTGCAATGAAAAACTAATGATTGATGCTTCTCATCTCTCTCTGTTCCTGTCCTGTCTATCCCTCTCTCTGACTCACTCTCTGTCTCTGTAAAAAGTAAATAAATAAAATTAAAAAAAAAATAAGTGGAACAATAAATTGTTTCTCTCTCTCTCTCCCCCCATACCTTCCCTCTTTCTCTAAAATCAACTAAAAAAAAAGAACAAACACACATGTGAAAAGGGAAAGTGCCATCAAGTACAACAACAACACAGGGCGCCCGTGCTGTGCAGTAAACCAGGTCTGCACTCTGAGGACCATGGAGGCAATAAACGAGAGTTGAAGGTCATTGACAAAAAGATTGTATGACCTAACCAAACGCTCCCACCCATTTAGTTTCTTCCTTTCAGAGGGAACAGCACTCCCAGCATATCTCAGTGATTCCCTTTCCACAAAACTGTAGGACCATCAAATGGGGAAAAACCTTCAAACTCTGAATAACAGTAAAAATAAGATCATAAAGGTGCTTTAAAAAGCAAAGCCAAACAACCGCAGATGATTGTTCAGATGTCTTTCTAATGAGATGATCAAGTACTTCTCCACCGAGATTTACTTCTTAGTCAATCAGGTGGGCCTTCCCTGGGCAGCTCTGTGCAAAACGGGCGTTTCCCTCACTCCCTTGACCAGAGTCTGCCTCCCAAGGATGAATGAAAGACAAGTAGTTCTATAAAAACCATCAGAAATAAAAGAAATGAAAAACTAAAAACCTGCTGATCCATGTAAGCTTTCAGACTACCCCTGGAAAAAACAAGACATTGGTGCAGGGCTGTCTGGGAACAGTGGGAGGCAATCCCTCTCCACTGGTACAGTTTCCCGAGTGTGTACCATGAATCTGTTACTACGTCAATAGGGAGTATCTGAAAACAGGTCAGTCCAACTTTAGGAAGCAGAATGTGTTTTCATACATGCTGAAAGAACTACTCAGTTATGCCTGGCCTGTGGTGGTGCAGTGGATGGAGTGTTGACTGGGAATGCTGGGGTCGCCGGTTCAAAACCCTGGGCTTGCCTGGCCAAGGCACATATGACAAGCAACCAATGAACAACTACAGTGAAGCAACTATGAGTTTGGTATTTCTCATCCACCACCCCTGTCCTCTCTCTGTAAAATTAATAAATAATTAAAAAAAAAAAGAATTACTCAGTTATATGGAATCGTCTGATTCTTTTGCGTGGAAAGGTGTATCAGTTAAGCAATGAGCTGACTTCCTAAGGCAGTGATTTTCAACCTTTTCATCTCATGGCACACATAAATTACTAAAATTCTGCAGCACACTAAAAATATTTTTTGCCGATATGACAAAAAATAGGCATACTATAATTTTGATGCATCCACACAGGACAGCTATTGTTGTGTTGGCTACTGTCATTTCTTTATTTGACAATCTAAGAAAAAAGAGGTCAGTGCCCCCGACTAAACAGTCAGGTATTGCGTGTTTTAAAAATTCTCGTGGACACACTGATTGAAAATCGCTGTCCCATGGTAACGTGACTAGGTACAAGAAATCGTTGGTTTATCAGAGCTATGCTATCCAATTTGACAGCCATTAACCACATGAGGCTACTTATATTTAAAGATTGATTAATTAAAATTAAATAAAACAAAAACTCAGTTTCTTGGTCACCCTAGCCAGCCAGTGCTATCTTTGAGTGTTTGACATTCACAGTCCTAAATATACTGTTACATAATAAAAGATGATCAAGCTAAATCAGTCTACATTCCAGCCGATTTTCCAATTGTCCCTTTCCACTCCACATGCATGTGCAACAAAAACGCAATCCAGGTGATCTCTATGCTACAGACTGGGCACACAACCCGACTTCGCACGTTCCTCACCAAACCAAACCAAACCAAACCTAATGCGTGACCTAATCAATGAACCTTGCACTTCACATGTTTTCAACAGGTACGGTAACTTGAGAGTACATTTCCAGGGATAATAGGTTTCATTCGATTTCTAGTAGGTCTGAGATGCTTTTGCTGGGAACTAAAGACCAGGTTACAGATGCCACATAAAACACCTTTTTTTTTTAAACACCATTCTTATGAAGGGATTAGTGAAATTATACATACATAACACAGAGATACAGATAGCAGGACAGCAAATCCCTGAGGAAAGGGGGGTGAGGCAAAGGAGGGGCAACGGGACAATGGGCTGGGGGTGAAGGTGCTATATCAAGTGGGACACTTGAATTCATGTTAATAGAATAAATTAATATTAATAAAATTTTTTAAAAAGAGCCTGACCAGGCAGTGGTGCAGTGGATAGAGCGTCGGACTGGGATGCAGAGGACCCAGGTTCCAGACCCCGAGGTTGCCAGCTTGAGCACGGGCTCATCTGGTTTGAGCAAAAGCTCATCAGCTTGGACTCAAGGTCGCTGGCTCAAGCAAGGGGTTACTCGGTCTGCTGAAGGCCCACGGTCAAGGCACATATGAGAAAGCAATCCATGAACACCTAAGGTGTTGCAACAAAAAACTGATGATTGATGCTTCTTATCTCTCTGTTCCTGTCTGTCCCTGTCTATCCCTCTCTCGGTCCCTGTAAAAAAAAAAAAAAAATTAAAAAAAGAGAAAAAAGAACAACACCAGTCTTAAATACAAGAAGTTCTTTCTGACCAGGCGGTAGTGCAGTGGATAGAGCACAGAACTGGGACGCATAGGACCAAGGTTCAAAATCCTGAGGCCGCCGGCTTTCATGCGGGCTCATCTGGCTTGAGCACGGGCTCACCAGCTTGAGCGCAGGGTTGCTGGCTTGAGCATGGGATCATAGACATGACCCCATAGTCGCTGGTTTGAGCCCAAGATTGCTGGCTTAAGCAAGCGATCACTTGCTCTGCTGTAGCCCCCCCTCCCTCATCGAGGTACAAATGAGAAAGCAATCGATGAACTAAGGTGCCGCAATGAAGAACTGACGCTTCTCATTTCTCTCCCTTCCTTTCTGTCTGTCCCTATCTGTCCCTCTCTCTGTCTCTCCGTCTCTGTCACACACAGAAAAAACCAGTTCTGGTCATCTTCAAGTCCACAAGTCCTGGTTTTTAGTTATTTCAGGAGGGGCTGTCTGTCCCCTCTGCACAACTCACACAAACAATCTCAAGAGTCATTTTCCACTTCTAATGAAAAATTCACTAAACTTTTTCTGAAACAACAGTAACGTGCTAACCAGCTCTACATTCATGGATCTGGTTTACATTTGCTGGTCCACGCTGGCATTAGATGTACTGGAAAGTAACAGATACGCATTTCTGAAAAATCAATAATGTAACTATCTTGCTAGCCTTTGTTAATTCACAAGATCACGGTACTGGTGTCCAAGACAAGAAGAAGGAACAATGAAGGAAAACAGAAGGGAAGCATTTCAGAGCTAGAAGGGACCTCAGAGGTAGAGTGCAGGACAAACCAAAACTGTGGGTGTGAAGGAAGGTACAACAGTCAAAGCAGCTCTGCCGAGATGCATGAGGCAGCAAACCAGGCCTCGGAGCAGCCAGCCACTCCCACTGGCCAGAGGTCCTGTGCAGAGATGTTCCGTCTCCCTGCCTTCCGATGGTTCCAACTGATCCAGCCTCAGTAGAGCAATGTGAACGAACATTCAAAAGAAGAAAGCAAATCAGTCCCAAGTAAGTTTTTTAACATTTGGTACCCATCATCCTAGGCCTTGTAATGCCTTGTAAAAAGTAAAACAGACTCACAAAGCTTCCAGGTAGAAAGAAAACTGTGGCCTCTGTTCATTCCCAACATGTCAGATGAGAAAGAGGCTTCATCGCTTGACCTCAGCTCAGTCCAGGACTCCAGCTCAAGCATGAGAAACAGGAAGGGGAGCAGAAATGCTGGTAGAACGTGACGGTACTCAGAAGGGGCTACAATCAGGGAAGGAAAATTCAGGTACAATGGTGATGACTAAAGAGGAAGGGAGGAAAGCAAGTGAGGAGAACAGAAGTAGAGAGGCAAGAAGTGGAGAGAAGACAATTCGAACATGACAGGGTGGGGATGGGGGCTTCCTCTGGGGACAGAAGTGAGTGCGAGGAGCCCTGTAAAAAAGTAGAGTCAAAGTTAACCCTCCACTGTAGGCTACATTTCTGAGGCCACAAAGAGGGTTAGCAAGAGTCTACATGATAGGAAGTCAGTGTCCAAAGAGCCCGAAGGGAAGTGAAGTCCAAGAACAGGGTCTCCACTGTGAGCTCTTTGAAAACAATTATAATGTCATCCTTTTCTGTGCCCAAGGTTGGCACCAGGCCTCACACAGAGCAGATGTTCAGTGAGCTCAGGAACCAACAGAGCAAGGGCCTCCACTGTGTTCGCTGTGTCCCTCGCCTGCCTCGGTCCCCTGGGACCCAGTGCCTCCAAAACGGAACCCACACTTCCCTCTCGGCCCACTGCAATGCCACAACCCTCCAGCTGCCCCGGTGCCACCTGGCTTCTCCTCTTTCCCATTTCCGCTGCCATTTTCCCAGGCCAACTCTGAGCCACCACCAAGTAAAAAAATCTTAACTGCCTCCTCTCTGGTCTCCCAAACCACCACCCAGCTGCAGCCCACTCTCCAGAGCGTGCATTTAAGGGACACAGCCATGTGGACTTCCCCGCTGCCTGCCTGTCCACTCTCTCCTACCCCTGACAAACGAGATTGTGTGCCCCCCATCACATACCTCTGCGTCGACCTAGAACGCCATCACCCATGTCCCCTCACACTGCTCGGAGAGAAGAAAATTATCCCCATCTCTCACTGAAGAGTCTGAGGCACACGGGTGGAGCCGCAGTCCCCCAATGGCCTGGAGCAGAGGAAACATGGATTTCTACTGCACCAGTCAAGCACATTCAAATACTGCTCCCATCTGTCCTTATGTTGTGTAGTTATCATCCACATCTTGGAAATGGGGAAACTGAGGCTCCAAAGCATGAAACCACCAAGGTCACCAAGCAATAGGAAGTCTCTCGTTCCAAACCAGAGCATTTTCCTCTGGGGCCACACAGCAGCATGGCGGCTGCTGCCAGTGTCACAGCTGCTTCTGCACTTTTATTATATACAGAGCTACAGGAGTCAAAGGCTTTAGAGAGGAGGGAACCTGACCCACCACCCAACCCTCAGACAGGTAAGGAAGCCAAGAGGTGCAAGGACTTGCTGAAAGGCACACGGCAAGTAAGTGGCAGGAGGGAGTCAGGGCTGTGGACGTTCACCTCTAAAAAACAAAACTGGGTTACTTAATTTAGGTAAGACACAAGATGTAAGGACAATCTGTCATACCATACAGCTCACCGTCCTGAGTGTTCCTCTGGAGTTGGAACTTCCTTCCAAGAGTTAGGAGCATTAGAATCTTGAGAGTGAAAGATCCACCAAGTGCAAAGTATTCAGTAATGTCCCGGGACGAGAGGACACATGAGCCATTCTCAGCTAGAAAGACAGTTTAAGTCTAGCTAATGAACGTGTGCCTCCAGGCCTGCCTGCCCCCCACCTTAGCTCAGGAACACTTCCTCATCACCTGCGTCCATGGCATGACAGGACAGGGACCTTTCAGAGGCTGACCACTCCATCCCCACACATCCAACTCAGGACACAAACACCATGGTTGAGACAGGAGGCAAAAATGCCAAGGTCTCTGATAGGTGCTTCAGTGCCTCTCGTAACATGTATCACGTGTCAGAGGCTGGAATGGCCAGGTTTGCTTTCAGAACCCAGATGTGATGAGGGCACACCCTCTCTACCATGCCCCACAGAGAAAATGTGACAGCCCATCAATCCTCAGTAAGAGCATCACCTCAACAGATGAATGTCCATGCTGCCCATGGGCTGCTCCTATTGTCACTCACACTGTGCGACACCATCCATCTTCAGCAAGCTGCTCCACATGGTGTTCAAGAAGGAGGACCTCTCCCCGCCAGTTGCCACACAGTCTCTGACAGCCAGGACAGATGCTCCAGCCAGGTGGTCAGAGCCCCTGTCCAGAGTCCCCCGCCTCCATCCATAACATCCTCTTCTGGGACCTGAAGGTGAACTGGAACCTTGTGGTCCCAGGACGTGCACTAATCACCTCTGCATCCTCTGTGTCTAGACAGCATCTCCAGTCCTTGGCAGCCCGCAAAGCTCAGCACCCTCAACACAATGACCAGGGCTGGCCTCTCCAAGACTCTCCCACTCCTCCCACAGATGTTTGAGAAAAACACAACTGAAACGCCACTGCGTCTATTAAAACACACACCGTCTTCAAATAACGTGAACATTTCTAACAGTCTTCTGGAGGCAATTCTTGATATCCCACCCAAAACCCACAAACACCTGGGAATGTATTCTTTGGGGTATTTCTCACCCTGTTCTTCAATGCTAAAAACACTGCAGTTACTTAACGTGGTAAAATGCTTCTATGCGGGACCACCATCTATGACAAAACTAATATTTACATCTGTGACTCTATCCGAAATCATTCTGGTTATCTTTATATCTTCATATAATCTAAAATAGACAAAACTGTACCACATGAAATGACAATCCTAAATATATTTGTTTGGCAAAAGGTACTTCCAAAGACAGCCAAACACCGCAGAAATGACATTAGCTTTGACATTAAAAGTCCATGAGGCATTAGTTTTGACATGAAAAGTCGAAAGAAAATTTAGCTCAGCCTTCAAACCAGTATTCAAACGGTGCCGCGTCTACTCATCTCTACTACCCATACACATCTTTCACAGGAAGCAAATGCAATCTGTACAACTCTGATCTTAGCAATTTACCAAGAACCTCTGGTTTACAGATATTTTCCTCTGTCCTGCACAGTTCCACTGTGACCAGTCTTTAAAGTGACCTGGACCACACACAAGTCTCCTGACCTACTGTGCACCAAGGGTCTATGTCACACAACAGGACCACATATTGGGGTATGCAGCCATCACATGGGGTGTGCATGCTGTGTGCTAAACCGAGTAAGGGGAATGCCTCCCCTTCCTCCTCCTCTTCTCCCAACAAGGTCTGACACCTTTCAGCAAAGCCTGACATCCCAGCCTAGGCAGCCAGGGTGGCTCCACACGGTCATCATTGCACCTGACTTTATTAAACGTCATTTACTGAAATGAACCAGGAAGAACCACAGCCTCAGTGCTCTTGTGATCATCTGATGTGTCCTCCTTCGGGTACAGGGGCAGGGACCTCACAGTCTGCACAGCCATACTCCAACCAGCTGCCCAGGGCTGGGCGCCAGAGCCGTGAGGAAGGGACAGTGCAAGTGACAGCAGGGCAGACAAGAGCCATACCAGGCCCAACAGGCAGTTCCATACCTGGAGGGAGGCGAATGCACCCTGGCTACTCCCTGCTCCGTGCTTTCCACCAAACACAGAGCTGTCCCGCTTTCAGGCAGTTCCCACAGCACTCTCCTGAGAACACAGAGGAGCTGAACCCACTCTGCACAACGGCCCGCTTCACCCCCGAGGGTTACGGTGAACGTGAATGCAGTTTCAAGGCACTGTTCACCAGACCCATTTTGCAAGTAAAAAACCTAGGGTTCGAGCATGTCGAGCAACTTTCCTTTTGTCCCAAGCTGACCCAGCCACACGGCGGCTCTAGAGGGAGAAGCTGAGTCCTCTGACCGCTGGTTCAAACCTTTCTCATATGGTTTGTCTCTCAAAGGCTGACCGAATAGGAGTGACATATTTCATAAGACATCCTCTAATAACACGCAGAAGCTGCAAGCAGCCTGCAGATTATGCAAATTTAAGTAAGATCTGTACAGGAATCTGTAATATTCCTAAACACAAGCACAATAAAGTCAGCCAACATGGCCCAGTTGTAAAGATGGTGCATTTTGTGACTAGCAACCCTGACAAGTGGAATGGAAGTTCAGGGACACAGGAGGGAATATGACAATGAAAATGGAGGGTCTGGCTATAACCCACCTCAGACACACCCTCAGCTCAACTGTCCTGACAGGGCAACAGCTTAGGGGCATTTTAGGGGCATTTCTAGGATCTCTACCCCCATCTCCCCACAGGGCCTCCTTCTCCTGTCTACCCTACAGCCCCAGACCCCAAAACGAGGCACGTTTCCCACACAGAAGCGCCAAGAGCCCATTAAGCAAGACCTGCAGGGCCTGTGGCAGTGCTTGTGCCGAGGCAGGCACTGGTATTACCCTCATTTATAGACAAAGAAATCAAGATGCACTAGTTCGCCCAGAATGGAACTGCCGGACAGGGAAGGGCATCGGGGGCTCTGTCCCCTGGGCCATGTGCTCTCGGGTCCGTGACTTCCGAGTTTCAGTCTCGGTGCCTCCGGTCACCCTGGGCAGCATGGCAGGGCTGCAGAACATTTGTTTTTTCATCAAGCAGATCCACTGGTTTCTAATTTGCGCTTACCTCCTGTTCAGGTTAAGCATGTATTTAAAACACCAAACTTCAGTTTCTGCGCATATTTAAAAGTAAAAGTAACGGAAATGCAAGATGCCTGGCACGCAGATGCTAAATTTTAGCTACTTTCACTTTATCAGTTCGAAAAGAATTAAAAATTACACTAGAAAATAATAACTTTTCATTGAAGTTGACAAGAGTATGTTGTCACAGAGAAAGAAGACACAGTTGTATGGACAGAAGCAAAACAAGGAGGGCTTCCCTTTCTCCACAGTCTTCTCCAAACACACTGCGAGGTTCTCATGACCCTTAAGACAGAAACTGGCAAGAGCAGCAAGTAATCAACCAAAGGAACCTCCAATACTGGACTGTGATCCTTCAGCATAACAGAAAATTATATTTCTCTGCAAAAACTAAAAATGCCCGTATAGAAAGTCCTCACTTAACATCACTGATAAGTTCTGTAACTTTAAATGAAATGATGTAAAATGAAACCAATTCCACTACAGGCTAATTGATATAAACCAGAATTAAGTACCTAGGGTACCTCGTTACCATTATAAGGGTGGACTTCGAGGACCTACCACACTGTCCATTTACATACTGATCCATGCTCACCAGTCCAACGGAGATTTCCATAGTCCATAAGACTGGTCTTCAAAGATTAGGAGCATGCTGCCACTTGACCTTCTTTTCTGGCTGTTAATGGAGGCGCCAAAGGAGCAGAGGCTGCCCTGAGGCCTAAGGAAGAGGGGCTGTCCTGGGGTCCTGGGTGTGGAGAAGTGCATCCAAAGGATCCTGGTTGCCCAGGCTCGGAGCACAGTCAAGGGATGCTAAAGGCCGGATGCTGGCTAAGAAGTTCTGTGACGAAAAGGAGACACACTTCCTTACCCTCTGCTAAAAAGCCACCATCACGGCTTAGCTTTATTACTTATTAAAGAAATATTTGCTTGCTAAAATAGGAAAATGTACAAGTCACAAGAAGCTCAAATTGCAACAAATTTCCATTTACTAATGGAAAGTCAATTGCTGCTCCAAGCCACACACTGGGGACAGGAACTGAAAACATAAGTACCAAGGACCTAATTGGAGGCTATTCCAGGAAACCTTTTCCCTCTGAGCAAGTCACACTCACCTAGGCAAGTGAAAGCAAACTTCCCCTAATTACCTGACTGCCAGAAATATAACTAACCACTTAAGGTTTAGCATCTCACATAAAAGTAGCCATTTACAGGTGGCAGAGTGCTTTCACACCAGCACCTCATCTCATTTTTAGCAGCTACACTTTGAGATAGTGGAGCAGTCTCTGCTGTTCCTCATTTCACAGGTGAGGATGCTTCTCAGACGGAAAAGCAGATTCAAGCGGTCAGGTGAGTGGACCGTGGTTATACAGAGGGCCTAGGTGACAAGGCGGTGAACTCTGACATGACTCCAAATTCAGGGCTTCTGAAGCCACCAACAAACCCTTGAGGACCCCCCCAGGAGCTTACAGTTGGTAACTTAAACACACCTGTAACTAGAAATGAAAAACTATTTTTTACAAAACTTGTGCAGCCGGTAAATAAAAATTAATATTTCTCTAATCAATCAGCAACTATCACATCCGAAATAAATTCATGAAGCAAGTTTTAGTTCCTGAAATATACTAAACTACCTTATACTTACATCTTTAAGTAAGAATACTTACTTCAAAATTCTTTACCAAAAAATGAGTAAGGCTATGATTTTAGAAGCTAGCCCTCCTCATTGAGAATGAGATGGAAAAAGCAACTTTAATGAAATGCTTTTGACAGAGATCTCCAAAATGGGTTCTCCATTAGCTTCAGAAATATTTCCTTTTATAAACTATCAGGACCATTTCCCAAGAAGCTAAGTGAAAGGTTTTCTCATGCAAAACTCACTGGAATTTACCTTCTCTTTGCTATCTATAAAACTGCTGCAAACTTGGCCTGAAGCAAAAAGGGTGTGAAGAGAATTCACTTGAACAATTAAGGAAAAGCAGAACGCTGAAACAGAAACGGATAAAAGTAGGAAACAATGGAGAACCAGCACATCAGGAACAAAACTGACACGTGGTTTTCCTATTTTGATAGGGACCAGAGTAAAGCTGCAATATTCTCAATCACCTCAGAACGGCATGACAAACACTGTAGACTGTTGTTTTACTCTTAAACCAAGCCACAAATATTTATATTTTCACTATCTACTACCCTAGGAAAGATTCTTTCCCTGGCACCGAAACGCAAAGGATCTAGTCTTGATGCCCTTCATAACTTTTGAGCCTAGAACTCTGGAAGTAAAGGGTGAAGAGCCCAAGTCAGACCCCCTGGTTATTTTCAGTTTCTTATCAATCTTACCCCAAATGAGCTTCAAATGCCCATTCCTTTGTTGTATTTCCACCATCTGACATCTAGCAAGGATACCGCAGGTATTTTCTCTCTCCACTCCTAAACTATTGTCTGCTGTACAAAATAACTTAAATCATCAGTGATCCTTTGAAGGGAAAAAAACAACCTTCAGGAATCTATTGTACTTGCCCAAAGAAAGGATACTCAATGCCTCTTAACACAGTTTAAACAGAAAAACAAAAAACAAAACCAGCCTCTTTGGAAGAGAAAAAGGTCACATCCCCTCCAGAGTTGCCACCCCAAATGCGGGAGCAGGATCAGGAACTGTGGTGGGGGCCTGAAGGTGAGCACAGGGCACACCCTGCAAGGGGTAGAGTCCCCCGTACCTTTTCCCCGAGGCCCGGAGCTGCCAGCGCTGCTGCTCCCCCCGGCGCCGCCGGACGAGTCCTTCCTGAGCCTTTTGCTCTGTGGCCTCACGCTGGACCGGAGGAAGTGGTGCTGGTCCTGGGGGCACGCTGGTGGTGGGGACGGGGCCTGCGGGCCGCCCGCGGGGACCGGGGGGCCGCCTCCCCGGGGGGTCTTGCCTTCTCTCTTTGTGCCACCGCTCTCCTCGGCCGCGTCCCCGCCGCCGGCCCCCTCTCTCTCCAGCGCGTCCTCATCGGCCGCCCTCTTGCCCAGCCTCTTGAGCCCTTCCTCCCCGCCGCCGCCGTCTCCCAACTTCACTGTCATCCTGCGGGAGAGGAGAAGGGCCCTGGTGAGGCCAGCGCGACCCGGAGACGCCGCGAAGTTTAGCCGCCCGCCTCCCTCTCAACATGGCCGCCGTTGTTTGTTCCAGGTCCTCCCACGGCCCGCCCGCCACCGCCCGGCCGAATCAGTCGCCCCCGACCCCGGACCCCGGCCCGGACCCCCTCCCGGACCCCGTGGCCTTGGACACAGAGGCGCCAGGGGTGGCGGGCGGCAGTTCGGTGGCCGCGCCCAGACGGCCCTGCCCGCGCGGCGCCCCAACCCGTTGGGGTCGAAAAGGATCCAGGATCCCGGGTGCGGGGTTCGAGGTTCAGGTTTCTGGGTCCCGGCGTCGCAGCCCTAAGCCACTTACCCAACAGTACCGCGGCTCATGGCCTGCGAGGCGAGCAACCTTCGCGCCGCCCTCGCTCCCCGGGCTGCCTGGGCCGGCTGGGCCTTCGCGCCCTCGCCCCCCGACCCCACCCTTCCCCGCCCCCCAAATGGCTCGTGGCACCTAGCCCGCGCACCTGCCCGGCACGCAGGCCCCCAAAGTTGGCCCCGGAGTGGGGGCGAGGGGCTGAGATCCACGCCGGCAGGGGAGAGGCGCGGGCTCGACTGCGTGCACAGGGAACTCCATAGTGGCCCGCGGCTGCCTGTCCGCCTGCTTATTTTTAAACAGACATAAAGAATAAGCTCAGGGTTTCTGGGAATCTTGTTTCCCAGGTTGGGAGATGTGAGCTGCTGCGGGGATTTATGAATTTAAAATGTTTTTTGCAACAAAGGAGCCTGTTGCATGGAACAGGCTGGGGCTACCCATGAAAGGGATGACAGCACAGAACGTCTAGGTCCAAACGCAAGAATGGATGAAAAACTCTTGGTAACCATTAATAAAATTCTTGCATTAACTTTGTTACCCACTGATGTATGAAATGTCAACAACAAAATGTGATGACTCTAAAAATTCAGCCCAGAAAAAAGACCCACTCAAAAATTAACCAAGAGAATCAGGTACCTACCTGCATTATTAGCCTAGAAATAGTAACGTATAAATGCAAAGAAGGAATAAAGATAAATATTATTCCTTAACAGGTGTTTTGATGCTATGCCCAAACCGTGTTTCACAATTTCATCATAAATGCTGAGGTCAGAAACATTTCTATTTAAAAGGAAAACGAGAACAAGGCATCAAGGCTAGCAACAAACAGTAACTGAGCAAGGACTTCTCATAAGAAGGTATGGAAATTAGCAAAAATCGTAGTGCTACCTATTGCTGGGCTGACATACTCTGTCACAAAATGACCTATAAACAGTTTTCATCTGCTGTGATTGACCTTATACATCATTTGAATTCGTGCTAGTTAAAAAAACAAAAACTCCCTGCCAAGGAATACAACTACACAAGACACATACCCCAACTTAAAGGACTGCATTGCACAGGCCTTCTCACTATTCACTTCTCAACCTATCTATGTCTACATAAGAAACCTGAAAGTATCCCAAAGGGCTTTTCTTTGGTTTATAATGTGAAGAACCCTACTTCCCAGGGGTCTATCATCCCAAAGCTACCCACAGTCAACCCCAGGGCTCAGGCAAAGCATACATCAGCTACAATAGAATAAACTTGCCGTTTGCCCGGTTGAATGTTAGACACTAAATTGAACACAGAAGGACACGGCTTTTCAGGATGAAAAGGATATTGACACATTTCAGAATTCTCCCCTAAGGTTAAAGAAAACACAAGGATGAAAACCTTTTACCAAAAACCTTCAACATTACCCCTGAACGTGCACAGAGGTGTAATTACTAAGCCCAATCTCGGCTCGATGCCGTTTGTCACGTTTCGGGAAGGAAAAAGCAAAACCTCCCCTTCTCGGGCCAATTTCTGGCTACACAATAAGTGCGCTATCAACGCAACACTTCGCGGTCCGGGCTCCCCGGAATCCCTCCGACAACACACCGCGTGCGTAACCACCGGGCAAGGGCGCAGGCCGCTCCCCTGCAATCCCGGTTCGGCTGAGAGCCCGGCCTCGCCATGACAATCGGGCCAAGTGGCCTACCCCTTTTGAGCCCCAGCCTCCGGTCACCTTTTTCATCAATGCCTCGCAGCAGCCTGGTTTCCCAGGCCCCCCGGGGGCCTCCGGGAGCCCGCAGATCGGCCGGGCCGGGCAGCCCCGGGCTCCGGCTGCAGCGAGGCCGCGATGCCGGTGGGCTGCCCCGCTTCGGAAACGTCCCCTCCGTGGCCGGGGTGCAGCTGACTGGGCTGCGGGAGCGGAGACAGCCACCGCTCAACCTCCCGAAGACCCGTCCAGTCGCGCTCAAGAGCAGTTCCGGCTACGGCGGCCGGCGGTGACCGCAGGGGCGGAGCGCGGGGCTGGTCAAGGGCGGTAGGCTCGCGGGGCAGGGCGGGGTGACACGCGCGGAGACGAGCACGTCCGAAGTTTTCAGCGGGCGCGCCCCCAAAAGGGCGCTCCCATTGGCTTCTGTGGGCGCGCGCGCTTGCACGTACGGACGCAGGGTAATGTTGTGACCCCGCCTCGCGGCTTTGCGGGATGGTGCGTCTCTCTGGATTGGTGGGTCGACAGCCAATAGAGTCAGTGTCCAAACTGTGATTGGTCGGGGCTGTATGCCGTCATACATACATGCGTGAGAAGAAAACACCGCTTCAGCTTCTCGAGTTGAATCTGGCGCGAAAGGAAAAGTATAGAAGTGCATCTGAGGCAGATAAGCACACGCTTTATCGGGTTGACTGTATGCTTTTTAAGTTTATTTAGCGTAGCAGATGGTGCTGGGCACTTAGGCCCTTTTTCTCCGTTAGAGAAATAAAGTAGTGTTTTTTAAATTCTAGTGTTTATGGTGGGGGTGGGGAGTAGGAGTGATGGTGCTTAAGGATATCCCCAAACTACGGCCCGCGGGCCGCATGCGGCCCCCTGAGGCATTTATCCGGCCCCCCACCACACTTCTGGAAGGGGCACCTCTTTCACTGGTGGTCAGTGAGAGGAGCACTGTATATGGCGGCCCTCCAACGGTCTGAGGGACAGTGAACTGACCCCCTGTGTAAAAAGTTTGGGGACCCCTGGCACAGACAATATTGTACTACAGTTAATGTGATAAATAAGCTGTATGGGCAATCATATTAGAATATATAAATTTATTGAAGCAACATCGCTGTATGTCTTCAATTTACACAATATTACACGTCAAAATTTATTCCATAAAAAATCCTGTTTATGAAAGTGGGGTTTTTAAAAATAGAATCTTCTAGAGCCATCCCTGTAGGCACCTATCCTGTCTCATCCAGTGGTATCTACATTCTCCTTTTATTATTTTTATTTTCTTAACAATGTGGACCTTTTTGCTGTAGTAACAATCTTTTTTAACGACATGACATGGCTTTGTTTTTCAAAGTTAATTTACAACTGGACATAAAGAGCACACATACCTTGTTAATGCTTTTGGGAATGCGGTCGGCCCCCACGGATTAGGTTGGTTTCTAATGGGAAGAATCCGTAACGTTGGCCAACATTTTCTCGCCAAAGGTGCCCATGTGGCCCCCAAAGCATTGAACGCGTGTGATAAATTACCTAATAACTTAAAGGAAGTATGTCCAATCAACTGGCTTTCTCAGAAATACTCTTGAACCACCTCCTCTTCCTTGATATCAAACACAGCAGAGCCTAGAGACGGTCTCGGGCCCAGAAGATTCACAAGAGTAACAAGAGAGTATAAAGTTTGTTACTTTTTTAAGATTTATTGACTTTTTTTTCTTAAAGGATAGAGAGAGAAAGGGAGTGGGAGGAGGAGCGGGATTGCTTCTGTACGTGCCTTGACCACCCCCCGCAAGCTCGGGGTTTGGAACTGGCGAACGCAGCATTACAGGTCGACACTTGATCCATTGCACCACCAAAGGTCAGGCCTTTTCTCTCTCTCTCTCTCCCTCTTTAATTTATTGATTTGAGAGAGAGGGGAAAGGGGAAGGAAGGAGGGAGGGAGAAAGAGAAACATCAATCTCTTTATGTGCCCTGACCGGGGATCGAACCTGCTTGCCAATCAGGACGAAGCTCTAATCACCCTAGAGCGAGAGTCTGTATTCCTAAAGAAGATGGCGTTGTTTCTTCCCCCGCAGTCTCTGCTGCGTTCCTCCACCTTCTGACTGACCTACGCGGTCGGAAAGGTGTAACTACAGGAGTGGGTCCGAAGAGGCTTTGCATAGCCATCACCCTGGAAGAATTTCGCCAGCTCCCTTCTCTGCTCAGAATGGCATACCTTGGTCTCTCGGCCCCGTTTCCGAGCTAGCGTTGTTCATTTTTAACGGTGGGTGGGATGGGGAAAAAACTGCCCGGCAAGACCGCGGAGCTGGCTTCCCGCCGGAACCTGCAGGGGAACCTAGCCCTCTGTGTCGTACGAACATTCCCGATTGTTTTCGGCTCTTTCCGGCCTGTTGTGGCACTTCGGGCGGACTCGGCAGCGGCGTCGCTAACTTCGGCTTTTTCCGCGGTTCATGAGCTGCCGTTGTCCCGGCAACGCGCGGCAGCGCTGAGGCCCGGGGTAAGTGAGGGGAGTCTAAGGCGGAGGCAGCTGGGAGCCGAGGGTGACAGGTCGAGGAAGTGAGTAATCAGGTGGTCGAGAGCCGGAGGAGGGCGACGACGAATCGGAGCTGGGGAGGGACTCGAGTGGTGCGAGGGGTGTGGGGCCGGGAGGAGGGCGACGACCTGGCGAGCCAGACCGGGTCCCGCGCCCTCCCAAGTTATTTTCGTCCGGAAATCCGGTCTCGGCGGATCTCCCGCGGCCCGCCGCGGGTAGGTCAAGGCTTAGGGGTGACGGCCACCTCAAGCGCAGTCCGGGTCCTATTGAGGGCCGCGTGGCCGTGCGAGTCCGGGGGGCGCTGACCCGGCGGCTTGGTGGGGGACTGGCAGAGCACTCGGGATCCCTGGGCAAGACGAGAATAAGAAACCACCTTTTTTTTGCGAGTCGCGCCGTCTCAACCAGCGATGGCTTTCCTTCGTATCCACGAGATGCAGCTCTCACCCTGCTTGTCTCGAGGTCTGGGGCCTGTGGCCGAGATAGAGGGTGAGACTTTGCGGAGTGGCCACTAGTGCCAGCCTCCCACGCCCGTCCACTGAGTTCCTACTTTCCCAAATTCCTTCCTGTTCCCTTGTGCAGCATTTCCAAGCAGTAAAGCAACTTAAATTAGTCTTACTACCACGAACCCCTCAAGTCAAATGAGCTGAACAGATCCTTCCCCAAAAGTTGGTTTGGAGGTGGTAGCAATGTTGGGCGGCTGGAGCCAAAAGCAGTAAATTGATTAGAACAAAGGGAATTCTTTTCTTTCCTCCAAAGTTTTTATATATTTACCAGATGCTTTTAATGTTCTACTGACCGTCAGTTTGTTTTAAGGAAAAGAAGTTCACTTGTTTCTGAACTGATGCCATTCATTGATGTCATTGGAAATGATTTTTTTTTAAATGTTTATTAATTTTAGAGAGAGGAAGGGAGAGAGCAAGAGACAGGAACATCTGTTTCTGTATGTGCACTGACCTGGGATTGAACCGGGATGATACTCTTATCTAACCAACTGAGCTATCTGGCCAGGCTATCAGTCAAGAGTTTATTGTTAGTCCTTTTCTCTTGTGTTTACTCTGGTAATTTTTCTTTTGTGATTATGCAGATGATAATCATTAAAAAATGTTAAAATGCAGGTGAAAGGAATGATGAACAATCATATATTGTATAAAAATGGACTCTCACCCTTTGGCCTGTAACCCACTTTTTACAGCTAACAGAACATCAAGAGCATCTTTCCTTGCTAACAGATATCTTCAGTAGGGATTCACTTATTGGGGGTCTGTTCTTTGCTAAACACTGTTCTGGGGCCTGGGAAAGCAACAGTCCCTCACCCTGTGGGGCAGATAATCTGGTAGGGAGTGGAGGATGGTCAGTCAAATACACATTTATAATAAAGTCTAAATGCAGCGATGGAAAAGTACAGCGTTCTGTGGGGACACAACAGAAGCACCAAACAACCTGGAAGTCAAGTCCGAGAGTTCCCTAGAGGAAAGGAGGCTTCCTGAGTATCCAAAGGAGGGGTGTGGGAGAGAAAGCTCTGGGAAAGCCCCAGGCAGGAGGAAATAGGTAACATAAAGATCTGTTAGCACACACGCTTAATACAAAGTGATGTTTGAAATAAAAAATACAACCCTGGCGGGTTGGCTCAGTGGTAGAGCATCGGCCTGGCGTGCGGAAGTCCCGGGTTCGATTCGCTGCCAGGGCACACAGGAGAGGCGCCCATCTGCTTCTCCACCCCTCCCCCTCTCCTTCCTCTCTGTCTCTCTCTTCCCCTCCCGCAGCCAAGGCTCCATTGGAGCAAAGATGGCCTGGGCGCTGGGGATGGCTCCTTGGCCTCTGCCCTGGGCGCTGGAGTGGCTCTGGTCTCAACAGAGATATGCCCCGGAGGGGCAGAGCATCGCCCCCTGGTGGGCAGAGCATAGCTCCTGGTGGGCGTGCCGGGTGGATCCTGGTCAGGCGCATGCGGGAGTCTGTCTGACTGTCTCTCCCCGTTTCCAACTTCGAAAAAATACAACAACAAAAAAAATACAGAGGAAATCAGGTTTAAAATTTTCAAATACTATTATAATTCTCCATTATTACAAGTTAACATTTGTCATTTTGCAGAGGAATATTTTCACAAAGCAAACTTGTTAAATATGAAAAAGATTTTCCCATAGTCCATAATTTAGACCAGTGGTAGTCCACCTGGTCCCTACTGCCCACTAGTGGGCATTCCAGCTTTCATGGTGGGCGGTAGCAGAGCAACCAAAGTATAAATAAAAAGATAGATTTAACTATAGTAAGTTGTTTTATAAAGAATTATTCTGCCAAACTTAGCGAAAATCCGACATAAAGTACTTGGTAAGTAATTATTATTATATTCTTTAACTTGCTGTAACTCTGCTTTATAAATTTTATAAAGTTACTTCCCTACTTTATAAATCACCATTACTATGGAACCAGTGGGTGGTTAGAATATTTTACTAACAGAGATACAAAAGTGAGCGGTAGGTATAAAAAGGTTGACTACCTCTGATTTAGACACTTGGTTGGCTGTAACATGTTAAACTCACTGTAAAGGTTTCCTTCAGTCCTGGCCAGTTGGCTTAGTGGTAGAATGTCGGCTGGGCATGTGGATGTCCTGGGACCAATTCCTAGCCAGGGCACACAGGAGAATCAACCATCTCCTTCTCCCCCTCCACCTCCCCGTTCTCTTTTGCTCTCTCTTCCCCTCCTGCAGCCATGGTTCATGGCTTGATTGGTTTCAGCGCATTGGCCTAGGGCGCTGATAATGGCTCTGTGGAGCCTCCACCTTAGGTGCTAAAAATAGCTTGGTTGCAAGCATGGCCACAGATGGGCAGAGCAGCAGCCCCAGACAAGAGTTGTTGGGTGGATCCCAGTGGCCGCACATGTAAGAGAAGAAAAAAAAAAGATTTCCTTTGGCCTTGACCTGAGATGGCACAGTGCATAGAGCCTCACTGAGGTCGTAGGTTTGAAACCTGGGTGTGCCTGGTCAAGGCACATACAAAGGCTTTTCATTCCACCCCCTCTAAAATCAATAAAATAAAATCTTTAAAGGAAAAAAAGAAAAGGTTTCCTTAGCTATATTAAATCTTACCAGATGCTTATTTGTTTTTTTTATGGGTTTTTATCTTTTATTTATTTTAATTATTTCATTGATAAGGTGACCAACTTTTTTACAATGAAAAGGACAAAAATAAATTGAAAAAAACAATATCATAAATAAAAAACCTTTTATTCATTGCAACAATAATATACTGTAATATGATAAATGCATAATAAAAACATCTGTAGTATTTTATATTGTAATTATGCTTACATGTCTATTAATTTATAATAATTGTAAGAAAAAAGTACTCATTTAGATAAAAATACGTCACATCACACGCAATGGATCGACTGCATATCAAATACGGACATTTACAGATTAATCTTCCAATGTCAAAAAGGAGGACATGTAGGAGGACACTTTTCAAGGGAGGACGGAGTTTACAAAAGGACTGTCCTCCCTAAAGGAGGACGATTGGTCACCTTACCATTGATTCAAGGGGGGAGAGAAAAGGAGAGGTGAGAAGCATCAACTGGTTGTTCCACTTAGTTGTGCTCTCATAGACTGCTTCTCATATGTCCCCTGACCCGGGATAGAACCCAAGCCCTCAGGGAGCCAGGACCGTGAGGCTCCCAGCCTCACTGAGCCACCCAGCCAAGGCTGGTGTGTTTTCATTTTTTCTTTTTTTGTTTTTAAAGGCGAAGTTTTTTTTTAATTTTATTTATTCATTTTTAGAGAGGAGAGAGAGAGGGAGAGAAACAGAGAGAGAGAAGGGGGGAGGAGCTGGAAGCATCAACTCTCATTTGTGCCTTGACCAGGCAAGCCCAGGGTTTCGAACCAGCGACCTCAGCATTTCCAGGTCGATGCTTTATCCACTGCACCACCACAGGTCAGGCCCGTTTTCATTTTTAATGGCTTTGTTTGAAGGTTTGCATAAGAACTTTACTCAAATCAGAGCTTTGAGCATTGTAGATGTCTCCTAAGTGATGTGTATGTCCAGGAGACCCTGTATCCTGCCCCTTCCCTGGACTTCAGTCCCCTCATCCCCCTCCTGCCTGGCTGTTCCACCAGGACTCAGAGGTGCTCAACAGTTTGTGACGGTGAGAGCACAACCTTGAAGATTTTGTCTTTGTTTAGTATTCAGGATATATATTCTGCTCACAAAAATGAGGGCATATTTCAAAATGAATATGAAGCTATAAAATATCCTCTCATTTCTGTGAGTAGTATATTTGTAAGAAAAAGGTAAACATTTGAAATGTGACTGTTCGTTTGTTCTCGCATGCTTTTTGACTTCTCACTGAAGGGGTTTCCTTCCCTGGATCCTCACTGAGTGTTTGCAGCTTCCTCTGATACAGCTGTTGTATGACTAATAGCAAATGGCATAGTCCACTTTCTACAATGATAGAGTGATAGAATTTTGCAGGTGTTGAATAATTGTTTTGCACAATTTTTGTTGCGGTTAAATATGCATAATATAAAAGTTACTATTTTAACTGTTTTTAACTATACACTTCAGTGGCATTGAGTACATTTACATTTTGTACAACCATCACCACCATCATCTCCAGAACTTTTTCCATCTTCCTCAACTAAAACAGTGTATGGTATATATTAAATAACTGCCCCTCTCACCTCACCTCCTGGCCCCAGCAGGCCCCGGCACCCACCAATCTACTTTCTGTCTCTGAATTTGACTACTCGAGGTACCTCGTGTAAGTGGAATAATAACATTATTTGTCCCTTTGTGTGTGGCCTGTTTTTCACCCAGCATAATGTCTTCTAGGTTTGTGCATGTTATAATGTGTCAGAATTTCATTCTGTAAGGCTGAATAATATTCCATTGTATCAATACCACATTTTGTTTATTCATCGCGATCAGTAGGCATTTGGATTGTTTCCACCTTTGGCTACTGTGAATAATACTGCTATGAATATTTGTATACAAATATCTGTTCAAGTCCTGCTTTTTTTAATTCCTTGGGTATAGCCTGACCTGTGGTGGCACAGTGGATAAAGCGTTGACCTGGAATGCTGACGTCACTGGTTCAAAACCCTGGGTTTGTCCAGTTAAGGCACATATGGGAGTTGATGCTTCCCACTCACCCCCCTCTCCTTTCTCTCCTTCCTGTCTCTAAAAAGTCAATAAATAAAATCTTTTAAAAAAATCTTTGGGTATATACCCAGAACAGCAATTGCAGAATCATGTGGTAATTTCATGTTTAATGTTTAAGGAACCACCATACTGTTTTCCATAATGGCTGCACTATTTTACACGCCCACTAGCAATGCACAAGGGTTTTAATTTCTCCACATCCCCACCAATACTTCTTGTTTTCTATTTTTCTGACAATAGCCATCATATTGGTTGTAAAGTTGAATCACTTTAAGCGACAACAAGACACCCTACACATACTCTCTCTCTTCTCCACCAGTTAGCTTCCCCAAACTTACTTTAGGGCATGAAAAACTGGGCAGGAGTCAGACTAATTTCATTCAACGTCCTATAGAGCGTCGGACTGGGATGCGGAAGACCCAGGTTCGAGACCCCGAGGTCTCCAACTAGAGTGCAGGCTCATCTGGTTTGAGCAAAAGCTCACTGGCGTGAGCCCAAGGTCAATGGCTCGAGCAAGGGGTTACTCGGTCTGCTGAAGGCCCACGGTCAAGGCATATATGAGAAAGCAGTCAATGAACAGCTAAGGTGTTGCAACACTCAATGAAAAACTAATGATTGATGCTTCTCATCTCTCTCCTTTCCTGTCGGTCTGTCCCTGTTTATCCCTCTCTCTGACTCTCTGTCTCTGTAAAAAAAAAAAAAAATCCTACCCCTCCCTCAAAGGTACAGATCACACATGTTTTCCAGGAAAGAGAGAGAAAGGAAGGGAAAGAGGGAGGAAAGGAAGGAAGGTGTTAAGTTCCTGTAACTAAGGAAGTTCAACTTCTCTGCTGCTGCTGTGGGTTTTACTTGACTCTAACCAAGGAATCCTTTTGCCTTCTGCCCCCTGGGAGTTGGAAGTGAACATGGCCTTGGTTTTCAAACTTATCAGAAATTAAGGTTTTTCTATATATTTCTCTTGTGAAGTAGTTTTATTTGTCTTGAAGGTTTTGCCTAAATGGGACTATGGAAGTACAAATTGTCCTTATTATGATTGGATAAAAGTGATTAAGGGTTACACACGTAGTCCAGGTGGCAGGGCTTGTCTTTGCTCTTTGGATGGCAAGAAGTTTTACTGTTTTCTGTTACGCTCTGGATCGTTGCAGGTGCAATCCCTGGCTTCCAATTGTATATTTTTTTCCTGTTAGCGATCTCTTCCACATAAAATTGCCTGAATCGGTTTGAAGGGGCCTTTATAAATTGCTGAATGTCTTATGAGTTCTAAGTTTGTGATGCTTTTCTTTCCTAATTCTACACATAGTGGTTTTGTTCAAACCACGGGACTTGGTTCTTTCCCTTGCAGGTACCAACCCTGACTAGGTCTGGGTTTCATCATGGCCCTCTACTTTGACTACCGGATAGAAGCCCCAGACTCAGCTGGGGCTCCTTCCCACATCAGTTGGCACCCTGTTCATCCGTTCCTAGCAGTCGCCTCCTTCAGCACAGCCTTGGGAGGCAGCGTGGATATATACCTGGAACAAGTGCGTACTGGAAGCAATGATAGGACTTCAGTGACTTCTGGCTCTTTCTCTCTTTTGTTGTGTGTGTGGGTGTGTAGGGTATGGTTTGGGGTATAGGTGGGTGGGGTAAGGGGGTGTAGGGTACGTGACATGGGGTGTGCATGAATGTAGTGTGTGTGTTTGTGAGTTCTCACTGAGGTCTCAACTCCCAGTATTATAAAAAGCTCTCTTATAGGGTTAATTCTTTAAACTCTGCGATTTAGGCTTGGGGACATATTTAGGAATGTTTAAGATAGAGTCAACAGTCACCAACCAGAAATGGTCCTCAGCATTGTCTGTCCATCCTGATCCAGTCTCCTGTTGGCTCAAATTAGCCATTTGAAACTGTTAGTTTCCTTAGCTGCCATAATAAATAACCACAAACTGGTTGGCTTAAAACAACAGTAATGCATTCTTTCCCAGTTCTGGAGGTCAGAAATCTGAAATAAGGGGTCGGCAGGGCCTCGCTCTCTGGAGGCTCCAGGGCAGGACCTGTTCCATGGTTTGTCTTTGGTTCTGGTTGCCAGCAGTCCTTGGTACTCCTTGGTATTCCTTCGTTTGTACCTGCACCACCCCAGTCGCTTCCTCTGTCATCACAAGGCCATCTCCTCTGTGTCCCCTGTTATGGTCACAGTCATATAGGATTAGGGACCACCCTAATTACCTTATTTCAACTTGATAATCTGCAAAGACCCTATTTTCAAATAAGGTCATATTACAAATACCAGTGGTTAGAACATCAACATACCTTTTTGGAATCTTGCACAATTCAACCCATAGCAGAAACTTTGTAGGTGCTCCTCGAACTTCCAGTTCCCCCCCCAACAAAATTCTCAGTGCACAACGCCCCTCATACTTCATGAAGAAAACCAGATTTTCTTTCCCACTCACTTCTCAGCCCTCTGCAGTCAAGCTGTTACCCTAGATACTTCACCCAAGCAGCTAGGGTCATCAGCAACATCTGTGTATGCTGCCCTTTGTACTTTTGGGTCCTTATCTGATGTCTCCTCTCTGCACTGCCCCATACTTTTGTAAAGTCCTCTGGGAAACATGCCATGGAACTGCAGGGCCCTTCCTCACCCTTCCTCTCCTTCCAAACTAGGGCGCTCTTGGCATACCTCTAGCTTGTCTAGGCTTCTTCTCCCTCCATGTATTTCCTCCTCTTCTTGTGATCTGTCACTGTCTATCAATGAACAACTTACAAACCTAGGTCTCTAACCCAAAAGTCCCCCCTGAGCTGCAGACTTAAAAACCTAGCTGCCCACAGGACATCTGGGTGTTTGGCACAGACCTCAGAATTCACGAATCCAGACTGGAGTGAACTTAGCCCTGCTGTCCCCTGCCCCACACTTACCTTCAAAGGCTGAGCGCTTATCCCCACACCCAGGACAGGGGCCTGGGAATGCTGGTGACACTCCTTCCACACCCTGTAATATGTGGCCAAATTCATCTGGTTTAGCCCTGGAGCCTCTGGCAAATTAGCACAGCTTCCTCACTGCAGCAGCTGTATCCTAAAGGCCCCTCCCCCAGCCCCCAGACCATCTTTTGGAACCATAGATGGAATCTCCGACTGCTGTCTCCTGCCCAACCCCCACATTGCTCTTTGGGTGGTGACGGAAATCTCTGATGTGGCCCACTGTGCCCTTTGCACAGGAGAGTCCCCTTGGCCTTTTTGCTGTATTAGTACTCCAGATGAAAGTGACTGGGTGGCACTTCCTAAAAAAGCCCTTCCTTCCCCACAAGGACAGACCCTCTTGGTGTCCTGTCAGCCTCATCATTGGAGGCCCATTTGTTACACTCACCAGTCTTGCGCCTCTCCATAGATGGAAGCTCAGCCAGGGCCCCATCTGCTCTCGTGTTTGTCCAGCACCAGCACCGAGCACGTGTCACCCAGCTTCTTTGGAGTGGATTCCTTCATTCTAGGATTCAGAGAACTCTCCAACATGTGTTATAACATTTTTCTTTGGAATAAAGATTAAATTACAAAATAATAGCAATTTTAGGCAAAATTTTTAAATTTAGAAAATTTTGGCACTGGCTAGTTGGCTCAGCAGTGGAGCTTTGGCCCCCTGTGTAGAAGTCCCGGGTTCAATTTCTGGTCAGGGCACACAGGAGAAGCAACCATCAGCTTCTCCCTCTCTTCCCCCATCTCACTCTCTCCTCTCTCTCCCTTTCCTGCAGCCATGGCTCAAATGGTGCAAGCAAGTTGGCCCCAGGTGCTGAGGATGGCTCCATGGATTCAGCCTCAGGCACTAAAATAGTTCAGTTGATGAGCAACGGAGCTGTGGCCCCGCCAGGCAGAGCATCAGAGCATCACCTGGTTGGGGCTTGCTGGTTGGCTCTTGGTCATGGGGCATGTGGGAGTCTGTCTCTGTCTCCCCACTTCTCACTTAATAAAAAAAAGAAGAAAAGAAAACTTTAAAATATTACAAAACAAAGTCCAGCTCCAACATCGAGTACTTTTTGTGTACTTTTGTGGCAAAAGGAAAACTATAGGATTTCTAAATAATTATTAGATGATAATGAGGTCACAGATGTAATAGGTATAACTGGAGATGACTAGAAAGAATCTGGTAGAAGTACTGGGAACAAACTGAGTTCATCTCTATTAAATTTCTAAATTAAAAAAACAACAACAGCCTGACCAGGCGGTGGCGCAGTGGGTAGAGCGTCGGACTGGGATACAGAGGACTCGGGTTCAAGACCCCAAGATCACCAGCTTGAGTGCGGGCTCATCTGGTTTGAAGAAAAGCTCACCAGCTTGGACCCAAGGTCGCTGGCTCCAGCAAGGGGTTACTCGGTCTGCTGAAGGCCCATGGTCAAGGCACATATGAGAAAGCAATCAATGAACAACTAAGGTGTTGCAACGTGCAATGAAAAACTAATGATTGATGCTTCTCATATCTCTCCGTTCCTGTCTGTCTGTCCCTGTCTATCCCTCTCTCTGACTCACTCTCTGTCTCTGTAAAAAATAAATAAATAAAAATTTTAAAGAATTAAAAAAAACAAGGTAATAAAAAACTGAGTTAATCTCTGAAAACACATATTTATCCCTAAACCTGTTTTCTTAGAAAATTCTAGAAAACACAAGAATATGTAAGCACATATTACACTAGCTATCAGAGCAATGACATCATCACACATTACATAGCCTCTGGAAAACTCCACTGTACACTGGTGAGAAAAAGAAAGTAAACAAGGCAAATAACCTCTTAGTAACTTTCTGAAAGGAACTGACTTTGCAGCCCCTGAAAAGGCCTTGGGAGTCATCTGACCACACTGAGAACCTTGGGGTCAGCAGACTTCACCTGGCCTACCACTTGTTTTTATAAAGTTTTATTGGAACCCATTAAAATGCTAGCTAGCTGCCAAGCAGCTGTGAGTATGAGGTCCTACTCCTTGTCAAGCTGGTCAATGTGGTCTGTTGTGTGTTAACCTTATATTTTCATAGCTCAGCTGGGGCAGGATTGGTGTTGCCATGAAAATTAAATAAAACAGTTCCTTAATCAACAGTTCTCTATATTTTCTAGTTAATATCATTCCACTGATTAGTCATAGTTTGAGTAGCTTCCCCTCGCTTATATGGGACTGTTACATGGGATCTACCTCTTGTCCATTGTAGGGTGAGCATGTGCCTGATACACATATTGAGAGGTTGTGCCGGGTCACTTCCCTGTGCTGGCACCCGACGCGGCTGATCCTGGCTGTTGGATGGGAGACGGGAGAAGTGATCACATTTAATAAGCAGGACAAGGAGCATCATGCGGTCCCCCCAGTGCACACCAGTGACATCACTGTCCTCAACTGGAGCACCAACGGAAACTGCCTCCTGTCAGGGGACAGGGTAAGCAAACCTAGTAACACTGATTTCAGATCTCAACATTTCCTGTCTGTGCCCTTAGGGACACATTGAGAAAGGTGTTAAAAACCTAATGATTTAAAACATGTGGTTGCCAAATTTAGTTGATCAGGTCAGATGTCACGGCAGATTTTGTTTCATATTGGAAGCAGTTTTGAAAATTTTATTCTACCGTTCTACTCTATGGTAGAGATATGCCTGTCTTTTTTAAAATGAACGTTTCTAGGCAACTAATATTCATAAAGGTGAACTCAACACCTCAGATATTGTTACTTTTATGGCACCCACCAAATCGCCAGCTGCCCTGCGCACACTGCTCCATTGCTGGGGGCCCCGTCCTGATTGTCTGGCTCAAGGACTTTAACCTGCTTGGTCTGCCCCGCAGCACGTCTGGCAGTGTTTAGAGACATGTTTTGTTGTCATAATGAAGAGGGGCTGTTCTACCTGCATCTGACGGGTAGAGGCCAGAGATATTACTCAACACCCTACAATCCACAGGACAGACCGTCAACAGAGAATTATTCCACACAAAATGTCAGCGGTGCCCAGGTTGAGAAACCCTGATCTAGACCAAATTTGATTAACAGATGTATAGCAGAAATCTTACAGTGTGTTCATTTATTATTACATGTTTCAGCTAATACATTTACGTGTTTCCAAGCTCAGAGGCCATGAAACGGTGTGTACTTTGAAAGCCTCTCCACCGTGCCCATCGGTGTCCCCTTTCTACGCTGCGGCATCCGTAGCTCCTTCAAGTCTCCCAGAATCTCTTCAGGTGCACCCGGGAACATCAAAATGCATTCTCTCCCCAACTTTCAGAGATTTTTTTCCTTTTCAGATTTTCTTTATTGATTTTACAGAGGTGGGAGGATTGAGAAGTATCTACTCATAGTTGCTTCACTTTATTTGTTCACTGGTTGCTTGTTGTTTGTGCCTTGACCAGGCAAGCCCAGGGTTTCGAACTGGTGACTTCAGCATTCCAGGTGAGGATCTGTGCACTGGGCCACCACAGGCCAGGCGCAAATTTTCAAATCTTTCAGAGGAGTTCAAAGAGTAGTACAGGGAACACCCAGATACGCATTACATGAATCCACCAGTTTTTAGCATTTTGACATCTGCTTTCTCTATATTTATTTTTCCATGATTGAGAGTTTGTCACAGACATCATACTTCATTCACCCCTTGATACTTTGGCATCACTCCCCAAGAACAAGGACATTCTCCCCCATAACCACAATATACCTGCATATAGTTCACTCAGGAAAGGGAACGTTAAAAATAATAATAATAAAATAAAAAGAAAGAAAGAAAGAAAAGAAAGGGAACGTTGATGCGGTACTAGTTCCTAGTGCGCAGTCCATTTGACAGTTTCTCCAGCTGTCCCAGTAAACGTCCTAATCCAGAATCTAGTCAAGGGCCATGCATTGTGTGTAGCTGTCATTTCTCTTCAGTCTCCTTTATTGTTTTTATTTTTTAAAAAAACTTTTTTTTTTTGCCCCGGCCAGTTGGCTCAGTGGTAGAGCATCGGCCTGGCGTGCAGGATTCCCCGGTTCGATTCCCGGCCAGGGCACACAGGAGAGGCGCCCATCTGCTTCTCTACCCCTCCCCCTCTCCTTCCTCTCTGTCTCTCTCTTCCCCTCCTGCAGCCAAGGCTCCGTTGGAGCAGAAATGGCTCGGGCGCTGAGGATGGCTCTGTGTCCTCTGCCTCAGGCGCTAAAATGGCTCTGAATGCGGCAGAGCGACGCCCCAGATGGGCAGAGCATCACCCCCTGGTGGGCATGCCAGGTGGATCCTGGTCGGGCGCATGCGGGAGTCTGTCTGACTGCCTCCCCGTTTCCAACTTCAGAAAAATACAAAAAAAAACAAAACCCAAAAAACAAACAAACAAAACCACTTTTTTTTTTTTAAATACTTTATTGATTTTACAGACAGGAGAGAAATGGGAGCATGGAATGGGAAGTAACAATTCATAGTTGCTTCATGTTAGTTGTTCATTGCTTGCTTGCTGTATGTGCCTTGACCAGGGAAGCCCAGGGTTTCAAACCGGCAACCTTGGCATTCCAGGCCAAAGGTTTATCCACTGCGCCACCACAGGCCAGGATCTTCAGTCTCCTTTAATCAAGAAGAGTTCTCCAATCTTGTATTTCTTCTTTCTCTTTTCTTTCTCTCTCTTTTTAATTTTTTCTTAATTTTTAATATTTTTTTGGCCTTTCATGGCGTTGACCTTTTTATTAAGACTAATTTTGTGAAGACTGTCCCACAGTGTAGATTTGTTTGCTTATCCCTTTCTTTATATGAAACATTTTTGGCTGGAGACACCACACAGAGGATCTTGTCTCCTTAATTCTCTTCTTTCACATAAGTAATAACATGCGATTTGGTTCTGTCTTTGTCTCTTTCATTTTACACTGTGTCATACACTCTCTCCTGCTGGCAAACAGTGAACTTCCTTCTTCTGTTTTAACCTATCCTTCATTATCTGAACATACTATGATTTACTTCACCAGCCCCTGTTGATAAACATCTCAGCAGTTTTCAGCCCTGCTAAACAGATAGTGATGCAGTGACGAACCTCACGTGTTTGTCATTTCGCACATGGGAGTTTAGAGAAATTCCTAAAGTGGAGAGGCTGAGCCTTAGGGCATGTCACTTGTGGTTCAGGGGATGTTCCCAAACCTCCCTTCATGGGGCTGGTATTAGTTCACACCAACGCACCAGCATGTGCTTCCTCACGGACTGTTGTGTCCAAATTCAGAACTTTGCCTAGAAAAGTGGTATCTCAGTCATGTTCTCGTTTGCATTTCTCTTGCTGTTGAGGATGATTGTAACTTACAAGAGCCATTGACACTTCCTGTTCTGGTCATGTCACTTGCCCATTCTTCTATTAGTTTGTTCTTTTTATCTGGATAATTTTTTAATTCTATTTTTCTATTCATTTTCCACCTAATGACATTACCCTGTCCCCTGATTCTGACTTCCTTGGTGATTTCCCTGCTGTGGAATGCTCTGAAAATCCTCTATAGTAATAAAAGAATTCAAGATTATGAATTTCATTAGTCTCATTTTGACTGTATTAAAAAACAGCTAACAAAGTAGATTAACTCAGGACTGAAACTAAACTCAGATATGTGCTGACCAAGTCCTGTGAGTCAGAATATTTAAGCAGAAATACCTAATCCTTCTAAGAAAATCTAGACTATGCTGGTCTTAATTTAATAATGGGCTCAAGCAGGAAGCAGAATGATAAAAGAATAAGCACTTGGAAATGCTGCGCCACTGAGGGCACAGGCTTGACGGGGCTTCTCAGCTCTCCCACCAGAGACCCTGCTAAGCAAGAAGGTACACTTAATCTGAGGCCATCTGAGTGTCCCAGTGTCTCCAGAGACACAGGGGCACAGTTGACTTCACGACTGTCTGGAACGAGGAATGAGGTGCTGACACGTGTGTCTGCCAGCTCTGTGCCTTTTGAACCATCCGCTGCACTTCGCTCTCTTTCACACATCTGTCTGTGGGGCGGGGTCTCTAGCTGATGGAAACAAAGGAAATAGCCTGACACAATTGATAGAGCATCAGACTGGGATGCCGAGGACCCAGGTTTGAGACCCCGAGGTCGCCAGCTTGAGCTCAGGCTCATCTGGTTTGAGCAAAAGCTCACCAGCTTGGACCCAAGGTCGCTGGCTCAAGCAGGGGGTTACTCGGTCTGCTGAAGGCCCGCGGTTAAGGCACATACGAGAAAGCAATCAATGAACAACTAAGGTGTTGCATCGCGCAACGAAAAACTAATGATTGATGCTTCTCATCTCTCTCCATTCCTATCTGTCTGTCCCTGTCTATCCCTCTCTCTGACTCTCTCTCTCCATCTCTAGTCATAAAAAAAAAAACAAGAAACAAAGGAAATAACCTGCTCTCATTTCAGCTCCCATCAGAGAAGACCTGTCCCTCCTCCTCTGTCCCAAATTCAGCACAGACCAAGTGCCCACATGTACATAGTAAGCGGTGGTCAGGGAGGTAGGGAGGAGCCTAGAAAAGGGATACTGGTGGCCCTGGCCAGTTAGCTCAATTGGTTAGAGCATTGTCCTGAAACACCAGGGTTGTGGGTTTGATCCCCAGTCAGGACTATATGGGGAAGCAATCGATGAGTGCACAGCTAAGTAGAAGAACAAATGAATTCTCTTTCTCTCTCTCTCTCCCTCTTTTCCTCTCTCTTTTTGCCTTCTCCTCTTCCTTCCTCTCTCTCTCTCAAATCAATGGAAAGATATGTTTTAAAAAGTTAGTTAGAACAACTGAAAATGCAATAGTTGTTATCCCCACGGAGTAAGGATGGGAGGGGACAGGCACATAGGAGAGTTCCTGGTTCCTTCATTGAAATCTTTTAAATTGTTGCCTGACCAGGCGGTGGCGCAGTGGATAGAGCGTTGGACTGGGATGTGGAGGACCCAGGTTCGAGACCCCGAGGTTGCCAGCTTGAGTGCAGGCTCATCTGGCTTGAGCAAAAAGCTCACCAGCTTGGACCCAAGGTTGCTGGCTCGAGCAAGGGGTTACTCGGTCTGCTGAATGCCCGTGGTCAAGGCACATATGAGAAAGCAATCAATGAACAACTAAGGTCTTGCAAGGAGAAACTGATGATTGATGCTTCTCATCTCTCTCCATTCCTGTGTCTGTCCCTCTCTCTGACTCTCTCTCTCTCTCTCTCCCTGTAAAAAAAAAAGAGAAATATTTTAAATTGTTTATGTTTTTCATGATGCACATGTAGTTTTGTTTTAAAAAAAAAAAGGAATAAGCATACATTCTGTTGCCCAGTGTCCCGATGTAACCCTTGCCTTCTGCCAGTCACTCAATAAGAATGTGTTTTCCTCCCCTCCTGATGTTGGGTTTTCCAGCTTGGCGTCCTGCTCTTATGGAGGCCGGATCAAAGGGGCCGAGTACAAGGGGCACCCCTGCTGAAACACGAATACGGGAAACACCTGACTCACTGCCTCTTCCGGCTCCCTCCTCCTGGCCAGTAAGTATGAGCTTACCTGCTGGCCTTGAGTTTAAATCCTTGGGGGTGGGGCAGGGATGTGGCTCCTGACACTGGAGGGGTCATAGCAACGAGCCACTCACAGCACATGCTATAGCGACAGCACCTTTCTATGAGGAGTCACAAGGATTCTGACTTCCTGTGCCACGTTTGCTTTCAGGGACCTTGTTCAGTTGGCAAAGGCAGCCGTGAGCGGCGATGAGAAAGCCCTGGACATGTTTAACTGGAAGAAAAGCGGCTTTGGAAGTTCCTCGAAAATGGGCTCTCAAGAAGGACTGTCATTCTTTGTCAGCTTGATGGATGGTGAGAAAGTTAGTTTGGGATTCTAGGACACTGAAGCATCTTAGGGGTGTCTAGTAAGGATTTTAAACAAATAGATGGTGTTTCTGCATAAATAACAGGTTATACATGTGCCAATCTTAGGGTGATACACTAGCCAGCTTTATGCAGCTCTTTAACCGGTATTCAAAGAATGGCTTCACTGAGCTCTGATTGGAAACAAATTGAGCTTTATTTGTATTTGAAAGGTTTTGACGTGGAAGCCATCTATCACCTGCTTACTGTGTGCTCAGCAAGACAGATTGACAATCTTGAAAAGATGCTTTTGGGCCTGACCTGTGGTGCCGCAGTGGGATAAAGCATCGACCTGGAACACTGAGGTCGCCGGTTCGAAACCTTGGGCTTGCCTGGTCAAGGCACATATGGGAGTTGATGCTTCCTGCTCCTCCCCCTTCTCTCTCTCTCACTCCTCTCTCTCTAAAAAATCAATAAATAAAATATTTTTAAAAAAAGATGCTTTTGTTGCACTCCTGTTATTCATTCTGTGTAGTTATGAAGCACCTCTGTTTTTGTTTTTGTTTATTTTGAGAGAGAAAAAGAGGGAGAGAGACAGGAAGCGAGAAAGAGAGGGATGAGAGAGATGAGAAGCATCAACTCATAGTTGTGTCAGTTTAGTTGTTCACTGGTTGCTTCTCATATGTGCCTTGACCAGGGGGCTCAAGCCAAACCAATGACACCTTGTTCAAGCCAAATGACCTTGAGCTCAAGCCAGCAACCTTGGGATCATGTTGATGTTCCCTCACTCAAGACAGCGACCCTGTGCTGAAGCTAGCAACCTTAGGGTTTCAGACCAGGGACCTCAGCATCCCAGGTCAACGCTCTATCCACTGCGCCACCACCGGTCAGGCATCAAGTACCTCTTATGTACCAGGTGCTTGGCTAAGCTCTGGGAATGGAGCATGAACAGGATGGGTAGGTTTTGCTTTCAGCCTCCAGCCACCAGTCAGCCCTCATGGGTGCTACCTGTCTTGATTTTATTTTTTTTTTTTCTTCTTTTTTTTTTTTGTATTTTTCCAAAGTTGGAAACAGGGAGGCAGTCAGACAGACTCCCATATGCGCCCGACCGGGATCCACCCGGCATGCCCACCAGGGGGCGATGCTCTGCCCAACTGGGGTGTCGCTCTGTTGCAACCAGAGCCATTCTAGCGCCTGAGGCAGAAGTCATGGAGCCGTCCCCAGTGCCCGGGCCATCTTTGCTCCAATGGAACCTTGGCTGCAGGAGGGGAAGAGAGAGACAGAGAGGAAGGAGAGGGGGAGGGGTGGAGAAGCAGATGGGCGCTTCTCCTGTGTGCCCTGGCCGGGAATTGAACCTGGGACTCCTGCACGCCAGGCCGACGCTCTACCACTGAGCCAACCGGCCAGGCCTTATTTTTCTTTATTTTTTTGTATTTTTTTCCTGAAGTGGGGTGGAGGGCAGACAGACTCCCACATGCGCCTGACCGGGATCCACCCGGCATGCCCACAAGAGGGCGATGCTCTGTTGTGGCTCGAGCCATTCTAGCGCCTGAGGCAGAGGCCATTGTACCGATCTTAGCACCTGGGCCAACTTTTGCTCCAGTGGAGCTTTGGCTTTGGGAGGGAAAGAGAAAGAGAGGAAGGAGAGGGGGAAGGGTGGAGAAACAGATGGGTGCTTCTCCTGTGTGCCCTGGCCAGGAATCGAACCCAGGACTTCCACATGATGGGCCAACACTCTATTGCTGAGCCAACCGGCCAGGGCTACCTCAGCTTCTTAATGTGTAGAACGGAGGTGGTAATAGTACGAGTACTTGCTGCACAAGCTTACCGGAGACGTTACTTGACTTAATACATGTGTAAGTGCTTAACACCAGCCTGCCACAAATAATGTGCTTAGTAGATGCTCGTTATTGTTGCAGTTAGCCTCTAGAGAGCTGCGAACTGTTCAGTTTAATAAGAATTCAAGTTATCCTTTGGGAATAAGATGAGAGGAGATCAGTAGAGGAAGGAGGCTCTGGAGAGCAGAAGCAATGCATTGGATTCCTGAGAACTCGCGTAGGTTCCACCCGCCGAGCACAGAAGCCTGGGGAGAAAGCAGAAGGTGGGCAAGGGGCTGGCACACCCAGGGTGGGCAGGAGAAGGAGGGGTTCCAGGCTGGAGAGGCCCTGCGGCTAAGACAGGGCAAAAAGGCCATGCCATGCATAGGACAGGGGGCAGGGCCTGGAGGCTGTAGGACAGCGGTTCTCAACCTGTGGGTCGCGACCCCGGCGGGGGTCGAACGACCAAAACACAGGGGTCGCCTAAAGCTATCGGGAAATACATATTTATTATACAATACATTTCCGATGGCTTTAGGCGACCCCTGTGTTTTGGTCGTTCGACCCCCGCCTGGGTCGCGACCCACAGGTTGAGAACCGCTGCTGTAGGAGGTCACAAACCTAGGGCCTTGTTGCATGGGTGACAGATGTGTACCTCATGTTAGGGGACCAAGGTGAGCAAAGTTTCAAGGCTGCAGAGCCAGGTGGGTCATCAGTGCAAATGTTAGAATCCTTCAAGGTTAGTGGTGGTGGAGGTAGAATTAGCAAGAGACAGCAGGTGTCAAGGTTGAACTAAATCAATAAGATGGAGCTTATGGCCCTGGCCGGTTGGTTCAGTGGATAGAGCGTCAGCCTGTCATGTAGAAGTCCCAGGTCAATTCCCAGTCAGGGCACACAGGAATAAGCGACCATATGCTTCTCTTCCCCTCCCTCTCTTCCTCTCCTTCCCGCTCCTTCTTATCTGTCTCTTCCCAGTGGCTGGATTGGTTTGAACATTGGCCCCAGGTATTGCAGATAGTTTGGTTGGTCTGAGCATTGGCCTCAGGCACTGAGGATAGCTCAGTTGATTTGAGCATTGTCCCAGACAAGAGTTGCCAGATGGATTCTGGTTGGGGAGCATGCAGAAGTCTGTCTCACTATCTCCTCTCCTCTCACTTAAAAAAAAAAAAAAAAGAAGCCCTGGCCAGTTGACTCAGCGGTGGAGCATTAGCCTGGCGTGTGGAAGTCCTGGTTTCGATTCCTGGTCAGGGCACACAGGAGAAGCGCCCATCTGCTTCTCCACCCTTCCCCCTCTCCTTCCTCTCTGTCTCTCTCTTCTGCTCACACAGCCAAGGCTCCATTGGAGCAAAGTTGGCTTGGGCACTAAGGACAGCTCCACGGCCTCCGCTTCAGGTGCTAGAATGGCTCTGGTTGCAGTGGAGCAATGCCCCAGATGGGCAGAGCATCGCCCCCTGGAGGACATGCCAGGTGGATCCCGGTGAAGTGCATGTGGGAGTCTGTCTGCCCCCCCCCCCCTTGCTTCTCACTTTGGAAAAATACAAAAAAAAAAATGAACCGTATTTTGGTGATGACAGTCCATGAGGTCTGTGCAGATGCTTTTCAAATATTTCTTTGCAAATTTTTATGACCAAGATGTTATATTTGAGACTTACCCCTAAGTAGGTAGACATGACTGCTGATGAGTATCAAGCTGCCTAGCAACTGTTGCCTTTGCCCCCAGGGACAGTGCACTATGTGGATGAGAAAGGGAAGACCACCCAGGCGGCATCCACAAACTACTCCATCCACACGCTGTTCTACATCGAGAAGAGGGAGACGCTCGTGGTCATCACGGAGGACCTGTTGCTGTTCCTGTACTTGGTGACTGCTGAGGGCAAAGTAGAGAAAGTAATGAAGGTGGGCAGAGGGGCAGGGCTCAGGCTCAGTTTTCCTGACCCGAGGAACCACCCTTCCAATTCCTTAGCAAATTGATTTCAAGGCCACTAACAGAGCTGTTCAGTACCATTATGTATTATACGACGTTCAGTTCACAGGTGAGGGAAACTGGGAGTGAAGGAGGTTTTCCTGGCATCAGTGGACAGACAGGGTGAGAGTCAAGGCTACATCCTCCATGACTGGTTAACTGGCAGCCTGCAGACCTGGGCAGGGCAGAATGACCACCATCTTTGCAGCGGCCCATTCAGCCTCCATAATGCAGTTGAGAGGAGGAATACCACCCTGCTTCCCAGCTATGTGCAGACAAGGCATTGAGGGGCTCGCCTTAAGGACTGTCCCCCACGTGTGTTCTGTCACCGCTGCCACTCAGGCACACGAGCACGTTGTTTCACCTGAGGGGTGTATATGAGCGTCTCTTGCCTTGGGTAGCGGTATTTCACTGTGGCTGCTGAGACACACCTCAGCGTCCTTGAAGGTGCCTCATGGCGTCAGCCCGGGCCCTCAGCACCCGGACAATGTGCCAGGCCTTGTGTCCGGTGCTGCTTAGTGCTGCCCTCCTCCTCCTGTTTATATCAGAGGAATCCATATTCCTCAGCTCTGAACTTCCCCGAGAGATACTCTTATAGATTATGGAGTGGATTGATATTTTTGTAAGTCGGTGTTTGTTTGGTCATTCATGTATCCTGTATGTAGCACAGCAATTGAAAACATAGTCACTGCATCACGTGGACCTGGGTTCAAATCCCCCTGGGACACTCACAGACTGGTGGGCTCTGGACAGGTTTGTTCCTGCAAAACAGGTGTGACCCCTGCCTTGGAGGGTACAGTGGTACTTGAACTCGGCTTAGCTTGGTAGTCATTCTAGAAACGTGTTCACTATGTGCCATGTGCTGGGCAGCTACTATTATTAACCATTTAATGTACAAGAGTAGCTGTCAGCTTTGGCCTGTGCATCCTGGAAAGCTGAGGGTACCTTTCCAAGTGTCCGTATTCCCGCTGCACTTCCTCCCCTAGGGTGGCTCCAGGAAGTCACTGCAGACCAGATTCCAGGCTCACAAGCAGGGATGCATGGTCTCAGCAGAGCAACATGCTTTTTGGGGGGTTGTTCTTGTTATACAGGTAATGTTGAGTGGGAACACGGGTCACCGGGCAGACATTGCTTTGATTGAAGGCAGCCTTCTGGTGACCGCCATCGGGGAAGCAGCCCTCAGGTGAGACCTGTCACTCCAATGAGTTTGTGATGAAATGCCAGTCTCAAATGTGGTGAACTTTTACAAATTGGACATACCCATGTAACAGTTCCAAGATCGAAGAATAGAATGTATTCAGAGATCCTAGGCATCCCCACCCCCCATGCCCAGGTGGAGCTGTCCTGGTATCTGTCGTGGAGTCCCTTTGCCTGATTTTTATAAACTTGGTATGGACAGAATCATGTGTTAAGTTCTCTTGCTTTTTGCTGCTGTAGCTCCTCGTGATACTGGGGGTTCTGGGTGCACGTGTTTGCAATTCCTCTGTTCTCACTGTGACCTGGCGTCACACGTGGACCCTCTTTTATTAATAGCTGCTTCCTTTGATTATGAACAGGGCACAGAACAGATCTAAATATAATGACAGACTGCTTTTCATATGACAGTACAAAGGACCTTGACTTTTTCTTGATTTTTACGATTTGTTCTGCAAGTCAGGCAAGCCCTCCGATCTGAGGGCAGTGCACTGACATAGTTCCCTTACTGGGCTTGCTTCTTTCCCTTGTAGATTCTGGGATTTAGAACAAGGAGAGAATTACATCCTGAGTCCACAGGGGAATTTCGGTTTTGAAAAAGAAGAAAATATAAACTGTGTTTCTTACTGTAAAACCAAAGGTGAGATTTCTTGGGCTGGCATAAGGGAAAAAGAGAACCAACCTCCAGCGTTGCTCGTTTGGCTGCAAAATGATGATGATGGCTATTCAGCGACTGGTAACTCAGTTATAACTGTATCAAGTCATTTGAATAAAATCAGTCAAGAGTGAGAAAGTAACAGTGAAGCTTTTTACCCCACATGAAGGTCAGGAGTTTAGCCCTACCAGGTAGCTCAGTTGGTAGAGCATCATCCCTATACACCAGGGTTGTAGGTTTGATCCCCAGTCAGGGCACATCCAAGAACCAACCAGAGACTGCATGGCTGGTGGAACAATAAATCAAATGTCTTTCCCCCACTCCCTCCTTACCTCTCTCTCTAAAGTCAATCAATAAGTAAAAAAATTTTAAAGAGTTTGGTCAAAAGTGTGACAACCTGGCTATATGCAGTTGATCTCCATTCTCTCTCAAAACCTCAAGAGAAAGGTAGTGTGGGAAGCTTTAGAAATATATTTATGCAAATGTATGTCTATATGTGTGTGCGCACACAGAAGACAGAACAGGAGATGAGCCACGGTGGCATTTATTTTTGTGCCTGCTGAGTGCTAAGTGCTGTTCTAGCATTGAAGATGCAAATTGAACAGGCGCATAGGCCTCTGCTCTCCTGGAGAAAGCAAAGGACCAGCACCAACATCCCCACCAACCACGTGCGCACGTGCACACACGGTATCTCCAGATAGTCGTCAGTTCCTGCAAAGGAAGTTACAGCAGGTGAGGGCTGGAGAGTTACTGGGCACAGGGCTGATGGACTGATAGTTCAGAGACGGTGTTCAGAAAAGGGAGCTTGCTGCTGATCTTATCCCTTCTCAAGTCAGTAACTGTGAACTCTTTTTACCTGAAGGTCTTCTGGCAGCAGGTACCAATAAAGGGCGAGTAGCCATGTGGAGAAAAGTGCCAGGCTCCCAGAGCAGCCAAGGAGTGGAAGGCGAAGACAGGTGGAGCCTTCAGATCCCTGCCGAGCTCGAAGGAAACATCATGCAGATAAAGGTACAGCTCTACCAGGGCAGCAGCTGCATTCATTTTGTACCCTGCCAAAGTAGAGGAAATACTTGACTTCAAAACTATTTTTGTGAAAAACTATATAAAATAAAGGCCTTTTGGAGTTCAGATAAGGGATTGTGGATCTATAGTTATCTATATCTGTTTTCTCTGTCTACCCATCCCTTTATCTCTGTCTTTCATCTATCTATGTAAAAACAGCTTTATTGGGATACATTATATACCAAATGGTACCTGACCAGGCGGTGGCGCAGTGGATAAAGCGTCAGACTGGGATGCGGAAGACCCAGGTTCGAGGCTTCGAGGTCGCCAGCTTGAGCGCGGGCTCATCTGGCTTGAGCAAAAAGCTCACCAGCTTGGACCCAAGGTCGCTGGCTCAAGCAAGGGGTTACTTGGTCTGCTGAAGGCCCACAGTCAAGACACATATGAGAAAGCAATCAATGAACAACTTAGGTGTCGCAATGAAAAACTGATGATTGATGCTTCTCATCTCTCTCTGTTCCTGTCTGTCCCTATCTATCCCTCTCTCTGACTCTCTCTCTCTGTCCCTGTAAAAAAAAAGAAAAAAAATATACAAATGGTTTTTAGTATATTCAGAGTTTTGCAAATATCACAATAAATTTTAGAACAGTTTCATCACACCACAGATAAATCTCATACTCACTGGACACGTCAGTGGAATACATACAATATGCATGGATATGAGATTTCTTTCACTGAGCATTATGTTTTCAAGGTTTATCCTTAAAATTGTAGCATATGTCAGTATTTCACTCCTTTTTTATGACTGAGTGATAGTTCAGTGTCTGATTAGACCACATTTTATTACCCTTTCATCCACTGATGGACATTTAGGTTGTTTCTAGTTTGGGACTGTTATAAATAATGCTGCTGTGAACATTTGTGTACAGGTGTTTTTTGTTTTTTTTAAAGATTTTATTGGCCCTGGCCAGTGGATACTCAGAGCATCATCGTATGGATATCCTGAATTTGATTCCTGGTCAGGGCATACAGGAGAAGCAACCATCTGCTTTTCCCCCTCCCTTCTCTCCATTTTCCCTTCCCACAGGCAGTGGCTTGATTTGTTTGAGCGTGGCCCCAAGTGCTAAGGATAGCTCGGTTGGTTGGAGTGTACTAGCCTCAGGCAATAAAAATAGCTCAGTACTCAAGTATCAGCCCCAGACGGGGGTTGCCAGTTGGATCCGGGAAGGGAAGGGAAATATTTTATTTATTGATTTGAGAGAAAGGAGAGAGAGGGAGAGGAAGGGGCAGGGGAGGAGCAGGAAGTTCCAACTAGTAAGTAGCTTCTCATATGTGCCTTGACTGGGCAAGTCCAGGGTTTTGAACCAGCCACCTCAGCATTCCAGGTCTATACTTTATCAACTGTGCTACCACAGGTCAGGCTTGTGCACAGGATTTTGTGTTGATGTGTTTAATTTCTACTGGATATTTGGTTCTTTTTAATAATTTTTTTCTCTTTATTGATAGTCTTTATTTGGTGAGACATTTTATCACACTTTCCTTTACTTCTTTAAGCCTGGTTTCTTTTAATTCTTTGAATATATTTATAATGGCTACTTTGGAGTCTTTAAGTCCAACATCTGGCCCTCTGGTGGCAGTTTCTGTTGCTTGCTTTTTTACCCTGTGTGTGAGTCATATTCTTGTTTTGCATGGTGCTTAATTTTTTTGTTGCAAACTAGACATTTGAGTTAAAATGTTGTGTCAGCTCTAAGATACTGACTTCCCTGCCCCGCTCACCCCCAGGGCTGTTGCTGTTGCTTGTCTGTTTAGTGTTTGGCTGGATGGACACCTGTAGTAGCAGCTCTTTCCCCTGTAGTGTTAAGCCTCTGACATTGCTGCTCAGAGGGCCCAGCCAGGGCACGTGCATAGTCACACCCTGGGATACGGCGGCTTTAGGGGAGCTTTCCATGACTGGCTTTTCCCTGATTTCTCTGTTAAGCTTCCTGCTTCTGTCTAGTGTCACAGATCACATTCAGGCCCAAAGTTGGCAGTTCCATTGTTTTTTATGTCGTGGGACACCAACTGCTCTACAGTCTGGTCCAGTTACTTTTGGGCAGGGCTGGATTTTGACATCTGTGTGTGGGGTTTGTTCTGCTCCCTCGGCCGCTCCGAGGTGTTTTCCCCGGTGCTCTCTGGTAAACGGGCCTGCTGCCGAGCTTCTTTTCACGGAGCTACCTGCCTTCTCTAAGTGCTTACCACCCAAACACCTCCACTGTTTGCAAGAGTGTCCTTAAGCTTGAATGTACCTCTATTATGGTTCGAATGAAGTCACTTCCTCTGGGGAGTGCTTCAGAGCTCTGTTCTTACGGAGAGCCTCTCCCTCTGGTCTTCTCAGATCTCTCCCAGCATGGACGTTTGCCCAGTCTTCTCAGACTACCATGCCTGTGAGCAGGGGCTGGTGGAAGGAGGGGCCTCCGCCTTTCTGCCCCACTTACCTGGAATAGGCCTCTATCACACAGAGCCAGGGGAGTGAGAAGTGCTGGTGGTTAGCCCCTCCCAGGGACACACTGTTGCCCTCAACTGGGAACTGGAGGAGAGAGAGCCTCCATCATATCCACTTGGGTGGAGCATCAGTAATGCTGAGTGGGGGGCAGGAGGAGGGGAGCAGAGTGGCTCAGCTCCCACAGACTCTGCTGCTCTTACTAGAATTAATAGACTTCTTGAATAAGTGTTTTCCTTCATTTGCTTTTTGCTCAATTTCCAGAGAATTAGGTGGGGGTTTTTTTCCATAATTTTTACCAGTTATACCTGTTATGTCCTCAGGGCTCTTCACCCTGCCTTCCTGGAAGTTGTCTCTGATCTGCTCTATGTAAAACTCTCAAATTAAATCTGGGCCCTGGCTCAGTGGTAGAGAGTTGGCCCAGTGTGTGGATGTCCCAGGTTCAATTCCCAATCAGGGCACACAAGAGAAGGGATCATTTGCTTCTCAATCCTTCCCCCTCCCATTTCTCTCTCTCTGTCTTCCCCTTCTCCCACAGCCTTCTCAGTTGGCTTGAGCAAGTTGGCCCCAGGTGCTAAGGATGGCTCCCTGGAGCCTCTGCCTCAGGTGCTAAAAATAGCTTAGTTGCCAAGCAATGGCCATAGATGGACAGAGCATCTCCCTGTAGGGGGCTTGCTGTGTGGATCCTGGTTGGGGCACATGTGGGAGTCTCTGTGTCTCCCCTCCTCTCACTTTCTTTAAAAAAAGTTACTTAATCCTATGGGTTCAATTCCCAGCCAGGACACACAGGAGAAGCACCTATCTGCTTCTCCACCCTTCCCCCTCTCCTTTCTCTCTGTCTCTCTCTTCCCCTCCTGCAGCCAAGGCTCCATTGGAGCAAAGTTGGCCCAGGCTCTGAGGATAGCTCCATGGCCTCTACCTCAGGTGCTAGAATGGCTCTGGTTGCAATGGAGCAATGCCCCAAATGGACAGAGCATCGCCCCCTAGTGGGAGTGCCGGGAGGATCCTGGTCTGGTGCATGCGGAAATCTGTCTCTCTGCCTCCCTGCTTCTCACTTCAGAAAAATACAAAAAAAAAAAAAGACTACAAAAAAATGTTACTTAATCCTATACTAGTCTGGAGAGAAAAATTTATGTAGTAAATAGTTTAGGGATACCTTTAGCGATTTTGGGAATTATTTTCAGATCCTCCTCTCGGGCCATATACAAAAATAGCTTATCAATGAATTAGCAATTTAAATATTTGAGAAATTAAGAAAGAATAACTGGCTAAAAATAGCATAGAATATTATCAGATCTGTAGAGAGAATATAATTCTCTCAGATTTGAAGTAATAAAAGTTGCAAAACAACGATTAACAAATTTGAGTGCATAAAAATTTATTTCATGCTGGGTAATGGAGAACAAGACTAGAACTGAAGGAACCTCTGAGCTCTGAAACGCTGTATCCTGATCCTCAGGGCCTGTTGTTTAATATGAAGTTGACATGGAACTCTTTTGTTGGTTTTGCTTTTCTGTGGGAAGAGGGAATCTTTACACAGCTTTTTTTTTTATGGCTTATCTTTAGTGATATCTTAGAATAAAAGACATGAATAAAACTGACATTTATAAGTAAAATACTAAGTGGGCTCTCCCTGAAGCCATCCACTCCTTTCTTCCCTCTCAGGCATGTGTCTTTACTTTTCTCTACTCAACTCTAAGGGTCCCCGCAACACTTGCAACCAGGGAGCGCTGAGCAGTGGCAGCTCATCCCAGGCTAACCCCCTGAACCTGTATCCAGAGCCCCCTTTTCTCTGACCTTTCAGTGTGCTGATGGCAGCTCACCTTGGCTCACTTCGGTCACTGTGACTTTTTCTTCTCAGTGAGTCCATGCAGCCCTGCATGGCCCACTTCTTCCCTATGATGTTTCTAGAGAGCCAAAGCAGAGCACTCCCTCGGCTCTCTCCCGTTGCTTCTTCTACTCTAAGCCCTTCTTTTTCTTTTTCTTTTTCTTTTTTTTGTTTTTTTTGTTTTTTACAGGGACAGAGAGACAGTCAGATAGAGGGATAGATAGGAACAGACAAGACAGAGAGAAATGAGAAGCATCAATCATCAGTTTTTCGTTGCGACACCTTAGTTGTTCACTGATTGCTTTCTTATATGTACCTTGACCGCGGGCCTTCAGCAGACCGAGTAACCCCTTGCTCGAGCCAGCGACCTTGGGTCCAAGCTGGTGAGCTTTTGCTCAAACCAGATGAGCCCGCGCTCAAGCTGGCGACCTCGGGGTCTCGAACCTGGGTTCTTCCTCATCCCAGTCTGATGCTCTATCCACTGCACCACTGCCTGGTCAGGCTCCAAGCCCTTCTTTTGTTTCACTGTGCCCAACTTTAATAATCATACTCTCAAAATAAAAAGAACAAGAAAAATATTAAGAACTTTAATGGAAAAAATGATAGAGATAATTTACCAAAAAGTAGTTAGTAGGATACATGAAAAAACATGTGTACCCTCACTGGTAATGAAAGAAATATCATTTAAAATAATAGAATGAGCTGCATGGACTTTTTTTTTTTTTTTTTTGTGGCAGAAACAGTCAGAGAGAGGGATAGATAGGGACAGACAGACAGGAACTGAGAGAGAAATGAGAAATATCAATTCTTTGTTGCAGTTCCTTAGTTGTTCATTGATTGATTTCTCATATGTGCCTTGACTGGGGGGCTACAGCAGACCGAGTGACCCCTTGCTTGAGCCAGCGACCCTGGCCCCAAGCTGGTGAGCCTTGCTCAAACCAGATGAGCCTGCGCTCAAGCTGGCGACCTTGCGGTCTCGAACCTAGGTCCTCCGCATCCCAGTCCAACGCTCTATCCACTGTGCCACCGCCTGGTCAGGCATGCACGGACTTTCTTAAAGGACATAAAAAGAAAGCTGAGTAATCATTAGACATTATCATGTTCCTCAAAGAGAAGCCTCAGTCTTGGAAAAGTGTCATTTCTTACCAAATAAATTTACAACTTACATGTAGATAACAGTAAAAATAATGATTTTTTCTTGGGAGAAGTCAACACAATAATTCTTAACTCATTTTGGAGAGCAAATGGCCAAGAAAAAACTTTATAAACAATCAGAACAGGCCTTGGCCGGTTGGCTCAGTGGTAGAGCATCTGCCAGGCATATGGATGTGCCAGGTTCGATTTCCGATCAGGGCACACAGGAGAAGCACCCATCTGCTTCTCTCTATCCCTCCCCCCCTCGCTTTTCTCCCTCTCTCCCTTCCACTCTCTCTCTCTCTCTCTCTTTCTCTCTTTCTCTCTTTCTCCCCCTCCTACAGACATGGCTTGATTGGAGTGAGTTGGCCCTGAGCACTGAGAATGGCTCCATGGCCTTCACCTCAGGCACTAAGAAGAGCCTGGTTGCTGAGCAATGGAGTGACACCCGAGATGCGCAGTGCATTGCCCCATAGTGTGCTTTCTGGGTGGATGCCGGTCAGGGCGCATGCGAGAGTTTGTCTCTCTGTCTCCCCTCCTCTCACTGAATAAAAAAAAACAATCAGAACAGCCTGACTGGTTGTGGTGCAGTGGATAAAGCATCGACCCAGAATGCTGAGATCACCAGTTGGAAGCCCTGAGGTATCTGGCTCTGAGTCTAGGGTTGTCAGTGTGGGGCCACTGGCTTAAGCGGGGAGCATTGTCCACACCATCTCAAAGCTTGTCAGCTTGAGCCCAAAGGTCTCTGGCACGAAAAGCCCAAGGTCACTGGCTTGAGCAAAGGGACAATGGCCCGTCCCCAGTCAAGTCACATATAAAAAGCAATCAGATGCACAACTAAAGTGGAAGCAACCACATGTTGATGCTTCTCATCCTCTTTCTCTTTTCATGTCTCTCTCAAAAAAAAATAAAAACAATCAGAACATTTCTGTATAATATATCAGAATATATCTCAAAACTATAGAAATTAAAACAGTGGTTTCTCAAGAGTGGACAAATGTATTGATGGAATGGAATAGGAATTCCAGAAACAGATTTGTATAGATTTCGAAGTTTAATATGAAATTATGAATGTGCCATTCCATATTACCAGATGAAAGCTATATAATTTAATCATTATGTTATGTTAAGTTTGCTATGAATTTTTAAGAATAAACATCCCTAAATTGTTTTTCAAATTTTTTTAAGTGAGAGGAAGGGAGATAGTGAGATAGACTCCCACATGCACCCTGGCCAGGATCCACCTGGCAACCCCTGTCTAGGACTGATGCTCAAATCAACCAAACTATTTTTAGCACCTGAGGCTGACACTTGGACCAACGAGCTATCTTCAATACCCAGGGCCATTGCTAGAACCAGTTAAGCCACTGGCTATGGGAGGAGAAGAGAGAGAAGGGAGAGAGGGAGGGGAAGGGAAGAAGATGGTCGCTTCTCCTGTGTGTCTGACCAGGAATTCAACCTGGGACATCCATACGCCAGGCTGATGCTCTAGCCACTGAGCAAACCAGCCAGGCCTAAACATCCCTAAATTAACATCAGAAAAGGAAATTATAGAAGATATTCAATCAGTCAGAACAGACATTAGTTAGGTATTTACCTGCTGTATCACAACTCTGTCAGTGTTTTTTTTTTTAGAGAGAGAGAGGGAGAGACAAGACAGACAGGAAGGGTCAGAGATGAGAAGCATCAACTCATAGTTGTGGCACCTTAGTTGTTCATTGATTACTTTCTCATATGTGCCTTGACCAGGGGGCTACAGGAGAGTGAGTGACCCCTTGCTCAAGCCAGCGACCATAGGGTCATGTCTATGATCCCGTGCTCAAGCCAGTGAGCCTGCGCTCAAGCCAGCAACCTTGGGGTTTTGAACCTGGGTCCTCCGCGTCCCAGGCTGATGCTCTCTGGCCACTGTGCCATTGCTTGGTCAGGCATCTGTGTCAGTATTTTAAAATCTTTCTACAAAGTGCACATTTTACACTTATAAAAATTTTTAAATAATTTTTTAACAACAAAAAGAAATAGTGTTTGGAAACTGTTTATGAACCGTCATATGTGTAATGCTTTCCTGACCATAGCTCTCCTTTGTTCACACGCTCGGTTCTCTCCCTCCAACGTGGAAATGAAGTGGGGCTCCAGGAAGAACCTTCTGGCAGTGAACAACATCAGCTCTGTGGTGATCCTCAGCGAGCAGGCCATGCTGTCGCACTTCCACCAGCAGGTGGGCGTGGTGCAGATTTCCCCAAGTTTACTCAGCGTGTCCTTCCTGTCCACAGGAGTAACACACAGCCTGCGCACAGACATGCACATCAGCGGAGTGTTTGCCACCAAGGTATCTGCGAGGTGACCCGTGGGTCGGTTGGGGCCTTCCATGTAGACAAAAGACCTGGTCAGTTGGATGGTCCATGGGGATGCTAAGGGGCCCAAGTAGGAGGTTGCTTTTTAATTTCATGATTTTTTTTTTAGGATGCTATCGCTGTTTGGAATGGAAAACAGGTGGTGATTTTTGAGCCTTCTGGAACCACATTACGAAATGCAGGTGGGAGTCTCCCCGACCCCCTTCCCCAGCAGAAGGGACTCAAAGCACCCTGCTTTATTTTCTCACCACCTAGTGGGGAGGGGAGGAGTGCCGGTACTGTGGTGCGGGCCGTGGGGCGACCCTCAGATCGGTTGTCGTGCCTGGGCCTGTGCTCACAGAGTCAGTGCTGCCGCTCCGCACTCAGGGCTCCTGGGCCTCCCTATTGAAGGCAGTCAAGGTGGTGGAGAAGCGCAGCTGGGTCTGGGGCCAGCAAGCCCTCACAGACTCCAGGAGAGCGAAACCACTCAGAAATAAGGCTGCATGAGCGCAAACCACCACAGTGCTTTCCAGGGGAGAGCTTGCTACACACCCACTTTTGAACTACATCCAGACCTCACAAAGCAGTAAGCCTGTGGCATGTGGACCAGGGCCCCCCCTGAAAATCTCAGGGTGGCTCATCAGAGATGCTTCCTCACTCTCAGATACTTCTCTGTGTCCCATTCCTCTCTGTGTCATGGGGCTGCGTGTTCTTGCCACTCTTCATGCCTGTATGAGTGTCCCGAGGCTGCACAAACTGAGGGGCGTACACAGACACTCATTGTCTCACAGTGGTAGAGGTCAGAAATCCAAATCAGTTCCTCTGGGCCAAAATGAAGGGGTCAACAGGGCCACACGCCCTCCCAAGCTCTAGGGAAGAATCTATTTCAACAGCTGTTGGTGGCTGTTAGCAATGCTTGGTTTAGGGTCACATCATTCCAGTGTCGGCCTCCACTCTCACATTGTTCCTGTCTGAAATCTATCTCCCTCTGAATAGTGACACTTTTTTTTTTCCAGAGACAAAGAGTCAGAGAGAGGGATAGATAGGGACAGACAGACAGGAACAGAGAGATGAGAAGCATCAATCATCAGTTTTTCATTGCGACACCTTAGTTCATTGATTGCTTTCTCATATGTGCCTTGACGGTGGGCCTTCAGCAGGCCGAGTAACCCCTTGCTCGAGCCAGCGACCTTGGTTCCAAGCTGGTGAGCTTTTGCTCAAACCAGATGTGCCGCTCAAGCTGGAGATCTCAGGGTCTCAAACCTGGGTCCTCTGCATCCCAGTCCGATGCCCTATCCACTGCGCCACCACCCGGTCAGGCTAATAGTGACGCTTTTTATTACATTTACCGCCCACCTGGATAATCCAGGATACTCTCCCCAGCTCAAGACCTATATTTACAGATTCCGGGGATGAGAGCACAATATCTTTGGGGGATAGCTTCCAGCACGAGGACCATCAAGACCTGCTCCTCAGCTAGCTCAGTGCTTACGGTCAGCCATCCTGACCTCAGCCCTCCCCTCACAGGCCTGGCCATTGCAGTCCCCCAGGGGATCCCTCCGTGTGCCCACTCGGGGTGTTTCTGCTGCTTATTACCTCTCTCCTGCATATTGTTCTGCTTTTCTTCCTCTCTCATGTCTGTTGCTGAAATTCTCTTCTAACATATTTCTTGCTCTGCTTTTTGTTGTGCTGGTAATTCACTGCTTTTTCTCTCTTCTGGTGTAGACCCCCTAGGGGCAAGGATGAACTTGTTGTCTACCCAGTAGGACAGATAGCACAGCGGGTCCTGAAATAGTTTGTCTTGTGTGTGTAATCATCTCGCTAACTAAATAAGAACCTGTCTAGAGACAGCGCGTGCAGCCTCCCAAGTTCCACATGAGCAGGTACTTACTTAACCAGTGTGCTATCAGGTGCTGTGCTGCCTGGTGGGAGAGGAGAGACACCGCTATTGAGTGGTGCAGGGCCAGCTTGCACTAATAAGGGGTGTCACTGCCAGCTTGGCTTTGGGCACTTCCCTGCCCCCACAGCCTCATTTTCCTCATCTGCGACATGCAGCTCCCTCCCAGAGCCCGTAGGAGGTCAGAGGTGAATTAGGGAGCTTGCATGACAATGCCTCTTAAACTCTGAGGAAGGACGAATGTTCAGCTGCTGCTCCTGTGTTTCTCTTTCACTTTAGGTGCCTTTCTGTGTGAGTCTCCAGTGTTAGCGATGCATGAAGAGAGCGTTTACACAGTGGAACCAAATCGAGTTCAAGTCCGAACCTGGCAGGTAAGTCGCTGCTCTGGAGCAAGTGTGCTCTGATGATAAAGACAATTAGGGCAGCCCTGGGCTGATGGCTTGATTAGTTAGAGCGTCTTCCGGTACACAGAGATGGCGGGTCCAGTCCCTGGTCAGAACACATACAGGAACAGATCGGTGTTTCTGTGTGCGTGTATGTCTCTCTCTCCCTTCATCTCTCTCTAAAATTAATAATAATAATAATAAAAGACAATTAGGGCAAAGTTTAAAGTGCTTATCTCTAAATCAAGTCAGAACCTGCATATTGGCTTCCCCCGCCCACATCAGATTCCTCCCACCAGGAGCTTGGTTGTAAAAATGGATCTGGAATAGCTGCTCCATCTGTAACTGTGATACCTTCAGAAATCAGGAGGCAGGGCAAGGGCCGTGTTCAGTGAAAAGGGCTAGATTACTGGACCTTGAGTACATGTGTTATGAAATGGGAGGAAACGTTTGCTGTGCATATTGGGTGCTACGGAGCTGTTAGCTCAGGACATAATGTCCCCCTACATGGGCTGAGGGGGAGGCCAGGGTGGGAGCAGTCATGCCTTCAAGATGACAGACCTCTAACACACTGTTCTGTTCCCTCTTGATGTCCACGACATGCACCCCCCAGTGTTCTATCGAGACCTCCTTCCATGCTGGAACATAGGGCTCCACCCGCTCCGCCAGTGCCTGAACTGCTGTGCAGTGAGGTGGCCTAGACTAGAGGAAGAGCAGTGACAGGCACCCTGGGGAGGGCTCATTTATGCAGAGTGGAGCTGAAGGAGGGGTAGTATCTGATGGACAGTGGTGGAGGCTGAGCCAGGGGACAGCCAAGTGGGGAGTGCAGCATGGAAACCATGGGCCAGTCTGAATATAGCAGGTGTTGGGAAGCCCAGGGGATAGGGTGCATTCTGGCTTGCTTTTTTCTTGTGTGTGTGTTTTCTTCTTGAAGATAACTTCTGAGTCAGTGTAGTGGGAAAGCCTAGGGGAGCTGGCGAACAGAGAAGTCAGGTGATGCCATTGGGACAGGTCTAAGGGCCTGCCCGGCAAGGTTGGGAGGGGAGGCCAGAGTGGGGGGAGGGACAAATCAGTTGGGGAGCAGTTGGTTGGTAGGTGGCAACAGAGAGGGAAGAATTGAGAGTGTTCTGATGCCCTGGCTGGATGGCTCGGTTGGTTGGAGCATTGCCCTGAGATATAGAGGTGGCTGGTTTGATCCTTGGCCGGGGCACATACAGAAACAGATTGAGGTTTCTGTCTCGCTCTCTCCCCTTTCCTTTCTCTGAATTCAATAAAACAAACAAGAATAAAAAGATAAAAAAAATTTTTTCTAATTTGAGAATCTGGGTTAGTTTTGATGCTTTAAGATGGACACTACAGAAGCAGTGCAGGTTTGGGGGGACAAGGTGCGACTTTGAGGTGCCTTGAACCCCATCAGAGACGTCAGAGCTAGTAGGAAATACAGGTTCTGGAGGGCAGGGGTTGAGTCAGTGCTCTAAAGCAGTACATTTGGGGATTTGGAATACATTGACATAAAGATGATAGTTGAACCAATGTAGACGCAAGATGAGTTCAAGTTTGTACCCTGGGTAAACAATATATAAGGAGCCGTGGAGGAAGAGGTTTGGCGAGGGCCGCTGAGACCCATTCTGTCATCATTAATGGGTGGTCGTTGGCCCAATCAGCAGCTGCCTGCGACTCTTCTTTTGAATGTATATTGAAGCAGCTGGTTGCTTGTTCCACAGCATTTATTAAGCACCTGCTAGGTACATCAAAAAGAGGATCAAGGATCAGGTTTTTGTTTCAAATTCCTTCTGCCCTGCCCCCTCCTCCAGCCATTTATCCTCAGCCCTGAATTTCCTAGACAGGCTACATAGGTTCTTGCCTCCTCACCTGCTCCTAGGGTCTCTCTGGTCAGTGTTATGAGTCCACTAAGCTCTGTTGGAACCCTCCCTGTCCTGCAGCTCACTCCGCCCTCTCCTGTGCACTGGAACTGTGCCTTTGCTGCTGCCTGGCCTCAGCCCCCAGCCCTGCAATGCCCTCAGCCCTCAGCCCTGCAGTGCCCTCAGCCCCCAGCCCTGCAGTGCCCTCAGCCCTGCAATGCCCTCAGCCCCCAGCCCTGCAGTGCCCTCAGCCCCCAGCCCTGCAGTGCCCTCAGCCCTCAGCCCTGCAGTGCCCTCAGCCCTCAGCCCTCAGCCCTCAGCCCTGCAGTGCCCTCAGCCCTCAGCCCTGCAGTGCCCTCAGCCCTCAGCCCTGCAGTGCCCTCAGCCCTCAGCCCTCAGCCCTCAGCCCTGCAGTGCCCTCAGCCCTCAGCCCCGCAGTGCCCTCAGCCCTCAGCCCTGCAATGCCCTCAGCCCTCAGCCCTGCAGTGCCCTCAGCCCTGCAGTGCCCTCAGCCCTCAGCCCTGCAATGCCCTCAGCCCTCAGCCCTGCAGTGCCCTCAGCCCTACAGTGCCCTCAGCCCTCAGCCCTGCAATGCCCTCAGCCCTCAGCCCCGCAGTGCCCTCAGCCCTGCAGTGCTCTCAGCCCTCAGCCCTGCAATGCCCTCAGCCCTGCAGTGCTCTCAGCCCTCAGCCCTGCAATGCCCTCAGCCCTCAGCCCTGCAGTGCCCTCAGCCCTCAGCCCTGCAGAGCTTCAGCCCTCAGCCCCACAGTGCCCTCAGCCCTCAGCCCTGCAATGCCCTCAGCCCTGCAGTGCCCTCAGCCCTGCAATGCCCTCAGCCCTCAGCCCTGCAGTGCCCTCAGCCCTCAGCCCCGCAGTGCCCTCAGCCCTGCAGTGCCCTCAGCCCTCAGCCCTGCAGTGCTCTCAGCCCTCAGCCCCACAGTGCCCTCAGCCCTGCAGTGCCCTCAGCTCCCAGCCCTGCAGTGCCCTCAGCCCTCAGCCCCACAGTGCCCTCAGCCCTGCAGTGCCCTCAGCCCTCAGCCCTGCAGTGCCCTCAGCCCCCAGCCCTCAGCCCTGCAGTGCCCTCAGCCCCACAGTGCCCTCAGCCCTCAGCCCTGCAATGCCCTCAGCCCTCAGCCCCGCAGTGCCCTCAGCCCTGCAATGCCCTCAGCCCCCAGCCCTCAGCCCTGCAGTGCCCTCAGCCCCCAGCCCCACAGTGCCCTCAGCCCTCAGCCCTGCAATGCCCTCAGCCCTCAGCCCCACAGTGCCCTCAGCCCTACAGTGCCCTCAGCCCTCAGCCCTGCAGTGCCCTCAGCCCTCAGCCCTGCAATGCCCTCAGCCCCCAGCCCTGCAGTGCCCTCAGCCCTGCAATGCCCTCAGCCCTCAGCCCCGCAGTGCCCTCAGCACTCAGCCCTGCAGTGCCCTCAGCCCTCAGCCCTGCAGTGCCCTCAGCCCCACAGTGCCCTCAGCCCTGCAATGCCCTCAGCCCTCAGCCCCACAGTGCCCTCAGCCCTGCAGTGCCCTCAGCTCCCAGCCCTGCAGTGCCCTCAGCCCTCAGCCCTGCAGTGCCCTCAGCCCCCAGCCCTCAGCCCTGCAGTGCCCTCAGCCCTCAGCCCCACAGTGCCCTCAGCCCTCAGCCCTGCAATGCCCTCAGCCCCCAGCCCCACAGTGCCCTCAGCCCTCAGCCCTGCAATGCCCTCAGCCCTCAGCCCTGCAGTGCCCTCAGCCCTGCAATGCCCTCAGCCCTGCAATGCCCTCAGCCCTCAGCCCCACAGTGCCCTCAGCCCTGCAATGCCCTCAGCCCTCAGCCCCACAGTGCCCTCAGCCCTGCAGTGCCCTCAGCCCTCAGCCCTGCAATGCCCTCAGCCCTCAGCCCCACAGTGCCCTCAGCCCTCAGCCCTGCAATGCCTTCGGCCCTCAGCCCCACAGTGCCCTCAGCCCTGCAGTGCCCTCAGCCCTCAGCCCCGCAGTGCCCTCAGCCCTACAGTGCCCTCAGCCCTCAGCCCCGCAGTGCCCTCAGCCCTACAGTGCCCTCAGCCCTCAGCCCTGCAGTGCCTTCAGCCCTCAGCCCCACAGTGCCCTCAGCCCTCAGCCCTGCAATGCCCTCAGCCCTGCAGTGCCCTCAGCCCTCAGCCCTGCAATGCCCTCAGCCCTCAGCCCTGCAGTGCCCTCAGCCCTGCAATGCCCTCAGCCCTCAGCCCTGCAGTGCCTTCAGCCCTCAGCCCCACAGTGCCCTCAGCCCTCAGCCCCACAGTGCCCTCAGCCCTGCAATGCCCTTAGCCCTTAGCCCTGCAGTGCCCTCAGCCCTCAGCCCCGCAGTGCCCTCAGCCCTGCAATGCCCTTAGCCCTTAGCCCTGCAGTGCCCTCAGCCCTCAGCCCCACAGTGCCCTCAGCCCTGCAGTGCCCTCAGCCCCCAGCCCTGCAGTGCCCTCAGCCCCCAGCCCTGCAGTGCCCTCAGCCCTGCAATGCCCTCAGCCCTCAGCCCTGCAGTGCCCTCAGCCCCCAGCCCTGCAGTGCCCTCAGCCCTGCAATGCCCTCAGCCCTCAGCCCTGCAGTGCCCTCAGCCCTCAGCCCCACAGTGCCCTCAGCCCTGCAGTGCCCTCAGCCCTCAGCCCCGCAGTGCCCTCAGCCCTGCAGTGCTCTCAGCCCCCAGCCCCACAGTGCCCTCAGCCCTCAGCCCTGCAGTGCCCTCAGCCCTCAGCCCCGCAGTGCCCTCAGCCCTCAGCCCCACAGTGCCCTCAGCCCTCAGCCCCGCAATGCCCTCAGCCCTCAGCCCCACAGTGCCCTCAGCCCTCAGCCCCACAGTGCCCTCAGCCCTGCAGTGCCCTCAGCCCTGCAATGCCCTCAGATCTCAGCCCCACAGTGCCCTCAGCCCTGCAATGCCCTCAGCCCTCAGCCCCACAGTACCCTCAGCCCTGCAATGCCCTCAGCCCTCAGCCCTGCAGTGCCCTCAGCCCTCAGCCCTGCAATGCCCTCAGCCCTCAGCCCCACAGTGCCCTCAGCCCTGCAGTGCCCTCAGCCCTCGGCCCTCAGCCCCACAGTGCCCTCAGCCCTGCAGTGCCCTCAGCCCTCAGCCCTGCAATGCCCTCAGCCCTCAGCCCTGCAGTGCCCTCAGCCCTCAGCCCCGCAGTGCCCTCAGCCCTGCAGTGCCCTCAGCCCTCAGCCCCGCAGTGCCCTCAGCCCTGCAGTGCCCTCAGCCCCCAGCCCCACAGTGCCCTCAGCCCTCAGCCCTGCAGTGCCCTCAGCCCTCAGCCCCGCAGTGCCCTCAGCCCTCAGCCCCGCAGTGCCCTCAGCCCTGCAGTGCCCTCAGCCCTCAGCCCTGCAGTGCCCTCAGCCCTCAGCCCTGCAGTGCCCTCAGCCCTACAGTGCCCTCAGCCCCGCAGTGCCCTCAGCCCTGCAGTGCCCTCAGCCCTCAGCCCTGCAATGCCCTCAGCCCTGCAGTGCCCTCAGCCCTCAGCCCTGCAATGCCCTCAGCCCTCAGCCCTGCAATGCCCTCAGCCCTCAGCCCTGCAGTGCCCTCAGCCCTCAGCCCCACAGTGCCCTCAGCCCTGCAGTGTCCTCAGCCCTCAGCCCTGCAATGCCCTCTGCCCTCAGCCCTCAGCCCCACAGTGCCCTCAGCCCTGCAGTGCCCTCAGCCCTCGGCCCTCAGCCCCACAGTGCCCTCAGCCCTGCAGTGCCCTCAGCCCTCAGCCCTGCAATGCCCTCAGCCCTCAGCCCTGCAGTGCCCTCAGCCCTCAGCCCCGCAGTGCCCTCAGCCCTGCAGTGCCCTCAGCCCTCAGCCCCGCAGTGCCCTCAGCCCTGCAGTGCCCTCAGCCCTCAGCCCCACAGTGCCCTCAGCCCTGCAGTGCCCTCAGCCCTCAGCCCTGCAGTGCCCTCAGCCCTCAGCCCTCAGCCCTGCAGTGCCCTCAGCCCTCAGCCCTGCAGTGCCCTCAGCCCTCAGCCCCGCAGTGCCCTCAGCCCTGCAGTGCCCTCAGCCCTCAGCCCCGCAGTGCCCTCAGCCCTGCAGTGCCCTCAGCCCTCAGCCCTGCAGTGCCCTCAGCCCTACAGTGCCCTCAGCCCTCAGCCCCGCAGTGCCCTCAGCCCTGCAGTGCCCTCAGCCCTCAGCCCTGCAATGCCCTCAGCCCTGCAGTGCCCTCAGCCCTCAGCCCCGCAGTGCCCTCAGCCCTCAGCCCCGCAGTGCCCTCAGCCCTGCAGTGCCCTCAGCCCTCAGCCCCGCAGTGCCCTCAGCCCTCAGCCCCGCAGTGCCCTCAGCCCTGCAGTGCCCTCAGCCCTCAGCCCCACAGTGCCCTCAGCCCTGCAGTGCCCTCAGCCCTCAGCCCTGCAGTGCCCTCAGCCCTCAGCCCTCAGCCCTGCAGTGCCCTCAGCCCTCAGCCCTGCAGTGCCCTCAGCCCTCAGCCCCGCAGTTCCCTCAGCCCTGCAGTGCCCTCAGCCCTCAGCCCCGCAGTGCCCTCAGCCCTACAGTGCCCTCAGCCCTCAGCCCTGCAGTGCCCTCAGCCCTCAGCCCTGCAATGCCCTCAGCCCTCAGCCCTGCAGTGCCCTCAGCCCTGCAGTGCCCTCAGCCCTCAGCCCCGCAGTGCCCTCAGCCCTGCAGTGCCCTCAGCCCTCAGCCCTGCAATGCCCTCAGCCCTGCAGTGCCCTCAGCCCTCAGCCCTGCAATGCCCTCAGCCCTCAGCCCTCAGCCCTGCAGTGCCTTCAGCCCTCAGCCCCACAGTGCCCTCAGCCCTCAGCCCTGCAATGCCCTCAGCCCTGCAGTGCCCTCAGCCCTGCAATGCCCTTAGCCCTGCAATGCCCTCAGCCCTGCAGTGCCCTCAGCCCTGCAGTGCCCTCAGCCCTCAGCCCTGCAGTGCCCTCAGCCCTGCAATGCCCTCAGCCCTCAGCCCTGCAGTGCCTTCAGCCCTCAGCCCCACAGTGCCCTCAGCCCTGCAATGCCCTTAGCCCTAGCCCTGCAGTGCCCTCAGCCCTCAGCCCCACAGTGCCCTCAGCCCTGCAATGCCCTCAGCCCTCAGCCCTGCAGTGCCCTCAGCCCTCAGCCCTGCAGTGCCCTCAGCCCTCAGCCCTGCAATGCCCTCAGATATGCACATCTGACTCGCCGCCCCTCTCTGAGCTCCCAGGGACATACAGCTCACTGTGGGAGTGCTCTTCTCCCAGTCTGGTGCTGTGCAGGTGCTGCCATTCCCAGGTCATTGGCCGAAGTGAGCCAGGGTCCTCTTCTAACTCAGAGGAGTAGGGTCAGTTGTATACAGGACACTCTGCAAAGCCTAAGCTCTGCTCAGGCCTGGCTGTGGTCACTCTTATCAAAGTGCTGTTAAGAGTGACATTTAAGCCTGACCTGTGATGGTGCAGTGGGATAAAGCGTCGACCTGGAACACTGAGGTTGCCAGTTTGAAACCCCGGTTTGCCTGGTCAAGGAACATATGGGAGTTGATGCTTTCTGCTCCTCCCCCTTCCCCCCCTCCTCTCTGAAAATTGAATAAAGTGTTGTTGTTTTTTAAAGTGACATTTAAAATTAAATACTATTTAAATGCTTAATTAATTATGAAATTACTTCATGGCTCAAACCCTCTAGAATCTTCCAGCTTCGCTTTGAACAAAATCTGCCTCTGCCTCTTTGGCCAGCTCTTTGCCTGCACTGATGCCACCCCTCATGGCCTCGGCTGGCTTACCCACCCTCGGTGCATGCCTCTCTCACTGCGGCTCGGCCCTCCCTGCTGCAGCGGCCTCGAGCCTCCTAGGCTGGCCCCTTCCAGCTCCAGTACATGCAACCTTAGTTTACTGCCCCCAGACAAGACTTATTTCTCAAACATTTATTGCAGGATGATATGCATGCATGAAAGCGGACATGCGTGCATAAGTTTTATTGCAGCTCAGAGGTATTTTCACAAATGGAACACACCCATGATGTAACTACCATCCCATCCAGTCACTGTCCTCCCCACCCAAGGGTGACCACTTATGTGACACCAGCAAGATTATTTATCAGAGGCCTTCACTTAAGACCTATGGCAACAAGACCTCCTGGATCAACTCAACAGATGTGATTGGTCATCTCACCACCCTTGGCACTTTGTCCTTTTAGCATCCTGTTACCTTTCCAGCACTTTGTCAGGTTGAGGTTACCTGTGCACTTGCTTTTTGACCTAGTTGCTGTCTGTCTCCCCTTTGGGGAAGCATGAGGGGTTCTCTGAGGGCAGGGCCCAGTGTTCCCTGTGTTGTGTTGGAATCTAGCAGAGTGCTGGCCACACACTGAGCCACCAGGAAACGTCTGAGCACGTGAGGGGCGCGTACAAGATTCTCTGTTAATGATGTATAGTCGCGAAAGTGAAACGCTACACAAGCTGCTTTCCTGAATTCCTTGTCCGTTTTCTTTTCCACAGGGGACTGTGAAACAACTCTTGCCATTCTCTGAGACAGAGGGGAACCCATGCTTCTTTGACATCTGTGGAAATTTCCTGGTTGTAGGGACAGACTTGTCTCACTTTAAAAGTTTTGATCTTTCCCGAAGGTACAGTTTTTGTCCAAATGAAAGTATTACATTTTAAAAATTAGGAGATAATGTGGTGGGTATAAAATACATAGGAGCTAGAAAACTCTGTTCTCATTTCAGCATTAATATGCCACTTAATATTTTTAAACACCTATGTCTTGGCTTAAATTGTCAATCTTTGCATAATGGGGAATGGAGCGGCGCAGGGGAGGAAGGGGGCTTGAACGGTCATGCACGGGGCTTTCTTAGAGTGATGAAACTTCAGTGTGGTAGATAAACAGTAATGTCTGTTTGTCAAAACCCATAGAACTTCACAGCAAAAGATGAGCCTTAGCTTGCCCGGTGGTGGCGCAGTGGATGGAGCATCGGCCTGGGACATTAAGGTCCCAGGTTCAAAACCCTGAGGTCGCCAGCTTGAGCGTAGGCTCATCTGGTTTGACTGCAGGCTCGCCTTAGTGTGTGCAAATTTTTAAAAAATATTTTAGGTTGGGGAATCCCAGAATGGAATACAGAAGGTGACAAAACAATCTACCTGTACTATAAAGATGTGAAACAGGCTCACTGGAGGGTGTGTGGCTGACCTGTGCCTCTTCGTGAATGAGGGGCGACTGTAAGACTAAAAGTGCAGGCACTTCGCACAGCAGGGTGCTCGGGCTGACAGACTTAACTCCCACAGGGGCGCAGGGTGACAATCTGAGAGGTACACTGAAAGTGAGCAGTGAAGTGAGTGGATGGAGGGCGCTGGGCGCTGGGTCCTCCCTTTTTGGGTGGGAGGTTGCAGACAAGCATGGGAGGAGGCAAGTGATCCCTGTGCTGATGGGTTAGAATGGGAGACACAAGTCTGAGGTTGTTTAACTTAATTATAGATATAGACGGCTACATGAAGATATTCGTACATACCTGTCTACACACCAGTTAGTGCACACACATTTCCTCATTCTGTCAGCTGAGGGCTTAGAAGCGAGGACACCCCAAAAGCAATCAGCATGTCAGTGCCAAGACTGGGGTTTCTTTTTTTTTTTAAATAATTTTATTTATTTATTTTTATTTTTTCCAAGTGAGAGGAGGAGAGATAGTGAGACAAATTCCCGCATGTGCCCCGACCGGATCCACCCGGCATCCCCTCGTCTGGGGCCACTGCTCCAATCAACCAAGCTCTCCTCGGTGCCCAGGGTGGACACTCAAACCAGTCGAGCTACTGCCTATGAGAGGGGAAGAGGGAGAAAAGGGAGAGAGTGGGGGGGAAGACGCAGATGGTTGCTTCTCTTGTGTGCTCTGACCAGGAATCAAACTTGGGGCATCCATATGCCAAGCCAACACTCTGTCCACTGAGCCAACTGGCCAGGGCTTTTTTATTTTTTAATTTTATTTATTGATTTTCAAGAGTGAAAGAGGCAGAGCATTGATCTGTTGCTATGTGTGCCCAACCAGGGATCAAACCCACAATCTTTGCATATCGGGATGATGCTCTAACCAACTGAACCAGACAGCCAGGGCCAGACTGGGGTTTCTAACAGCATCTCCAAAAAAATGGAACCAAGGTCCTTAGAGAAATAGCTGGTTCTAGCACTGAGACAGGAAGTACACAAGATGAGCCTGGAGTAGCTTAAGTGCAAGAAAGTAAGAAAGTGCTAAAAAAAAAAAAAGCTAAATACAATGATGGGGTTGAGGGGCATAGGATTCGATTGAAAGAGTTTCCATTGGCCAAAATTGGAGCAGTTAGAACAAAATAAACAGCATTGTATTAGTACCCAAAGGAGAAAATAAGTCCTGTGAACTATATAATCTAAATCAGTAACTGGACCCTGACCAGTGGCTCAGTAGATAGAGCATTGGCCTGGGATATGGACGTTCCGGGTTCAATTCCCGGTTGGGGCACACAGGAGATGCTTCTCCTCCCACCTCCCCCTTCTCTTTCTCTTCCCCCTCCTGCAGCCAGTGGCTCGATTGGTTCAAGCATGGCCCCGGGTGCTGAGGATAGCTCCCTCGGAGCACATCAGCCTCAATCACCAAAAATAGCACAGTACTCGAGCATTGGCCCCAGATGGGGTTGCTGGGTGGATCTGGTTGGGGTGCATGCAGGAGTCTGTCTCCTCACTATCTCCCCTCCTCTCACCAAAATAGAAAGAAAAAAAGAAAGAAAATATCAGTGATCAAATAAGCTAATTAATAGAAGAGCCTTGGCTGAATAGCTCAGTTGGTTAGAGCAGTGGTCCCCAACCTTTTCTGGGCCACAGACCCGTTTAATGTAAGAAAATATTTTCACGGACCAGCCTTTAGGGTGGGACGGATAAATGTGTCACGTGACCGAGACAAGCGTCAAGAGTGAGTCTTAGACGGATGTAACAGAGGGAATCTGGTCATTTTTTAAAAATAAAACATCGTTCAGACTTAAATATAAATAAAACGGAAATAATGTAAGTTATTTATTCTTTCTCTGCAGACCAGTACCAAATGGCCCACGGACTAGTACCGGTCCGCGGCCCGGGGGTTGGAGACCACTGGGTTAGAGCATCTTCCTGAAGCACAGAGGTTGCTGGTTCAGTCCCCAGTCAGGGCACATACAGGAACAGATCAATATTCCTCTCTCTCTCTCTCTCTCTCTCTCTCTCTCCCTTCCTTTCTTGCTAAAATCAATAAATAAAAATTTATAAATAGATAAATAGAAGAAAGAAGAAAAAGCACCTATACAGAAGAATTGCAAATGATTTATGTAGATTTTCTCCCCTCGTGGAGGGGAGCATAACTGCACTTTGTAAGTGTGGGCTATACATAGTGACGTCCTTGCAAAGGGGATATTATGGGGAGGGGAAAGAGGAGAAACTTTACAGGCAGGACCCCACACAGGGGAAGCCAGAGTCAACATCACAGAGATTAATCATGTTGCTGGCACAGACCCTGATGTGGTGAGATGACAATGGCATTGTACCTTTGGGGTCTTCTCCTAAAATCCACACCCCAATCCAATCGTGAGAAAAACATCAGACACTTCCCAGTTGGGGGTCAGGACACTCTACAGATCAGCTGACCAGTCCTCATCTAAATTACATAGGCGTTAAAAACAGGAGGCCAAGGCCCTGACCAGGTGGCTCAGTGTATAGAACGTCATTCCAGTGCACCAAGGTTGAAGGGGCAACCCCAGTCGGGGCACGTAGAGAAGCAACCCCTGAGCGCACAACTAAAGGGAACAACTAAGTGGAACAAGTTGATACCTCTCTCTCTCTCTCGCCCTTCTCTCAAATAAACTGAAAAATTAAAAATTATTTTTAAAAAGCAGGAGTTTAAGACGCGGCTCCAGCCCAGAGGAAACCTGAGGAGGCATGATGACCGAATGTCATGTGGGTCCTGGAGGGTTCCTGGGACTGAAAGGGTGTTAGGGAGGAACTGAGGAAAAGTGAAGAAAGTAAATATATACATATACACACACATATATACAATATATGTGTGTGTATATATATATATAGCGTATATATATATATATATATATATAGAGAGAGAGAGAGAGAGAGAGAGAGATGAGCAAACCTAGGATTGTTTATATTGGTAATAAACTAGAACCAACTAAATGGGAGAAGTTAAGTAAATTTTTCTTTTTAAGATTTTATTTATTGATTTTCAGAGAAAGAGAGATGAAGAGAGAGAGGGAGCGAGATCTTAGTTGCTTCTCTTTCGTTGTTCACTGACTGCTTCTCGTATGTGCCTTGACCAGGCAAGCCCAGGTTTTGAACTGTTGACCTCAGGGTTTCAGGTTGGCGCTCTACCCACTGTGCCACCACAGGTCAGGCGGAAGTTAAGTTTAGTTCAGCCATGTGATGGGAAACTGCAGTTGACTGCGTGGCTAGCTGTCCAGTTCTGAAAGGAAAGATCACAGTGCTGTAAGAGGAGATGCAAGGGGGGCAGAGGTTCTCAGAAGCTACTTTGGGTAAGAAGAGGAAAGGGGTAAAGTTCCATATTCATATTTGCTGATAAGAACATGAGAACTTTAAAAACTCACCTGGGCCCTGGCCGGTTGGCTCAGTGGTAGAGCGTCGGCCTGGCGTGCAGAAGTCCCGGGTTCAATTCCCAGCCAGGGCACACAGGAGAAGCGCCCATCTGCTTCTCCACCCCTCCCCCTCTCCTTCCTCTCTGTCTCTCTTTTCCCCTCCCGCAGCTGAGGCTCCATTGGAGCAAAGATGGCCTGGGCTCTGAGGATGGCTCCTTGGCCTCTGCCCCAGGCGCTAGAGTGGCTCTGGTCGCGACAGAGCGATGCCCCGGAGGGGCAGAGCATCGCCCCCTGGTGGGCGTGCCAGGTGGATCCCGGTCGGGCACATGCAGGAGTCTGTCTGACTGTCTCTCCCCGTTTCCAGCTTCGGAAAAATACAAAAACAAAACAAAACAAAACAAAAAACCTCACCTGGCCCATTCCCAGGATCATATGGAACCCCAGGGTGAGAGCAGTTGGGCCGTTGGGCAGAACTCAGAGTTCTGTGACTAAGGGTTTCAGGTCACTCAGAGAAATAGGTCCTTGCTCTGTGACCTGCCTACACAGTGATCCTTCGGTTTGCACTGAGCTCCTTCTCCCTGCAGAGAGGCGAAGGTGCACTGCAGCTGCAAGAACCTGGCCGAGCTGGTCCCTGGCGTGGGGGGCATTGCGTCAATCAGAGGTAACGCCAACGGCAACAAGATCAGCATCCTCCTCAGCAAGGTGGGTGCCCCGGGGGGCCTGCCTCTGTTCCTCCCCCTCCACTCTCCATTAGTTACTCTCAGGGATCCTTGGCCTTTCTCTCTGTGCCTCTCGCATCCACTCCCAGCTCTTTGTATCCCAGTTCCTGTTCCTCCTCCTCTTTCGTCCCCTCTCCAGGCATCCTCTCCTGCCTGGCGCTGTCCTTGCCCTCCCCACCTGCAGCTTCCATTTTTTCCTGCCTTTCTTCATTTCTTATTACATCAGAAACAGTAGTTTCTTCTTTACAGAGTCCCTCACTTCTCTTTTCTGTCTCTTTTTATTGCCCAACTAAACTCTCTAGGCCCACGGGGGCCACAGGACTATTGAATGTACCTTTCACCTCTTGTTTAGAAATGTAGTGACATCAGGGTGCAGGCAGCCTTGTGGAGGGTCTGAAGGCAAGGTGACCAAGGCCATGTTCATCCTGTTTTTGTGGCTCATGCCTTGCCACCCCCTAGTGTTTCTTCATGTTTTCATTCATTTGTTCATGCTCTTGTTTGTTCATTCAAGAATTGATTATGAATTGCTTCCATGTACCAGATGCTTTGCTGGGCATTATAGATACAAATTCATCAATTAAACAGGATTCGGCCCCTCCACTGGAGTTGAACAGACATCAATTAAAGGATGAGGCAAACAAGTGTATTTTTCAGCCCTGGTGAGAGTTGGGAGGACAGAGTGCCAGTGCCAGGAGAGCAAGGGACAAGGAGGAGCTACTCTCCAGGGAAGTCAGGAGGCTCCCAGATGACATGATGTAGTTGAGCCAAGATGTGAACTCTAATAGAATAAAGCTTTAACAGTCTACCTAATGGCCCTCGCACATGGCTCAGTGGATAGAGTGTCAGCCCAGCTTATGGATGTCCCAGGTTTGACCCTTGGTCAGGGCCTACAAGAGAAGTGACCCATCTATTTTTCTCCCCCACCTTTTCCTCCTTCTCTCCCTCTTCTCCTCCCACAGCCGGTGGCTCAATTGGCTTAATCATGACCCCAGGCACTGAGTGTAGCTCGAATGCCTGTATAGCCTTAGGCACTAAAAATAGTTCGGTAATTGAACATTGGCCCCAGATGAGGTTGCAGGGGGACTCCAGTGTGGGCATATGCAGGAGTCTGCCTCACTCTCTCCCCTCTTCTCCCCTAAAAAAACAAAACAAACAAACAACAACAAAAAGAACAATCTACCTAAGTTCTTGATATTCATTGCCCGTAGTAACCAAGCTGGTCCCTTTTCTCGGTTTCTTTTGTGTGCGCGCATGTACTTTTCCGTGTGAGGATCAAGAAGAAAGAAGAGATCATAAGCGAGATGATAGTGGTGACTGTAGCTGTGGCATCGTGCACCTACCACTTTCTGTTTGATGAGTGAAGAGACTGAGACAAGTTCTTTGGCTACTCTGGGACTGCAGTCCCTGCTCACACCCTGACTGCTATGGCAGAACGGCTGGGACTCGGGAAGGACAAACGAGAGACACTGGGCCCTGGCCGGTTGGCTCAGTGGTAGAGCGTCGGCCTGGCGTGCGGAAGTCCCGGGTTCGATTCCCAGCCAGGGCACACAGGAGAAGCGCCCATCTGCTTCTCCACCCCTCTCCCTCTCCTTCCTCTCTGTCTCTCTCTTCCCCTCCCGCAGCCGAGGCTCCATTGGAGCAGTTTCCCCGGGCGCTGAGGATGGCTCCATGGCCTCTGCCTCAGGCGCTAGAATGGCTCTGGTTGTGACAGAGCCACGCCCGGATGGGCAGAGCATCGCCCTCTGGTGGGCATGCCGGGTAGATCCCGGTCGGTGCATGCGGGAGTCTGTCTGACTGCCTCCCCATTTCCAGCTTCAGAAAAATACAAAAAAAAAAAAAAAAATTAAAAAAAAACAACAAAAAAAAAACGAGAGACACTGTGGGGTTGACTGAATAAAAGAATGTCTTCAGCTAGTGAGGGGAGTGTAAGCAAGTGGGAGGGAGAATTCAGAGTCCAGAATACTTAGGAGAAGATTCCCAGAGGAAGGGCAGCCTCATTCCTTGAACATGGGTGCAGATGCCCAAATTACCCCCCAGACAGCTGCATCAGAATTGGTTTGATTCCTTCATGTTCTGGTGGTTAATCCACCTCAGCTTTTAAAATGTCACATTCAAGTCAATATTGAGAACAGCTAGAGAGAACATGAGAACTTTAAAAACTCACCCTGTATTCTAAACCTGTTCCATTCCCACGATCATATGGAACCCTAGGGTGAGAGCAGTTGGGCCGTTGGGCAGAACTCAGAGTTCTGTGACCAAAGGTTTTGGTCACTCAGAGAAATAGGAGTGACCTATGTTCTTCTTTTAAAAAATTTTTTAAGTGAGGCCCTGGCCGGTTGGCTCAGTGGTGGAGTGTCGGCCTGGCGTGCAGAAGTCCCGGGTTTGATTCCCGGCCAGGGCACACAGGAGAAGCGCCCATCTGCTTCTCCACCCCTCCCCCTCTCCTTCCTCTCTGTCTCTCTCTTCCCTTCCTGCAGCCGAGGCTCCATTGGAGCAAAGATGGCCCGGGTGCTGGGGATGGCTCCTTGGCCTCTGCCCCAGGCGCTAGAGTGGCTCTGGTCGCAACAGAGCGACGCCCCGGAGGGGCAGAGCATCGCCCCCTGGTGGGCAGAGCATCGCCCCTGGTGGGCGCACCGGGTGGATCCCGGTCGGGCGCATACAGGAATCTGTCTGACTGTCCCCGTTTCCAGCTTCAGAAAAATACAAAAAAAAAAAAATTTTTTTTTAAGTGAGAGGAGGGGAGATACTGAGACAGACTCCCGCATGCGCCCAACTGAGATCCACTTGGCAACCCCGGTCTGGGGCCGACGCTGGAATCAACCGAGCTATTAGCACCTGAGGCTGCCACTCAGACCAGTGAGCTATCCTCAGTGCCCAGGGCCAACTCTCAAACCAATCGAGCTACTGGCTGCAGGAGGGAAAGAGGGACAGAAGGGAGAGGGGGTGAGGGGAGAGAAGCAGATGGTCACTTCTGTGTGCCCTGAGCACCAAACCCGGGACATTTATATGCCAGGCTGACACTCTATCCACTGAGCCAACCAGCCAGGGCCAGTTTATTTTCAAGTCTCTAAAATTAGCAATTCAACAACCAGTCAGTGGAATGAAGGTAAATTGACATTCACATTCTGAATGCTGGAAGTATGCTAGCCAGAGTGGTCTATGGGTCATTGATACCAGGTTGTGATTTTTCTCAGAGGTATGGTCACCATGAGCTTCTGTTTTCTTTTCCCTTAGGCTGACAACAGCCCCGATTCCAAAATCTGTTTTTATGATGTGGAAATGGACACTGTGATCGTCTTCGACCTCAAGATGGGACAGATTGAACAAAGAGAGACATTGTCCCCTAAAAGGCTAGAAACTAAGAAGATTATGGTTTGGGAGAATTTTTTAAAAAATGATCCTCGGTGTCAAACTTCTAGGCAGGTTTTGCTAAATTTTACTTCAAACTTCAAAAGCCATCAACAATTATTTGTAGTGAAGACCAAAAAAAAAAAAAATGAATTAGAGACACTTTTGGGCAGTTGGGACAGATTTGGATCTTTAATTTGTTTTCTAGATTCTAAGGTTCTGGAATTAGCTTCTGAAAGTTCTATGACTGAGGTGTCTACAGAAAGGGCCCCAAGTCACAGACTAGAGAGAAATGCAGTGAACCTTAGACTCTTCAGCATCTCTGATGGTAGGAACGGCATGTGTTTAATAGAGAATGTGTTTCTACATAGAAAAAATAATTGTCTTTCTCCAGCGAGTTCCTGTTACATATGTTTGCAGTTCCTCTCTTGCTAAGAAAATATTCAGAGAATGTAAGTGCTTGTACTATTCTACCTGTAGTTCACATCTGATTCTGCGTCAAGTGCTGCAGGAGAGTGAAGTGAATGGTTCAGGGGAATGCGGGGCTGGCTCTGGCCCTTGTTGTTGGAGCAGTGAGGGGCTGCTGCTCAGACCGGTGTGTAAGCAGCGGAAGTGAGTGCAGAGGCGACCAGCCTGCAGGCTGATGGGGCGGGGAGAGCGGGCTGTCAGCCTGGCCGAGCCGGTGCTTCTCTCTGGCTGCCCTGTTCCTTTTGCTCCTATCACAGCCCCTCCTGCCGCTGTTTGGCCTGCCCTACACACTCCCACCTCTCTCCTCCTCAGAGTCCCTTTCTGGAACCTTCTTTCACCCGATGGCTTAAACTCACATCTGCTGGTGGCCCCACCTGAATATGCTTTATTCTCACATCTCATCAAGATTGGCTCCACTTTTCCATCTCCAAATCTCCCTGGAGTATCTTGCCATCACCTCAAAAAATAGACCCCCCACTCAGGTTCATGCCCCAGAGACCCATTCTTGCCCACTGTACCACTTTTCTGGGAAACCAATCTAAAACCTCAGAACTAGCCTTTCCTTTACCCCCGCTGTCCGTGACTCATCACAGTGTTCTTGTTTTGAAATGTCTCTGAGTCACGTCTGCTCCACACTCTACCTGCTGTTCATGCTTCCCTCCTAGTTGCTATGGGAGCCTCCGAGCTACATCTTTGTCTTACCAGGCCAGTCCTGAGGTGCCCGTGGTACTCCATGGGTCCCCATAAATGCTTCTGTCTCCACCACCATGCAGGTAGACAAAGAGCTTGTCTACCTGCCCTTTCTGCTCAGTCCTGGAGCAGTGACACTTATGAGGCTGCTTATTTCCTGTAGGGTCAGGTCCTCCAGCTTCTGTATGGCCACACAGTCCCATGGTGCCTGGTCCTGATTTGCCATGCTCCTCCGGGTGGCAGTAAGCTGAAGGTCAATGTCTTCTGTCAGTCGCATGCCTCCTTTTTGTGATCTGATCCATTCTTTGCCATCCAATCCATTCTGTCCCCCTACAGTTCTTCTTTGCATTCTGGGCCCATGAAGCAGGGAGATTTAAAGGCAGGAGGGACCAGGGGTGAATGCACCACATTACACAGGTCATGGATGGAACTGGAACCCAGTCCCCAGAACTACCCAGCAGGGGGTGCTGTCCCACCTTGAGGTCCACCTGCTGGCCTGGATGTTGGAGCAGGCATCAGGGGCCTTCTGCGATACCAGAACCAAATCACCATTGTCTGACCTTCTCTTTCCAACTAGTCTCCCCTGGGACTCTTTCAACCCGTTTTTAAATTTTTTTTATTTACTGATTTGAGAGAGACAGGGAAAGGAAGAGAGAGAGACATTGATTCATTGATTCGTTATTCCATTTAGTTCACTGGTTGATTCTTGTGTGTCCCCTGACTGGGGATTGAACCCACAAATTTGGCATATTAGGACAATGCTCTAACCAACTGAGCTACCTGCCAGGGTCTCAATTGTTTTTAAACATGAAAGAATAAAATCACAGACTGCATCACAACATGGTGTGCAAAGGTACTTCCAATCTGGGCAGGCTAGAGCTCAGGTGAGGCCTGCTGCTGCTGATGGGAGACTGGCCTGACTGTTTACAGAGGCTGAGAGCAGCTCTCTCTCAGTATTCTGCATAGATCTGTCCATGTTCTGGATAGATCTTTCAGTGTTCTGGATAGATCTCTCAGTGTTCTGCATAGATCTGTCAATGTTCTGGATAGATCTTTCAGTGTTCTGGATAGATCTTTCAGTGTTCTGGATAGATCTTTCAGTGTTCTGGATAGATCTTTCAGTGTTCTGGATAGATCTTTCAGTGTTCTGGATAGATCTGTCAGTGTTCTGGATAGATCTTTCAGTGTGGATGGGTCTCTCTTTCAGTGTTCTGGATAGATCTTTCAGTGTTCTGGATAGATCTTTCAGTGTTCTGGATAGATCTTTCAGTGTTCTGGATAGATCTGTCAGTGTTCTGGATAGATCTTTCAGTGTGGATGGGTCTCTCTTTCAGTGTTCTGGATAGATCTTTCAGTGTTCTGGATAGATCTTTCAGTGTTCTGCATAGATCTGTCAGTGTTCTGGATAGATCTTTCAGTGTGGATGGGTCTCTCTTTCAGTGTTCTGGATAGATCTTTCAGTGTTCTGGATAGATCTTTCAGTGTTCTGGATAGATCTTTCAGTGTTCTGCATAGATCTGTCAGTGTTCTGGATAGATCTTTCAGTGTGGATGGGTCTCTCTTTCAGTGTTCTGGATAGATCTTTCAGTGTTCTGGATAGATCTTTCAGTGTTCTGCATAGATCTGTCAGTGTTCTGGATAGATCTTTCAGTGTGGATGGGTCTCTTTCAGTGTTCTGGATAGATCTTTCAGTGTTCTGGATAGATCTTTCAGTGTTCTGGATGGGTCTCTCTTTCAGTGTTCTGGATAGATCTTTCAGTGTTCTGGATAGATCTTTCAGTGTTCTGGATGGGTCTCTCTTTCAGTGTTCTGGATAGATCTTTCAGTGTTCTGGATAGATCTTTCAGTGTTCTGGATGGGTCTCTCTTTCAGTGTTCTAGATAGATCTTTCAGTGTTCTAGATAGATCTTTCAGTGTTCTGGATAGATCTTTCAGTGTTCTGGATGAGTCTCTCAGTATTCTGGGTGGGTCTCTTAGTGTTCTGGATAGATCTTTCAGTGTTCTGGATGGGTCTCTCAGTGTTCTGGATGGGTCTCTCAGTGTTCTGGATGGGTCTCTTTTTCAATGTTCTGGATGAGTCTCTCTTTCAGTGTTCTGGGTGGGTCTCTCTTTCAGGAACCACACCTTTGCAGATGAGAGGCTGACAAATCATGTTCCTGTGAGCCACTTCTGGGATCAGAGTGAGCCCAGGCTGTTCGTGTGTGAGATCATGCAGGAGGTAACAGGAGCCCAGCCACAGCCCGCAGATAGGAAGGTCCACATCAAGGACAGCGCCAGCCCCACGGTACTGCATGGCTGCGTTTGTGTTTAGAGGCATGGGGACTTTGAATTTGTGGGTTCACAGTGTTGGTGATGAGGTTTATGGGAAAGTTACAGAGAAGTTTGTTCATATGGAGCAGCGTGCCCCCTTTTAGGATGCCTGTGTTGTCTCTCCCCTCTGGGCATACACCAAGAGGCCAGCCCCACCCTCTCTGTCTTGTTTGACTCAGTGTAATACTCTGTTCTCCTCTTAACCAACCCTTTGATGTTAGCATGTTTGTGACTGAGTCACTGAGGCCGCAAGCTGATTCCTCATTGGTTCCACAGCCTGCCATGACCCTCAGTCAAGGACAGTTCCAACTAAAGCATCCTCCTCACCTCCATTAGTGCTCTCTACCCCTGCCATCCCACTCTCCAATCTCTGCAGGGTTTCCTTCTCTCACACCGAGGACTCTGAGGATTCCGTGACCCCCAACCCAGGGCCCAGGGCCCTGACACTTTCCAAGTCTTGTGTCTTGTGGGACACGATGTCTAGCATTCCCTGGGAAAACCCCATAGATTACTGTGATTTTTTCTAAACTACCTCTTTCCAAGAGAATTTATACATAGGGTCCTCACTAAGTCAGTGAAGGCCAGTAGCCCTCTAACTTTAGGGGGCTCATCTCCCTGCCAAAGGAATTTTCCTTTCCAGGATGGTAAGAGTTTGCACCCCCTGAGATTACTAGAAGTGTCCATTCTCTGATATTTTCAGAAACAAATTCAGTCATTGGTTCTGAAACAATGAGCAGTAGAATGTATTGAGGTGGCATCTCCATCTTTGGATTGAAAGAAGCGAAGACATTACCAGAGGAATTTTCTTCAAGATAGAGGGCCTGGTGAGAAGTCTAGACAAGTGACAAAAACATGCACATTGGTCCTGGCCATTTGGCTTAGTGGTAGAGCATCGGCCCAGCATGTGGATGTCCCAGGTTCAATTCCCAGACAGGGCACACAGGAGTAGCGACTATCTGCTCCACACCTCCCCCTCCCCCTTTTCTCTTTCTCTCTCTCTCTCTCTCTCTTCCTCTCCCACAGCCATGGCTCGATTGGTTTGAGTGTATCAGCCCTGGGCACTGAGGGTGGTTGTATGGAGCCTCCGCCTCAGGTGCTAAAAATAGCTTGGTTGCAAGCATGGCCCCAGATAGGCATAGCATTGGCCCCAGACAGGGGTTGCCAGGTGGATACAGGTCGGGGTACATGCAGGAATCTGTCTATCTCTCCTCCTCTCATTTGAAAAAGGAAAAAAAAAACATGCACATTGATCATGAGTTAAAGATGAAGGAGGGTGCATGTGAAGGGGATTCCCAGCAGTTTGAACAGATAGCTCTTTTGGTCTTTTATGAAGATGACGAGAAATCATAAGAATTCACACAGCAAGAAAAGCCTCTGGCACTGCTCAACCTTCTATTGATTTCCTCTTTAGAAGGGGCTGCAGCCTGGTGTTGTGCTCTGAGTCCTATAGGGCAGGATCCTAGAGTCCTTCACCTCTTCCCTTTCTATTCCCTATTCCTCAAAAACAGCAGCAAGAATCTTTTTACTGTTGTTGCTTTGGGTGGTTCTTATTTTTATTTTTTATTTTTAAAGATTTTACTTACTGATTTTTAGAGAAAGGAGAGAAAGGCAGGGTGGGGGCAGTGGAGGGAAGGAGCAGGAAGCATTAACTCATTGCCTCCTGTATGTGCCTTGACCCCGCAATCCTGGGGCTCCGAACCAGCAAGCTCAGCATTCCAAGTCAGTGTTCCATCCACCGCGCCACCGCAGGTCAGGCGTTCTGGGTGGCTTTTAAATCAGCTCAGTGGGAATACTTAGTCTTTGCTACAAAGAAATCAGTCGGTGAGAACAACATAGTGGCTCAATCTGGACGAGGCACACCCTGCCAGAAGATGCGTCAGTTTTTCCGAAGCACAGCAGATGTTGGCGGAGACTGGTGTGGTTGCCATGTGCCCAGAAGGCCCTGGGTTTTCTGTGTCAGAGAGCGCTCACCCTGTTTCATTTGTGTTTTATGCAGATACCTCAGCAATGGAAATGGGAATTAGACACAAAATAGTAAAGTATATTGTCAAAATAAAGAGAGAACACTGTTTTCTTCTCTCTCCCAGGAGGACGTGTTGATTCTGTCCTTCTTCGTTTCCGAGGAGCACGGCTTCTTGCTTCAGGACAGCTTCCCCCTGCCTGCCGCCTACCAGTCTCTTCTGGGAATGGAAGTGCCCCACTATTACTTCACAAGAAAGGTGCGAGTCCCCTGAGCACCGGGTGGCGTCCTCGGGCCCCTCTCCTGGGGGACTCAGGTCTCCAGGCGCTGGAGTCGGGTGCCTCTGTTCCCTGCTCCTTAGACAACGCAGACCATCTCCTCTAATTGGTCCCCTGAAATCCAGCAAATGTGGGGTCTCCTGTGTTAGGAGAATCACGAGGCGTGGATTTATTCTCAAGACAGACATTCCTGTGCTAAGGAGGAGAGTCATGGTGTCACTCGGTGTCTGCCCACTGTGTCCCCTGTGGACACTACATCCTGCAGCTTTCCTGCCTTTTTAAAATTCTAGATGCATTTTTTAAATTACATATTCCTATATCCACTGTAGAAAATTTAGAAGCTACAGATAAAGAAATAAAGACCCAAGATGATGCAAATCTCCATACACCCATTCCCCAGAGATATAGTCACTATGAACTGACCGGCATGTGGCTTTTTTGAGGTTCCTGTACTAACCTACATTTGTGCGTGTTATATACATGTACACACGTGCTCAGGACCCAATGTGGCCACTTTGGACAAGTTACTTGTTTTCCCTGGGACTTGGTCTCCTCAGCTCCATGGCCCCTTCATCTCTGGACGTCCTGTGACAAGCTGCGTGCATGCCTATGGTCCTGAGACTGCTGAGACTGCACGGGTCATGGTACAAGTGATCAAAACGACAAATCTGGGTGCAGTCGGTTCACATGTCCCTAAAAATACCACGATGATGAATAGTGAATGGGTTGACATTTACTTGTGTTTAGTAGAATGATCTTTGTGAAGATTGGAAATATGCTCATGTGACTCCCAAATTCCAGAATCCCTGTGCTCTGCTGATAGGTTTTCTCCGTCCTCAGTCGCTTATTTGAAATAGATTAGTTTCACCAGACTAGCATTTTTCTGAGTTTCATTAGTTACTGATTCTTAAGCATTTCATCTCTCTTTGATTTGAGAACTCAGAAAGTTGTGAGAGACATTTAAGTTCTCTCTAGTGTTTTCCCTTGATGTTTTCACATTATGGGCTTTGATTTCTCCTACACGTTTATTCACTCTTGCTCTCATTTCTTGTCTTCTCTCTGCCACTCTCCTAGTTGAATGTATGATACGGTGTAAAATAGTTGCCCGCTTGTTCTCTGTCACCTTAACTGCTTTTTTCTCATGGTCTTTATTTTAAGCTATAGATAGCTGTGTGACAGTACTTCCCACCTCACCTGTATGCCCTCCTTAACCAGGTTTATCAGGGACATGACACCCATCAGTTCCTCATGGGTAGCAGCACGCCCATGTCAGCTCTCGTCCTGGTCATATGGCATGAACAGGCTGTCACCTGATGTTTGTAGTACAAGAAATAGATTCCTACATTTGCAATATAGGAAGTATTACTAATTTGATTTTAAGGTTCTTGTGATGAATGGCCATAAAGCCTTATATTTCTTTAAATCTGCCCTTCTTCTGATTACTGACCTGTTCTTTCATTCTTTGGCCACGTCCCAGAGGTTTTCATCTGCATACTTGAGAGTCAGCAGCCCTGGGTCCCCAGCAGCCCCACGTGGCCGCTGCAGGTAGCTCAGTCCCTCCCTCTGTACGAGAGCGGGTGCAACGCTGGGGCAGGCGGCAGGCGGAGCAGGGCCCTCGGTTGCTCGTGCTCCTGAGAGAGTTCCCAAGTGTGCACACAGGACAGGGCTCTGATTAGATCATAGCAGGGCTGATGGACATCGGGTCCTGCCTTGTAACTGTTAAACCACCGTAGTCAGCAGGGCCCAGTTGTTTGTTGTACACACAGTCTTCTGAAGGTTTCCCACTCCATACAAAATCAGTCCAAACTTCAACCTTCTGTCTGGTTGTGAACCAGCCTAACACAGCCATGAATCCTGAATTAAGCTGCCCTAGACCTTGGGTTGCCTGAGGGCCTTTGCTTATTGCTTTGCCCTGTGCCTAGAAGGGTCTTGCCATCCACACGTGGGTCTGACACATGCTACCAGTGTCTCAAGGCCCCATTCAAGCACTCCCTGAAGCTGGGGACCACGGGTGAACTTGAGAAGCAACTGTGAGACGGAAGCACTGCTGGAAACTGAGCTGGAGGCAGATGGTGGAGGCCAGCCTTGTAGAAGTCACGGAGTAGCAGCAGATTCAAGGACCAGTGCCGAGGCACTGGGCCCCGGGAGGGGGGATCACGACCCTCCTTTACATGGGGGGGGCGGGGACGTTTGTGCACACCAGAGAAACAGAGTGTGCACAAAGAAAGAAGCAGACAACGCAGAAGACAGCGTGGTACGTGTGGGCTCCAGCCCGGAGGAGAGCGGGTGGGTGAGAGCGGTGTCCAGTGGTCAAGAGGGAAGCCAGTATCTGAGGGGGCTGGTCCTCTCGGCAGGTTGCATGTCAAGGTGCCAGGTATAAGAAGCCTTGGCAGCACACTGAAATCAGGCTCGTGTTCAGACGTTCTTTCTCTCCACACCCATTTGGGGAGCTCTGTGCTAGGCTCACAGAACTTCGCAGAAAAACCCGTGAGGGCACTCCACTCATCCAGGTTATCATTTTGGAAAATTCCACCTGAAATCATGATGGCGTTACTTCATTTTAAGACCTTGCACATGTGTGTGTGTGTGTGACTTGATAGTAAAAACTTTCTAGTTTACTGAAGAAACCTGGGAGGTGGGGGTTTTCACAACCACTTTATAACCGCCGAAAAGCTGATGTTTGGGAATCAGAGGCTGACAAACGAGTTCCTGTGCAGGGACTGCCTTTGCTTATCTGCTCTCTGAAACCAGAGCCAAAAGCTGTGATTTCAAATGAGGAGCGAGTTCTGCCGCATTTGTAGGGGCCTCTTGCTCACTGTCCGCATCGGCCTGCAGAGGGTCCCCATAGCTGACGTATGATGAAGAGGCCTCACGTAGGCATTAGCTTTACATGAACTCACAGGTAACAGAGCCCTTTCTCATTCAGCCTGGAGAAGCAGACAGAGAGGACCGGCTGGATCTGGGGCACCATGGCATCCCCCAGATGGTGGGCAGGAGGCCCCTGCGGGACTTCGTGGGGCTGGAGGACTGTGACAAGCCCACCCGGAATGCCATGCTCAACTTTAGCTTCTTCATCGCTGTCGGAGACATGGACGAAGCTTTCAAATCCATCAAACTCATCAAAAGGTGAGAATTCTGTTCACAGAGGTGTCAAAGGGATGTGCACACTCTTAGAGTACTTTCTCTGCGTCTGTTCCCGGGGACTTCTGGGTGAGACTCTAAGAATCATTAACTCTTCTGTGACTCTGTCCTGCTGTGGTGTTATGATCTTTTCTCCCTCAATGAAGTACCAGTGCTCATACAGGTGCCAGGACGCACCTGGCACGTCGCACTGCAGAGCATTGAGTTTTGGAGTAGCGAGCTGGGCGTAGGGAGCAGGGGAGCCTGGCTCTCCACCTCTGCAGTGCTTGGCGCTTCTTGGGCTGTTATTTGGTTGTTTTAATTCATTTTATAGTGTTCCAGGCAATTCCTACTCAAAAGTTCTGCAGTTTCTAAATATTTGTAATACGCTCTCTCGGGAATAATGGCTACTAACCAAAAAGGGGTTTGATAACAAACACTCAAAACAGTACAGCAAAAACTCAATTAAAATTGCTCTAAACGAGTTCCAATCAAAGGCTACCTAAAAGTAGCTTCCTCTCTGCTCCTGAGAGAATTCAGCAGCTCTTCCCAGGAGCATCTTATGGGTTTTAATCTTGAAAGGGTAGGAAAATTATTAAAGAATGATACTAAAGTGGGAAGAGACATTAAGTTGCCTGGAATGAGGTCCCCCCCATCACCAGGCAGCGATGGTTTCTGTAACACGGAAACACCTTTCAAACTAGCATGTGTCGCTGGTCCCTTGTCTATTTTTAACACAGGCCAAACCTTGTTCCAGTTGGGAGGGCCTTTTCAACACTGGCCATGTGGACAGGAGGGCTCTTAGTTTGGGAAGTGAACCAGGGTGGCCAGATGGCACGGCCCCGCCTTTCCTGGTCACTTTCCATTTACTATAAACACAATCACAGACCATAATCAATCACATGACCAACTTTAAAACTTTAATGAATATTTATATAGTCATATACATATTATTAAAATTATACATCTTAAATATTCCATTATTTTTAAAAAACACATTTATTTTTAGCATATTATTTGGGGGAAAACCCATTGTAGGAAAGAAGCTCAAAGGGAGGAAGCTCAAACCTAAATGTTCCCATGAGCATCCTGGTTGTGGGACAGGAATCTGTTTCTACACTGACTGCTGACTTTATTATAGATGATCAGAATACAAATGCTTTAAATCATTCTCAATTGCTGTATGTTTTTAAAGCACCAACTCCAATCCACCATTTGTTCTGACTCCTGGGGCGATAGAGGCTTTGAATTCCAGACTGGTCATCTCACTTTTCTGGAAGTTTCAAAGCAACAGAGCTAAAGTTTCGTGGGGGTGAGCCTAGTGATAGGGTCTTACCCTGGCTCTGCGTGGCACCCGCCAGCACCCAGTATCGGTTTCCTGGGCCAGAGATCGGCGACAGTGATTCCACTTCCAGGTCACATGAGCTCAAGCAGCGCAGCTATTAGAGGACTGTCCTTATAGGTCGTCAGGCAGTCCTGGTCCCAGGTCCTTGGGACAGGTTTTAAATGTTCTCTCTTCAGCCTGGGGAGTTATGTCCTATTCACCTCTCACAGGGTTAGGAGCTAGGTGGTTTGGAATCCGTGTAGCATTGTGAAGGCATAGCCCACTGAGCATTTGGCTAAAGATAGGCTAAATATTTTATAGGGAAAAAAGTGACGCTATCTCTGAATTTCTTCAAACAAATAGACTCTTCCCCTCTTACTCTGCTAATTGTGGGCCTGCCACTGTGGCCACAGTGTGCAGAGTCTGGGAACATGTGCTTCTGAGGCTCAGCTGACTAGAAACATGAATAAGGGCAGGAGTACCCCAAAGTTACACTCCCACCAGATCCTTAAAAATGTCTCAACCCTTCTGTTACTGCTAGCCCCAAAAATCACAAAAAATAGACCAAATACTTTATACCACATGGCAGTGTCGGTAGATGCAACACACATTTTAGACAGTGGTAAGAGGTTTGCATTTTATTTTAACTTAGAAAAATAATCAGGCACAAACAGACATTACTAACTCCATCCTGTCCTAAAGCTGTAACCATCTAATTATAAATTCTGAGCCACTCGAGGAAGATCACAGCCATTTCCAGAAAACCTCCCGGATGTTCTGCTTTACCAAAGAGAAGGTGGCCTCTGGTGCCCCTCTCAGCAGACACAGAATAAATTAACCCCAGACCAGGGTGCTGAGCAAGGCAGCTGCCCCTCCTCAGGCGCATCTCAGGTGCTGGTCTCCTCCTTGCGACGTGTGAGTGTGAAGCCAGGTTGTGAGTGTGTCAGGAGGCTTGCACAGATGATATATAGTCATATAATATATTTATATAAACATAGTAAACATACCTGTGTATCGTACATATGCATATATAAGAAACCATACGAATCGACCACCTCCACGCAGGCAGTCCTTTGGTTTCTGAACTGTCCCGTGACCGTGGATCAAGTTCCAAGCAGGGCCCCGTCCTGGCAACCCTCAGCATGGTGACTCCACATAGTCATTGTCTAGCCCACGTCGAAACCGAGCAGTCAGGGAGCGACTGATGACGATCACTCGGGGCGCCATGCAGTCCTCTCTCCTGTGAAGAATGTTCCAGATGAGCATGGCAGCTGCCAGGGTGGCCAGGAGGCAGGCGCCAATGTTTAGGTAGCAAGACCAGGACAGACTGGTGTAGGGGCCGATTCTGTAGAACGTCACCAGCCCAATGACCAGGACAAAACCTGTAAATGAAAAACAAGTACAGGGGTCCTCGGGTTACAACACAGTTCCGTTCCTACAACAGTGTGTACCTGAATTTTGGTGTAAGTCGAAATATACCCTAACCTACGTCACTTAACTGTCCTAACACAGTTGTAAAATTATAATCTAAAACATAAAAACACAACTAAGCCACAGAAAAAGGAAAAGGACATAAATATACTGTACTGCAGTGGTCCCCAACCTTTTTTGGGCCATGGACCGGTTTAATGTCAGAAAATATTTTCACGGACCAGCCTTTAGGGTGGGACGGATAAATGTATCACGTGACCGAGACAAGTGTCAAGAGTGAGTCTTAGACAGATGTAACAGAGGGAATCTGGTCATTTTTTAAAAATAAAACATCGTTCAGACTTAAATATAAATAAAATGGAAATAATGTAAGTTATTTATCCTTTCTCTGTGGACCAGTACCAAATGGCCCACGGTGGTACCAGTCCGTGGCCCAGGGATTGGGGACCACTGCTGTACTGTACACTGTATTGTAGTAACAGAAAAAAAAGAGTGTAAAAAGAATTACGTTAATGGCGTAAGTCGAAACACATCTCAATTTTTTAAAGTGTTTATGGGAACAAGTGTCATAAACTCAAAATGTCCTATGTCAAGACTGTCATAACCCACAGACCCCTGTATTGAGAAAGCCATACTCAGGGCCAGGAAAAGGCCTGCAGACCCCCAGCCTGGAGCCAAAACAGAACAACAGCTTTGCTTCTTCCCCGCCCTTCCGTGCCCCTGGGTTGGTGATGAGCCTGATTCAGAGCCTGCATTTCGGTGCTAAGCTGCTCTGGGTTAGGCCCCTGTGGGTTTATGTGGCCTTTGAGCCTGGGAGCTGAGGGGTGAGAGGGTGCCGTGTGTGTCCACTAAATCCTGACACCGGGTAATTTCTAGGGGCTTAGAAGAAAGCAGTCTGGTCCAGGCCCTGGCCAGGTAGTTCAGTTGGTTTAGAGTGTCATCCTGATATGCCAAGGTTGTGGGTTTAATTCCCAGTCAGCGCCCACACAAGAATCAACCAATGAATGCATAAGTAAATGGAAGAACAATCGATGTCTTTCTCTCTTTCCCCTTCCTCCCTCTCTAAAAGCAATAAATTTAAAAAAAAATTTTTTTTTAAAGCAGTCTGATCCCATGTGCTCTTCCTGGGATCCTCGAGGTGTCAGGCTGCATCCTTGGTGGACGCCCCATGAGGGTGACACTGACATGGCCTTCCCTCACCCCAGACAAACCCAGAGGAACTTTGTATGCTGTCCTTTCTGACTTTTATTAATACTTAATTTGATCAAAGTGAAAGCAATCATAGGAATTTTCTAAGTCTGGTTTAGAAACAACCCAGACTGATGTTAACTTATTCCAAATTCCTGTTTTTAAGGGTTTTCTTATTCTTAGCATTGCTTCTAAAGGAAATAGAGATTTTCTTTCAAAACGCAAGTTGGGCCAGAGCCTGCACACTTAGTGAGGGGGGCAGAAACCAGGACTGGAGATGTGTCCGGGACGGCCGGCACATTTTGGTTTCTCCTTTCACTTCTACATTATTATAATTATTATTATTATTATTAATTTTAGAGAGGAGAGAGAGAGAGAGAGAAGGGGGAGGAGCAGGAAGCATCAACTCGCATATGTGCCTTGACCAGGCAAGCCCAGGGTTTCGAACCGACAACGTCAGCACTCCAGGTCAATGCTTTATCCGCTGTGCCACCACAGGCCAGGCTCCTCTCACTTCTAAATGAATGCTTCCAGTTCTAGAATCACCCTCTTGCCCCATGCCCCCCTTCCCCCTGCTTATTTTCCCGCTGTACCTTCCTCTCTCCAAACTCTGACAGCGGAGGAGGAGAGGGGCCATGCCAGGACTGTGGCCAGTCCTCCGCGGATGGCGCTCCTCCAGGCTTGTTCACATTAGTTCATAGCTAATAGCACACATCATTACTGCAATGGTTTTATCCTTAAGGAGCTCCAAAGACTTGACTTTCTTCGTTTTTACAATAAGAAGGCCAGGCTTAGCACCCAGGATCCGGTGCCTAGGATAGCAGGGCACTGATGTGTAAGAGAGGTCAGGGAGGGAGGAGAGGCCAGCACTCTTCTGCACTGGAAGAGGCTGGTCCTCGTGGCCCTGCCCGTCCTTGTCCCCTAAGATTGTCACACTGCTCAGCTGGGAGGGGCTGGCTGAGGCGGAGGAAACTGGAGGGAGGCTAGGGGGCTGCGCAGAGCCATTGCCAGCTGGGGAGAGAGGAAAGCAGGCAGAAGCAGAGCCTGGGCGGCCCGGGGAGCCCCACCTTCTCCACCGGCACCGCAGCCTCTGGTGTGCTGACCTGAGGGGGTCTATTTCTTAGAAACAGAAGTGCCTGATGAAGATGTAGGCTCTCTGTAACCCAGAAAGATCCAGATGGGACTCTGTGGTCCCTCTTAGACTTGTGTACGTTCCCTGCCCTACATTCTGGCCAATCTGCTGCTGCTGCTGCGACCTGCCCGCCTGCCCCGCACTGGGATAGCCACACATCTGTTTGCGCTGGTCCCTCCACTCCCCACGCTTCCTCCACTTTCCTCAGCAGACCACATCGTGTGTGGCCGGTGTGGCCCCAGAGCAGAGGGCAGCAGCGACGCCAGCTGCCGTTCCTGCTAGCTATGTTCCGAGTCAGTGCTGGGGTGGGGTGTGGGACAGGCTTGAGTTTTCTAAAAACACAGGCATCGTGGTCACATCATCACTGTACCTTCTACAAAGTATGAATGAAACATTCATACACCTCGGTCATGTCCTATCTAAACAATCGTAACAGTGACTAATCTCTATTTTGATTCTCAACATACTTTGTGGAGCTTTTTATACATGAAAAGCTTTTGGATACTTCCTTTCTGTTAAAAATGACGAGTTCTGTCTGTCATACACAATGACAAAAAGAAACTTCTATCATTTCTCTCCCAGGGAAAGGTACATCCTCTGCTCACGATTTTATGGCACCAAGTTCTGCATTGATGGGGAAAGGGACTGTAGCCTGTTTTGTGTGTAATGAGACTGTAAATACTTCATGTGTCCTCATTTTTACTATTTCTTTGGGCTTTTTTTTTGTCACCCAAGGGAGTTTGTTATGCCTGGTTTCAACAAGACTCAGAAGGATGGGGCAGGATAGGAACTTCAGAAGAGAAAGTTAAGATGCCAGCTTATGTCAGAGGTGAGAGGAGCCAGGGCCTGGCTGAAGGGGCGTACAGCAAGGCTGGCGGGAGTCCCCAGGGTGGGCAGGATCAAGACTAACTCGGTCAGGAGGAGTTTAGCCAAGAGCAGAAGCTGGTTTGCATTAGTCACCCACCCTGAGGCAGGACACAGACACTTACCTTCTGCTATGGTTGAAACCTGTTTTCTCCCTTCATTTATTTTTATTTTTTTGAGAGAGGCAAGGAGAGATAGACAGGAGCATGGAGCTACTCCTGTATGTGTCCTGTCTGGGGAATCAAACCAGCAACCCCTGCACTCCGGGACAACGCTCCTTTTTTTCTTTTTTGAGAGAGAGACAGGAAGGGAGAGAGAGATGAGAAGCATTAGCTCATAGCTGCAGCACTTTAGTTTATTTATTGTTTCTTATATGTACATGCCGTGACTGGGGGGTGGGTCTCAAGCTGAGCCAGTGACCCCTTGTTCAAACCAGCAACCTTTGGGCTCAAGCAAGTGACCATGGGGTCATGTCGATGATCCCACACTCAAGCTGGCGGCCCCACACTCAAGCTGGCGGCCCCTTGCTCAAGCTGGTGGCCCCACACGCAAACTGGTAAGCCTACGCTCAAGCGGAATGAGCCTGTGCTCAAGCCAATGATCTCAGGGTTTCGACCTAGGACTTCAGCATCCCAGGCTGATACCCTATCCACTGTGCCACCACTGATCAGGCTTTTCTCCCTTTTTAAACTAAGTTTCCTTTTGTGTGTGTTATAAGAATATTTTAAAATCTATTATGTGGGCCCTGGCCGGTTGGCTCAGTGGTAAAGCGTCGGCCTGGCGTGCAGAAGTCCCGGGTTCAATTCCTGGCCAGGGCACACAGGAGAAGCGCCCATCTGCTTCTCCACCCCTCTCCCTCTCCTTCCTCTCTGTCTCTCTCTTCCCCTCCCGCAGCCGAGGCTCCATTGGAGCAAAGATGGCCCGGGCGCTGGGGATGGCTCCTTGGCCTCTGCCCCAGGCGCTGGAGTGGCTCTGGTCGCAACAGAGCGACGCCCTGGAGGGGCAGAGCATCGCCCCCTGGTGGGCAGAGCGTCGCCCCCTGGTGGGCGTGCCAGGTGGATCCCCGTCGGGCGCATGCGGGAGTCTGTCTGACTGTCTCTCCCCGTTTCTCGCTTCAGAGAAAAAAAAAACAAAAACTAAAATCTATTATGTGGCTTCAGCTCCAATTCTACAGCATCATTCACCAAAATAGAACAGTGTGAAAGAACTGGTCCTCCCTGTGGCCTCCAGGGCAACCCCTTCCACAGCTCAGTTTTCTGCCTTGAGGTTGGCTTATAGCACTGAAAGACAGAGGACTGCCTGGACTGTAGGGGCGCAGTGGGTAAAGCATCGACCTGGAATGCTGAGGTCTCCGGTTCAAATCCCCAGGTTTGCCTGTTCCAGGCACATATGAAAACCAATCAGTGAGCAACTAAAGTGAAGCAACTGTGTGTTGATACTTCTCACTCCATCCCCTGCTCCTCTCTGTAAAATCAGTAAATAGAATCTTTATTTTTCTTCTTTTTCCAAGTGAGAAGGGAGATAGAGAGATTCCCAAATAAATACTCCCCAACTGGGTCCACCTGGTGACCCCTGTTTGGGGCTAATGCTATGCCCATCTGGGACCATGCTTGCAACCAAGCTATTTTTAGCACCTGAGGCAGAGGCTCCACAGAGCTATCCTCAGTGCCTGGGGCTGATGCAGTCTAATCAATTGAGCTGTGGCTGTGGGAGGGGAAGGGAGAGAGAAAGAGAAAGGGAAGGAGGTGGTGTGGGGAAGCAGGTGGTCACTTCTATGTGCCTCGACCAGTAATCGAACCTGGGACGTTCACACCCCAGGCCAACGCTCTACCACTGAACCAACTGGCCAGGGCCAGGGCCAAAAAATAAAATCTTCAAAATTAATTAAATAAATACAGAGGACCTTGAATTTTGTAGCAAGAGAAACTTGTGAATCATGAGAACTAGATTGAAAGAAGTAACCCTAAAAAGGAAAGGACTAAAATGCACCCACTCACCAGACTGGCAGAATTAGAAAGAGAGGAAACAGCAAGTGTTGGCACAGGCTTGAGGCAGAGTGGACCCTCCCTCACTGAGGAGGAGCTCAGGACAGCACAGGGTTGCTCTAGGCTCCACGATCCCACTCCCAGGGTTACACCTGAGCGAAACGCCTGCTCACAGGAAATATGACCAGGCCCCCAGTCAGCAGTGTCTGAAACGCGTGTCCACAGGAGACGGTGTTCTGTGGGCAGCCAGCAGCAGTCAAGCGGCAGGTGCCAGGGTGAGCCGCAGGAACAGTGGTGCCCAAGAGGGAGTCACAGGGCGTAGCTCTGTCACATGTGTTCCTCTGTGTGTGGTTCACACAGGCTCAGCTGTCAGGCTGCTTTTTAGGAAAACTTGGAGAGGGAATAAAAGTATAAAAATCAGGGAGTGGCCAACACACAAGTATAGGACAGTGGTTACCTCCAGGGGAAGAGAGGGCACAACAGGAAGGGCACCCCGGGGCTTCTCAGTCACCTCATGACTTCAGCATGACACACATGTTTTGTTGAGTCCTTTGCATACATATTTCACAAAATGTAAAATATTTAGAATATTTTAGAACTGCAACTAATTTTAGATTCTTCAATTAGCAAGCACCTCCTGAAATCTGTCATGACACTGGCCATCGGCCTCTACTTTTCATCTTTTCATGGCTCTGCCAGTCAGTTTTGTAGTGGATTTTTTTTTCTTCTTTTCTAAGATAGATAGGGGAGACAGACTCCTGCATGCACCCTGATGGGGATCCACCCAGCAGCCACCATCAGGGGCCACGCTTGCATGCAACCGAGCTATTTTCACTGCCTGACACAGAGGCTCCATGGAGCCATCTTCAGCACTCAGGGCCAGTGCACTCAAACCAATCAGAAGGGAAGAGAGAGAGAAGGGGAGGGGGAGGGGTGGAGAAGCAGATGGTTACTTCTGTGTGCCCTGACCAGCAATCGAAACCTGGGACATCTGCATGCTGGGCCGATGCTCTACCACTGAACCAACCTTCCAGGGCCACGGATTTTTAAAATTTTTTATTTATTCATTTAAGTGACAGTGGAAGGGAGGGAGAAACAGGAACATCGATCTGTTCCTCTGTGTGCCCTGACCTGGGATCGAACCAGCAACCTCTGCACTTTGGGACAACGCTGTAACCAACCGACCTAGCTGACCAGGGCTGTAGCGGATATTCATGCGTCTGACATGCTGCACCGCCAGCTGTGTAAGACACACATCATGTGCCCCGTGCCCCTCACACACAACATGCCCTGGGGCGTTTGTTGCCCTAGGACGCACCTCAGCCTGGCTCCGCCTGCCTCCGAGCTCCTCTCCCTCTCATGGCTTCCCTGTCTCTGTCACTTGGGCCTCTCTGTGCCTCTGAGATGCCAAGTTCCGCCCTCTCCAGGACTCGCCTGGTGCTGCTGTCCCTGTGCTCCGTCAGCTCTGAGGAGGAGGGCTGCTTTCAGTCCTCCCGACCGTGACCCCCCAGCACTCTCCAGCTGTCACCCCTGCAGCTGGCGTGTGGCCCAACCATTGACCTTGGCTTCTCAGAGAGTCGCCCAGTTTGAGACAAATCAAAAGAGATCCAGGAATGCAGAGTAGACTGGTGTGACCACTAGGAAAGGAGACGTGATGAATAACAGCCTACACAGGTCCTCTGAGCTTCTTTTTTAGTTTTTTTTTTTTTTTGTATTTTTTTTTTTTCTGAAGCTGGAAACAGGGAGAGACAGTCAGACAGACTCCCGCATGCGCCCGACCGGGATCCACCCGGCACGCCCACCAAGGGCGACGCTCTGCCCACCAGGGGGCGATGCTCTGCCCCTCCGGGGTGTCGCTCTGCCGTGACCAGAGCCACTCTAGCGCCTGGGGCAGAGGCCAAGGAGCCATCCCCAGCGCCCAGGCCACCCTTGCTCCAATGGAGCCTCTGCTGCGGGAGGGGAAGAGAGAGACAGAGAGGAAGGAGGGGGTGGGGGTGGAGAAGCAAATGGGCGCTTCTCCTGTGTGCCCTGGCCGGGAATCGAACCCGGGTCCCCCGCACGCCAGGCCGACGCTCTACCGCTGAGCCAACCGGCCAGGGCCCTTTTTTAGTTTTTATACTATATTACCATAAGGAAATAATTAAAATTGTAACCTACTTTGCCATCTTGGCCAGAAGCTCTTCTAAGAGGGACAGGACTCCATTAGCCATGACTGAGTAGATGTCACTCAGCATGGAGCTAGGGCTGCTCATCTGGCACCTTGTATTAGTTAACATGCAGTATGTTCAGCCTGACCAGGTGGTGGCACAGTGGATGGAGCCTCGGACTGGGATGCGGAGGACCCAGGTTTAAAACCCCGAGGTCGCCAGCTTGAGTGCGGGCTCATCTGGCTTGAGCAAAAGCTCACCAGCTTAAGCCCAAGGTCGCTGGCTTGAGCAAGAGGTTACCCTGTCTGCTGTAGCCCCCCCCCCCCCCATCAAGGCATATATGAGGAAGCAATCAATGAACAACTAAGTGGCCGCAACAAAGAATTGATGCTGCCTGACCAGGCGGTGGCACAGTGGATAGAGCGTCGGACTAGGATGCAGAGGACCCAGGTTCGAGATCCCGAGGCCGCCAGCTTGAGCGCGGGCTCGTCTGGTTTGAGCAAAATTCCACCAGCTTGAGCCCAAGGTCGCTGGCTCCAGCAAGGGGTTACTCGGTCTGCTGAAGGCCCGCCGTCAAGGCACATATGAGAAAGCAATCAATGAACAACTACGGTGTTGCAACGTGCAATGAAAAACTAATGATTGATGCTTCTCATCTCTCCGTTCCTGTCTGTCTGTCCCTGTCTATCCCTCTCTCTGACACACTCTCTGTCTCTGTAAAAAAAATAATAAATAATAATAATAATTTTAAAAATAATAAAAAATAAATTAAAAAAAAGAATTGATGCTTCTCATCTCTCTCCCTTCCTGTCTGTCTGTCCTATCAGTCTCTCTTTCTCTGTCTCTCTCTGTCCCTGTCACACAAAAAGCAAAACAAAAACATGCAGTATATTCAGCAAACCAATGAGATTCCACTCAAGCATGCTCGGGGTGGGGGCAGGGGTTGCTAAGGCTCGATTTATTTGTCTTTGGGGAACTGGCATTTTTCTTCAGGGCATAAAGATAAAATTAATCACTACAGTGTGGTCTGCCACATAAGAGAAGCATTTAGGACACATGGTATGGGAGTGAGGAGATGGCGCTCTCTGCCAGAGAGAAGGATGGCAGCTGGGCAAGCCCTCCCAGAGAGCAGCGTTAGGCTAGGCCTGTGACACCAGGAGACCAGCGTGGGGGGAGAGCTCTTGGAACGCCAAGCAGTGAAAATACTATGTCATGGAACATTCTACGGACTGTGTGGGTAGAGCATCCACTGGCTCCAATCCCTGGGCAGTGCCAGGCACTCTCCCTGGGCTGAGTGGCAAGACCGGGACGCTGTCTTGTGTCCACATTCATATGTTCCAGTATCTTAGGGCCACTCAACTGTAGTCACTTCTTAAGAGCACTGTCGTAGGTTTTTGAAAATAGAGTAACCGCCTATGATTTTATAACTACTGGAATCTGTTTATTACTTCCTCCCTATGTTTAGCCTACAAGGTACACAAACTAGGTTTCAGAGTGTCTGTTTTTTCCATTACAAGATGAAAGAACATTTAGGGGGTGGATAATTGAATCAAGAAGTATGAATTCACATATACATAGACACCCTAGGCATAGCTACCTCATCCCCAAAACACAAGCAGGGAAGCGATAAAGAGGGTGGGTCAGGACCACCACAGAGCCTGACAGAGGCTTTTACAGAGTGAAAATGAAGGAGCATGCGCCGTCCTGTTTCATTTGTCTTGCAAACTGTTGAAAATCCAACAGGGAGCAGCCCTAGGGTGTTTCCGCACAGGTGCGAGGGCTCACTTGGTAGCCGGCGCAATTCAGAGGCTGCACCTTAATCCACCCCACCCCACCCCACCCCCCATGCGAGGAGAAGTAAAAAGGAAAAGTCTGGTTCCATACCCTCGTGTGGGAAAAGGTTAACAAAATTTGCATTTACGTGACTTATTCTGTGTAAAGATCAGTGTTGGCTTTCGCTTTTAGTTCAAGATATAGGCCGAGACGAGTTTTCCTTCCCTAACATTAAAAAAATACAGTTAGCAAAACCGTCTCCTGCCCAAGGAAGATGCAGAGAACCACCTGAAGCAGTGGGCACAGGCACTGTGCTGGGGAGAGCCTGGGCCACAGGGTGGCTGTCGTGGCAGGGCTGGTGCAGGGACACTTGCCCTCTGCCTTGTCCAGGCACGGCTGTTAGAGAGCGTCTGCCGGCTCCAGTGGTTGATAATCGTCCAGCCCTGCCCTGGCCAGCAGGGGCTGTAGACACTGAACAGACACAGGAAGCGTGGGATCTTTTATGGGTACCACGTGTCAGCAGTAAGGAGCCACAAAGACATGGGAAGGCAGGGGCCATGCGGGCCCACTGCCTCACTGTGCGCCTCTAGCCTCGGCCCTAACACTGGTCGTTCACCACCGTGGGCAGACATTCTTCTGAAATCAAACTAGCCTCTTACTTTCATAGCATTCTCTGGCTGAGGGGACAGGAGTGGTGTTGAGCTAGGTATGGGGCTACACTAGCCTCAGCCTCAGATTTTCCAATTCTGTCCCAGCCTGATGGGGGGACCCCTCCCTCCTCAGAGTTGTCCCTGGAAGACTTTTCTCCCAAGATATTTCAGTGACGTTAATGTTTGTCCAGAAACAAATCTAAGCGGAGAATTTTAGCAAACACGTCACATTCTGCACATGGAGGTGGTTCCATCCTCATGAATTTATGTTTCCAAAGCCAGCAGCCCCTTCCTGTAAGCCGGCCTCCCAGTGGGCAGTGTGATTCACAGCGCAGCCTGCACAGCGCCCTTTCCTTTCCCTTCCTTCCTGCCTGCTTCCTAGGGTGTCAGTGTCTGTCATGGGGCCTTCCTTTCGAATGACTGTCAGCACACGCAGGTGGCATAAGTGGAAACCGTGAGGCCGGCCCCGGGCTCTTCACACAGCACACCTGCCTCAGCGTGCGCAGCAGCCGAACTGGCAGAGCAGGCACTGGCGACTTAGAGCCAGTGGGACAGCTTCTAGAGAGAGTATTTACGGAGCAAACTAATGGGTCCGCTCAAGGCACAGCTGTGTTTGGGATCCTCGAACAGTGCGAGCAGAAAAACAATGGTGATCCAGTGTTTCTCCCAGAGAGAGGGATTCTGGAAAAAGAAAAGGCTAAAGGTGGTATGATGGATATGATCACATACTCCGTGGGAGCCAGCACTCCAAAGTGTGGCCTGACGCACCAGCACTCCACGGAGAAAATGGAGAAGGAAGAAGTGAGAGGGTGGTTGGGATGTTGCTGAGGCCTGGAATGTCGGAAAAGAAAATTACCCAGACAACGCAATGTACCGGTTTACTGGAAAAAAACAAAAACCTGAATAGTCCTAGGAGAAGGTCCGTGAGTCGAAGAAAACAGCAGAATCCACCAGCTCCTGAGATGTCAAAACTGCTCTTTGAGGACTGATAAAATCGGGATTCTCCGGCAGGGAGTAGGTGCCCTTTGTGCTTCTGTACGTTTTGCCATCATAAGAAAAACTCTAACGATTTCCAGAAATGGAAAATGGAAGCCAGCAGACGTGAAGCCACATGAGGCTGTAAAGCGACTTGTGACCAGGTTCCACAGTCAGCTCCCCCTTAGTCATGGTGCGTGAGCTGGAGAGGCGAGAGAGGGAGGGCACCCCAGAGCCGGTGCCAGAGGCGGTCACGTGCTCCTGGTGACCATCAGCTTCCGAGCCTGCGTGCAGGGAAGAACGCAGTTTGCAGGTGGCCCTGGGCTCTCTGAAGTGCCAGGCTTTGGGAATTAGGTACAAGTGGCTAGAGACAGACAAGTGCAGGTTCCCTTCTTTGGAAGAAAAGCAGGAGGACCCGGCCCCTGGGCAGCTCCATAAAGCAGCTGAGGAATTGTGGGAGAATGTTCCAGGGAGAGCCCAAGTTATGAAGGCCGTTCAAAATGAAACATAGAATAGCCAACTTCTGCAAAAATGGTTGTACATTTATACTTTAACTGCCCCATTTCATTGTGGCTATTGTACTTTGAGGAAAACTTGGAGTCCGGGGCCACCCACATTATTGACGAGGAGGCTAGACTAAGACTTCTGCAGAGATGGAGAGTGAGCGTTACTTATGATGAGAGTTGATAAATCATAAACTAGGACAAATAACAAATATTAGAACAAGAAATCCAGGGATGCCTGAGAGCGAGAACCACATGCTTCAGGAGTAACTCACTGTGATAGGTATGCAGCCAGCAGACCTGTAGCCTCTGTTCAGAGGGAGGCAGACCACCTGGGCTAAAAGCCCCACATTGGGACATTGTGAAGGGGACTGTGTTTTTTTATCATAATGTCCCTGGGTCATGGGTGTCGCCTGGGACACCATTTCTAGGGCCCTTGTTGCAGTGCTAGGGAATCTTTTTACTTCTATACCAGCATTTTCCAAAAAGGATTGGAGGTGGCATATATACAGACCTTAACGATCAGTGTGGCCAAGAGAGGAAGGCGTAGGGGAGGGAGCAGATGAGAAGCGTGGTCTCAGGTCCCCCATCACATGACCCCATCCTGTTTTCAGGTGAGACATTGGCTCCCAAGATGAGGGGGAGGGCCTGTAAGCCCATGGCTTCAGTAGTGGGGGTGCATAGGTCGTCAGCCCCAGGGAGGGCACCAGCAGGCACTAAGAGGGGACAGTGAGCCATGAGGGACACCAGCTGTGTCGCTGGCCTGATTGAACATGTGCGGCCATAGGGCTCTCAGGCTGGACTCCAACAGGTAGTGCACTGCCCAGAGGCTTAGTGATGGCCAAGGAGTTTCCCTTCAAAGACTTAAGTACAGAGCTAGATCATCCATCCCACCTAAATATGTCAGCCTTGGACCACATGTCATAGTCAGTCCTGCATGGCCAACAGTGAGGGCCCAGGGGCCTCTGGGAGCACCTGGCAGGCTGCGGGAAGGTCACACTTAGGAAATTTTAGAGCCCCCCCCCCCCAGCATTCTGCCCAGGATAGCTGCCCATGGAATGAGCCAGAGGAGCACCTGGCGGGGCTCTGGCAGTCACAGTGAGCTCGGGGAGCCCCAAGTCCTGAGAAGGAGCACGGACGTTATGTCTGGACCAGTGAACACTTCAGTGTGGTGTTGCCCAGCAGGACTAGGGAAGTCAGGATGATGGTAGCAGTGAGCCGGAGGGCACCTGCAGGCCGCGGTATCTTTTCCTGCTGTCCAGAGAGCACAGGGATGAAGGGGCTTACCCAGAGCCGGCAGCCTGCTCCAGGGCCTGCTCCACCCAGACACCCGTGGGAAGGCTCAGCTGCTCTCAGGAAACCTGAGGTGCCCACCAAGCTGCACTGCCTGCAAAGTGCACCTGGCTTTCTCCCCTGCTCCAGGTGTCTGCCACGAGTCCTTGGCACCTGCAGTTACCAGAGGCTGGGAAAGACCTTTCGCCTTTCATAGGTGGCGTCCTCTGACCTCCATCAACCCCCACCCACCCATTCGGCACTACTTTCCCTGCCTTGACTGCGCCTTTCTGCGCACATCAGTGGGAGCAGGCATGCAGTAACAGAGGAGGAGGAGGCAGGAGAGGCGAGGATAAAGCAAAGGTCTGTGGAGGGAAGCAGATCGAAGCTCGTGAGCGTGTGAGGCCATGGGGAGGGAATGTTTATGCGAGGCGAGGCCCAGGCACTGTCGCTGCTGCCTCCAGGGCTGGGGTGCCAGCAGCCCCCATACAGAAAGTTGTCATTACAGACCCTCCTTGAACTTCTTCCGCGTCATATCCTAAGGGGCATGTGGCTGTGGCCTGGCTGCTCTGAGCCCTCCAGACAGGCCTGAGCACTCTGGCACTGGGCTCCCGACAGGTCAAGTGAAAGGCCTTAAGAGGCCTCAGAGGAGGAAAAAGAGAGGAAAGCCTAATGGCTGGTGTCTGCTGTGTACCAGTCACAATAGAAATAACCAATGGGGGGGGGGATACAGTGGCCAAGGGGACAGTGCAGAGCCACTCTGTGGTGACCGCCCCCATCTCATCAGCTGCTGCGGACCACCTGCCTGCCAAGGGCCTGTCACATACCCCGCAGCGCACAGATGAATTGGGGCGCCTCAGGCCTGAGTCTTAAGCTGGCAGAGTGCTTTCACCACAGGGAAAATGCAGGGTTTTCCAAGTGTGTTCAGCTTTAATTTACCTTTAAGGTAAATTAAAATTCCACTTGAAAAATTCTGCAAATCGGGAACTTGCATATAGCGGCCTGATCACAATAGAGCAAACCAGGTGAGATGGTCGATGTTTCACAAGTCTTTGACCTCTGAAAATGGCCGCTTCCTAGGGTGCCCCGATGTCATGGTGACAGGGCCCTTTGGAGCCACAGCTCTGAGGAGCACAGACTGTCCTTCTCCAGACCTGGGCCAGGCCTCGTGTACGTGTGGATTGTGCCAGAAATGGCTGAGGAATGAATGGGCAAGTGAGCAGATGCCGCCGTGCCAGGGCGCCCTCCCGTCAGCAGGCCACTGGCCCTGCCGGCTCCAGCTCTCCCCAGCCCCGGCCAACACCACATGCCTTTCCTTTCCTCCTTCTCTCCCCCTGCCCACCCTCCGGCCCAGGCTTGAGGGACTCAAGGTTGGCTTGCGTAACAGGTACTAGCAGGCATTTCCCCCTCCTGGGACAGGATATCCTGGCGCCCTTCAGTCTCTCCTGCACTGTTTAAAACAGACCGGAGCACAGGAAAAAACCGAACTCTAAAATTAGCAGCATGATAGAAGAAAGGCACATAGCTGCGTTCTGTACTGTTTGTCAATGAAACAAGTCTAAACAGGGCCAAATGCATTTCCTTTTTGGGCAAAACAGACCTGTTGGGAGTAATGATCAGCCACCAAGGGGAGAGGCGACCTGTGAAGGCGAGAGGAACCAGCCGGAGGGCTGTGGCTGCCCCTCGGTGCTTCTGGCTTTTTCCATCAGCCTCTGCCTGTCTGTTTTTTTCAATAAAGCCTGGTCCAGCCTTTCCAGAGGTTGTGCTGGCCTGGAACTACTCAGGAGACGGGCACAGTACGCCCTGCACCCCCCTTGCCAGGACCAGCCCCCAAATGTCCTGTAGCCGCCCACCTCCTGCCAGAGTGGCTGCGAGACAGCTTGACTTTCTTTAATGGGGCTTACCGCCCTTTTGAGTATTTTTTAAATGTTATTGTAAACAACACTATCTTGTTCTAAAATAAGAGTTTGCAGGAAATAAGATGTCAGTTTCACACCAAACCCACCATATTTCTCCTAATAATTCTAACTAAGTGTTTCAAAGGAATTTCTTAAGAAATGTAATGACTAATTTGATCATCCTGCTAGGAGTTATTTTCAGATCAGGAAATGTTACTTTCATTTCCTTAATGCAACTAAAATATCTGTTTTTAATCTAGCTTTTCCAATCACATTTTGAAATCTTCCATTTCCTTCTTGAAGGGATGGAATTTCAGATAACCCCACATGATGCAGACAGGTTGGCTCACTGAGGCGAAGAAACCAGTTCTTTTTAATGGTTCTAAGGTTAGCAAAGGGCAAATGGGTACTTTTCCTGATTCACTTGGGTTTTTACCCAGTCATGGAGGAGGCGTGGAGGCGGAAGCGTTAGAGACCCCATCCCGCCTGCCTCGTTAGTTCTCAGAATCAGTCCAGTGGGGGGCAGCCTTCACCCGTGCTTTACAGTTGGGTAAACTGAGATATGAATTGGGTCACATGAATAATAAGTGACGGAGCCACGATGCAACCTGTCCCCTTCACAGCAAACCCTGCGCTCCGCTCTGGTCGGCCCTCAGTTACCCCTGCTGCGTCTGGCCCAGGCCATGGGGAAGTGACCGGCCCACTACCACACCTCCTCCCATTCACCGGGCACAAGAGGGCCTTCTTGAGTCCCACCCAGGCACTTTCCAACGCGCAACACCTGCCAGTCTGTCAGCCTCGTTCTGGAAATTACTTCTCCAGAAAGATAAGGACTGGGATCCATTATTCCTGGAATGATTCACTTCAGACTTCCTGCTGTTTCTTCTAGTGGGTTTGATGGAACCGTACCTTTAACCCTGGGACATGCTGCCATTCTCCACAGAACACGTCAGCTACTAGTGCCCCCATACCCTGGCCACTTCATTACACTCGGTCCCCATGGGACCGACTCTTCCCCAGCAGATAGTGGAAAACCTGAACTAACCCAGGTTTTCACGATTGTTAACCCTGAGCCGGCAAAAGGAGCAGAGACCCAGGGAACCCGGCGGAGCAGCCCCCACGGTGCCTCCCTGGCCACCATGGAGCCTCCCTGAGCAGTCCCACTCGTCATTTACCATGATAGCAGCCTCTCGCCCTTTCAGGACTACAAGGTGTGCGCATGCCCAGCCCCGTCTCACCCTCCAGTTACCCCCAGAGGCCTGGTGGCTCATCCCTGACGGCTGCCCCACCGCGCCAGGCACTGGTTCAGTGGCCCGTGCCCCTCTGCCCAGGCAGGCTGCTTCACCCCTGCTCTGGGCCGCTCTGCCCTCTCGGGACGGTGTGGATCCTGGCCCCCCGTCACACGGGCTGCAGGGGGACAGAGAAAATACCAGATGCCGAAGGCTTTGGAAGATGGAGCTTGTCACCCCTGTGCCAGCAGCTTGTCTCACAATGGAAAAGGGAGGGGGCCACAGCCTCAGAGATACAAAGCCATTGGTGCTCGAGTCCTTGGCACTCCCCACCGCCGTGCAAGTTTCTGTTATTCTGCCCATGGTAGCGGGGGCAGGGAGGTGACCCAGGGTCACTGTGACACGAGAGGACCACAGTGGGCCTTCCAGCCCCAGCAGAAGCTGAGGGCGCTGCCGCTCTCTTTGCCCCTCTGGGGCCTGGGTACTTACTCGCCAGCTGGAACGCAGCGGCCATGGCCTCCTCCCAGCACTGGGAATCAGGTGACATCAGGGGCAGGCCCGTCAACCCAAGGATGAAAGTGAGCTGGCCTGCAGCGAGGGCCACCGTGGCAACCAGGTTGCAGGCACGCATCATGTCAAATTGCACTGCAAGGGGCCGAGAGAGAAGGAAGGCAGGTGGTTAGCGCAGGTGTGGGGCTATTTCTCTCTTCCTGGGGATCACCCCTCTATTTGTGCTGACACTCTCAGTGATTTGCCCTAACCCCAGTTCTATGTGCTCTGCCCCGTCTCCCTGGTCCTTTCACCTGGTCCAGGAGTGGGGCGTAGGGGACATATCCACAGGGCAGAGGGAAGACGGCAACACTGTGGTCGACTATAAAGGCAAGGGCAGGAACAGCAGGTCCTTTCCCTGTGGCCCTTCTAGACTAATATTAAAGTGGCTTGCCACAGAGCCAAGTGAGGACTGAGCCTCCTGGGCCCCATCCCACCCAGCGCCGGGCTGCAGTGCTGTCTGTGGTCACTCTGGGCCCCGTCCCACCCAGCGCCGGGCTGCAGTGCTGCCTGTGGTCACTCTGGGCCCCGTCCCACCCAGCGCCGGGCTGCAGTGCTGTCTGTGGTCACTCTGGGCCCCGTCCCACCCAGCGCCGGGCTGCAGTGCTGTCTGTGGTCACTCTGGGCCCCGTCCCACCCATCTCCGGGCTGCAGTGCTGTCTGTGGTCACTCTGGGCCCCGTCCCACCCAGCGCCGGGCTGCAGTGCTGTCTGTGGTCACTCTGGGCCCCGTCCCACCCAGCGCCGGGCTGCAGTGCTGTCTGTGGTCACTCTGGGCCCCGTCCTAACCCAGCACCGGGCTGCAGTGCTGCCTGTGGTCACTCTGGGCCCCGTCCCACCCAGCACCAGGCTGCAGTGCTGTCTGTGGTCACTCTCTGGGCCCCGTCCCACCCAGCGCCGGGCTGCAGTGCTGTCTGTGGTCACTCTGGGCCCCGTCCCACCCAGCGCCAGGCTGCAGTGCTGTCTGTGGTCACTCTGGGCCCCGTCCCACCCAGCACCGGGCTGCAGTGCTGTCTGTGGTCACTCTGGGCCCCGTCCCACCCAGCGCCGGGCTGCAGTGCTGTCTGTGGTCACTCTGGGCCCCGTCCCACCCATCTCTGGGCTGCAGTGCTGTCTGGGGTCACTCTGGGCCCCGTCCCACCCAGCGCCGGGCTTCCGTGCTGTCTGCGGTCACTCTCTGGGCCCCATCCCACCCAGTGCCGGGCTGCAGTGCTATCTGTGGTCACTCTGGGCCCCGTCCCACCCAGTGCCGGGCTGCAGTGCTGTCTGGGGTCACTCTGGGCCCCGTCCTACCCAGCGCCGGGCTGCAGTGCGTCTGGGATTCACTCTCTAAGCCTGGAACGTTCATATTTAATGCTGTGGAACCTGAGTCAAATGGAGGTGTTGTGCCACTTCCCGCCGCAGAGGGCACGCTCCTCCTGCCCATTGTGTCTCAACTGCTTCCTTCTTGCCAGCTATCTGTCATTCAGAGCCTGAAGGATCTTGCCTTTCCCTAACCCCAGGCCTCCTCCCGGGGCCTGCTCCGGCCGGGGCAGGCGGCACCACTGGCTCGGAGGCCAGTGTGGATACGGTGGGACATGAGCAGAGGCCCTGGCTACTGGGAGGTTAGAGCAGCTTCTAGGAGAGCCCAGCACCCAGGGCCAGCAATGAGCGAGAGAGAGAGGGCACGTGCCACTAGCTGCACAGCAGTCACCACCAGTCGAACACGCTCACTTTCCTGAGTCGAGCTTGACTGTGTAGACCAGGGATCGGGAACCTTTTTGGCTGAGAGAGCCATGAACACCACACATTTTAAAATGTAATTCCGTGAGAGCCATACAACGACCCGTGTACGTTAGGCATTATCCAATAAAAATTTGGTGCTGTCTGGAGGACAGCTGTGATTGGCTCCAGCCATCCGCAACCATGAACAAGAGTGGTAGGAAATGAATGGATTGTAATACATGAGAATGTTTTATATTTTTAACATTATTATTCTTTTTATTAGATTTGTCTTCGAGCCAGATGCAGCCATCAAAAGAGCCGCATCTGGCTCACGAGCCATAGGTTCCCGACCCCTGGTGTAGACCAAGCTGAGTGCTATGGGTTCTGCTCTCGCCCTGGCTTTTCTCAAAGGCATGGCTCCCTTACCAGGTGGGCTGTACCTCCCCACAATTGACCTCACAATCTGTAGTCTTCAGAGTAACTACAGAAACAACCGCCATCACCACCAACCCTGGCACTCCTCTTGGACCCTTTACAGCGCCAGGAGGCAGGAGGCAGGCACTGGGCAAAGTTGGGGAGCCCCAGAGGGGCAGGCAGGGCAGGGCCTGGCGCGGCAGTGGGTCCAGAGTGCCGGGGAGGAAGGAGCAGGTGCCGGCGGCCCAGAGGAGGACAGCAGCGCCCGCTGGGTCTGTGATTTCCTCGCTTACCCGAAGGCTGAGGCCATCAGCTTGAGCTAAGCAAGGGTTTAGGCCAATCTGCTGGAACCTTCCTGACTGCCCGGGCAGCGTTCATGGGACACCTGGAGGTGCAGCCGGTGGCTGGGTGGCCTCCTGTCAGGATGGTGTGCGCCCAGCAGTTCCTGCCCACTTGGCTCAGGAAAACCAGCTGACGTCCCGGGGAGGCTGCTGCTCACACTGCCCCTCCTTTCTTCTTTACACTTGATTTTCTTTGCAATTACTTTTACCATTTATCTGACTGTGCAGAGGTTCTGCTTCTCTAAAAGACGATAGAATTTAGGAGGTGGAAGTGACCTCAGAGACAAGGGTGTTGAACATGACGGAGGTTAACAGCCAGGCCCAGAGAAGGCCGTCCGGTTTCCCAAGCTCAGCCTTACAGGCGAGGGAAGACTTGAATGAAACGCTGGCTGAGGAGGGGCGTGGCCTACAGTGGGCACGGGCACCGGAGGACAGCTGCAGGGAGCACATGTCGGCCCAGTCAGGTCACATGATTGAAGCTCCCGAGAGCCAGGAGCGGAGCACCGGGGACCCTGGCCGGTCCCTTCCCATGTGGGGCCTGCTGCCCTGCCCACCTGGTCATCTTTCTTGGCCCAGCTCCATCCTTCCTGGCAGCTCTGAGGACACAGTCCTGTGTTATACCCCGGCGATAGCTCCATGTGGCACCCGCAAGCCACCACACGGGCCCCTCCCCCAGTCCCCACGGGCCCGCGGTGGTGAAGATGTCTAGAGGGTGTAAAGGATGAGACGGTGACTGCTCAGACTCGCCACTCTGCCTGAGAAGAAGACTCCTCTCTGAGCCACACTGTCTTCGCCGGCCACTCAGAAGGGGGCCTGTTCTGGCTGGCATCCACCATGCCTGGGCATTTTACAGGTTCTAACACTACCTGTGTGCATAGCCTGGGCAGCAGTGCCTGGACGTTAAGGAGCCCAGTGAGAACGTGGCACAGATCTCATTGGACCTGGCAGCACGTGGCACACGGCTTGTCCACCTGCCTTTCTGGTGCGATCCAGCCCCCCACTGAGGGCTAGAGAGCATTGAGTCGCCTGTGGGTGGGGCAAGTGTTGGGCTCCAAGCCATCTACCCAACATTGAATTATGTTTATTCATGATGCATCTCGCTTCAGAAAAAGAACATTAGGTGCCTGACAAAAGTGTGAAAAATGGAGATGAACAGTGACATCGAAAATAAGGACCAGAGTAAGACCAACCCTGGAGTTAGGCTGTGAGGTCTCTTTGGGAGCCAAAGGGGGGACCTCAAGTCCCCCAAGACCCCCTCCAAACCTCACAGGAAGAAAAGAGCCACCTGATCAGTAATAGAAGTCAGGATTGCTGCACCCTGCCCAGCGAGCATCCTCAAGGACAGGACCCAGTGTGACATGGGAACAGCTGGAGGACCTGGACGGACCCCTGTGCCCCTGACCCTGAAAGCGCAGGACACCCAGCAGCACAGAGGACCCTGACCAAAGTTAAGTATGGCTCCTCACGATGTTTGCCACAGGGCGTTGCCAGGACCTCTGGCCCAGAGCCGTCAGGAGTCTGTCTGCTGTCCCTAAGCTGCTGCCCTGGCTGCCTGTAGCAGTGTCTGGAACAGCCTGGCTTTCTCAGGAAAACAGGACCAGTACTGTGTGATGAGGGGCATGCCGTACCCCCTTGTTGCCCCAGGCTGTCAGCCTGCAACCCAGACCCCACTGCCCCATCTCAGATGAGACAATCTGACAGTTGGGTAGTGTGGTAGGGTGGCGGGTGTGTACACAGAGGCAAAGGGTGTGTACAGGACTCCCTGCTCCTTCCTCCCACTCTCTGTGCCTAGCTAGTTCATGGGCCAAGCATGGCTGGTGGTTTTTATGACAGTTAACAAGACTGGGTACTGGTGTGATTTAAGGTAGTGGCAGGAAGCCCCAGCTCCGGACCACCAGGGCCAGGATGGCGACTTCCTGCTCTGTCTTCATGTCACATGGACCTGGTGTGAACTTGGCTCACTTTCCTCAGTTCACTCAAGACATTTCCCTTGTTCTGGACAAATATTTGATGCTCAGAAATCCATTAAGGGTAGCTGCCACATACGCTATACTCGTGGCAAGAGGATATTTCAAGTTGGTCAGGGAGCTTATCAGGTAGTGAGGGAGGGACAGCCAACAAGGGCAGTCGAGTGAGGCTGCTCAGAACATGCGGCAGGGCGGGAAGGAGGCAAGGGACGGCTCTGTGGGGGTCCCTCTGTGTCCTCCTGGCCTAAGGCATGGGGACGGAGGGATGGACGCACAGGGAAGACACCTGGGCAGCGTTGGGGGCTGCGACAGGAGTCCTTGAGGCCCTGGACCTCCCCCTTCTAGGCTGAGGGAGGGGACAGGTGTGGCCTTTGCGGAGCTCACACAGGAGCCGCTGCAGGGCTGCTGGCTCGCATTGCTCCTCAGGACAATCCCTAAACTACTAGGATCGTTCTCAACCAGCAAGTCACACAGAAACCCAGGTTTATCTGCATCAGTCCAGCTTCCCGTAGGCCCAGAGTTCAGAGAGCTCATAGAAAACTCTGAAATCACCAATGTACTTTGTTGTAAAGAGTGGTTTTGCTCCCTGCTTCCAAATGAGGAGGGAGGGGCAGGTAGCCACCCTGTAACAGAAGACCCCCTCGGACTCTGGTGAGGGACTCTGAGTGGACAGAGTGGGCTGCATGCCCCCAGAGACTTCAGCTGAGCCACGTGACACCTGCAGGCTCCATTTGTGTGCCTGTGAAATAGGATGACATCCCCACCCCCCAGATTCCCTCACAGGTAAAAGCTTCTAGCCCATGGCAGTTGGGGACAGGCACACACGGAGCACATCACATGTTTGTATTGCTTGAGTACTTTGGGGATACCCTCCGACAGCATCTGGCAAAGGCCCAGCTGCGTACAGCCTCAGGTATCACGTTTCCTCAGAGACACGCTTTGTCTTCATGATGGATGACGCCCACCTGCAAGTTTGCAGTTTAAAGTGTCTGTTATGGGGAAACCTTTGCTCGTCAGCCACCAGGACTGTTTAGATGACAAGCGTCTTTATACTTAGAAACCTTACCTCTGGTATATGCAAACCTGACCCTACTTTCAAAGTCAAGTCCCTAGCATCCAGAGCAGTGACTGACCCAGTGCTCAGCGTGACCGACCAGGGCCCAGCCCAAGGCAGCAGGTCCAAGGGGTGAAGGCTCTGCCCATTTGAGCCAGCCCCTGCAGCCAGTCAGCGGTCCCACCTCCAGACAGTCCTCCTGAGCCTCAAACCGCCTTAACCACCCTGATGACTGTGGAATGAAGTCAGAACTCAGCCGTGTGTTCTTGAGCTTCTTTTTTATTTTTGTCATTAACAGTCTTAATTTTGGCTTATGCATCTGTTCTTTAGCTGCATAATGGCCGAGAAAAGCCCACAGCTGCATGAGACGAGCTGTCATGGAGGAGCAGAGGCAGGCTGAGCTGAGCGGGACTGATGTGCCTGAGGCTCCCCGGGAAGGATGGGGGTGGGGCTTGGGGCCTGCCCAGGCTCCCCTCCAAGCAGGGCACCCCTCACCTGTCCGCACACACACAACCCGCGTCCTCTGCACGCTGCGCAGGGCTTGCGGGCCCCGCCCGCTCGAAAGGAGACAGAATAGTGAGCAGACTTACGTTTGACAGTGCCTCTGGACTCCTGGAAGCCAGCTGCCTCAGAGCCCCAGCCCAGGGCCTCGCAGTCCCTTGTGTCGGCCTGCCCAGGTCTGGTCCCGGGGCTTGACCCTCCTCGGGCCCTGTCCGCTAGCCAGCAGGACCTCCACAGCCCCACGCTTCGCTTGCGCCCATCCTCCAGCGTCTGATACACCCAGTTGGGGGTGAAAGCTGCCGCGTTGTTGAGGATGAGAGAGACCAGGGCCACCAGCACGGCTGTGGCCACCAGTTTCTGGACAGTCATCACTGACTGCTGGTGCCAACCACTTGTGGAGAAAGTCCCAGTCCTGGTCAGCTGCTGTGGCCAGGGAGAACCAAGACGCTGCTAGGGATGGCTAGAGGACATCACCGCTCATTCTTGGAAGGTTGGGAAGGCCCGTGCAGCAGGTGCAGGTGAGCCCACCTCACCGTCCTGCTTACCCTCCTTCCTGTACCTGGAGCAGGGACAGGCCTGATCTGGAGGTGACTGCGTGGCCCATCCTGGGAAGGAAGCTGGGCACCAGCAAGACCCCAGAGGCCTGAATGCGCCGTCTTCCTGGGAAGCAGACACCCAGGGAGGCTGGAAGCCTCTTCTCTCCTACGTGGAAGAACAGAGAGCAGCTGGAGAGGAGAGGCGGGCAGCAACGTGGGGTCAGTTGGGCCCCTCTCCTTCGAAAGAGCTCAGCTCAGAGCACAGCCAGTGCGGCAGCCAGGCTCTGAGCAGGGCCGCAGGGAGCAGTGTGGGTTCAGCGGCCTCTGTGCTGCGTGAGCCCCTGCCTGGTGCCTCCAACACAAAACGGCTGGTCCTGGAAAGCAGAGCGCCTGCTGCAGGGAAGTCTGTGCGCGTGTGTCTGTGTGTGTGTGCGCGCGCGAGCGTGCATTTTCCCCCTGTCTCTCTGCAGAGAGGAAATGGTTGTTTTTGAGGCTGTTTTTGGTGAACTAGAGGGCGTAGCCAACTGCAACAAATAGCTGCTGGCCCAGCAGCCAGACACTAACAGGATGTGTTTCCTGATAGGAAAAGCAGGGGGGCCTCTGAAGTCCTGCTCCGTGACCCTCCTCCCTGGCTCCTCCCCATCTTCCTTTCCAAAAGGGAGGGCCGGGATGCTGGCCCAGGACAGACCCACGGTCCCACCTGTCTGCTCGGACGTGGCCAGCCTGGCCCTCAGGTACGCGGAGCAGCTCCCGAGGCAGCTGCTGCCCACAGTGCTCCAGGCAGTCTCCTGTTCTGGGCCTGGGGACGGCAGCAGGAAGCTCAGGACAGGCAGGTTCTTCCCCTGCACAAGGTGCCGCCAGCCTGCGATGTGCCGGGACCTGCCCTTGTCACAGGGAGACACAGTGGAAGAGGGAACTGCCGGACAGGAGGAGGGCTGGGCATGGTGGAGTTGTCCCCTGAGACGGGCCTTCATGTCCCAGCTCAGACACACTCACTGCCTAGGTCAGGGGTCCCACTGGGAGAGCTGCCAGACCAAGGCATCGTCCTTGAGATGCAAGCTCGTGGGCGTGCCACGCAGGGCATGCACGGAGGCTCGGGGGAGTGGAGGTGGTCTCTGGCCCAGGCCGTTTGCTGCAGATGGAAATGTCAGTCTGCTCAGCTATAAAGGACTGTGCCCGTCACTGTGGTGAGCTGGTATACTGCGATCAGCACCAGTAAGCTGCTGGGGGCTTGGACAGCCTTTCCTCTGCTTTGCTCAAACCCTTCTGAACCTGCAGACCCACACCGGGGAGGTTCCGTGCCACCACCTCCTGGACCCACACCCGGCATGGGGATGTTCACCCAGCTCAAAATCAGCTGTGAACGAATAGAAAGGCACATCTGTACCGTGGAACACACTTGTTTGCCTCAGACGTAAAACTCCTGGCGCTCCGGGTAGCAGCTGCATGTGCCCTTGACTTTTTGCTGTCTTCACACACTGCCTCAGGCGCAGAGACAAGCATTCTCACAAGAGAGGACGCTGGGGTTCAGGGAGGCCACAGAGATGCTGAGACCTCAACGAGGGCACATCTGGTCTGTTCTCTTCAGCCCTCCCCTTTCACCTCTCCACTTTGGAAGCTCCGGAGAGTTCCCAGCCACTGTGGATGCCCCACGGCGCGGCCAGCCACGGAAGCCCTGGCCTACAGTGCCTTCAATCCTGTTGGCATGGGGCCTGTGCATGCCACATGCCAGATGAGGCTCCCCACGCCACTAAGTCTGCGTTCCTGAAAAGCAGGGGTCTTTTGAGAAATGTCGGTCCTGGCCCTGGCCAGTTCTTCAGTTGCTTACAGTGTCCCGCCAAAACACCAAGGTTGTAGGTTCAAGCCCCAGTCAGGCCATATATGGGAAGCGACCAGTGAGTGCAGGACTAAGTGGAACAACATATCAATGCTTCCCCTCCACGTCTCTAAAAAAGAATTGTGAACCCCGAGGAACGTCAGTCTAATTCGCTAAGGAATTTGACCTATTTTAGGATTTTTCCCACTTTCCTCCTTTCCATGGCTTGTGGCAGGAGAAAAGGGGCTGTTCTCAGACTCCTCCCTGCAGTCTGTTCTCTCGGTACAGAGGCTGCGGGGGAGGTCCAGGCGGGGGAGCCCAGGGTTCTGCCCGCCCTCCTCCTACCGCAGTGGCCCCCTTTCCCTGGAGGACTGGAGCACGCAGTCCAGACACTCTCGAGTTCTTGAGTGCACAGTGCAGTAGATGGAGGCCTCAAAAAGAAAGTTTTCCCAGTCTCCATTAGATAATCAACTCCCCTCCTTATGTATGTAAGTCACTTATTCTTAGGTAGTCTTTACATGGTTAACTTTTGTCCAAAAAAAAAAAAGCAGCATATGGTTTCAGATATGCGAGCACCTATTTTGCTTGTCCTAGGAGCGGCTCTGGGCCAGCGCCACCCAGCTCCTTTTGTGGCTGGGCCTGGAAAGGGCCAGGCCCCCCAGGAAGCCTTCAGGGGTCTCTGTCAGGTCCTCTGGACCCGCACCTTTAGCCATTTCCCCAGTCCTGGCTCACTGTGGAGTGGGGAGCTGGGGGGTGGCGGGGGAGGGGGAGCAACAGGCTTGATAGCTGGACTTGTGGACCCCCCCAACATCCATTCATCCATCCTGCGACTGTGGGGTCCCATAGGGGAATGGCAGCCTGGCCGTGGGCTCCCTGAGCCACTCTGAGGGCCGTGCTTTCCTCCAGAGTTCCAGGGCTCGGGTCTTGTCCTTGGGTCCGGCTCCAGCGCCTATGTGCACCTCCCCTGTTGCTGCACACGGACAAGCAGGAGTGTTTATCTTAGAGCAGAGAAGCAGTGGTGATTTGGCAACGGCATATATGCTGCTTGGTAGAGCATGAGTCACCCAGGCTCTGACTAGGGGTCTCCATGGAGCCGGCCAAAGAAAAGGGGCCTCTGGGACTGGTTCTAGCAGTCTCTCAGAGGACAGGCTTTCCGGAAAGTTGGGCCGGTGTAAGGCCGGCCCCCTCAGTTGCCCCGTCTGCCTCTTAAGTTAGGCGCCTCCCCGAGTTGATGAACTGCAGATGTGAGTGCTGTCCACAGACTGGCTTGGACAACAGGAAATTCTCAAGACTTGGATGAGAGTGGGCGGTGTTTACTTCTTGGAATGTATATCAGATGCACACACCCCAGAAGTGCACACTGGAGCTGACGCTGCCCATGGAGAGAAGGAGAGGAGCTGCACATGGTGCTGATGCCGTGTTGGAGGCCAGCTAAGGACACAGGCAACGCTTTGGGCCTACGCTCTTGCGCAGTCCTGCGTTCAGCTGTGTGGGTGGGGGGTGCCTACCCCACTGGGGCTCCCTCGGGCAGCACTGGCCCACTGGGAACAGCCAAGGCTGTGCTTCTGGCATGTGCTTTTTGAGCTCCTACTTGGCGGAGATTTCATTCCCAGGACATATGTGCACACAGCATCCGAACAAGGAGGCGCAGTGGAGCGGAGCCTAGTCAGGTTTCTAGCTGACCCCCGTCCTCTGCCACCAAGAGCGCTTGATGCCGGTGAAGCACGCAGCCGTCGCATAAGGAGACGTGAAGCCCAGCTCTGCCCACTGGGGACAGTGCTGATGCACGGCTCCCAGGTTTGTCTGTTAGGTTGCTTTCCAATTTAATTGGATGCAGATATCTGCTTTCAAGATAAGGCAGAGGAAGAGGAGACAGAAGAGGTTACCCTCAGCCCTCATCCTCACACTGGTCTCTTACACCCTTGGCAGAGAGTATTTTTAAAATACTTTATTTACTGGCCGTGGCCGGTTGGCTCAGTGATAGATCGTCGGCCTGGCGTGCAGGAGTCCCGGGTTCGATTCCTGGCCAGGGCACACAGGAGAAGTGCCCATCTGCTTCTCCACCCCTCCCCCTCCTTCCTCTCTGTCTCTCTCTTCCCCTCCCGCAGCCAAGGCTCCATTGGAGCAAAGTTGGCCCAGGCGCTGAGGATGGCTCCATGGCCTCTGCCTCAGGCGCTAGAATGGCCCTGGTCGCAACAGAGCGACACCCCAGATGGGCAGAGCATCGCCCCCTGGTGGGCGTGCCAGGTGGATCCCGGTCGGGCACATGCGGGAGTCTGTCTGACTGCCTCCCCGTTTCCAACTTCAGAAAAATACAAAAAAAAATCCAACAACAACAAAAATATATATTTTATTTACTGATTTTAGAGGAGAGAGAGAAAAATGGTGGGGGGAGCTAGAATCATCAACTCGCAGCAGTTGCCTCTTGTATCTGCCCTGACCAGGCAAGCCCAGGGTTCCGAACTGGCAACCTCAGCACCCAGGTCAATGCTCCGTCCATGCACCACCACAGGCCAGGCAACACAGAATATTTTAAAGAAGGTTCCAATTGTGTGAACATTTTTGGAAAAGGAGCCTAAAAGGCCCTCCGTCTAACCAGCCTATTGCCCAGCGGGCCTGGGAAGGCTGAGGAGTTCCAACCCCAGACCACTGCCCAGCAGCCAGCACTGCCCGCGCCTACTCTGGGCTGCACCTTGAAGGCACCAGGCATGTTTAATGGGGAATGCGAAGCCTCTGAGGGGCAGTGACAACTTTGTATCAGTTCTGCAGGTAGAAAGCGAGTAAGTTATATAGAATTGACTAGAAGCTGTGGGGGAGAATGGTGTCTGAGGTTCCAGATTTGACCCAGGTCTCTGCTCTTACTAGCTGTCATTTCTAGAGCCAGCCTGGTGGGAGAGGCCTGCTGGGGCTCAATCCCCTTTGATAACCTCACACGGGGGCTTCTCACAGCACTGAGGAGCACAGGCAAGTAAGTAGTTTCTGGACACGAGCCATTGGTAGACCTTTCAATGCCTCAGAGCCACCATGCAACACCACTCCTCTCCTTTGGAAGTCAGACAAACAGGTTCTGAGAGAGCAGAAGCCTTAAAACCCCAGCAGCCTAGGGGGCCGCAGCTCCGCCCTGCACACCTGGGCAAGCAGTGCTGCGGTGATGTCCAAGTGCAGCTGCAAGCTAGGCCCCGCATGCATCCGGAGGACCTCTCCCTCACCGGGACCGGGGCTGTGCCTCTCGGAGGCAGCCTGTCCTCGGTCTATGAGTGAGTTCCCCAAGTCCCTGTTCTGCTCAGCTGAGGCCAGGTGGGAAGCAGCTGCCCCGCCTACCTGCCCTAGCTGAGGCCAGGCTTCGTCTGAAGGGAGAGCCTCAGAGGAGCAGCTGGGGACTCCAGGGAGGAGCCTGAGGGCCTTGTGCATGAGTGTGTGTGTGTGTGTGTGTGTGTGTGTGTGTGTGGTTGTACCTGTGCCTGAGTGCCCAGGTGCGTTGCGTGTACATGGGTATGCAGGTACACTGTATGTGAGCACATGCATGTATGCGTGGGCTGCAGGTTTCATAGGAGAGGATGCAGTGAACACATTTGTTTCCTTTGCCTTCGTGGGTAGAGCTCACACCAAGGTGTATGTTTGGAAGAGGCCTGGGTCTGAGACCAGGGTGGGCAGGTCCAGAGCCAGTGGACCCAGGCAGCCCTTTGAGGACACTTGAGTGTTGTGTAGCTTCATCATCCCTGGAGGGTGGCTGTCCAGGGTCTGAGATTGTTTCCAGCCTCACATTCAGCCTGGGACCTGCCATAGAGTTGGGTAGGAGCCCTAGGTCAGTGTCAGTGGGAGTGAACACTCTAGAAATTTGAAATTAATAGGAAGAACCTGTACCCCCAACCTTTTGATGAGGTACGTCCTGCTGTGTGCCCTGACAACAGTACAGGACCATGGGCATGGGCAAGGAGTGCCAGAGTCCCGGGGACCCGCAGGGACAGCTCTTCTGTTCCACTCTTCAGCTTGCTCTGTGGCCCCCGGACCCTTGCCTAAACTCAGCTCTGGGACAGGAGACAGGAGGGAACGTCCTTGACCCCACTGTGGGTGTGGTGGGGTACGGCAAAGAGAAACCAGTGTTTGCTGAGCAGATGGATCTAACGAGACAGGAAAGAAAAGTGGGCATTTGTCAACCTGTGCAGAAGGCCCTTCTCTCAGTGGGACTCTGTGCTCCAGTCACCTGCAGGGGAAGTGCAGGAACCCAGGGCTGTGCCGGGGAAGCTGTTATAAGAAGCAGGGGTCCCAAGAACCCTCGGAAGCAGGTGCCATGAGAGGTGGTGCACTAGCCATGGGACTCAGGGAACACATGTTTTATTCTGGGAAGTGTGTGGCCCCTGGGTCGCCATGTTTTCTCTGGGTAGAGCCCATTCGACTCCCATATGTCTCCCTTCTTGTTGACCATGCATGTTCTCCTAGGTACCCTGTGCACTGTGGCATTGGTCGAGATGGGACCTGAGATTGGGGGCTGGAAACTAATGAAGTTGCCATGTCCTCTGTTGCAGCCAGGCCGTCTGGGAGAACATGGCCCGTGTGTGTGTGAAGACCCAGCGGCTGGACGTCGCCAAGGTGTGCCTGGGTAACATGGGACACGCCCGCGGAGCCCGAGCACTGCGAGAGGCTGAGCAGGAACCAGAGCTGGAGGCCCACGTGGCTGTGCTGGCCATACAGCTGGGCATGCTGGTGAGTCAGGCAGCGGACGGATGGGCCTGCCGCCGAGAGGACGCTCCTTGCTCCTTTGCCAGCGGGGCTCTGGGGCAGAGGCTCTGGCTGAGGAGGCAGGTCCATTGCTGGCTTTCCCCGGGGCCTGCTCGGCTGACCTCAGAGGGCAGGCCATGGTGTATTCTTGTCTGGGCCATTTGATTGCAGGGAACACAAACAGTCTTAAGCTAGCTTAAGCCAAAAAGGGGAGCAAGGCCTCTCTCCCCTCCGCCAGGTCTCCTCCCTGTCTCCTGCATGTTCAGAGGGGCTGATAGAACGCAGGAGACAGAAACTGAGTCGCCCAGCAGGGTGGGCTCCAATGGCCTGTAGCCATGTGGGGACTGTAGGGGTCAGACCCTCTCGGGGGAGGGCCACGGGCACCCATGTGTCTGCCACATAGAGGAGCTGAGCACAACTGAGGGGTGAGCCCGTGGCCCCTGGTCTGGGGGGTGCAGCCAGCTTCTCTGAGGGCGTTGCTGCAGGCAGAGTCCTCTCCCTCACAGCATGCAGGACATCCCTACTAGTGGCAGGCCTGGGGGGGGTCAGGCCTTCCTGGGGACAGGGACGCTGCATTGACATGTGGCATTCATCTTGTACGTCTCAGAACACAGCCTCAAATGTCCATCTGTCCTCAGTGTGTTAGAGTTTTGTCTCAGGCTGTTGATGGCGCAGACAGCATCTTCAGTGGGTCACGTGGTGGCCAGAGCAGTGACAGCGCAGACGTGCTTGTCTTCTTCAGGAGGAGGCCGAGGAACTGTACAAGAAATGCAAGCGCTACGACCTTCTCAACAAGTTCTACCAGGCCTCTGGCCAGTGGCAGAAAGCCATAGAAGTCGCCGAGGTCCACGACCGTGTCCACCTGCGCACCACCTACTACAACTACGCCAAGCACCTGGAGGCCAGCGCCGACTGCAGCCTGGCCCTCAGCTAGTGAGCGAGGGCCTCTCGGGACAGGCCTTTGGTTGCCTCTTGCTTTTTTCTCTGCCCCAGTGAGGTGGCCATAGAGGTTCTCAGAGGAAGATTCTAGGCTGAGGCACCTCCTTAGGGCCCATGGTGACCTTCTCGGTGGGTGTCTTTCAGGGAGATTTATAATTGTTGCTTTAGGAGACCCTCGGAGACAAGGCCACTGCTTCACCCTGCCTCCGGGTTCTGGTCACGTTAAGAGACCTGGGGTCAGCTGGTGGTGTTGCTGTAGCTGCAGTCCAGCGTGGTGCTACCCACACTGAGCCCTCCCCAGGGCAAGCCCGCGAGCAGCAAGGAAGGCCCGCTGCCCCTTGACAGCAGGTCTGTGGGCCACAGAGCTGTAGGCGGGGAGCAAGCCTCCGGCCTGTTCCCACGCACTCACACAGGCTGAGACACTAGCCGCTCCTTCTCTCCTCTTGCAGCTATGAGAAGTCAGACACCCACCGCTTCGAGGTGCCCAGGATGCTGTCAGAGGACCTGCAGTCCCTAGAGCTCTACATCATTAGGATGAATGACAAGTGAGTGTCCCCCGCTGGGCAACGGGCTGTGGCAAGTGGAGGCTGGGTTTGCATATGGGGGCCGAGGTGGGGGCTGCTCAGGAACCTTTCGGAGCTTTACATATGAGAGCATGAAGCATCCTGTTGGTCCCCTAGAGCCAGGCCATAGGGTGCTGGGAATGAAGGGGGGTAGTGATTTCCCTCTGGACAGGGTTCCTTCAGACCCCTGGGACCTCAGTCTTGTCCACCCAGCTTCCACATCTCTGGACTGCTGGTCACGGGAAGTACACTCTCGGGGTGGTGTTGGGGACCCGGGGCTCACTCCCAGTGGGCAAGAGGACCTGAGGGATAACTTGCGGGCTCCTTGCAGAACGCTGTGGAGGTGGTGGGCCCAGTACCTGGAGAGCCAGGCGGAGATGGAGGCCGCGCTGCACTACTACGAGCTGGCACAGGACTACCTCTCCCTGGTCCGCATTCATTGCTACCAGGGCAACATTCAGAAGGTAAGCGCTTTCCGGGAGTCGGCCCTATGGCGGCAGTGAGCTGGAGTCAGCCCCCCGGGTCTCTCTGCTGTTTTTCTAGGCTGCTGAAATAGCCAACGAGACTGGAAACTGGGCTGCATCCTACCACCTGGCCCGGCAGTATGAAAGCCAGGATGAGGTGAAGCAGGCGGTGCACTTCTACGCGCGGGCCCAGGCCTTCAACAATGCCATTCGTCTGTGCAAGGTAGGTGGTCGCGTGCCCCACACACGCTGCAGGAGCTGGAAGCGTGCCACCTCTGGGTTAAACCCAGGAGGGGAAACGGTGCTTCATCCCTGTTCCCACCATCTATTAAGAGAGTTCTAAACAGGAAATTAGAGAACTGGACCGTGAGCAGCACATCTCCCACCTGGGCCCTCTGCCCCTCCTCCCCCCTCCTGTTCAAGGAGTTGTCACAGTGAGCTGCCCAAGGCTCCTGAACCCGCACTGAGGCTGGGTTATCACTTATGGCCTTGTAAACAGTAGGCCTTTCAGAGGAAGCTACTGGACGTCCTACATCCATAAAAACATTCCATGGGCCTCCATAAAAACATTCCAGGGCCTCACTTCTAAAAAATCCAAAATGTGGAAAGCCTTCGTGTAAGCTACTACAATGTTCTGTGTAGTAGGGAAAAGCAGGGACCCATGAGAATCTTGGTACCCAAACCCAGTAATACATTACGACACTCGTTGGAAACCATGATCGTGTGCATTGGGGCATGTCAAACAGGAGGTTGCCCCCCTGGCATCATTCACAGACCTGAGCAGAAACTACTGAGCACTGTCCCTTCCTGCAGGAGAGTGGCATGGACGACCAGCTCATGAACTTGGCCCTGCTGAGCTCCCCCGAGGACATGATTGAGGCAGCACGCTACTATGAGGAGAAGGGCGAGCAGATGGACAGGGCGGTCATGCTGTACCACAAGGTGAGGAGCTGGCCCTGCCCGGGTCCTGACGGCTACAGTCAAGGCTCCCTGGGACCAGGGGCACGTGCCTATGTGTGAGGGGGCCACTTAAGCGGTACTGGGACCCAGGATCCGGGCAGCTGCTCAGAGCTCTCCTGCTTCCACAGGCTGGCCACTTCTCCAAGGCCCTGGAGCTGGCTTTTGCCACGCAGCAGTTTGTGGCCCTGCAGCTTATCGCAGAGGACCTGGATGAGAAGTCGGACCCTGCCCTGCTGGCCCGCTGCTCAGACTTCTTCCTTGAGCACCATCAGTATGAGAAGGCATTGGAGCTGCTGCTGGCCGCCAAGAAGGTACGGCGTCCGTGCAGTCCCCGCCAGGCACACACTCGGGCACTGAAGCCCCAGGGTCGCTGTTTCCGCAAACGCAGCGAATGCGGCTTCGCTGTCCCTCATGATTACAATTTTATGAGGAAGTCTGGCTGCAGCCTGCCTGGGTGGAGGGTCTGTGAGCAAGCTATCACCTGGCATAGCACCCCCTTGCAAGCCTAACTGAGTGTGGACTCACTGCCCATTTCACCTATGTCTTCAAATTATAACCAGGGAGTTCCACTCACTTTGTGTGTGTGATAAGTACACATAGCTGTTTTTTAAGTGTAGCATTAAGTACATTCACATTTTCTTAAAAGATTTTATTCATTTTAGAGAGGGGAGAGAAAGAGAGAGAGAGAGAAGGGGGGAGGAGCAGGAAGCATCAACTCCTATATGTGCCATGACCAGGCAAGCCCAGGGTTTTGAACCGGGACCTCAGCGTTCCAGGTCGACACTTTACTCACTGCGCCACCACAGGTCAGGCACATTTTTATGCAACTAACTGATCTCCAGAACTCTTTTCATCTTGTCCCCATTAAACAACAACAACCCCCCAGCCCGGCACCCTCCATTTGACTTTCTGTCTACGACTTTCACTGCTCTATGGACCTCACAGAAGTGGGATCATCGGCTTTTGTCCTATCGTGACTGGCGTATTTCACTGAGCATAATGTCTCAAGGTTTATCCATGCCGTAGCATACTTCAGAATTTCCTTCCTATTTAAGAATGAATAATAGTCCACATTTTGCCTATCATTTCATCCACAGATGGACACTTGGGTTATTTCCACTTTGTGACTATTGTGAATAATGTTGCTATGAACATCGATGTACAAATATCTCTGCAGGACCCCTCTTGCAATTCCTTTGGGTTATTTACCCAGAAATGGAATTGCCAGGCTGTTTTCCACAATGGCCGCACCATTTTACATTCCCACCAATAGTGCACCAGGGTCCCAGTTCCTCCACATCTTCACCAACACTTGTTATTTTCTAGTTGGTAGAAAATTGATAGTAGCTATCCTCGTGGGTACGTGCGCTAATCTTTCTTAAGTAGAAAAATTCCCCTTGATAGAAACTGAATGCAGATATAGAAATTTGTTAATCATATGAAATTAGCCTACCCAATTAAAAGTCCTTTCTTCCTGCAGCCAGAATGATGCGGTTTTGTCTCTCATTACAGAGTGATCAAGACATTCTTGGCCCTGGCCAGTTGGCTCGGCGGTAGAGCGTCGGCCTAGCGTGCGGGGGACCCGGGTTCAATTCCCAGCCAGGGCACATAGGAGAAGCGCCCATTTGCTTCTCCACCCCCCCCCCTCCTTCCTCTCTGTCTCTCTCTTCCCCTCCCGCAGCCGAGGCTCCATTGGAGCAAAGATGGCCCGAGCGCTGGGGATGGCTCCTTGGCCTCTGCCCCAGGCGCTAGAGTGGCTCTGGTTGCGGCAGAGCAACACCCCGGAGGGGCAGAGCATCGCCCCCTGGTGGGCAGAGCGTTGCCCCTGGTGGGCGTGCCAGGTGGATCCTGGTCAGGCGCATGCGGGAGTCTATCTGACTGTCTCTCCCCGTTTCCAGCTTCAGAAAAATACAAAAAAAAAAAAAAAAAAAAGACATTCTTGAACAAATGAAAAGGCATCCATGTGTTCTTGGTTGGAAAGCCCCAATAGATGTTCATCTGATCCCCCCTAAGGAGGTCTCAGACTTAATCTGACCCCAGGAAAAAGCACCATAAGGCTTTCTCTAGCAAGATAAATGGATCCTATAGTGTCACAGTGAGAAGCAGATAAACCTAAATAGCCAGGAAATATCTGGAAAATAAAGACTAATAAGAGGTGACTAAACCTTCCAGATCATAAAGTATAGCAAAGCTCGAATAATTGGGGTCTGGCGCTTGATTGGGCCTGCAGATCACTGGACAATATTGGAACACCCAGAAGTAGAGCCATATGTGTCTGGACCTTTGTATGAGATACAGGAGCATCCACAACAGTGGAGGAAAGATGAGCTGTTCAATAAAAGGGGTTGATACAACCAAGTAGTCGCTAGGAAAAATAAAGTTAAATCCTACTCATCTCCTGTGTCCGAGTCCATTCCTGGTGGCTGGACAATTTAAGCGTGTCAGGAAAATAGCAGTAGTTCCATCAGAAGCCAGAAGGGGCCATTTTATGCGGTCTTCAAGGAGAGAAGGCATTTTCAATTATTTAAACCCAAAAGCCATAGTGGGAAAGACTGATCAATTCAACCAAATACAAATTTAAAAATAGCACATGGAGTCCTGGCTGGGTAGCTGCATTGGTTGGAGTGTCGTCCCAATGTGCCAGTGTTGTGGGTTCAATCCCTGGTCAGGGCACATACAAGAATCAATACAGGAATCAACCGGTGGGTGCATGGGTGAGTGGGACAACAAACTGATGTTTCTTTCTCTCTAAAATCAATATTTTTTAATAGCACATGGAAAAAACACACCATAAACAGCAAAGATATTCTACCTATATCCCTAAAAACTAATTTTCTAAATATGTATAGAGTTCCTATAAACCAATAAGAAAGTTACCAAAAACTCCAAAGGAGAAAACAAATATAGACAGTTACTCAGAATCACTCATAATAAGAGAAATACAGATCAGAACTCAAAGAGATTCCATTTTTCATGAATTAGGCTAGTAAAGGTGAAAGGTTGGAAAACCCTCTAGGTTGTCATGGGAAATATACTCAGGCTGTGGGTTGGAGTATAGCAGGTAGTGCCTGTCATGAGTGAAATACATCTCTCTGACCCAGCACTTCCTGTCCTAATTATCCTAACAATACATTTTTAACAAGGGAGAATGGCATAAGCACCAGGGCTGTACCAGCAAAAGATGGCCCACCTCTGTGTCAGCAAGACGAGTTATGTAAGCAGTAGTTCTCGGTAGAGTGGAATACTGTGCAGGAGTCAAAAGAAGAGAGAGTTCCTCTTATACTGAGATGGAATCATCTCCAAGACATAATTGTTTTTTATCCCAAGATATATTCTGTTTAATTTTTAATTTTTAAATTTTTAAGTGAGAGGAGGGGAGATAGACTCCTATATACAACCCCCATTTGGGGCTGATGCTTAAATTGACTGAGCTATCTTTAGTGCCTGAGGCCAATGGATGCTTGAACCAAATGGGCCACTGGCTGTAGAGGGGCAGAGGGAAAGGGGGGAGAGCGAGGGGAAGAGACACAGATGGTCGCTTCTCCTGTGTGCCCTGACCAGAAATCAAACCTGGGATGTCCATACGCCAGACCGACACTCTCTCCACTGAGCAAACTAGCCACAGCCCCAAAACATATTCTTAAGTAGAAAATATAAATTTTTCTTAAATTTTTAAATAAAATTAATTAAACCCCTCAATTTAAAACTTTCAAAAAGAGTTATAGAAGACAATTAATTTCTGGTTTTTCTTTTTTTTACCCACAACAAATATAAGATTCTTCCTGAGCTCCACATTTCCTTTGCTGTATTCCAGAATGTCACTAGCATAAGAGAAAGCCATGCGCCACCCCTGAGCCTGGCCCTGGCTTCCTCTGGGAAGGTGGTGGGCAGGAGGGTAACTGCCCCACTCAGTGCCAGTGGCCCCTTCCCAGTATCAGGAAGCCCTGCAGCTTTGCCTGGAGCAGAATATGACCATCACCGAGGAGATGGCCGAAAAGATGACAGTGCCCAAGGACTGCACAGACCTGTCCGAGGAGTCGCGGTGTGAGCTGCTGGAACAGATTGCCCACTGCTGCATGCGCCAGGGCAGCTACCACCTGGCGACTAAGAAGTACACGCAGGCCGGCAACAAGCTCAAGGTGAGCGGGCAGTGGCGCTGCTTGCGGGGCCCCGCGGGAACACGTGCCCAGGGCGTGGTTTTTCCGTTTGCCTGAGTACACCCCTGTCGGGTGAGCTTTTCCAGCCCGGTTCCTGAGGGGGTGTCTGAGGGAACCAGGAGCCCCGAGCCCAGTCCTGTCATGGGCCCAGCAGGCAGCATCTGCTGTATCGGGCCAGTGACGTGACATGCTCCGAGAGCTGCTAGCCTGGCCCCTCCCTCCTTCTCTGTCTAGGCCATGAAAGCACTGCTCAAGTCTGGGGACACGGAGAAGATTGTGTTCTTCGCGGGTGTCTCCAAGCAGAGGGAAATCTACATCATGGCTGCCAACTACCTACAATCCCTGGACTGGCGGAAGGAGCCAGAGACCATGAAGAACATCATCAGCTTCTACACCAAGGCGCGGGCCCTGGACCTGCTGGCTGCTTTTTACGATGCCTGTGCCCAGGTACAGCCCTGCCTTGAAGTTCTGGGGGCCCCAGGCCAGGTCATTGGCCCATGGGTCCTGATAGTCTTGTCTGCTCAGGTGGAGATCAATGAGTACCAGAACTATGACAAGGCTCATGGGGCGCTAACTGAGGCCTACAAGTGCCTGGCCAAGGCCAAGAGCCCCCTGGACCAGGAGACCAAGTTGGCACAGCTCCAGAGCAAGATGACCCTGGTGAAGCGGTTCATTCAGGCCCGCAGGTGCGTCCCCACGGGACGGTGGGGGGCAGGCTGCACTGCGCCTTGGGCCCCAGGGAAGCCCTGTGGAGCCCCCCAGGCCCCTGCTTGGGCTTTGTGACTCTCTGGTTCCCCATCACTGCCAGGGACCAGACCCAGGTTCCATTTCCAATACATTCTTCAAAGGGCCTCCCGGGACACCTAGACAGAAGCACTCAGGATGTTGCTGTTGTTTTGTTCCTGTCTGAGCTCCTCTTGGGGGAGTCCCCTTAAAACGTGGGCACATTCTCGGAAAGATTGTTCCAGAAACAGCCAGAGACCATTGAGAGGAGACAAATCTGATGGGGAGGAATGACAGTTTTGTGTCCGAACAGAGCGTCTGAGGGAGCCTGGACTGATTGTCTGTGCGCAGGGGCAGAGTGGGTGGTTTCGGCGGAGGGGGGGCGGGGACTCTGGTGCTCACACCATGCCCCGCCCCCACAGGCACAGCTCAGAGCCTGTCAGAGAGAGGCTCCGGCAGCGCATTTAGGAGAGGCCACAAATCTAAATTTTTACATGACACCGGTTTTATATTTATTGGCAACTCGTCCAGCTTTTCCGAGAGCCCGCTGTGTAGGCAGCAGCTCAGCTTCCGCCGAAACCAGTGAAAGCATTATCCTTATCTGAGAACAGGCTTTTGAAAGAATTCCAAACATATTTTGAGCACTGTTTTGCAAAGTGGGGCTCTTGAAAGGGTACTCTGCATTCAGATGTGTAAGTTCTGGGATGTCTGCTGAGCCTGGGATACAGGAGGGGAAGGGAGGAGATTGGGCAGCAAGGTCCGTGCAGCCATGGGGCAGGGCATTGTGGACGGAGTGGAGGGACTCCTGAGGGCCAGAGAAAGGGTCAGCCGGGAGTGGCCAAGTCAGGGCCCGGCAGTAATGGGCCAGCTGGTCCTTCTGAAGTGGGAGTTGAGTCCCTAGTGGCTCCAGCCAACTGCCCTGAGCCAAGTTCTCGGCAAGGCCCTCCTGGTCCTGCCCTCACTCACATACCACTCACTGCCCTGCAACACACCCAGTACGTGTCACCGCACAAAGCTCTGTTCATGCCAATTCCCTGCCCAGCCGCCTCGGCCCCCCGAGTCCCTCTGCAGCACGCTGTCCTGCTCTGTGCTGTTCCTGGGCAGGGACCAGGATTGACAGACCTTTGCTGACACAGTACTGGCACTCTGAGCAGTCAGTACAGTACGTTCTTGTTGAATGAATGAATGATTTTATGAATTAACTCATTCATGAATTATTTTAAGTCACAAGAATTACCTTCACAAAGATTTGTCCCTCGGTTTCTGTGAGCTCTTTCTTGGGGCAGAGGGCCTGCTCTGACCTCTGACACCCAGTCCGAGTTCTGGGTTCAGGCTCAGGCTCTCTCTGCTCTCGGCAGGACACACAGAGAGGACCCCAAGGAGTCGGTCAGACAGTGCGAGCTGCTCCTGGAGGAGCCGGACCTGGACACCACCATTCGCGTCGGGGATGTCTATGGCTTCCTGGTGGAGCACTGCCTGCAGATGGGGGAGTTCCAGATGGTGAGGGTTCGGCAAAATGGGCGGCCCAGCTTCCCAGGGGGGGACCCCGCCTTGAGCCCTCAGCTCGCACGAGTGGGGAGCTCACCGAAAGTCGGGAGGAGGTGCCTCTCCTGTTTTTATTTTTGTTTTTTATTTTTATCCTTTTTTTATTTTGACAATTTCAAACAGAGAAGTTATAAGAATACTAGAACCCAAGTATACCCTTTACAGATTCACCAGTTTTTAACATTTTGCCATGTTTATTTATTTCGTGTGGATACTTTTAATTTTCAATTGTATACACCGGTGGTTTTCACCCGTGGTCCACCAGAAATGTCATGATGGTCCATGAAAGAATTAACCACCCTGATATTGTATGAAGATTATACAATGGGTTAACCATGGGCCAGTGGCTGGAAAACATTGGATACACGAAATGCATATTTTTTGGAGCCAGTTTGAAAGGTGCAGACATCCTGCCGCTTTACCCCTTAAGTTGATAACACTTTAGTAGTAGACGCCTGGGTGTTGAATTGCTGGGTCATAGGGGGAGTGTAACATTTAACTTTTTAAGAAACTACCAGATATTTGCCTTGGCCAGTTGGCTCAGTGGTAGAGCGTCAGCCCAACATATGGATGTCCTGGGTTCGATTCCCAGCCAGGGCACACAGGAGAAGCGCCCATCTGCTTCTCTATCCTTCCCCCTCCCCTTTCTCTCTGTCTCTCTCTTCCCCTCCCACAGCCAAGGCTCCATTAGAGCAAAGTTGGCCCAGGTGCTGAGGATGGCTCTGTGGCCTCTGCGTCAGGCACTAGAACGGCTCCAGCCCCAACGGAGCAATGCTTCAGATGGGTAGAGCATCACCCCCTGGTGGGCATGCCAGGTGGATCCCTGTCAGGCACATGCAGGAGTCTGTCTGACTGCCTCCCCGCTTCTAAATTCGGAAAAATACAAAAAAGAAAAGAAAAGAAAAGAAACTACCAGATGTTTATTTTCTTTTTCTGTAGTGTTTCTTTCATGGTTTGTATCAGGGTTGTTCTAGTCTTACCAAACACACTGGGAAGTGTGCCTACCTCTTGTACTTTTTGAAAGAGTTTATGTAAGACTGCTGTCATTTCTCCCTTAATAGATAGAATGAATAAGTGAACCTACCTGGGCTTGGAGCTTTCTTTGTGGAAGGTTTCTGCTAATTCATTTTAACAGAGTGGTTCTCAAACATTTTGGTCTCAGGACCCCTTTGCCCTAGGAAAACTACTGAGCTCCCTACTTATGTGAATTTTACCTACCAATATTTACTGTATTAGGCGTAAAACTAATAAATTTGTAAAATATTTGTTAATTCACTTAAAAATAATTTACTATATCTTAAATATTTTCATTTAAAATAACTATATTTTCCAGCCTGACCAGGTGGTGGCGCAGTAGATAGAGCGTCTGACTGGGATGTGGAGGACCCAGGCGTGAGACCCCGAGGTCGCCAGCTTGAGCGCGGGCTCATCTGGTGTGAGCAGGGCTCACCAGCTTGGACCCAGGGTCGCTGGCTCGAGCAAGGGGTCACTTGATCTGCTGTAGCCCCCCCCCCCCCCCCCCGTTCAGGGCACATGTGGGAAATCAATCAATGAGCAACTAAGGAACCGCAATGAAGAATTGATGTTTCTCATCTCTCTCCCTTCCTGTCTGTCTGTCCCTATCTGTCCCTCTCTCTGACTCTCTCTGTCTCTGCCACAAAAAAAAACAAAACAAAAAAACTATAGTTTCCAAAACAAAAAAGTTTACTGGAAAAAGTAGCATTGCTTTACATTTTAGCAAATCTCTTTAATACCTGACTTGATAGAAGACAGCTGGATTCTCAATCTCTGGTTCTGTATTCAATTTGATAAAACAGGTTGTTTTAGTTGAAATGTATAAAGAAAATTCAGCCTCACACCAATATATAGATAAGAATGAGAAGGTAGTATTTGACCAGGCGGTGGCGCAGTGGATAGAGCATCGGACTGGGACGCAGGGGACCCAGGTTTGAAACCCCAAGGTTGCCGGCTCCAGCACAGGCTCACCAGCTTAAGTGTGGGGTTGCTCGCTTGAGCATGGGATAATAGACATGACCCCATGGTTGCTGGCTTGAAGCCCAAGGTTGCTGGCTTGAGCAAGGGGTCACTTGCTCTGCTGTAGCCCCCCAGTCAAGGCACATATGAGAAAGCAATCAATGAACAACTAAGGTGCTGCAATGAAGAATTGATGCTTCTCATCTCTCTCCCTTCCTGTCTGTCTGACTCTCTCTGTCTCTGTAAAAAAAAAAGAAGAATGAGAGGGGTATTTAACAGCGTTCTCAAATATTTGTAGATCTTCTTTAATACTACACCAACAAATGCTATTTTATAAAAGTTAGTTGCAGTGAGAGGTCTGAAATCCTACCAGTGTACTTTTTGTATTCTACTACATTTAGCCCATTGTAAAATCACATTGGTCATTTGCAAAATATTGGTTCACTGAGTTATGCAAATGTCATTATACATATTTTTAAAATCTTATTTGCTAATATCACCACCAATCTCATCAGGAAAGTCTTTAAGTATGGTGATGATGACCAGCTCATGGTGGCCAGTACCTAAGATTTCAGAAACTCTTAACTTTTTGTTTGAGAGCTCAAACTTTATCCTTAGCAAAAATACTGTCAGTTACTATTTTCCTTAAAGTGACAGCTTCACTTTGCTCATTTTTGAGAAAAAGTCTGCCACATACCCAAGTCTGAATAAACAGTTTATCTTTCAGTCCTTTTTACAAATAAAAATGGTGTTCCATGTAAGTAACAAATTGAGCTCACAACCCACGCTAGTGTGTTTGTTTCCTCATCTCCACCAGCATTTGGTATAATCAACCTGTTATTTCAGCCCACCTGGTGGGTGGATAGTGGTATCTCATTGTGGTTTCAATGTCCACTTTCTTAATGACTAATGACTGACTCAGTGGCTGTCTACACATCTCCTTCTGTGACTGCTCAAATCCTTGACCATCTTTTTACTGGTGGTTTGTCTTCCTCTTGTTGATTGTGGTCTTCATGTGTTCTGGGTACATTTCCTTGATCAGACCTATGATCTGCCAGTGTTTTCTCTCAGCCTGTGGAAGTTCTCTTCTGTTCCTTTCTCCTCTCCATCTGGAACTCCAGTAGCTTGTATATACTGTCCCCTGGCTCAGCTGAATCTCTTCTATTTAACAGAATGTTTTCTGGTTCTCACTCTGGGCCGTTGCTTTTGCTATTGCTTCAAGTTCGCCAGTCTTCCTTCTCTGATCGTCTTCCACCCGTGTTTTCCATCTGACGTGATTTTCACCCCTGGGGGTCCAAATTGGTTCTTTTCCCTTTGTCTTCTATCTCAGTCTTGATTATGCTTATCCTTTCCTCTACCTTCCTGAGCGCAGAAGTGTCTTTATGAAAGCCATTGTGAAGTCCTTGTCTCTTGTGTCAACTCTGGGTCTGTTTTTATTGGTTGATTCTTTATTATGGCTCATATTTTCCTGCTTCTTTGCATGCTTGGTAACTTTTTATTGCATTCCAGACATTGCTAAGTGTTTTAGGTTAAGTGATGGAGTCCGCAGGGTCCACCAGAGATCAGGGCACAGTCCCCACTCAGAATGGGGGCTCTCCCTCAGGGAATCTCTCTTTTCCACCATTTCCTCACATTCCAGCTGGATGGTTGACCCCAATTCTGATTCTGGGTTTTCAAGCCAGTAAAAGTGTGAGTTTCTAGGTGCCCTTCCCCCCCCCCCCCCCCCACTGTGCCTTTTAGCTTCTGGGGCCTCTCTGTGACAAAAGTTCCAATTAGACAGAAACTCACGTCGAGCTCCTTCCTTCTTCCAAATGTCACCTCCCGTATCTTCCTGCCCAGGGTTATTTTCCAGTGCCTTTTATGTTTTGCCCAGCTTATCACTGCATGCAGGAGGGTTGGTCTAAGATGAATTACTCTGCCATTACCAGAAGCTTCTCTCCTCATTCTTGTCATCACAATCCTCTAGTAACTAACACAGAATTATACCTGGCTGCATTTTTCCTTTGTATTCCAAAGGGCGTCATATAGACTTTGCGGGGCCCACATACATGCTCTGCCTGCAGCATCTCCAACCACCAGCTGAGTTACCAGCAGATACTTCCTGGTGAGACTCCACTGACCCCAAGGAATCTCAGTGCCCCCCCTAAGTGCTCACAAACCGACTTTGACAAGTTCGTTTCAGGAATGTTGCCCCTGAACGGTGAAAGCCTTATCAGGGGAAGGTTACCAAAGTTGACAGGAAATTTCCAGAATTCATCAGCAGCCCCTCCCCCCATGGTGTGAAAGGTCAACACCATGAAACCCAGATTTCCTGATCTGAGCACTTATTCCCTCTTTGCTCCCCCACCATGTCCATTCACTCGTGTTTTTGTTGGGAGAAAACCACCTAAATCTACTCTTAAGGAGAAAACAGTGAAATCGAGACAAAATTGGACTGCGGAGATGCTCAGACCAATGTTCCCTCAAAATTAACAGAAAAATCACCTTTTAAGTATTTCAACAAATTCTTTGTTGTCTTGATCCTTGTTTGAAGCCTATATGATTCAGTAACTAAATTTTTTAACTGTTTTTTTTTTTTTTTCTTTACAGGGACAGAGAGAGAGAGAGTCAGAGAGAGGGATAGATAGGGACAGATAGGAATGGAGAGAGATGAGAAGCATCAATCATCAGTTTTTCGTTTTGACACCTTAGTTGTTCATTGATTGCTTTCTCATATGTGCCTTGACTGCGGGCCTTCAGCAGACTGAGGAACCCCTTGCTTGAGCCAGCAACCTTGGGTCTAAGCTGGTGAGCATTTTTTATTTTGCTCAAGCCAGATGAGCCCGCACTCAAGCTGGCAACCTCGGGGTCTCGAACCTGGGACCTCGGCATCCCAGTCCAACACTCTATCCACTGCGCCACCGCCTGGTCAGGCAGTAACTAAATTTTTTAAAATCGATACATAAATTTAGAAGGTCTAGCATATGCAAGTTTCCTCTTGGTGGGTAAAGAAAACCCGTTGTTGCTGCTCCGAGGTCCTTTCTTAGTTGACTTCCAAACTTCTTCCTTCATTTCCGCCCACCACTCAGCTCTCACTGCACTATCATCAGGGTCAAGTCCTGACCGACTCCTGATGTTTGTTGCACAGTGAAGATCTTCAGGGGTGAGGATGTCCAGTAACATTCTTTGTTGCCCTTCATCTATCTGTCTTTGGTGACCATGTCTTCCTTCTAGAAACTGCTTCTGCTCTTTATTAAAGAAATCAGCCTTGCACACCAAAGCGGCACACCACCTGGTTCTCCCTCCTCAGCTCCTGCTTCCCTGCCCCCTCCTCAGTGTAGGTACCCCCTAGCTGCCGGACCCCGTCTCCCGCTGCAGCTCCAGCCACCCTCCCCACAGCTCCCGCGTGGTGGCTGTGGTCTTAGTGCTGTGTTCTGTGCGCCTAGCGCAGCGCCCGGCCCACAGCTGGCAAACGGTCAATACCTGCAGGAGCCTCTTCCTGTGTGGCTGTCCTCTCCCTCAGGTCTGCCAGCTCCTGGGGGGCTGTGCTCCACCCATCCCCCAGCCCTCCAAAACCCATATTTTATCTTTATACTCATTTCTTATTTACATTTAATTATCTTAGTTCTATATGTCCAATATAAAATTGCTCTAAAAGTTTTATCTGCATTAAGATATACTAAGATCTGATCATTATTTCTCATAAAGAAGAATTAAAAGCTAGAAATTTTGGTCACATTCTATTTTTTGTTTGTTTGTTTTTAAGTGAGAGGAGGAGAGATAGTGAGACGGACTTCTACATGTGCCCTGGCCAGGATCTACCTGGCAACCCCGTCTTGGGCCAATGCTTGAATCAACCAAGCTATTTTTAGCACCTGAGGCTGACATTTGAGCCACTGTCTGCAGGAGCAGAAAAGGGAGGTGATGGGGAGAGTAGCAGAGGGCTGCTTCTCCTGTGTACCCTGACCTGAAATTGAGCCCAGATATCTGTACACTGGGCTGATGCTCCATCTACTGAGCCAACTGGACAGGGCTGCATTCTGAATTGATATAAAGTGTACCTTATGGGTATTTCTTAGAAGCCACATGAGGCCCTGTTCCTTCTTCCTCATGTTTATGTGTGGCCCTTCCTGTGGGTGAGTGGGTAGAGCAAGTTTTAGCAGGTGCGGGCAGGCACGGCAAGTGTGGACAGGTATGGCAGGTGTGAGCAGGCATAGCAGGCATAGGCTAGTTTAGCAGATTTGGGCAGGTAAGGGCATGTGTGGGCAGGCACCGTAGGCATAGGTCAGTATAAACAGGTGTGGGCAGACAGCAGGTATGGGCAGGTGTGCACAGGTGTGGGCAGGTGTAGCAGGCATAGCAGGCATAGGCTAGTTTAGCAGATTTGGGCAGGTAAGGGCATGTGTGGGCAGGCACCGTAGGCATAGGTCGGTATAAACAGGTGCGGGCAGACACAGCAGGTATGGGCAGGTGTGCACAGGTGTGGGCAGGTGTAGCAGGCCTAGCACACTGGTTCTGCCTGAGAACCCTTGCCCCCAAGCTGCTGTGTCATCCCCATTCTCTCCCCCATATTTCCACAGGCAGGACCAGAAGAAGTTCCACAGGAAAACACTAACAATTCCACAGTTTGCCGGCATAGGGTCAAGGACCATACATACAAGAGACTCAAATTAATCATGGGCCTAATTAGCTGGGGTACTTTGAAGGCTTGATCAAAACAATTAAGACAAACCATGTAGATTGCTGCCTGCCCTCCAACCAGACAAGCATATGCCCCAGAGTGCATGAAAAAGATGGAGACGTGAAGCCATCCTTCCCTCGGTCTCCCTGTGTAGGTCCAGGTGCACTTCCAGGTCCTAGAGGGAGCATGGTCCCAAAACACCCATGGGTTCTTATACATGGGCTGCTGCTCACGGCTTTCCAGGAAACTGGCTCCTTTTCAGCTGGTAGTGCTGGTCACAGCTCGCAGCAGTGACCGTGAGGGCCTGAGCTGGGCTGTCCTCAGACACCACCACCCTTAGGAAGGCTGGGGAGTCCCAGATTGTACCCAAGTCCCTCACCTGAGAAGCAGAGACAGCTCTCCTCTGACCTCAAGGGGTGGGTGTTCAGGAAACTCCCTGCAGTGGTGTCCTGGTTGTGAAGTGGGCTAACCCAGTAATGGCTGTTCCATGTGCCGCAGGCCTACAAGTATCTGGAGCAGATGCGAAAGAGACTTCCTGCTGCCAAACTGTCCTACTACATAACTCAGGAGACTGCGGACGCCGTGCACCGGGCCCTGGGCATCCCCCTGGTGCGCATCGTGCCCGAGCGCATCCACCACAGCACGGAGGACCCCAGGGAGGCGGATGAGGAGGTGACGGAGGAGATCGAGAATGAGCCCTGAGGGCCTGCTGCAGCGAAAGCCCTTCTGGAACTTTCTAGTTATCAGTAGTAGCAAGAGCCTGTCTTTTGGGAAAGAAAGTTTGAGTCCTTTTTAGCTGTTGGGCCCAGGGCCAGGCTGGCCTGCCGAGAGGGCAGCGGTCGTTTCTAAGCCCTCCCGCCCGCGTCCCTAGTCCTGCTAGTTCCTAGCTCTGGTTTAGCCTCTTTACTGTTGGGGGAGCTGGCTCATCATTCCCGTGGCGTTCTCGGAGTATTCGTTGTAAAGCCTAAGAAACTTCTAGTACTTCACAAACTGAGAATGTTAACAGTCACTGTGCCTCCTCCCAGCACTCAAGTAGGTTGTCTGACATGCATCCAAGTTTCCAGCAAGATGCACAGTTCCTGACCACAGGGCCATTCCTGAGGAGACACCAGTGGCCAGGGGGTGGGTTCTCGCCATGAGGCAGCCTGTGCCCCTTCTGTCACCAGCTCCCACTCTGAGGGAGGAGCTGGCACCATGACAAAGCAAGGGGAAGGGAGCTTAGGCTCCGCCCACTGGCTACTGAAACTAATAAAGTGTATTTCCTCAGAGGACTGTGCCCCTTCCAGCCTGGCCCTGCTCCCCATTCCCCTGGTCACGTCTCCCCTCTGCATGGCTTGTCTAGGCACTGAGGCGCCTGCTACCCAGTGAAAGCCACAAGTGTAGGTTTGAGCACTGGTAGCTCCTTTTTATTCTTAATTTTTGTTGTCTTTTTACTCTCACCTGCCTTCAGGTGAGGAAAGGGACTGAGGACACAATGCTAAGGAGCCCAGAGGGGGCCGGCAGCCCCCAGCAGCACATCCAGGCCCTGACAGCAGCGCCCTTCCCCAGCCCCACCAGCCACCTTCAGAGCCTGCCCGTGTCCCTCCTCAGGAACCCCGCCGCAGTGTGCAGGGTGCTCTGTCGTCGAGGCGGTACTGAGGCCCGGGCATGGACTTGTCGCTGAGCACCCAGACCGGGGCTCTAAGCAGCAGCACGGGTGGGCCTTCCTGCTTGCTCGCCCAGTCCCGGGTGGGCGGCCTGCCTGAGCGGCGGCACTACAGAGCCCACGTGCCAGCCTCACTCCTCAGGCCTTCTGCGCGGCCCTCCCGGCCTGCCCTTCCAGCAGGAAAGGTGCCCAGGGACTAAGGAGAAGGCAGTGGCAGGAGCTTGTCTTTGAGTTTCTCCAGAAGCAGCAGCGCCTTCACAGCCAGCATCCTGCAGTCCTCATCCGGGTCCTTCTCGGCCACATCTACCAATGAAGATAAAACCAGAAAACAAGCAGCATTACAAGGTGCTGAACAGGCTAGCCCTCGTCAGCTTTGTTTCCCTTAAGTCTTCCTGAGGGAGCCCCTACAGGGGCCTGGCATGGCCAGCTGCCCTGGGCTTCAAGCTTGGGGCTCATAACCCCCTTGCCAAGGTCCCTGGTAAGAGGTGCACCCAGATGTCAGCAAAGGGCTGTCTGCTGTGTCCCTGTGCAGGAGGCTCCCCTCCACCTGGCTGGGAACTCCAGCCAGGTCAGGAGGCAGCTGGAAGAATAAACACACGTCCCTCCAAAGGCTCATTCCAAGGCTGTAACTCTCACCCCAAGATGGTGGAGCCCATCCTGGGACGAGGGAGGCTGGGTGCCACATGCTGTGGCACGAGACCCTGGAAAAGGCCTGGCACCACCCAGGACCACCCTGACACGCACATGAGACCAATCACAGAAACCCACTCGGGCACTATGCACACCAACTAACAGGACAAGGAATTGGAGGGGCTGGGGATGCAGGACAGCTCTGGATCCTTGGCCAGATCCAGCATCTGGCAGAAAGAAAGACCCCGGGCCCTGGCCGGTTGGCTCAGCGGTAGAGCGTCGGCCTGGCGTGCAGGGTACCCGGGTTCGATTCCCGGCCAGGGCACATAGGAGAAGCGCCCATTTGCTTCTCCACCCCCCCTCCTTCCTCTCTGTCTCTCTTCCCCTCCCGCAGCCAAGGCTCCATTGGAGCAAAGATGGCCCGGGCGCTGGGGATGGCTCCTCGGCCTCTGCCCCAGGCGCTAGAGTGGCTCTGGTCGCAGCAGAGCGACGCCCCGGAGGGGCAGAGCATAGCCCCCGGTGGGCAGAGCGTCGCCCCCTGGTGGGCGTGCCGGGTGGATCCCGGTCGGGCGCATGCGGGAGTCTGACTATCTCTCCCCATTTCCAGCTTCAGAAAAATACAAAAAAAAAAAAAAAAAGGAAAAAAAAAAAAGACCCCGTTGTTGCAAACTGAGCCTTCATGTATGGCCATAGATGACAGGTTCTAGTCCCAGCCATGAGCCCTGATGACAGCAGTGGGGGTGGTGGCTCTGAGAGCTGGCTCAAATGGCTACAGGTGGGAGGTCATACTGGTCACAACAGACTTTTTGAAAACCTGTAGATGAGGGAGATGGGAACAAAGTACGGCAAAATACTAATAATCAATGAATCTAGGGAGGGTACTAGTGTTCACTTTATGAGTCTGGTAACCTTTCCAAACAGCTGGAATTTTCCAGAATGAATACAGATGCCATCTCCCACATCAGTGTGCCTTGTCTCAGATCCCTCTGCAGGACTTCCCACTGACCCCAACAATGTCCATGTTCCCACCCCCACACTGGGGATACTTCGTGCAGACAGGAGGGACACCACACTCACGCTGGGCCGTGGGAAGCTCTGCGATGTCCCGTGCACCCTGATGGCCACGGAACCCGCCAGGCTGCACCAGCCTCCCACCCACCTTGCTACCACAGCCTTGGGCACAGTGCTCACCTGCCAACCATGACCGGGCTTCCAGGAGCTCGTCTGGCAGGTCAGCCAACAGTCGCTCGGCTGGAACACTGAGGAGGACGGAGGAGACGGCGGACAGCAAGCCCCGGCGCACATAGCTGCTGAGCAAGGCAAAGGGCTGGAGCCACAGCCTAGCGGGAGACCCTGATTTTCCTCCGAGCACAGCAGCCCCGCCAACAACAAAAGCACGCCTGGCCCTGCCTAGCCCCCTTCCTTGTGCTGGGCCAAGATGCCTCCCAACCCCCCTGGGAGCCACCATCAGCCTCCTGATATCCACTCTGTAGGATTCAGACCCCTGACCCTACTGTGTCCACGTGGGACCACTGTCCTTAATCCCTTGGTCACTCACGGGTCCACATGGAAGCGAAGAGCCCACACGAACTCCAGCAGAGCCTTGCCCATTGGCACAGCCACCTGGAACAACAGAGGCCAGTGAGCAGGAGTCCTGGCATCCAGCAGTCCCCACTATGGGCACTTTCTTAAGGTCCAAACACTCTGGTCCCTAGGGCCAAAGCGAGGCCCACAGGAAGGACAAACTGCTGGCACACACTCCACACAAAGTGGGGGCCATCAGCTGCCATCTCCCAGCTCACCATGGTATTCACAGCCAGGTACATCAGGACCCCTAAGGTGTGCGCCAGCCTCCCAAGAACCAATTGGTCATCTCCCAAAAGGTCAAAGGTCACCAGAGGCCTACAACACAGAATCAGGTAAATGGTGCAGGTCTGGCACTCAGAGCCAACTCCCCAACCTTCTGGGCCAGCAGTGGACATCCCTGCGCCCTGCATGCTGCTCCTCACTGCCTATCCCCATGTAGTACCTGCAGCCATAAGGAGAAGGTGTTGGACAGGCACCTAGTCATTCTGCATGGCTGCCTGTCATAAGCCAGGGCCTGGGTCAGGAAGGAGGAGCATGGCACTTGAGGGAAGCAAGGCCACCACCTGCAGGGCCACATGCAGCAAAGGCAGCAGCCCCCAGCCTTGCCTCCAAAGGCAAGGGCTCCAGTCCATGGCCCTACCCACTATCACTAGAGTATCACACCCTGTACAGTGGTGGCCAGAGCACTTGCAGCATCAAAGCACCACAGCAAGGCTCTGGCCACATCACAAACCTGACATCTGTGATAGGAAACACCTGAGGCCCTTTCCACACCATTTACTTTACGACAACCACTGCCAAAGATGTGACTGATCTTAATGCCCCGAGCCTCACCTCAGACCCCACCCTGGGAAGCCTCATGGCCTCGGAGGTATCCAGGGCTCATGTTCCCCAAAGCCCAGGCTGCCCACTCACCTGTCAAAACCCTGAATGAGGGGGAAGAAGAAGTAGCCAGCCACTGAGTTGAATTCGTTGGGGCTGCCAGCCGGCGCCTGCCTGGGAGAGCCCTGCCAAACACACAGTGCCCACAGGGCGCCACACTAGACGTGGAGCACAGCCTCCCCTCTCCCACGCAGGAAGCTCTCATGGAGGGGCATCCTGTGCACCCGGGCAGGGAAAGCAGCTTCCTTGGACCACACTGGCTGGATGCCAGCAGCACCCAGTGCCATGACAACCAAGAATGTCTCCAGATGTAGCCAAATATCCCTGGGGGGCACAATCAGCCCTAGCCTACATGGACCCCCAACAACACTGCCCATACGAGGCCATCTGTAGCTTTTGTTGAATTCTAAGGGCTTTTGTTCACACCTAACTGCGTGTCTTAAAACTAGTTCAGTTCAAAGAAAAAAAAAAAAAACTAGTTCAGTTCGATGCCCTACAGCATGTCACGTCACTCAGTTTGTGCCAAAAAACTCCGTTCACGGAACACCAGCACTTGGAGCCACCCCCTCCATTCAGACAGTGCCTGCCGGTCACCGACCGCTCAGCCAGCCTGCCCAAAGTCCCCACCCATAAGGGTCTGACCTGAGTCCTGGCTGACCTTTGAGAAGCGCCGTGTCTTCCTTCTGATCCTCTCATCCACCACTGCGCGCCAGGTGGGAGCCACCGCACAGCTGGGCTGGCCGCTGGGCTGGCTGCTGGGGCCCAGCGAGCTGCACTGGGGAGCCCTTCTGAGACGCCCAGGCCGGGACAGCTCCTGGGCTGCCAGAATCAGGACCTAGAAGAGAGAAGGACCCAGGGCAGCCGCTGTCACCCTGGGGAAGGATAACATTTTCTAGTTCAAGGTAAACAGGGTGTCCCAACAGCACCAGCAGCTCTGGCTGTCTTTGCGCGAGAAGTTCAGGGAACCACACAGTCAGTTCCAAGTATCTCAGGATCACTTCGCTTTGTGTGAGGACAGGAGGGAGAGGTGCGCATGCTCCCTGGTGACCAGCCAGCACCTTCACTCGCCTCACTCGGCTGCTTCTTGTCCCAAAGCTCACCCAGTCCTGCCCCTGCCTCACAGGTCATGAGGGCTGCATGGGGGTGGCCCTGAAAACAGACCCCTGAAAGAAGGCAGACAGGTGGCCACGAGTCTGATTCCTCTTATCCAGGCCAGTCCACAGAGAGCATGAGTGGACTGTTGGTTACAGAGTTCGGGAAGGGAAATGAGTGCTCGCAGGCTGTCTTTTGGGGGTGATGCAAGACTTTCTGCAAGTAGATGTGACAGTCATACAACATCATGAATATACCAAATGCCACTGAAATGTAAACACTAAAATGGTAAATTTTTTGTGTTCTCCAAGTCTTCACTTTACTCTAGAAAAATACACATAACATGTCCCATCTTAACCACTGTAAGTGCACAGGCCAGTGACATTAAGTACACGCACACTGTTGTGTAACCATGCCCACCATCCATCTCCAGAACTTCTTAAGCTCCCCAAAATGAACCTCTGTCCCCACTGAGCACTAATTCCCCACCCCCCTCCCCCCGGCCAGTAGCAGGAATCTTAACTCCTCGAGGAACCTCGTGTGATGGAATCACACAGTATTTGTCTTTCTGTGTCTGGCTTAATTCACTGAGCACAACATCCTCAGGCTCATCCACACTGTGGCAGGTGTCGGAATTTCCTTCTTTTCCATCAGACAGATGCTGGTCCCAGCCTCTCAGGGCCAGTCACAAGGTGCTCACCACCCGCTCATGCCCCCTGCTCATGCCCATACAGGCTTTGGCAAACACCTGTTCCCAGACTTTGCCCTAGGCCTGGTGCCCCCCCCCCCATTCGGGCAGTTTGGGCCTGACAAGTGGGACAGGGACGCCCAGGGCACTCACGTCCAGGATGTCCATGCGCTGGCGGAGGCTGTAGTTGATGGCATAGAACTGTGAGGTCAGATACTCTGCCACCTGCGCCAGACAGATGAGAGGTTGCTATAGGTCACAAACCCGGAGGTAGGCTCCAACACAGGCACTACCCGGGGCGGCGTGACCTCGACACCCCATGGCCGCTGGGACTCACCCGGGCTGGGTCTGTGACTGTGACAGCAACCATGGCTCTCTGGCGCAGCCCCTCGAACCCCACCACTCTTGTCTTCTCCTCTAGGTGTAAGAGCACCTTGGCCAGCTCCAAGCTCACCTGCAGACAGGAGTCAGGGCGCCTTCAGCCCCCGGACCTGCCCCAGGTCCCCTGCAACCCTCAACTTTCCTGACATTGGAAGGGACACATCTCACAGAGAGCCTGGGACACCGTGTCCTCCACCCGTCATCCCAGCAGAGGCCCCAGATACAGGCCTCCTATGGGGACACAGAGCCACTGAAGCATATAACACGAGCCAGGCCAGGTTCTCTTACGGCACGTGTTCCTCCCAGGACACCACCCACCCCCATGACCCCTACAACCCACCCCTCTACCTGCTCACCTCCCGAGTGGCCGCCGGGTTTCTGAAGACCAGCCCCTCGAGGGCCCGCAGGGCTGCCTCCCAGCGCTCCCAGTCCTCCGACGTGGTCAGGGCTGCAGAGAACCCACATGGGTCTCCATCAGTCCTTGGCCCTGACCTTGACCACGGCAGAGCCGGCAGCCAGGGTCTGGGCCCTGGGCAGAAAGCAGGTGAACCCGCAGAACATGAACAGGTCCCACAGCCCAGCTGCCTAAGGGCAGGGCTGTGCTTGGGGCCGAGGCCTTGCCACAGGGCGTCAGTGGGGCTCATGCCACGTGAAGAGGTCTACCTTCCACACAGTCCCGGACGTACATGGGTGCCTTGCTGCTCTTTAGCTCCTGGTCCCCTGACATGTCATAGGGGACAAACTCATCATCACTGCGGAAGAAGCACAGACATGAGGAGCCTGTGTCACCCAGGAGCAGACAACAGGCAAGGAGGGAGTCCCTGAGAGCTAAGGCTGGGTGCCCCCCCACCACCAGGACAAGTTCCTAAGTCACCGAAACTCATCTCCCAGCCCCTAAGGCTTCAGGAACAGCTGAGGGGCTAAGGCTGCAGGAAGCTGGGCCCCCCATGCTGGTTTCCACATTGGAAAGAAAGACAAGAGAGCCGAGAGCCAGCACAGGTCTGCAGGCTGACCACTGTCTCCAGACAGGCCCTTCAGCCCTCAAGCTCAGCTCACTGGCTCTGATACCGCATGGGACTGCCCCGGGCCTCAGTGCCTCCTCACCGGAGATCTGTCACCCTACCTGTCAAGCTCAGAGTCAGAGCCCTCTGGCTGCACCTGGGGAACTCCACCATCTACAGTCTGTTTTTCAGGGGTCTCTTCAGTGAGTGGAGTGACAGGCGGGCTTTGGGAAACAAGAAGGAACCATTAAGGGACAACCTCACAAGTGTCTGGTCCCAGAACCTATGCTTCCTAAGGAACGCTCCTGCCCCCACCCTAGCCTTCTCTGCTCTGTCTCAGCGCGAGTCCAGAATGATGAGACCCCCGCCTGGCTGACCATGCCCGGAGCTCAGCGTGGGGGAACCTCACCCCGCCTCTGAGGGGCTGTCAGCAGCAGGCTGGGGGGTGGCCAAGGCCAGCAACTCGCAGCTCAGTTCATCTTCTTCGTACTGCAACGGAAAGCCCTGGACTCAGTGGGCCGGGACCGGCAGAAGCAGCAGGGCTGGGCCCCTCCACGGCCCTCCCACTGCAGCCCCCAGTCTCGACACCTCAGCCTCTGACAGCCAGAGCCGCTCAAGAACAACTTTGAAATTATCAATCTTGACCGAAGGCAACAGTTGTGCTGAGGCTAAAGGGCTAAAGGGCCCCCTCTCCTGAGGGAGCTGAGAATCTCCCGGACAGAGCCAGCATGGCAGCGCCCCCGAGGTGGTCCAGAGGGTGATGGAGAGAAGGGGGGACGCCCAGGGTGACCTGATAGCTAAACCCCAGGGATCCCCCCGGGGACCAGCTCGGGCAGAGCAGAGGGGCTCCCCCTCCTTTCCCCTCTAAGCCGTGAACCCTTGGCAGGGTCACCAAGGCCAACTCGACACCAACAGAGAGATGTTCCATGACGGTGGGCCCAGGAAGGTGAGGTGACGCTGGGGCTAGACCAACAGCAGCTTGGGGAGACCATGTGGGCACAGCCACTGCTCACCTGGAACTTCAGGGGCGGGCCCTCAGGGTGGAGCCGGGCACTGGCCACTTCGGCCACGATCATGCCCAGGCGGCGCACGGCGGGCAGGCTGCTGTCCAGGCGGCACTTCACCCCCGCCATGAGGCTGCCCAGCAGCTCTGGAAGCACCAATGTGCGCGTGCTGAGCACGTGTGCAGGAAAGCGGGGAACGGGACGGGGTGCCCCACCACCTGCTCACCATCCCGGCTGTCCTGGAGCTCTGTGTCCCTCAGGTGTGCCAAGCAGATGAGGACAGCTCTGCTGACGTAGCACTGCTGCGGCAGGGGTGTGTGGCGGATGGCGCTGCTGCTACCCCACGTCTCCAGGAGCTCCTTCAGGGCCTAGTAGGCACACAGCCCTGGCAGTCACACAGCTCCACCCACCTCCCCTCCATCCCAAGCAGGAAGATGCCTCCTCCTCGTCCACCAGAAGGTGGTCCTGGGACAGTGCAAGGACCAGGCAGCACTTACCTGTATGAGGAGTGGGCGCCGCTGGCTGTCCATGGCCAGATACCCCAGCAGGCTTTGCAACACAGGTGTCTGCAACAGAAGTCAGGAATCTTGTCACCGTCCAGCAGGCAGACACCACCCCCTCGCTGCTGTCTGGCCAGGGAGACCTAGGGGGCCAAGGACTGTCTGCCCGGGAATCCTGGAGCAGGAACAGGTCTAGGCTGAAGGACAGGGACACTTCCCGGGCAGCTGAGCTCTGCTCCAGCCCTACTGCTAAGTCATTTTGGGACCTGAGGCGACCCACAGCCCACACCTGTGCGGGCACTCTCACCGTGTGTCTATACTGCAGGAGCAGAAGCTTCTGGGTCATCACAAACTGGGCCTTCTTACTCTTCACCACCAGGTTCCCCAGCAGTCGAGAGAGGACTTCAGGCCTGTGAGGCACAGAGGGGAAGAGAGAACCTCAATAAATCGGCTGGGCCCTGGGCTTCGCACTACCCACAGGAGCCCGGGTGAACGCTTCAGCTCCAGGGGTCCAGAGCTCCCTCTTCCTGATCAACATGGAGACCAGGGAGAGCCCAGCGCCTCGATGCCTGATGGCAACCCAGAGTTAAATACTTCCACCTAGAGTAGGAGGGGCCAGCCTTTCGTGTGAAGGGCCAGAAACCGAATACGCAGAAAGGGATGCAAGGTGTCATCTTGGTCCTCACCTTCCGCCTTCTTGGAAGAGAAAGAGCATATGCAGTGGGAAGGGTGCCTTGCTTCTTACCCAGGGGCAGCCTCCACAAGCCCTGTCAACACGGCCTCCATGGCGCGGTCGGGCACGCATTCCACCAGGCGCCAACAGACCCGCTGCCAGAGGCAGCTGCCCTGCGTGAGTGCTGTCAGCCTGGGCACCAGCATGCCCAAGATCTCCTCTGAGGGGAAGGAACCAGAGAAGGCCCTGAGCCCGGGGCCATGGGGCATCCATTGTCTGCAGCCCACAGGCCCACTGACTGCATAACCACGCCCCCACCAAGGAGCCCAGGACAGCTGGCATCTGCCCACACATGGCCAGGCCCAAGCAAAGGGACTATTGCTGTTTTGGGACACACAGCAGTACTTCCAACCTTCGCCAGGGAAACATGCTGCCCACCCCCTCCCAGGACAGCCACTAGGAGAGAGGTGGAGAGGGTCAGAACATGCTATGGCTTATCCCCAGACAGGAAACACTCACTCTGCCTCCCATAGACACAGGCTTTCCCGATGATCAGAGACACGAAGGAGACAGAGCAGTCCAAGCCGCCTGGGACAGGAAGGAAAATTTTTGGATTTTAAAGGAGGATGGTGGTAAGGCTATCAAGGGATACCTGATAAGTGGGGACTGACCTCTTTCCTGGACAGGCAAACTCCATGTTGTAAAAGTGCCAATTCATTCAATCAAATCCAACCATAATCTTAATAGGATTGCTTCTAATTTGGAGAGCTAATAATAATAACTATTTGCCTGACCAGGGGGTGGTGTAGTGGATAGAGCGTTGACCTGGGATGCCGAGGACCCAGGTTTGAAACACCAAGAATTCTGGCTTGAGTGCAGGGTCACCGTTTTGAGCACAGGATCATAGACATGACCCCATGGACACTGGCTTGAGCCCAAGGTTGCTGGCTTGGGCAAGGGGTCACTGGCTCGGCTGGAGCCCCCTGGTCAAGGCACATATGAGAAAGCAATCAATGAACGATTCAAGTGCCACAAGTACAAGTTGATGCTTCTTATTTCTCACCATTCCTGTCTTTCTTTCTCTCTCGTTTAAAAAATAAATAATAATAACTGTTTAAAAAGCTTTACACATATTCACCCACTTAACTGTTATAATGACCCTCCAAAGTAGAGACGAGTAAGAAAGCACCAGGAGAAGTACTAAGAGGGGCCTGACCAAGGCTATCGTAGGAGCAGATGGGCTCTGAGCCACCCATAGGGAAGAAGGGAGGAAACAAGGACATAGGAGGAAGGAGAGGGTGGGCGGCAGCGCTCCCCTAGAAGAGCCTGGATGATGGAGCCAACCAGGTTGGACAGGGGCATGCACAATGGAAATGACTGAAACGGGGTGTCTGCACAGCCCCTGCACAGTGAAGCAGACTATATATAATACATTCTGGCCTGACCTGTGGTGGCGCAGTGGATAAAGCGTCGACCTAGAAATGCTGAGGTTGCCGGTTTGAAACCCTGGGCTTGCCTGGTCAAGGCACAAATGGGAGTTGATGCTTCCTGCTCCTCCCCCTTCTCTGTCTCTCTCTCTCTTCTCTCTCTCTCTCTCTCTCCCTCTCTCTATCCTTTCTAAAATGAATAAAATAAAAATAAAAAATAAAACATTGTTCAGAGTTAAATATAAATAAAACGGAAATAATGTAAGTTTAAAAAAAATACATTCTGGATACCTTCAGCACATCCTATTGGCACCACCCAGCAAATACCAGTGGGGTTGGGAGGCTGGGAAGGATAAACGCAGACGCCTCACCTTGTAGTGGGTCCCTCCCTCAGACAGTGATGGTGCCCCCCTCAAAGACAGACCCAGGACTCCATGAAGCAACACGCAGAAAGGGCCGCAAGCAGCGCCCAACTTGGCGCCAGTTCCACCACCACAGTTCCGAGTGCCACACACTCCCAGGTGAGACACCTGCCCCACAACAGACGCTTCAAAGGCTCTGTGATGAAAGGGTGCGCAAGAAACTGCTGCCACAGTGCCTGTCCAGGTACCCAAGATGACCAGTGACAAAGACACTGAGACAGACCCAAGCCAACAAGGTCAAGCAAACCCTAGTCAATAGCCAAGTGAGATGAACCCTCGTCACAGTAAGAACTCCAGTTTTCAGAGTGGGGACGTTCCGCTGACACTAATGGCCCAGCGGTAAGCAGCCCCACCTGGCAGGCTTCATCATGTCCACCCAAGAATTAAAGAGGCCCTGGCTGGTTGGCTCAGTGGTAGGGCGTTGGCCTGGCGTGCAGGAGTCCCGGGTTCGACTCCCTGCCAGGGCACACAGGAGAAGCACCCATCTGCTTCTCCACCCCTCCCCCTCTACTTCCTCTGTCTCTCTCTTCCCCTCCCGCAGCCAAGGCTCCATTGGAGCAAAGTTGGCCCGGGCGCTGAGAATGGCTCTCTGGCTTCTGCCTCAGGCGCTAGAATGGCTCTGGTTACAACAGAGCGGGGCCCCTGATGGGTAGAGCATCACCCCCTGGTGGGCATGCCGGGTGGATCCTGGTCGGGCGCATGCAGGAGTCTGTCTGACTGCCTCCCCGTTTCCAGCTTCAGAAAAATACAAAAAAAAAAGAATTAAAGAAATCTAGAGTCAGCTTCAGCTCCAAAGTCAACAGCAGAGAACTGGGTGAACCTTCATTATATGGGTCGATCCCACCTCAAACAGGAGACGACTTCTGACCCACCAACAGCACCACCCAGAGACTACAAAGTGCCCAGAGGTCCAGGAGCAATGGAGGGGACAGCAGCCTGAGAAAACAGTTGGAACACTCAGGAGGGGCCCTCACCTCGGAGAGAGTCCACGACCGCCTGCAGCACCCGCATGGCCTCCGCCCCAAGCAGAGGAAAGTAGTTCTGGGGCAAGAACTCAGCCAGGTTCTCCTGCTGCAGACAGTTGCCCAGGTGGTCAGGCAAGCCCACCACCTTGATTAGGAGCGTCTCCTGGAGCAGAGGAAAGGCCAGCTCTGTCTGCTGCCGACACTGCCCCTCCATGACAGCAGCCATCCTGCCCTCATTCAGGAACCGGGCCAGCAGTCCCGCCATCTTCATCAGACGGAAACTGGGACTAAACCAAGAGCACGTGTGAGGGGGCGGAGCCCCAACCCCTCCATCCTCAGCACCCTCCACCAAAATGAGTAGCAATAGCTATCATTAAATAGGTAATTCCAACAACTTAATTGGCCCTTACATCTTCCATACACATGGAAAGGAAGAGTATTTAAATCTCGCTACCAAGTAGCTACAATTAGGAGTGGGACCCTAGCCTGTGTTGAGCCCAGCGCAGCCTCCTACCTTGGCATCACCGTGGACACCACCGCCCTCTCCTGGCTGTGCTTTTCATAGGTGCTGGCTTTTTTCAGCAACCACCGAAACCCCAGCTTTCCAATAAGGCATCCCCCAAAGGACTGTCCTGTGCTGATGTGAACTCTGGGAACCACCCCAGCAAGGGGGTCCTGTGAGCTTGCTGTGGTGCCTGGGTGCCTCACTACAGAGCTGGGAGCCACAGAGCGAAGGAGAGCGCCCAAGAGGATGGTGATGAGCTGCCACCCATGTCACCGCAGTCTGGTGCTAACATTGGCTCAGCTGTAGGACTCAAACACTCCTGCTCCCTCCCTTCGCCAGCAACATCAGGGACAGGACAGAGAGCAAAGGCATTCCCATTTCAGAGATGAACACAAACCGCTTTTAATTTTCAAGTGCCCTGCCATTGGTTGGCAATCCTTCAGGCCATGCTTATCCTTTGGATGCAACAAGCGACCTCCTAATCAGACCCAGCCCCACTCACCCGGAAGTGCCCTCAAGGGCCTCCATCAGCACCAGGAAGGCTTGGTCAGCTGGGCCCTCCAAGAAGAAGCTGGCCCACAACTCCTCCAACTGGCCATTGGGCAGCAGCTCCAGCCAGTCTGGGCTCAGCTTGCCAACAAGACATCTGAGAAAGGCAGAAAAGTGGACCCTGGCAAACTCCTCCTGCTCCCCACTGAGGGCCGGGTTCTCCGTTTCTCCAAGATACCGCTTCAGGGATGCCAGGGTGGAGAAAATGCAGCCACCATCCTCAGAAGATGAAAGGGTGTGAACAGCCTCCTGGACGGCGAGCCGGACGGAAGAGGGCACTGGATTCATCCTGTTCACAGGAAAGGACACGGGAAATGCACAGAGCCACGGACATCCACCTGGGACCCAGTCTCGGATAAGGAAGCCTTTTTCACATATTCTCAGGAACCCCCACCCTCTGTCTGACCTCTTATTAAGTAAGCTTCTGGGGACTTCATTCCTCCTCACTCCTGCTGTTACCCAGCAGTATCTCCCCCACCTCCATCTTTCACTGTTTCCACCAAGAGTCCTTTTCAGGAACTAAGGCCCTCTATAACGCCTTCTACCTGTCCAGGACAACCTGTCCAGGGACACATGCCAGTGACTGGAAACATCTTCAGTTGTCACAACTGGAAGACGGTAGAGGCCAGGGATGCTGGTAAACATTCCAAATGCACAAGACAGCCCCCACAGCAGAGGTTTATCCAAACCAAATGTCCACAGGGCCGAGGCTGGGAGACCCTGGTCTACGGGCACCTATCACTGCACTTCAGACTCCCTGATGCACCCAGCTGCGGTTCATCTCACCAAACTTCCTTCCTTTCCAGAAACCACAACCGAACATGGGTAGGATTTATTTCAGATGGCGCCCCTGCAGGTCTAAGTACCGTTAAGGAGGCACCAGCTTGTCATCAGTGCACCCAGCCTCTTCATAAGACTGTATTAGGGGCCCCAGAGTGTCCCCAAGCGCCAGGTGCCTCCGGACCCAGCCCAGTCGACGCGGGCTCCCGTGCGCGGTGTGCATGCCACACCGTTTGCCCGCGATCCGCCCGTCCTACGCCCTCTACCGAGTGTGCGTCCGAAGCCCACCTCGTGGTGTGCCGGGAGGGGGCCTCGTGGGATGGAGGGGGTCTCGGGGGCCGGAGGAGGGCCTCGGCGGAAGGCAGGGGTCTCGGAGCGGCTGCAGCGGGCTCAGGCGCCGCTCCGCCGCTGTGGACCCGCCGCCGATTCGCTCTGGCCGCCGAGGCCCTGCTCCACGCTCAGTTCCCAGCGCGCGCGGCCGCGGAGCACGAGCTCCCGGGCCCAGGAAGCCCTGCGGCTGAACTTGGAGACCGTGGGTCCCGCTAACGGATCGCGACGAATCTGTGGAAGAGCCGGAAGAGGCGCGGGACGGGCGGCCGCATCTGCGCCTGCGCCGGCGGAGGCGGGGGCGGGGCCTGCGCGGAAAGCAGAGGGGCGTGTGGGACTCAGTCCCCTTTATGGGCGAGGGCGTGCTCCCCTGTAGGCTCCAACCTGGCTTCCTCAGCTTGCGGCCGAGCCGCCTTCCCATTGCTTTCGTGTCCGTATTTTCCGGAGTGATCTCCAGCACCCCGTGCTGTCCCCCTGAGCTCCAGAGACCCAATTCTCTCCCAAGCGCTACGCGTGCGCTCCTCCACGATACCTACTTGAACACCGACCCAGTGTCCGGCCTCGCTCCCCATCCTGAAATAGGACCCTGCTCTCCAGGAACTACGACTCTTATAGGAAAACGCGCTGTAGACAAGGAAGCAATAACAACGAGGATGGTTTCAGGGATTCATGAATTGTAGCAGTGTAGAATCCTGGAATAGGACTGCACGTTCAGCATGTGACCACCTGCCACAGGTGGTTATGGAAATTAGTCGAAATGAAATAAAAGTAACAAGTCAGTTCCTTGGTCGCACCAGCTGCTTTTCAAGGGCTCAGTAGCCACCTGTAGCTAGCTAGTGGCTGCCGTAATGCACAGCGCAGATAGGGCACCTTCTGTCTTGGCAGAAGCTCCTATTGGCAGCGTTGGGAGTGTTCTGGGAAGACTTCACAGGGAGCTGCCATTTCAGCCTAGACCAGTGATTTTCAACCTTTTACTTTTCATGGCAAACATAAACTAATTACTAAAATTCTGCGGCACACCAAAAAATACATTGTTTGTCGACCTGACCAAAAAAAATTAGCTGTGCCTGACTTGTGGTGGCACAGTGGATAAGGCGTTGACCTGGAACGCTGAGGTCGCCGGTTCGAAACCCTGGGCTTGCTCAGTCAAGGAACATATGGGAGTTGATGCTTCCTGCTCCTCCCCCTCCTCTCTCTCCCCCCTTCTCTAAAATGAGTAAATAAAATCTTTTTTTAAAATTAGCTGTAATTTTTATTCATTCATACTGGATTGCTATTGTGTTGGCTGTTGTCATTTTTTGACAATCTAAAGTAAAAGAGGTCAATGCCCCTGACTAACTAGTCAGGTACTGCTTATTTTAAAAATTCTTGCTGCGCACCGGTTGAAAATCGCTGGCCTAGACGATCCTTGTGGAGAAATCTGGGAAACATTTATTCTTTCAACATATATTAATTAAATGCCTTCTGTGTGCACCAAGCATTCCTCCAGGGAAGATAATAAAGCAGAAAGAAGTCCCTTCTCACAAAGCAGTGAGAAAATAAAGTATATGAGCAATATGTCAGATGGCAATTAGTGATAGGAAAAATTAGGTGGGGTAAGAAAATGAGTGACCAAGGGCAGTTTCATTTTAAAATGTCCACCTTGGATGCAGTTGGGAGAATGGACGGTAGGGGGCAACCGCGGACGCAGGGAGCCCAGCTGGGTGGCTACTGTAAAAACAGGTGTTGACCAAGTGGTGGAAAAATGGCTGACTCGGGATGTTTATGTGGAGTAGAAATAATTGATTGGATGTGGGGTGTGACAGGGAGCGAGGAGTCAAGGATGATGCTTTCCTGGGATTCTCTGGAAATTCCTTCAGAATCCACTTCTGGATTTGAGTTCTCACTCTCCAGTTCCTACAGCTACTGCAATCATCCTTTATTCCTCTATTTTCCAATAAGTCAGTAACTTCTCACAAAACAATGCACAGGAAATAAACTTCTTAAGCCTTGACATATTTTTAAAAATACCTCTATTCTTTGCTCCAGGTCAATTTACATTTGAGCTAGATGCAAAATTTTACATGTAAACCATCTTTACTCAGAAATGTTAAGGTTTGCTCCCTGGTCTTGGGCAGCCAGCACTGCTGCTGAAATAGCCAACAGTTCTCTGGGAAAAGTCTCAATCCTTCCCATGTGACCAGGTGTTCTCTCTGGACACTTTTAAGATCTCCTCCTTGTCCGAGGTGTTCTGGCACTTGATAAGAGGAGCCTTGGGTGCAGTGGTCATTTCCTTGACCCAGTGCTCTCTGGCATGTGATCTTGAAAAGAGCGGATGCCGCCTGACCTGTGGTGGCACAGTGGATAAAGCGTCAACCTGGAAACACTGAGGTTGCCGGTTCAAAACCCTGGCTTGCCTGGTCAAGGCACATGTGGGAGTAGATGCTTCCCGCTCCTCCCCCTTCTCTCTCTCTCTCTCTCTCTCTCTTTCTCTCTCTCTCCACCCCTCTCTAAAATGAATAAATGAATAAAAATTATAAAAAGAAAAGAGCCGATGCCCACCTGACCTGTGGTGGCACAGTGGATAAAGCGTCAACCTGGAATGCTGAAATTGCTGGTTCGAAACCCTGGGCTTGCCTGGTCAAGGCACATATGGGAGTTGATGCTTCCTGCTCCTCCCCCCTTCTCTCTCCTCTCTCTCTCTCTCCCCTCTGTCTAAAATGAATAAATAAAATCTTTAAAAAAAAGAGCCGATGCCCTTGTCTGCAACACCTTCCTGGATTATCCTCCTAACAATTTCTCCCACCCTGTTTTCTTTCATCTTACTCTCTACAGTTTACTTTTGTTGGATTGATCTCAAATGTTATGTTTTCTTTCTCTTTTTCCTTCTCTTTGTCTTTTTGCTCTACTTTCTGAGCAATTGCTTTAACTTGGCCCTTTCAGCTAGCTGTTTGTTGGGGGGGGGGCGGGGGAATCATAGTTTTTATTTTCAAGAGCAACTTCTTTCTTTCTGATTACTAAGATGAACAACTTTTTTACATGAAAAGGAGGACAAAAATAAATTGAAGAAAACAGTAGTGTAAATAAAAGAAACATTTTATTCATTGCAACAATAATACACTATAATATGATAAATGCATAATAAAAACATTTGTAATATTTTACATTGTAATTATGCTTACATGCCTATTAATTTTTAATAATAATTGTAAGAAAAAAGTACTCATTTAGATACAAATACGTCACATCACACGCAATGGATCAACTCTGCATCGGTTGAATACGGACATTTATAGATTAGTCTTCTAATGTCAAAAAGGAGGACATACAGGAGGACAGTTTTCGAGGGAGGATGGAACTTAAAAAAGAAAGACTGTCCTCCCTAAAGGATTACTTATGATTACTCCATTTTGATTACTTCATTTTTTGCAGCATCCATTTCTTGCCTTGTGAACATAAAGCTTTTCTGATTTTTCTGAGGGTACTGACTAGAACCTTTTTCAGCTTTTTCTTGGCCCTCTGCATTGTCTCCTGGGTTCCTTTTCTGTTTGGGCAGATTTCTGTCGCTCCTGTCAGAAGCTTCCAAGTGTCTGGTTTAGCGATCTTTGGCTGAGTTTTCCTACTAAGCAGGAGAGAGCAAATAGGGCAGTGGAGAAGGTAGACTACTGCCATTCTGCAAGCACCCTTTTCAAAATGAGGTCCTGTTCACAATCCTTTATTCTTAACAGGGGTTGAGATTTGAACCTACCTTATTATATAGTACTATATGACCTGCTCCCCAAAACAGATCAAGGTGGCCCCCAATCCCATGTCCTTTGTCTTACCAAGGGAGAGATGTCCTCACAGGATGCTCTGTTCATGGCAAGACGTTGGGCCCCATTGCTGGACTTGGATCCAAGAACTCCCTGGCTGCAGCCAGGTTCCCTGTCCTGCCTTAATTTCCTTTTGGTAGGAACATGAGTTCGTGTGCTCCTGCTAAAGCAATCACCCCTGTCCACCTCCGAGCCAGACGGAACAGGGCTTCCACCCCATAGAACTGTTTTCCAAAGAAACTGTATCTGTTTTAAGCTTGTCTCCTTGGGAACCTCCAAATCTCCAGAGCCCCTGGGCTGGAAGGCATATGCCTTTCATTTGGTGGCAGGAAGTACCTGACTCCCAGCCAGAGTCGAAGGAGGAAAACTCCAGAGAGCCGGAGGGACGCAAAGCAGGCGGCAGCATCCTACAAGTTGACGGCAACTCCCACTCCTCTTCCTTCTCAGAATGGGCTGCCCAGGAAGAAAGACCCTGTCCTTCTTCCTTATTTTTGTGCCCGTATATCTGCATGGGGCTTTGACTCAGGAGGCTGGCCCTACGAGGCAAAGAAAACCGTTTTTCGAGAGACTCCACCGACTGGAGGAGCAGGTAAATATACCCACCCTGCAGGGCAGTTGATTTTTTTTAATTGACAACAGATCAAGGACAAACATTACAGAAATGGAGTAGTGGGCATCAGCGCTCTGTGGACACAGACGTGGAGTTTGTAGTTCTTTTTATAGCTGTTATTTTCACTTATAGTTGGAAACCAGCAGAAAGGTTTCCTGGGCCCGGTTCTGAAGACAAGTAAGGATTCTGAGACATGAGGGTTGGGTGGGAATCAGAGGCTGGGAGGGGGTAGGATGTCTCCTAGGATGCAGCTGAGGACATGCTGGGCTGTGGGGGCAGATAGGGCAGGGGAACAAATGAGGTAGCACAGTGGCGCTGGGTGTGGGGGTGAGGTCTTGGGTCTGTGGTGGAGCAGACACTCCCATGTGGGTCTGGAGCCAGTTCCTAAGCACCCCGCATGTGTCAGACCTGCCTCAAGCACTCCCCACTTTGAACCACATAAATGGTTCACTCTGCCCATCCTAGTGTCGTCCACTCACAGGGAGGACCCTGAGGGTCAGGGCTGAAGAGTGGGGGGCCAGGCTGTGGCCTGGAGCCCTTGTCTGATATAGTGACACCAATTTACCTTGAGCTGGTGCCCCTCCTCTCTGACGCCGCCTATAACAGGCTGGGCTGGGTGATTGGCTGCCTCGTGGTAGGCGCCACAGAAGCATGGCAGGGAAGGCTTGTTCTGCATCCTCCAAGGCCCCGGCCCCCAAGGCTGTTGTGTGTCCTCTGCAGTTCCGGAGGTTCCAGGAGGTGACCTTAACACACCTGCAGGCCATCGCCAGCAACTACAACCTGTCCTACAACATTGATGCCCGGTTTCAGAACCTGGCCCAGGAAAGCCAGGCCTTGGCTCTGGCGGTCAACCAGTCTCAGGCCACTGTGCAGGCCGACCTGGGCCACCTCAAGACCTGGGTGCGTAAGACACAGCGCAGAAGCCGGAAGCGGGACTCCAGGCTGCTGGCCTTGGGTCACGCCCTGAAGGAGAGGAGCCAGCAGCACGCCCAGGAGAGGAAGGAGCAGGAGGCGCAGAGGGAAGCCCTGTCTGGCCTGGCTCTGGACGTGCGGGCCCTGCAGGACACGCTGGCCCACCTGACACACACCGTCCAGAGCCAGGGCACCAGGCTAGCTGCTCTCGAGGGCTGGCTTCCGGCGGCTTGCCCTGGCACCACAGCCCCGGCGTGGCCCTCTGCCCAGCCTGAGCTGCGAAGCCCAAGCTCCCTGAAGCTGCAGGGGAGCAGGCAGGCACTCAGAGCTCTGCCTGAGCCCCGGGACCCACCTCAGGGCTTTGCTGGCCAACTCCAGGTGACCCATGAGCCCCCAGGCCCAGGCAACCAGTGGACAGGGCCCCCCAAGAGACTGGGAACGAGTAAGTACCATGGACCTGCTCTTGCCTTACCCACCTCCACATTTTCCTCTCACTCCTCCTTAGGCCTCTGGTCCCCTCGGAAAACCCTTCTCCTCGGGGCTGTGCGGAGCAGACACTGGCGTCATGCCCCACATAGCCCACCCCAGAGGGAGGAGCTACCCAGGTGACAGCCAGTCTGCAGGTCCCCAGAGGGGCAGGCTACCCCTTGGCCTGGGCCTTAGGAGTGAATGCACACACACAACGGAGTGCCACCTGGTGGTCAGTACGTGCCCACTCCAAGTGCAGATTGGCCTCATCAGGGTTGGCAGGATCCCGATGACCTCAATTGTCGCCAGCACGACCCCCAGCAGGGCCCTGCTCTCCCAGCGGCACCTCGTGGGGTCTGCGTCCACCTGTGGAGGGCCTCAGACCGTTGAAAAGCCAATTCTTTTTTTTTTTTTTTTTTAGATTTTTTTGTTATGTATTGATTTTTAGAGGCAGGGGAGAAGTGGGAAGCATCACCCTTTAGTAGTTGCTTCCTGTATATGCTTTGACCCAGCAAGCCCAGGGTTTTGAACCAGTGACCTCAGCATTCCAGGTCGACGCTTTATCCACTGTGCCACCACTGGCCAGGCAAAAGGCCAGCTTTGCTCTCCTAGGTGAGGGCTTCTCGACGGAAGCACTACTGACATTCAGAGCCGGCAGCCCTGAACTGGGAGGGCTGTCCCAGGCCCTGCAGGGTGGTTAGCAGCATCCGCAGCCCCCTCCCACTACATGCCAGTTCATCTTTAACTCTTTTTTTTTTTTTTGGCATTTTTCCGAAGCTGGAAACGGGGAGGCAGTCAGACAGACTCCCCCGCATGCGCCCGACCAGGATCCACCCGGCACGCCCACCAGGGGGCAATGCTCTGCCCCTCCGGGGCGTCGCTCTGTTGCATCCAGAGCCATCCTAGCGCCTGAGGCAAAGGCCACAGAGCCATCCTCAGCGCCCAGGCCATCTTTGCTCCAATGGAGCCTCGGCTGCTGCGGGAGGGGAAGAGAGAGACAGAAAGGAAGGAGAGGGGGAGTGGTGGAGAAGCAGATGGGTGCCTCTCTTATGTGCCCTGGCTGGGAATCGAACCTGGGACTCCTGCACGCCAGGCCGACGCTCTACCACTGAGCCAACCGGCCAGGGCCCAACTTTTATTTTTGACTAAGTTGCTCCCTCTTGTTTGGCAGCCTCCGGAGCTCCTTAACCTGTAGTAGAGTTCCCCTTTACCCAGGGCATGCCAGCAGCCTCACCAGTAAGACAGGACCAACCAACTGACCTCTAGGACACTTGCCAGCGCTGCTGGCACAGCCAAGGTTTTAGTTCTGACCACCGAAGCCGTGTGCAAACACTGTTAGATGGACCCTGGAGGCACGGTCACCTCCAGTCGAGGACCACTGCCCTAGATTATGACAGGAGCCCCGAAGGTGGAGAGAGAAGCGGGGGCCAGCCACAGGATGCCCTCTGTTCTCAAACCCAATGGGATGATGGGCTAGAAAAAGGTATTTCCAGGCTCTGCCCCCAGCCTGCCAATCAGAACCTCAGACCAGCTGCAGCAACTAGAGGTCATTCCCTGCTCCCCGCCCACACACAGACCCTTCTGGGTGGCAGACCTGGCAGGAAATCTGGTGGGCCGGATGATGCCTCCAAAAATGTCCATGTCCTGATGCTGGTACCCTGTGGATATGCCACCTCACTTGGCAAAGAGGACTTTGCAGATGTAATTTTGAGATGAGAGATGGTCCTGGATTTTGGTGGGGGCCCAGTATTATCACAGGGGTCTTCACAAGAGGGGGCAGGAGTGTCAGGGTCAGAGGACATATGACAACAGAAGCAGAGATCAGAGGATTTACTTCGAAGATGGAGGGAAGGCCTCAAGCCATAGATGTGCCCATCTCTAGAAGCTGGAAGGGCAGGAAGGGGTTTGTCCGTGGAGCCTGCAGAAGGAACCAACTCCGCCAACACCACGATTCTAGCCCAGTGAGACTGTGTTGGACTTCTGACCTCCAGAACTATAAGGTGCTAAATCTGCCTGACCAGGCGGTGGCGCAGTGGATAGAGCATCGGACTGGGATGCCGAGGACCCAGGTTCGAGACCCCGAGGGCGCCAGCTTGAGAGCGGGCTCATCTGGTTTGAGCAGAAGGCTCACCAGCTTGGACCCAAGGTTGCTGGCTCGAGCAAGGGGTTCTTTGATCTGCTCAAGGCCCACAGTCAAGGCACATATGAGAAAGCAATCAATGAACAACTAAGGTGTTGCAATGCGCAAGGAAAAACTAATGATTGATGCTTCTCATCTCTCCGTTCCTGTCTGTCTGTCCCTGTCTATCCCTCACTCTGACTCTCTCTCTGTCTCTGTAAAAAAAAAAAAAAGGTGCTAAATCTGTGTTGCTTCAAGCCACTGAATTTATGGAGAGTTGTTAAAGCAGCCACAGAAAGTTCACACGGAGGCTCTCCTGGTGGTGAGGAGCATCAGCTCAGGCTACTCCTGAGCAAGGCACCTGACTGCCCAGTTGCTTAGTCTTCCTGCCTGTCAGATGATGAGCCAGCACCCTCACAGTCAGTGCATGACACAGGTCAGTTGCTGGGAGCTTAGGCCCATCCGCCTGGGGCAAATGATAAGCCTGAACCCTGGATATTTCTAGAAGCTTCTGGATGTTTCTGGGTGGCCTCATGGTGCATGAGCTGACTCTCCCCCTTCTGTTTCTAGTTTGCAACGTGGGTCCTGTACTGGTTTTCCCGAACACCTCCACCGAGAACGTGGTCTTCCTCAGCCCTGGCTTCCTCTCAGGTCTGCGGGCCCTGTCTTTCTGCAGCTGGGTCCGAACAACCTTGGGCCACCTGGGCACCCTCCTCTCCTATGCCACCCAAGATAATGATAACAAGCTGGTGCTGCACGGCCGGGACACCTTGGCCCCTGGCTCCATCCACTTTGTGATTGGAGACCCAGCCTTCCGGGAGCTGGCCCTGCAGCCACTCCTGGATGGCCAGTGGCACCACGTGTGTGTCATCTGGACGTCCATCCTGGGCAGGTACTGGCTCCATGTGGACCGCAGGCTCGCTGCCACTGGCTCCCGCTTCAGGGAAGACTATGAGATCCCTCCCGGAGGGTCCCTGGTGCTGGGCCAGGAGCAAGACAGCCTGGGCGGTGGGTTTGATGTCTCTGAGGCCTTCGTGGGGAGCATGGCAGGCCTAGCCATATGGGACCGTGTGCTGGTTCCCGGGGAAGTCTCACACCTTGCCACTGGGAAGGAGCTCCCACCGGGCGCCATCCTGACACTGGCCAATGCCACATTGATAGGTGGATTTGTGCAGAAGGTGAACTGCACCTGCCTAGAGCTCTGCCCATGAGGCCTCACCACCCGAGAGCTGGGGTCATGCTCCGAGCTGGCAAGAGGAGCAAGTCTCCAGGCATGCTCAGCCCAACCCCAGCACACTCCATGGGTGGGCCCCACCCAGACTGGGGAGCAAAGGGCAGGATGCGGCCTCTGATCTGAGCCAGGCATGCCAGGAGTCTCCCGTAGAATATGGGCATTCCATGGTGGGGACAAGGAAACACAGGGGGGAGAGAGGGCGGCGGGCAGAGGCATGAGTCAGGGTTCCTAAGAATTGCATTCTTTCCCTCGTAGTGGCATCCTTACAATTGCCCTCTCTGTAGTGTGACATCATTTTAATACGGCCTGCCCAGGCCAGATGTGAGTGCTGGATTCCTACAGGGCCTCTCCTCCGGGTGTGGGTGCTGCCGTCACAGGCTAGTACGTGGAGGACTCCTGTTTTCTTTGAAACTGCATGGGCAGCATGGGGACTGTCATTGCACTCTCTCAAGGTGGCTTATGGAATTCTCTCTTTGGGTGACTTTTATTCCAACATCTCATGAAAAGGGCCAGAGTGCCTGACCAGGTGGTGGCGCAGTGGATAGAGCGTCGGACTGGGATGCAGAGGACCCAAGTTCGAGACCCCGAGGTCGCCAGCTTGAGCATGGGTTCATCTGGTTTGAGCAAGGCTCACCAGCTTGAGCCCATGGTCGCTGGCTCAAGCAAGGGGTCACTCGGTCTGCTGTAGCCCCACGGTCAAGGCACATATGAGAAAGCAATCAATGAACAACTAAAGTGTCACAACGAAAAACTAACGATTGATGCTTCTCATCTCTCCGTTCCTGTCTGTCTGTCCCTGTCTATCCCTCTCTCTGACTCTCTGTTTCAGAAAAGAAAAACAAAGGGCCAGAGAATCCATTTCCTAGCCCACAACCCTACAGCTCCCCCATTCACCAGGATCCCTGGGGGTTCTTTCAAGGTCTTATAATGGTTATTGAGGCTACCTAAGCCTCCAGGAAAGGGGACCTGCAAAGAGCACAGTCAATTCAGAAATAAACATTAGAGATGGGCGAGCAGTGTTTTTTGGGGTTTTTTTTCTTTTCTTTTTTTTTCCGAGCAGTGTTTTGTTTGTTTGTTTGTTTTTTTCATTTTCCCGAAGCTGGAAACGGGGAGGCAGTCAGACAGACTCCCGCATGTGCCCGACCGGGATCCACCCGGCATGCCCACCAGGGGGTGATGCTCTGCCCATCTTGGGGCGTCACTCTGCCACAATCAGAGCAATTCTAGTGCCTGAGGCAGAGGCCAAAGAGCCATCCTCAGCGCCCGGGCAAACTTTGTTCCAATGGAGCCTCGGCTGCAGGAAGGGAAGAGAAAGAGAGGAAGGAGAGGGGGAGGGGTGGAGAAGCAGATGGGCTCTCCTCCTGTGTGCCCGGGCCAGGAATCGAACCCGGGACTCCTGCACGCCAGGCCGACGCTCTACCATTGAGCCAACCAGCCAGGGCTTGAGCAGTGTTTTTAAAGCAAAAGTTTTGGGGTATAATTTACACACTATAAAATTCAACCACATTAAGTGTACAGTTCAAAGATTTTTAGTAAATTTACCCAATAGTGCAGTCATCACCACTATCCAGTTTAAGAACGTTTTCACTGCCCTCCCCCCCCACACACACAAAATTGTGCCAATTAGTGGTCACTCCTGTCACCACCTCAGCCATTTTCCCAGCTCTGGCAGCCTCTTATCTGCTTTCTGTTTCTGCAGTTTTGTCTGTTCTGGACATTTCAAATGAATGAAGTCATTCAGAAGTTGTCCTTTTGCTTCTGGTTTCTTTTACTCGGCCAATGTTCTCCGGATTAATTAATGCTGTAATGTGTGTCAGTGTTTCGCTCCTTCCGATGGCTGGAGAACATTCTATTGTAACGGACCACATTTTGCTTATCTATCCATTCAGCAACTGACGGACCTTCGGACTGTTTCCAGTTTGGGGCCATTGTGAATAAAGGTGCTATGTACATTCTCATCTGAGTCTTGTGTAGACATGTTTTTATTTATCTTGAGTGGATACCTAGGGGTAGAATTTCTGGATCATATGGTAAGTTAATGTCTGAACTTTCCAAGAAGCCACCAAACTAGGTTCCAAAGTGGTTGCATAATTTTACAGTCTGCAGCGATATATGAAAATTCCCTTTTCTCCATATTTTTGTCAACACTTGATAGTATCTGTCTTTTGAACTTTTTCTTTCTTTTTTTTTTTTTGTATTTTTCTGAAGCCGGAACCGGGGAGGCAGTCAGAGAGACTCCCGCATGTGCCCGACCGGGATCCACCCGGCATGCCCATCTGGAGCGTTGCTCTGTTGCAACCAGGGCCATTTTAGTGCCTGAGGCAGAGGCCATGGAGCCATCCTCAGTGCCCAGGGCCAACTTTGCTCCAGTGGAGCCTTGGCTGCGGGAGGGGAAGAGAGAGACAGAGAGGAAGGAGAGGGGGAGGGGTTGAGAAGCAGATGGGCGCTCCTCCTGTGTGTCCTGGCCAGGAATCGAACCCGGGACTCCTGCATGCCAGGCCGACGCTCTACCATTGAGCCAACCGGCCAGGGCCTTTTTCTTTTTTATAGAATTCTAATTATTATGTTAAAAAAACACATACCTTGACAATTAGAACAAGCATGGTTTACTCTAAGTTTCAGTGTCATGTAAATGAAGCCTATAATACTAGAAATTCCCCTAAAAGACCCAAACACACCTCCCTTCTGGGGGGGAGGTGCCCTAAACTAGTTCCTTGGGTCCCTTAGCAGTGTTCCCATCCCTTCAGAGCTCTCTGTGGCCATAGAAATTCTAGGCCTTTAGCTGAAAGACGCAGCCCAGGGCTTTCCCAGCCCCCCACTACTTCCCCTCTAACTTCATGAGTCAAGGTCAGCGGAGGCATTCTAGAACTGGAAACCCCCTGGGTGGCCACGCGAAGTCTCCCTGGGTCACTGGCTTCTGCTTCCCCTTGCACCGCCCCAGGACACATGTATCTCCTCTGGCCATTTCTGGAGCTCCTGCTCCTTTCCGTGTGGAGGGGAGGGAGACATCTTTCCTTTGTGAAGACTGGCAATTTGATTACCATTTCTCAAGTGATAGCAAGGTCCCCAGCATAAAAGGATTGTACAGGGCCTTCTATCCCAACCCCCAACCTCAGCTTTCAGGTGCTTATAACGGGGGACCTAGGATGTGTCACCCCTCACAGATAGCATTCCACTGCGTGTCTGAAGGCCTTAAGGCCACTGGAATGTGGTGGAGGGGCTGTTCGCTGTGGGCTGTGCATTCGGAACACTTTCTGGGGAGAGGACCATCCGGGACTGCAGAGGGGCTGCAGCAAAGGCTGGAGGGCGGTGCTGAGACAGCCTGTGGGAGCCTAGAGGGCTGGGAATTTGTTAAGGGTTGGCCTGTCTAGATGAGGAATCTGGGCTCTGTACCACAGGACAAAGAAAGCCTGTCTAGGTTTTGGAGCAGAGAAGTCTGATGATCTCACATGACCCACCATCCACATGAGGTCAGTGACAAAGTCCACTTACATTTTGAAGCATGAGCCATGCTCACCTCTAATTCCATCAGATCTCACCTTTGACCTGAGTCTGCGGGGTTTCCGGGTAAGGAGGATGAAAGGACCCAAAGCCCTCCTCCTGCTGAGGTGGTCCCAACAAGGTGCCTAGGCTGGGTTCTCCCCCCCCCCCAGACTCTCCCACCCTGGCCCATTTCTCTTCTGAAAGGGCCACTTGTCCAGCAAAAGGTCAAGGTCAGCCTGACCAGGCAGTGGCGCAGTGGATAGAGTGTCGGACTGGGATGCGGAGGACCCAGGTTTGAGATCCCAAGGTCGTCAGCTTGAGTGCAGGCTCATCTGGTTTGAGCAAAGCTCACCAGCTTGGACCCAAGGTCGTCGCTGGCTTGAGCAAGGGGTTACTCGGTCTGCTGAAAGCCCAGGTCAAGGCACATATGAAAAAGCAATCAATGAACAACTAAGGTGCCTCAACGAAGAATTGATGCTTCTCATCTCTCTCGGTTCCTGTCTGTCTGTCCCTCTCTCTGTCTCTGTAAAAAAAAAAAAAAAAAAAAAAAAGGTCAAGTTCAAGTTCCTCATCTGTAACACAGCGGCAAACTCTCAGACCAGCCCTGCCTCGCTGACCACACAGATGGTCTGCCCTCCCTGCACAACCCCGTCATCCCGGGGACTGGTTTCTCTTCCCCAGTGCTCTACTCAGCTCTCTGCCTGCCTGGACACCTTCAGGCAAATGACACCCATCTACTCAGTTCAGTCAAACCAACAGGCGCAGCCCTGCCTGCGCCTCAGGGCCTTGTGCAAGCAAGTTTCCCTTCCCTGTCTCCATGCCCTTGTCCGCAAATTGGGGGTCATCATACTTTTGTCACTATCGCTAGAAAGGACAAAGCCAGGTCACACTAATGAGAAAACACCTTTTTTGAAAGAATGTTGTTTTTAGTATTTCCTAAAAAGTGTTGCCCAATAACCATGGGGAAGATTTACAACCCCATTGGACATCCTTCCTCTTATTTTGGTTTTAGTTTTAATTTTATTGTGAATTATGTGGTGGAAGGGGCTCCCTTATCTTTTCAGTCTCAGATCCTCTAAAAAACTTTTAAAATCTTTTTATTTAAAAAATTTTCAGCCTGACCTGTGGTGGTGCAGTGGATAAAGCGTCGACCTGGAAATGCTGAGGTCGCCGGTTCGAAACCCTGGGCTTGCCTGGTCAAGGCACATATGGGAGTTGATGCTTCTAGCTCCTCCCCCCTTCTCTCTCTCACCTCTCTCTCCCTCTCTGTCTCTCGCCCTCTCTCTCTCCTCTCTAAAAATGAATGAATAAAAACATTAAAATAAATAAATAAATAAATAATTTTCAAACTTAAAAAAAAGTAGTAGGACAAGTAAATTCCACATCATGTATATTTGTCCTAGATCCATCAAGTGTTAACATTTTATCACATTTTCTCTCTGTGTGGGTACATGTTACAATTGATTACATTGTGAATCATTTGAGATTAATTTGTAGACATTACATCAGATTTTCCTACAATACTTCTGTCTGTATCTCCTGAGAACAAGGATCTTTTCTGATATAACCCCAAGACAATGATCACACTGGGGGACTGAGCAATGTTATACTACTATTACCTAATGCACAGTGCATACCCAATTTGCCAAAGTCCCCATATGCCAGAGCCACGGAGGAGCCTTGGGGTACCCTGTCCCTTTCATCAAGGGACAATTCCTTGGCCTTTCTTTGTCTTTCAGTGAGTCTACAGAACAGAGCTGCCTAGTTGTTAGCAGCTGTTCCTTCTCTTTGTGTTTACCTGATTTTTCCCCATGATGGGACTCAGGGAAACAGTTCGTGCAGCAATGTTACAGGAGCAATGTTGTGTCCTGCCCAGCGCAGTGCATCTGGAGGACTGTGACGATGCCAGTCTATCATGTTAAGCTTGTCCTTGGCTCAGATGGAGTCTGCCAGATTTCTTACATCAGGTTTCTTACATCAGATTTCTATTCCTTTCCTCACTAGAAGTAATCCGCAGGAAGATACTGTGAGGCTCCTTAAAAACTGTTTCCCAACACATCTTAACCCAATGGCTTCAGCTCGCACTAAAGATTCTGGTCTAAATCAGTCATTACTACGGTGATGACAAAATGGTGATGCTTCCAATTCCATCCTTTCTTCTACATTTATTAGTTGGCGACAATCTATCGCAAAGAGAGAGAGCCCCTTGTCTCCCACGTCTCCCCTCCCTTCCTTCCTGTGAGGACTCGGCTCCCGGCTCATTTTTCACTCGCTATATTGTGTTTGGACCTCACGGACTGGGGCTATGTTGACAGACTGAAGCTCCTCAAGCAGGTTTCTGCTCCCACCAGATTCGGGGTCGCTCCCCTCTTCCAGATCTCAAATACTGCAAAGCCGGGCACTTGGACCACAACTCCCACAAGGCTCAGTGAGTTTGGCCCAAAGCGGCCGCCGTCATGGTCATATGACCTCAACCAACATCACGTGGACGCTCTGTGGTCACGTGGTTACGGCGCGAATCACGAGAACAAACACGGGGCTTCGGCGGGCCATGGCCAATGTCTCCAAAAAGGTTTCGTGGTCCGGCCGTGACCAGGATGACGACGAGGCGGCGCCGCTGCTGCGGAGGGCTGCACGGCCCGAGGCGCCGGCCGGCGAGGTCACGCCGCTACTGAATGGGGCCGGGCCTGCGGCCGCCCGCCGGGTAAGAAGCCCGGGGTGGACTGTGGGCTCATGCCTGGCCGCGGGCCGGCAGAGACTTCCAACACCTCCGAGCCCCGCGTGGAGTCGCACCGCGGGGCGCAAAGATGCGGGTTCCGGTTAATCTGGGCCAGCGCTGGGCCCGAGCCTCAGTCTTCGCTCGCGCTGGAGCGGGTCTCGCTGTGGCTGCACCCACGCGGAGAGCGTGGCCGCGGGCTGCTGCGAGCGCGGGGTCGGGGGCCCTGACAGCCCAACGGTCCTTCGGGGTGGCCCTCTGCTGGGCCGGCGCTGGCGTGCACTGCCCAGTGCGCGGTCCCAGCCGAGCCTCGCCGGGACTCGGTGACTCCCTGCTCGGGTGGCTCCATCCCTATCATAAAGACAAGGAAGTTGAGCCACGGACCGGTTCGGGAACGCGCTAGGGTCTCCTTTGGCAATTGACATAACTGGCATCAGAACCTAGAGCCTGAGTTCTGGAGTCTTAGGAGGAAGTTCTGGGCCAGGTGCTCAGCAGGATCGAGGAGCAGGTGGAATTCGCCATGGCACTCGGGGTCTTATGGGCGGGATGCGTCGACTAGCACGCAGGCTGTCGTGTCCTTGACAGCATGAAGCTAATTTATTTCCTGCCGGTTTACTCCAAAATGGCTTTAAAGGAAAGGCAGATGGAATTCTGCTCAGGTGATCTTTTTCTTTTCCCATCAAAACTGTGTTAATATACGAGCAACTATTTTAACAATTCCCAGATTTGGGAGCGCGGGAATTTTTAGAGAGAGAGAGAGAGAGGGCGAGAAGCGTTAATTTTGTTGTCCCACTTTGTGCATTCACTGGTGGCTTTTTAAAAACAGTTTAGCCTGACCTGTGGTGGCGTAGTGGATAAAGCGTCAACCTGGAAACGCTGAGGTTGCCGGTTCAAAACCCTGGGCTTGCCTGGTCAAGGCACATATGGGAGTTGATGCTTCCTGCTTCTCCCCCCTTCTCTGTCTCTCTCTCCCCTCTCTATAATGAATAAATAAAATCTTTAAAAAAAAATAGTTTAGATGGCAGAGTGTTCTCTTGTAGTGACTTTAACATAGGAACTCGGCCACTCTTCTCTGCAGAGATCGGTACAGACTCAGGGCCCTCCTAGGAATGAATCGGTGCAGACTCGGGGCCCTCCTAGGAATGACAAGTATTTACACTCGGGTTCCCTTGGCAGATCACTGCAGCTAGACACACGAACAAGTCAGTGTGGTTGACATGTGCTCAGCATGTCAGTGATGCAGTTTGTGTCTTCAAATGTATTTCCCTATGTTGTGTTAATTTTTAGTTAACTTTTTGTTGATTGGTTTTATTTATTTTTGCAAGTATTCTTTACTTTTTCTCCTTCTGTTCTAGATCTGTCCTTTAAGTAATTGTACAGTGTTTAAGGATTAGTTAGGGCATCAGGCTATTTCTCTAGAACTTATCGTTAGGTTTCCCCAGTCCATTGAAAATTCATCAGACAGTGAGGTCAGAGTCTGCCCTTTGCTGGTAGGGTGCTGCTCGATTCCATTTGAGAGAAATCTGCTGAAATGCTTTCTGTGTCAGGCTTAAAGTAGCAAATTTGGAGTGGTAGGGATATGGGTGCTTTGTTATTTTTTGGGAACATGTCTGTTCCTTTTTCTTCTTTTAAAAGAAAGTTATCAGCCTGACCAGGCAGAGGTGCAGCGGATAGAGCATTGGCCTGGTTTGCTGAGGACCCAGGTTCAAAACCCCCAGGTTGCCAGCTAGACCACAGACTCACGTCTTGAGCACAGGGTTGCCAGCTTGAGCTTGGGATTGTAGACATGACCCCATGGTCGCTGGCTCGAAGTCCAAGGTCACTGGCTTGAGCAAGGAGTTACTGGCTCAGCTGCAGTTCCCAGTCAAGGCACATGTGAGGAAAAAATATTGACTTTAGAGATAGAAGGGGAAGACAGAGAGAAACCAATTTGTTATTCCACTTATTTATGCATTCATTGGTTGGTTCTTATATGTACCCTTACCAGGGATCAAACCAGAACCTTGCTATATCAACAGGATAGTTCTTTAATCAACTGAGCTACCTGGTGAGGGCCTAAACAGTTTTTGAAATAACTTATTGTGCAGCTACATAGTGCTGGCTGCATGCAGTTTGCCTGAGACACAGAGGTGCATGAAGCAGCTTCCTGCTAGTTCCAGGTTCATGGAGAAGTAGGCCATTACTGTGAGGACTGGGTAAGGTCTCCAGAGGTAGGAGAGGTCACATTTGGGTCCAGTCCTGAGTGTAAGATCCTCAGGTGGACAGGCAGATGTGTGTTTGGGACCCTGGGAGAGTTTAGAAAGTAAAGGTGAGTGGGGAGTGGAGGCTGGAGAGAGAGGCCAGGTCAGACCTGAAGGGGACAGCTGCTCTGTCTCTGGGAGAGCCTGCAGGAAGCAGGAGACTCCAGTCTGAAAAGATCCTTAACCCGCCTGTGTGGACTGGTGCAAAGGAGAGGTTAGCAGTATTTATGGGAGGAGCACCACTCTGGACCAGGTGCCCCACATACCTCATCTGCAAGGAAGTTAATAGGTGTGCGACACTGAGCACAGTGCCTATCACAAGGTAGTAAACGTTAGTCATTCGAAGCAGTGTTAAAAACAGCTACACGAAAGTAGTTCTTTGGGTTGCTGTTGGTAGTGCAACTTCACTGGCAGCTGACGAACTCCTTGATCCTGTCTTTCCTGCAGGGAGGGTCTGCTCTGGACTTGTGGGCTGAGCCCGTGGTCAGGCTCATGCACTCTTAAGTAGTGCTGCAGCCGAAGGCAGCTTATAAAGCTGCTCTCAGTCCAGGACCATTTGAACTGAAATGGAGATCAAAGCTGACAACTGCCCTATGGGAATGTTCTGGTGAACTGGACATGGAGCTTGTCCTCACCATTGCCTGGCCTTAGGGGTTTATTGCAGGATATCCAGAGTTGGAACATGCTGTCTGCCACCTCAGCATGGGCACAGCCTGCCACGTACTTGAAGTAGCTGCTCTGGGCAGAGAGGCTGTATGGCTGCCCTGCCAGGCTGCTAAGTGCTCAGTGTGGAGTAGGCACAACCCAGGGCAGGGTGGACTGGGGACCAGCCTGGGCTCATCCTCCATCCATCCGGGACCAGGCTGTTAGAGCCACCTGTAGGTTCCTGTCCCCTTTGTGTTATCCAGTAAGTTACTGCCCATCTGCTGCTAGGACACAGAGAGAGTGAGGTCAGCTAGCAAGTCATGGTCATGTGTGTAGGAAGTGAACTGTTTTAAGAACTTACAGAGGGAAATCTGAGGCAGAAGCAGGTGCTCTGGGGCGGGAATTGAGTATTTCCAGTGTAAATGCACAACGTTCCCAGGGTCTTCTGCTTTGGGGAGCGCCACCTGAGACTCCTCAGTGGGGGTTTGGAATCATTCTGGGGATCTTACTTCGCTGGGAACTGAGGCTCTCCCATGGGACTGTGCCCTGCCCTGGTGACCAGGAGCCACAGACTACATCTGAGCATGCCAACGAGGTGTGTGTGTGTGTGTGTGTGGAGGGGTGCTCTGCTCTCTGTGAATAAGCTGTCTTTCTCTAGGTCAGTGGGTCGCGACCCATCCCCAGGGTCCTGTCCCGAGTGGCAGAATGAGGTAGCAAACAACCTTTAAGTTGTTTTCAAAATGTTTTTTAATTTTGGTAAAAACATGTAGCAGAATTTGCCATCTTAATCATCTTAAGTGTTCAGCTCATTGGTGTTAAGTACATTCACATTGTTTTGCAACCATCAGCACCATCCATCCCCAGAACTCGATTCATCTTGCAAAACTGAAACTGTGCCCATTAACACTGACTTTTCCTTTCCTCAGCCCCTGGAAACCACTATTCTACTTTATCTTTTTTTTTATTTTAAAGATTTTATTTATTGATTTTACAGAGAGGAGAGAGAGGGATAAGTAAAGAGAAATATCAATTCATAGTTGCTTCACTTTAGTTGTTCATTAATTGATTGCTTGTATATGCCTTGACCAGACAAATGCAGGGTTTCAAACCAGCGACCTCAGCGTTCCAGGTTGACGCTTGATCCACTGCAACACCACAGGTCAGGCCCATTCTACTTTTTGTCCTTAGGAATTTGTTCAGGGACCTTGTATAAGTAGAATCATGCAGTGTGTGTGTATGTGTGTGTGTGTGTGTGTGTATAATACACACATATGTATATATATTTTGTGTGTGTGTGTGTTAATAGCTAGTTTCTCATAATGCAGTCAGAGTTCATCTATGTTGTAACATATTGCAGAACTTCCTTTTTTTTTTTTTATTGTATTTTTCTGAAGTTGGAAACGGGGAGGCAGTCAGACAGACTCCCGCATGCGCCTGACCAGGATCCACCCGGCATGCCCACCAGGGAGCAATGCTCTGCCCATCTGGGGCGTCACTCTGTTGCAACCAGAGCCATTCTAGCACCTGAGGCAGAGGCCACAGAGCCATCCTCAGCGCCCCGGCCAACTTTGCTCCAGTGGAGCCTTGGCTGCGGGAGGGGAAGAGAGAGACAGAGAGGAAGGAAAGGGGGAGGGTGGAGAAGCAGATGGGTGCTTCTCCTGTGTGTCCTGGCTGGGAATTGAACCCGGGACTCTCGCATGCCAGGCTGACGCTCTACCACTGAGCCAACCGGCCAGGGCTGAACTTCCTTCCTTTTTAAGGCTAAATAATATTCCATTGTGTATAAATACTACATTTGGTTTGAATAATTCATCATCATTGGACATTTGGGAGATTACTTACACATTTTCTTTCTTTTATTCTTTCTTTTTTCTATTTTATTTTTTGGGGGAAAGGCATGGAGAGGGAGACAGGAACATGGAGCTGCTCCTGTATGTTCCCTAACTGGGCAATCAAACCGGCAACCTCTGCACTCCAGGATAATGCTCCAACCGAGCTATCTGGCCAGGGCTTAATTTCTTTTTTTATTTTCAGAGATACAGAGAAAGGAAGGGAGAGAGAGGCGAGGGGAAGGGAAGCATTCATTTGTTGTTCCACTCAGTCCTGCACTCATTGGCTGCTTCCTATATGTTCCCTGAACGGGGATCAGACCCGCCACCCTGTTGTTGTGGGATGATGCTCTTAACCACCTGAGCTAACCCGCCAGGGCTGCTTCCACATTTTAACTACTGCGAATAATGCTATGAGAGTATGAGTGTAAGACTCGTTTTCGATTTTGGGGGTACATGCACACATAGAATTGCTGGGACATATGATAGTTCTATTTTTCACTTTTTGAGGAACTTCCATACTGTTTCCATACTGCCTGCACAATTTTGCATTCATGCCCACAGTGCAGAGTTCCAACTTCTCCACATTCTCACCAACACTTATTCTCTGTTGTTTTTTTATTCTGACCATTCTCTCTCTCTTTCCCCCCACCCGCGACAGCCATGGCTTGAATAATTCTAGCAAAGTTCGCCCTGGGCACTGAGAATGGCTCCGTGGCCTCTCCTCAGGCACTAAAATAGCTCTGTTGCTGAGCAACAGAGCAGCAGCCCCAGATGGGCAGAGCATCACCCTGGTAGAGGATTTGTCCAGTGGATCCTGGTTGGGGCACATGCAGGAGTCTGTCTCTCTGTCTCCCTGCCTCTCACTTAATAAATACAAAAAAAACCCAAGTAAAATTAAATTTAATAAATAGCCTGACCGGGTGGTGGCGCAGTGGATAGAGCGTCGGACTGGGATGCGGAAAACCCAAGTTCGAGACCCCGAGGTTGCCAGCTTGAGCGCGGGCTCATCTGGTTTGAGCAAAAAGAAAGCCCACCAGCTTGAACCCAAGGTCGCTGGCTCCAGCAAGGGGTTACTCGGTCTGCTGAAGGCCCGTGGTCAAGGCACATATGAGGAAGCAATCAATGAACAATTAAGGTGTTGCAACGCGCAAAGAAGAACTAATGATTGATGCTTCTCATCTCTCCATTCCTGTCTGTCTGTCCCTGTCTATCCCTCTCTCTGACTCTCTCTGTCTCTAAAAAATAATAATAATAATAATAATAAATAAGTAAATAGCCTGACCTGTGGTGGCGCAGCGGATAAAGCGTCGACCTGGAACGCTGAGGTCGCCGGTTCGAAACCCTGGGCTCGCCCGGTCAAGGCACATATGGGAGTTGATGCTTCCTGCTTCTCCCCCCCTTCTTTCTCTGTCTCTTTCTCTCCTCTCTCTAAAATGAATAAAAAAAAAAAAAGTAAATAAATATCACATTTGTAGGCCTGTGTGATCACCACTGCAGTCAAGGTACAGAGAACGCCCATTACCATGGAGATCTACTGTCACGCCTTTCCCCCCATTAGCCTGTTCTCATTGTCCAGGCCTAACATTTCAAGAATGTCAGGTCACTACAACCACACAGTATGTAAATCTTTGGGGACAGATGCTTTCACTCAGTATCCTGCCTTGTAAGATTTCTTTTTTGTTTGTTTGTTTTTAAAGTTTTTATTGATTTTAGAGGAGAGAGAAGGGGGGTAGGAGCAGGAAACATCAACTCTCAGTAGTTGCTTCTCATGTGTGCCTTGACCGGGCAAGCCTGGAGTTTCGAACCTGCGACTTCAGCATTCCAGGTCAACACTTTATCCACTATGCTAGCGCAGGTCAACCACATTACCCTGTAAGATTTCAGCCAGGTTATTGTGTGTATTAATAGTTTGAAGAACAAGTACTTAACTTGTATTTAAGAAACTAGAAGGAAATAGACACAACACCCAGTAAATTACGAAACTTCAAGTAAATGGTTTTTTTCATCACAAAAGATAGTTCCTAAAAGATGCCCATAAAGTTTGAAACAGAGATGATGAAAACATGAAGGTGTGGATGAGGGAGAGGGCCCAGCCGGAGGGAGCTGCAGACCTCAGCCCTCTCCCACCCGTCAGCCTTCACTGCCCTGGTCCACACGGTGCTCTCACGGTGCCGGCACCTGTGCTCACCTGGCATCCTCGGGGCCAGGGGCCGAAAGACCTCTTGTCACCTGAACGAGGGAGTCCTGCCCCTGTACTGTCTAGGCCATGTGTGAGGTCTCAGCCTGGCCCCAGAAACTGTTTAGATATCAAGGGAAATGCTTCATGGAGTCCGACTCGGGCCTGCCCTGGTGTGGTGGGAATGACTGCCCCATGTAATTGAGCTGCTTTTATTATCGGTGACGAATAAGATCAAGGTGGCCGGACTGCCTTTTTCTGCGGGCTCCCTCTGTCAGGTTGGATGGCGGTGTCAGTTTTCCTTTCGCAGTCTGACTCTTGAGTGCTGCCTGGCATTGCTCAGCTGGGTTTGTCTGTCATTGTCCCCGTCCCCGTCTGGATGGCCTGTCTGCATATATGGACCTGAAGTGTATTCAGTGTTCTTGTGGTCGGGCTTGCGGCCAGAGCTTGCTTCCAGATCACATGTTCTGTCTGGGCCGTGTAGCCAGTGCCAGGCCACTCCCGGTGAGAGTTCACTCTTAGCTGGGATTCCATTCTGGGCTGGCCCCTTTCAGCTGCCTTTCCAATCAGATTCAGCTGCTCGGAGGCACTGTCAGTTGTTTTTAGAAGAGAAAACAATGATGTTTCCCTCATTAATCACCAGTTCTGACATTCACCGTACATACATAGAGAAAAGTGCACTGTTGTGCAACTGGAGCATGGTTGTCAAGGGAACATACACCTCACATGTTACCGCCCAAAATATCTGCCAACTTCTAACCCCTGGAACCTGTGCATGGGACCTCACATGGAAATACGGTCTTCTCAAACATGATCAAGTTAGGATGACGTCAGACCGGCATAGTGTGACACCAGGGACAAGTGTCCTCGTAAGTAGAGGGAAATTTGGTTAGACGCATAGGGAGGAGGCCAGGTGACGACGGAAGCAGAGGTTAGAGCAGGGGTTGGGAACCTCTTTGGCTGAGAGAGCCATGAATGCCACATATTTTAAAATGTAATTCCATGAGAGCCATACAATATGTTTAACACTAAATACAAGTAAATGTGTGCATTTTATGTAAGACCAACACTTTTAAAGTACAATAAGTCTCTGAATTCTTTTTTTTTTTTTTTTTACAGAGACAGAGTGAGTCAGAGAGAGGGATAGACAGACAGGAACAGATAGAGATGAGAGGCATCAATCATTAGTTTTTCATTGCGCGTTGCAACACCTTAGTTGTTCATTGATTGCTTTCTCATATGTGCCTTGACCACGGGCCTTCAGCAGACTGAGTAACCCCTTGCTGGAGCCAGCGACCTTGGGTTCAAGCTGGTGGGCTTTCTTTTTGCTCAAACCAGATGAGCCCGCGCTCAAGCTGGCTACCTCAGGGTCTCGAACCCGGGTCCTCTGCATCCTAGTCCGACGCTCTTATCCACTGCGCCACCGCCTGGTCAGGCTGAATTCTTTTTAATAACGTTGTTATGCTGTTGCTAACCAATGATGAATAAAGTACTTCTTACCATTAATGCGACTTCTGGTGCTGCATGGTTTTGCTGATGGCTTTGTAGTCTGGTTGATACGTGGTGAGGTTAAGCTTCATGCAGGCATTGAAACTTCCATCCGTTAAACGTGATCATAGGTTGGTCTTAACGTGCTATAGATGTGAGAAAGACTGCTCCCATGCATATGTAGAGCCAAACATTGTCAGTATAGCAATACCGACACGCTGCAGTGTATGGTTTGTGACAGGAAGCGCGTTCCAAGTTTTGACAATCAGCTGGTATGCGGGTTGAAGTTTTTTCATTTCTCCCCACTTGTGTTTGCTCGCCAACTCTGCTTGCTGTCATGCAAGTCTTTCCAAATCTTCATTCAGTGATTTGAACTTATTCACCCATATGTCTGAGGCTTTCAGGTCAGCAGCTTGTAGCTCAAATCTCTGACAGAGACATCGGGGATGTAACTCAGGGCGCTGTCCACTGCACACTCGTGTGGATGGGTGATGAACTTAAAAAGACGAGTGCGCTCACGAAATTTTCCAAAGCATACTTTGAATGACTGTAGGAGATTAGATGTGAAGCCCGCTAACTGCTGGAGATCAAGATGTTGAGCAGGGTCACTTGCTGTGCGTGCATGTCTAAACTCTCCCAGTTTTTCAAAGTGTAGTAAACAACCTGTTTTAATGCCAGTGATGAAGAGTTCCAGCTTGTTGTCAAATGCAAACACTGCTTGTTGAAGGGATAAGACTGTATTTCCAACGCCTTGCATTTTCACATTGAGCTGGTTCAGATGTTAAGTCATGTCCACGAGATAGAACTTCAGGAGCCAGGCAGTGTTAGCTAACTCAGGATGCTTGATGCTTTTCATTTCAAGAAAAGTCCAGATTTCGCTCAGACAAGCCGCAAAACATCTGAGCACCTTCCCTCTTGACAACCAACACACATTGCTGTGCAGAAGCAGACCAGGATAATTATTCCCAACTTCATCCAGCAATGTTTTAAACTGGCGATCATTTAAAGCTCGGGCAACAATAAAGTTGACCACCCAAATGACCAGCGACATCACCTCACCAAGCTGGTCGCCACACATCTGAGCACAAAGTGCCTCCTGATGTAGGATGCAGTGAAAACTTAGGATGAGTCTCTTTTCATGTTCACGAAGAAACGCTTCGAATCCTCTGTTTTTCCCTACCATGCACAGAGCACCATCAGTACACACCGAAATAAGTTTATCCATTGGTAGATTTTTTTTCTTTAGCAAACTCAGTGAAAGACTTGAATAAATCCTCCCCTCTTGTTATCTTTTTCATAGGCAAAACAGCAAGACTTTCCTCACCGTAGTGTGTCACTGACAGCATACTTTGCAATCACACTGAACTGGAATAAATGGCTTACGTCTGTTGACTCATCCAAAGCGAGAGAAAAGAATGGTGCTGCATTTATGTCCTTCACTTGTGTTGCCTCAGTTTGATTTGCCATTGTGAACAGTTCTTGCCGACAGAGGCATGTCTTTTTTTTTTTTTTTTTTGTATATTTCTAAAGCTGGAAACGGGGAGAGACAGTCAGACAGACTCCCGCATGCGCCCGACCGGGATCCACCCGGCACGCCCACCAGGGGGCAATGCTCTGCCCCTCCGGGGCGTCGCTCTGCTGCCACCAGAGCCATTCTAGCGCCTGGGGCAGAGGCCAAGTAGCCATCCCCAGCGCCCGGGCCATCTTTGCTCCAATGGAGCCTTGGCTGCGGGAGGGGAAGAGAGAGACAGAAAGGAAAGGGGGGGGTGGAGAAGCAAATGGGCGCTTCTCCTATGTGCCCTGGCCGGGAATCGAACCCGAGTCCCCTGCACGCCAGGCTGATGCTCTACCGCTGAGCCAACCGGCCAGGGCCAGAGGCATGTCTTTTATTCATTTGATTATCTTGTCTTTATCCGAAAAGTCGTCAAAAAGTTCATTGGCAACATCAAGCATGAATGTTTTGGCATACTCTCCATCTTTGAATGGCTTTCCGCTTCTCACAATTGCTAAAGGACCAGCAAAGCTAGCCGAATTCCAGTCACCTTGTTGGGTCCAAACACGGAGTTGCTACTGACTAGCTTGCACTCTGCACAGTAGCTCTTGACATGCTTTCTTCCTGCTGTCCCCTGCTGGATATTTCGATGCAAATGTAGTATGGCGTGTGTCAAAGTGCCACTTTATATTTGACCGTTTCATTGATGCAAATTTTTTTTTTTTGTATTTTTCTGAAGTTGGAAATGGGGAGACAGTCAGACAGACTCCCGCATGTGCCCTACCGGGATGCACCTGGCATGCCCACCAGGGGGCGATGCTCTGCTCATCTGGGGTGTCGCTCTGTTGCAACCAGAGCCATTCTAGTGCCTGAGGCAGAGGCCACAGAGCCATCCTCAGCACCCAGGCCAACTTTGCTCCAATGGAGCCTTGGCTGCGGGAGGGGAAGAGAGAGAGAGGAAGGAGAGGGGGAGGGGTGGAGAAGCAGATGGGCGCTTCTCCTGTGTGCCCTAGCCAGGAATCGAACCCGGGACTCCTGCACGCCAGGCCAACGCTCTACCACTGAGCCAACCAACCAGGGCTTATCGATACAATTTTATCATTGCATATTAGACATACTGCAGAACCTGCTCTCTCCACAAAGACGAATTCCTTTGTCCATTCCTGCTGAAAAGTACAATATTCCTCATCTTTTTTTCTTTGTCATCTTCTTCGTCAAAAGGGTTTCTGCAATTAGCTAGCTGACTATTTGATTAAAAGGAGGGTAGTTTACTTCCTGACCTCAAAACGACTCATGTACGTTATGCATTATCCAATAAAAATTCGGTGTTGTCCTGGAGGACAGCTGTGATTGGCTCCAGCCACCTGCAACCATGAACATGAGCAGTAGGAAATGAATGGATTGTAATACATGAGAATGTTTTATATTTTTAACATTTTTTTTTTGTATTTTTCCGAAGCTGGAAACGGGGAGAGACAGACAGACTCCCGCATGCGCCTGACCGGGATCCACCCGGCACGCCCACCAGGGGGCAATGCTCTGCCCCTCCGGGGCGTCGCTCTGCCGCAACCAGAGCCACTCTAGCGCCTGGGGCAGAGGCCAAGGAGCCATCCCCAGCGCCTGGGCCATCTTTGCTCCAATGAAGCCTTGGCTGCGGGAGGGGAAGAGAGAGACAGAGAGGAAGGAGAAGGGGGGGGTGGAGAAGCAAATGGGCGCTTCTCCTATGTGCCCTGGCCGGGAATCGAACCCGGGTCCCCTGCACGCCAGGCCGATGCTCTACCGCTGAGCCAACCGGCCAGGGCCGTTATTTTTTTTTTATTATTAAAGATTTGTCTGCAAGCTAGATGCAGCCATCAAAAGAGCCACATCTATACCAAAAAAAAAAAAAAAAAAAGAGCCACATCTGGCTCGTGAGCCATAGGATCCCAATCCCTGGGTTAGAGTAATATGGCCCAAAGTCAAGGAATGGTAAGACAGCCAGCACCTATCAGAAGCTAGAAGAGGCAGGAAGGAGCCTCCTCGCGACCCTTGAGAGGTAGTGCCGTGTGCTGGCACGAATTTGGACTTCTGGCCTCCAGAGCTGGGAAAGAGAAGTTTCCCTTGATTTAAGGCCCCCAATCTGTTGTAATTGTTCACAGCAGTCCCAGGAGATTTAGGCAACTCCCCTCAATCAGCCAGTGCCCCCTGAGCCCCCTTGTGTTCCTCACTTTTCCCGTTTCCCCCACAAGTAGCCACTTGTAGCACAGGTTGTTTTCACCCAACTGTAAACTTGCTGTAGTGGAGTCCCAGTTCACTCTTTGGCTGGACTCCCTCTGGGGGCTGTTGCTGAGTGTGCAGCAGGATTTGTTCCTGTCGTGGCTGCGTGTTTTCCCCCTGCATGTGGGGCTGTCAGGTGAAAGGCTGGACGCCCATCTGCATTTGCTTTGCAGAACAACGACGAGTCCTATTTGAGTTCAGGTATGTTCCTTGCGATGTTTGGGACATACTTATACTAAAATGTGATTCGTTGTTTCTGAAATGAAACAAGGAAATGAAAATGGAACTGATCTCTGTTATTTGTTTCCTAGTCAGGCCTCTGCCATGTCCCAACAGTAGGCATAAGAGAAATTGTCCTCCTTGTCTGTCCTCCGTTTGACCCATACCCTTAGTCCCGGAGTGTGGCCTCACTTCAGAGGGGAGGGTTCAGGTTCTGAGGGCACTCCTGCCCCGGGAGAGGAGGCACCTCAGACTACGTTTTTGGAGAGCTGACCTGGAGGCCTGTGACAGGTCCCACCTTGGCAGAACCACTTGGTCTCATGATGGGGGGAAATGGTGAGGGGGACAGGAAGGCTCTTGGAGGAGGTACCCTGGCATGCCTGTTGTTCTTGGCCTGGGGAGTGGGCCACGGGGGCACCAGCATGGTTGCCTGAAGCCCTGGGTTCTGGCGGCTGGCAGGTTACTAATCTCTGAAGTACTCTGGAACAAGGGAGGGCAGGGCCCCTGGGTTAGGGGTGTACTGGGCTTCCCAATATGAAGCTGGACTTCCTGGTGACGGGCTGTAGGTGGTAGGGGCAGACCTGGGTGCTGCGCTGGCCCTCCTGTCCTCCTGCACACAGCAGGTGTGGGTTGTGCTCCCCAAACAGGACCAGATGATGCCAGGGTATCTGGAGGGGGGTGATGCTTAGTACAGCTTGGCCCTTGGCTAAACACCCTGTGATTTTTCTTCTCTTCCAGTCGCCCCACTCAGCATCTTTCCAAATTGGACAGATGAGCAACATGGAGGTGGACGATGAACTTCTGGACCCAGTGAGTGGGAGTCATTCCCATTTATCCCCAGTAAGGACGAGACCTGCTTTGTGTATTGCAGCCTAGCTGGGGCCAGGCAGTAAATTCCAAACCAGAGGACGGCAGATGTAGGGAAGGCCGTGCAGGGCTCTGGAAGAGACATGGGCCATTCTGCTCAGAGCCTGAGACAGATGTGGGCAGTTCTCTGCATGGCTCAGGGACAGATGTGGGCAGGATCATCAGAGCTCGGACAGAGACAATAAAGAGCAGACAGTGGAGCCCCCCAGACCCCCAGAGCCTGGATGACCAGGGAAGGCCATTCTGAGGGGCCATGTTTCCTAAAGCCAAGCCAGATGAACAGAAACGGGAAGTGTGTGACAGGTGTGGAACACTGATTGAATGTGTTGTGTGTAGGTGCAGGTGGGGGAGGGTGCTGTGGCTGGGAGAGGGGCCCCAGGTAGACTGGAGGATGGCCCTGGAGACAGGGCAGGCATCTGAGGTTGAATGTCCCTGGACGGCTATATCCTCTACTGTCCCTGTGTCAGGGCTGGGCTGTCACCAGCTGCCAGGGGATCATTTACTGAGCTCTCCCCCCCCCCCCCCCAGACTTGGGCTTGACTTCCCCCTCAGGTATCTCATTGTCCTGATTTTCATTTCCCTGATGGCCAGTGGTGTTGAGCATCTTTCGTGTGCTGATGGCCGTTTGTATGTCTTTGGAGAAATATATCAGATACATGATTTGCAGAAACTTCTTCCTGTTCTGTGGGTGTCTTCTCACTTTCTGACGGGCTGGTGAAGCACAAAAACTTTTACTTTTGATGAAGTCCAGTTTATCTATTTTATTTTGTTGTCATACTTAAGAAACCATTGTCTAGTCCAAGGTCATAAAGATTTACTCCTGTTTTCTTCTAAGGATTCTATAATTTTAGATCTTGATCCATTTTTCACTAATTTTATTTATGGTCTCAGATAAGGGTCCAAGTTCATTGTTTTGCATTGGACGTCCAGTTTTCCCAGCACCATTTTGTGAAAAGACTATACTCTCCCTACTGAATTGCCTAGGCATTCTTGTCTAAAGTCGGTTGGTCATAAATGTAAGGGTTTAGTTCCTGACTTGCACTTGTCTGCCGTTAATCTGTGTCTGTCAGAGCCAGTGTCATGTTCGTAGCGACCGTAGCTTTGTCGTCAGTTTGGAAGTCAGGAAGTTTGTGTCCTCCAACTTGGCTCTTCTCCTTCAGGGTCCTTCTGGCTCTTTGTGACTCCGTGTGTTTTCCATATTGATTGTAGGATCAGCGTGTCAACTTCTTCAACAATGCCCACTGAAATTTAGACAGATTGTGTTGAATCTTAATATTAAGTCTTTTGATGAATACAAGATATCTTCCCATTTATTTTATTTAATTGTTTGTTTGTTTAGTTATTTATTTTTAAGTGAGAGGAGGGGAGGTAGACAGACTGCTGCATGTACCCTGACTGGGAGCCACCTGGTCAACCCCTCTGGGGCTGATGCTCAAATCAGCCAAGCTGTTTTTAGTGCCTGAGGCTGTCACTAGGACCAACCGAGTTATCCTCACTGCTTGGGGCCAACGCTCAAACTGATCAAGAAGGGGGAGAGGAAAAGGAAAAGAAACAGATGGTCGCTTCTTTGTGTGCCCTGACCGGGTATTGAACCTGGGACATCCATTCACTGGGCTGATGCTCTCTCCACTGAGCCAACCAGCCAGGGCCCCTATTTATTTAGTTCTTTAGTTCCTTACTTCCAACAATATTCTGTAGTTTTTAGGATACAAATCTTAATGTTTTTGTTAAACGTATCTTAGGAATAAATTTTATTATATATGTTTTATTTTTCTTGCTGTTGTAAATATATGTGTGTTTTTTTTTAATTTATTGATTGATTTTAGGGAGAGAGAGAAACAGAACCATCAATCTGTTCCTGTATGTACCCTGACCAGGGATCCAACTTCTGTGTATCAGAATGGCACTCTAACCAACTGAGCTATCTGGTCAGGGCGATATAGTTATTTTCTTTTTTTTTTTTGCATTTTTCTGAAGTTGGAAATGGGGAGGCAGTCAGACAGACTCCTGCATGCGCCCGACCGGGATCTACCTGGCACGCCCACCAGGGGGCGGTACTCTGCCCATCTGGGGCGTTGCTCTGCCGCAATCAGAGCCATTCTAGCGCCTGAGGCAGAGGCCACAGAGCCATCCTCAGCGCCCAGGCAAACTTTTGCTCCAATGGAGCCTTGGCTGTGGGAGGGGAAGAGAGAGACAGAGAGGAAGGAGAGGGGGAGGGGTGGAGAAGCAGATGGACGCTTCTCCTGTGTGCCCTGGCCGGGAATCGAACCTGGGACTCCTGCATGCCAGGCCAACACTCTGTCACTGAGCTAACTGGCCAGGGCCAATATAGTTATTTTCTTAATTTCATTTTGGACCGTTCATTGCCAGTGCATAGAAATATATTTGGGCCCTGGCTGGCTCACTCAGCAGTGGAATGTCAACCTGGTGTGTGGGTGTCCCCACCCCAGCACCTTATGTGTTCACCAACCCAGGTCTCCAAACCCCTTCACTTAGGGTATTTATGGAGGTTCTATCACACAGGCTGATTTACGTCACTGGTCGTTGGTGATTAGCTCAGTCTCTAGCCACTGCCCCTCCGTGGAGGTCAGGACTGAAAATTGAGCCCTCTAATCACACATTGGTCTCTCTGGCGACCAGCCCCTATCCTGAAACCTAGGAGACCCCAATCCCTCTTCATCTCATTAGCTCACAAAAGACACTACCCAGGGATGCCCTGGATTTTAGAAGCCTGGTGCCAGGAACTGGTACAAAAACCAATACTGTATTCTCCATTGTACCCTAGACTCATGGTAATATTCAGCTGTTAAACCACCCTTGCGTTCCTGATGTGTTGCAGGATCCAAACTCACTGGCATCTTGTTGAGAACTTGTGTCTGTGTTCATAGGGGTGTGCGTCTGTGATGAGTTCCCTTTCTGTGGCGTCCATGTCTAGCTGTGGGGTCAGGAGAGGAGTGGCCACGTGCTTCGTCCTCTCATTCGTGCTTCGTTCTTCAGTGTGCTGGGTTCTCAGTGTACGACTCTACCTCTTCCTTTGTAGGAGATGGACCCCCCGCACCCTTTCCCCAAGGAGATCCCGCACAATGAGAAGCTCCTGTCTCTCAAGTATGAGGTGGGCCTCCGCCCTGGGTGCCCCCGCCCCATACAGCCCAGGCACTTCACCCCCTCTCCAGCCTCACCCCCGCCTGCTGCCCGACGTGAGCCTGGGACATCAGGGTCAGTCACTGTGTTGTTTGTGCCATCCTGGTCTGCAGAGCTTGGACTATGACAACAGTGAGAACCAGCTGTTCCTGGAGGAGGAGAGGCGCATCAACCACACGGTGAGTCTGGGCCCGGCAGCCTGGACGCCGCCCGGGTGGCCCAAGGGCTGGGCTGGTGCTGCCCTCCCACCTGGGGGTGGGATGTGTCTCTCCCATCTCCCTTTTGTCCTCAGTCCTTGTGCTGAGGTTCCAGTTTTGTTCCAAAATGGGAGACACCCAACACCTGGTACAGGAAAGAGTATGTGTGTCATGTCCAGATACCACAAAGAAGGCTGTTCTTAGAGATGTCAGCTGCAGTGGCCAGAATGTCAACAACTGATCGCAGATTAATTGGGAAGGTCCGCATACACGTCCCACCCCAGTGCTCTGTTGTCTCTGAGATGTTGACCAGAGGCTGCCATCATGGACTTGGGGATGTGGAATCCAGCACACTGTGGATGGTTGTGGCCTACAGAATTCTGGGGCAGTCTGTCATCAGAGCAGCCTGTGGCTCATGTCTTGCCACTGCACCCACCTCTGACTGGTGCCTCCCCACAGGCCTTCCGGACAGTGGAGATCAAGCGCTGGGTCATTTGTGCCATGATAGGGATCCTCACGGGGCTCGTGGCCTGCTTCATTGACATCATGGTGGAGAAATTGGCTGGCCTGAAATACAAGGTCGTCAAGGACAGTATCCTTGTCTGAGGTGCCCAGCATAGACGGAGTGGAGCTCAGAGCAGAGGGTAGGGTCCCACGAGTGGCCATGTGGCCCAGAGTGGGCCCAACAGGAGACATCTGTAGGCCTGGGTATTTGCCTTCCAACTGGGAGATGTGGGACTAGGCAGAAGCGAAGTGCATCTCTTTTTGGGCTGTGGAATGTCTCGGATGTGAGTTAGGGCATGGCCCCTCCCCCCCTCCCCCGTGCTCAGGGGCATGCTCATACCAGAGGTGTGGAGGGCTATGGTGCTTCAGATGGTGGAACCAATAGTCATCCTTGATGAGCCCAGATATCGACAAGTTCACAGAGAAAGGGGGCCTGTCCTTCTCCCTCCTGCTGTGGGCCACGTTGAACTCGGCGTTCGTGCTGGTCGGTTCCACAATTGTTGCCTTCGTAGAGGTATGGTTATGAGGGAGACCTATTTGGTGGGAGCTCCTCTGGCTCACCTACTGCAGCTTCTGCCGGTGAGGTTTATGTGGCCACACTGGTGCAGATGCTAAACAGTCCACTGAGAACAGAAAATGTACCATGGCCTCCTCACCCCCCAACCCCCATGGTGCTGCCCCTCGCCCACCCACACAGGCTGGAGCCTGCCCCATGCCCACCCCATACAGCGAGGGCCATAGGGGGAGCACATAGCTCATGTGTAGGGAGGGGGTCCCCACAACATGCAGGGCCTCAGGAGCTGGGCTGACCCAACCCAAGGATCCAGGTAGAAGAGACCACCACCCAGAAGGATCAGATTCTCTTAGGGGGTCTTTTGTTTCCAGAACTTCTCTCAGAAGCCCTTCCTATGGCTGCCTCTTTCTTTGCCCTTCCTTTGTCATGAGGTGTTGAAAGGGGAAGAAGCATCCAGAAGTTTCTGTCTGGAGTGCAGTGCAGTGCTCCCCCCAGGGGTTTTAAGGAACTCCAGTTCCTCTTAGATAGTACATGATGTGTGCCTTCCATCTATCCTAGAACATCCCCACCCTGCCCCTGTCCCCCTGGGGGGCACTGGCCCCTTCCATCTCCACTCCCAACTCCTCCCACATCCCACAGCATTTGCACCTCTCAGTGGCTGTTCTGCATCTGGGTTGGGGAGCAGTGAGAAGCCCCTTCCCCAAGCAGCTGTCCGATCCAGCCCCGTGTGGCCCCTCCCCCTGTCCTGAGCACCACGAGGCTGAGTCTCCCTGGGCCTGCTGGCTACATCAATTCACTCAGCTTGGCCAGCTCCATGTTTATTTCCTCTCCTTCCAGCCAGTCGCTGCTGGCAGCGGGATCCCGCAAATCAAGTGCTTCCTCAACGGGGTGAAGATACCCCACGTGGTCCGGCTTAAGGTGAGGAGGTGAACCCTTGGCCAAAAGCATGGTGCTCATCATGGGGATTCTTTGCTGGGTTAGAAGCCTTTCGTTTGTCCACGGGCAACTCCCAAATTCACCCAGACCAGTTTTGTATGCTGCTGACAAGCATGTGTACAGATGTGCTGGCAGAATTTTTTTTTTTAGTGAGAGAGAAAGGCAGGAAGAGAGAGAGATGAGAAGCATCAGCTCTCGTGGTTTGCATCTCGTGGTTGCATCCCTGGGTAGTGTCTTTTGTGAGCTAATGAGATGAAGAGGGATTGGGGTCTCCTAGGTTTCAGGATAGGGGCTGGTCGCCAGAGAGACCAATGTGTGATTAGAAGGCTCAATTTTCAGTCCTGACCTCCACGGAGGGGCAGTGGCTAGAGACTGAGCTAATTGATTGCTTCTCATATGTGCCTTTACTGGGTGAGGGGGGAGCTCCAGCCAAGCCAGTGACCATGGGGTCATGTCAATGAGCCTGTTCTCAAGCTGGCGACCTTGGGGTTTTGAACCTGGGACTTCAGCGTCCCAGGTCAGCACTCTATCCACTGTGCCACTATTGGTCAGGCATGAACATTTTAAATAACAAAAATGCTTAAATGGTGTATGTGCTGTGATCGCAGCTGTGTGGGAGATGTTTGTTCAGTGTTATACGGTGGTTAATATTCCAGAGTGAGATTGCCTGTGTTGGAGTGGGAGACTTGCAAGCATTTTCCATTTGTCAAAATTTTTCTTAGAATTAATTATACATAATATTTTTGATGACACACTGACTCTGCAGGGGGTGGGAAGCCAGGCTTCCTCCCGTGGCCATTTCCAGTGTTTTGGTCTGCATGCCACAGCCTGGGATTTGCTGATGCTTTTCTCCTGTCCCTGTCTGGGGAGCAGATGACCCTGGGGGCCTGGAGTCCTGCAGCCCAGGAGCGTGGCGGGTGGTGGACAGACTTGGACAGAGTGACATCAAGGGGAGTGTTGTGCTGGCCTCCCTGAGTGCCCTCTTTGTCACTCGTGGGTATTGGGTTGTTGACGTTATTCGTATCACTTTGTGTGCAGTGCTGTGGCTCAGATTCTCGGACTGTGTATGGCCTTTAATCAGAGACGTGACACATTTCCTTTGTGTTCCAGACCCTGGTGATCAAAGTGTCCGGTGTGATCTTGTCTGTAGTGGGAGGACTGGCTGTGGGAAAGGTAATGGAGCCTGAGGGGCAGTGCTTTGACCTGAGTCCCTGCACACTCCGTCTCTGAACTCGCCTGATGCGGGCTGTCCTGTGCTTTCCAGGAGGGGCCTATGATCCACTCGGGCTCCGTGATTGCTGCTGGGGTTTCCCAGGGGAGGTCAACATCGCTGAAGCGAGATTTCAAGGTGAGTCCTCTCCTGATGAAGATGTTGATGATGAGGGTGACTGTGAATGTGAATGTCCCTTGGAGAGTGGGGTCCCTTCTTCTCTGTGCAGGTATGCCCTGCTAGGGCTGTCCTTGACATCGATTCTGGGGGTCTCCGCCACACCCTGTCCTGGGCGGCTCTCTGGAGTTTGCTGAAAACCAGTTTCTGCAGAAATTTGAGTAGCTATGAATAGCTTCTCTCAAAGGATGGTACAGCCTCGAAAAAGGTCAGGAATAACATGCTTACAGGTTAAGATGTTTAATTTTAATCCTCTATGGGATAAATTATTTTCATGACTAAAAAAATTTATGTAACATGAAATCAGTAAATACCAACCTAGAAATACAAATTAATGAATTCATCAGTTTCGGTGGTTTTACTATAACAAATATGTTTTGTAACTTGGAAGTTTATAACATTTGCAGTTGTGTGTATTAAAGCTTAAGTATGGAATTCTATGGAACAGTTCGTGTTTGGTGTTGAAGATGCATATATGTTGCATTTCGAACATTTTATTTTTGGAAACCCTGTGCACCCTGGCTTTTTGCAGCGTCCCCTCTTATCCAGAAATATTGGCCAATACACTAGTTCATCTGTTCTCAAGTCTTTCATTGAAAGTGTTGCATTTGGTCTCCTTTTCTTCTCTAATTGTTTATCTACAGAAGTTGAAATAGGACATCCTCTTTTCCTACTAATTCCTTTTTGCTCTTGACATAAACAAGATGTAGTATCAATTTTCAGTTTCAACAAAGTATATTGATGCTTACAGCTTATAGTGTGCAGTCAACAATCTTTCTTATATAGCAGCCAAGCATTCACTACCATTATATCTAGTAGATGAAACAGTATATGATGGTACCATTTCTTTCTTTCTTTATTTTTTGAGAGAGACAGAAAGAGGGACACACACGCAGGAAGGGAAAAAGATGAGAAGCATCAATTCTTTGTGGCGGCACCTTAGTTCATTGATTGCTTTCTCATATGTGCCTTGACCGGGGAGCTACAGCAGACTGAGTGACCCCTTGCTCAAGCCAGCGACCATGGGGTCATGTCTGTGATCCCATGCTCAAGCCAGTGACCCCGTGCCCTGTGAGCCTGTGCTCAAGCCAGCGATCTTGGGGTTTTGAACCTGGGTCCTCCGCATTCCAGTTCGACGCTCTATCCACTGAGCCACTGCCTGGTCAGGCTGTGGTACCATTTCTTTTGACTGAACGGTGTCAGTGAATTGGTGTCAGTGAATCAACCAAGTCTACTCCACCCATGTGGTGGTTGTGTATTTGTACTTTTGTATTTGTATTTTATGCCTCTGATAGATAAAACTAAAAAGGAAAGAATACGAGCAGTATTGCAGATACACTGAACCCTAACATTATAGCTCACTATGAAAATCACAAAGTTGTATCATGAAAATAATAACAAAATGAATGTTGAAATGCAAGTAAGAGATTATTGATATACAAACCAAGAGCTATTAGGTGGCTCTCTCTCTTTTTTTTTTTTCTGAAGCTTGAAACGGGGAGGCAGTCAGTCTCCCGCATGCGCCCAACTGGGATCCACCTGGCACGCCCACCAGGGGGCAATGCTCTGCCCCTCCGGGGCGTCGCTCTGTTGTGACCAGAGCCACTCTAGCACCTGAGGCAGAGGCCATTGAGCCATCCCCAGTGTCCGGGCCATCTTTGCTCCAATGGAGCCTTGGCTGTGGGAGGGGAAGAGAGAGACTGAGAGGAAGGAGAGGGGGAGGGGTAGAGAAGCAGATGGGCGCTTCTCCTGTGTGCCCTGGCCGGGAATCGAACCCGGGACTTCCGCACGCCAGGCCAACGCTCTACCACTGAGCCAACCAGCCAGGGCCTAGGTGACTCCTTCTTGTTTACCAAACACCAATAGAAGAAAAATTGACAATTGCAAAAGATGGTTCCTGTGGCCTCTATCAGCAGACAACCTGCAAAAGCACTTACTTTGATATTTCAAGTTACAGTTGATAACTGCTACCAAGAATGTTATTGGTTACTAAGAAGAAATTATGTAACAACATGTATACGCCACCTTGTGGTAAAAAATTAAATAAATTAATAAAATATCAATATATTAGTATGTGACTTGAAAGTTACACTGGCCCATAGAGGGTTGTGATATACTTTAGAATAATTTTGTCATACACAAGTTTAGAGATAGTTAACCTTTATACAGCGCAAAGTCTTTTTTTTTTTTTTAAAGATTTTATTGATTTTAGAGGATAGAGAAAAAAGGGGAAAGGGAGGAGCGGGAACAGCAACTTGTGGTATTTGCTTCTCCTGTGCGCCTTGACCAGGCAAACCTGGGGTTTCAAACCAGTGACCTCAGCACTCCAGATTGACGCTTTCTCCACTGTGCTACCACAGGTCAGGCCAGAACAGACTTTTTTTTTTTATTTTTTAGTGAGAGAAGGGGAGGCAGAGACAGACTCCCGCATGTACCCCAACCAATATCCACCCGGCACGTCCACTAGGTGGCGATGCTCTGTCCATTTGGGGCTTTTGCTTCATTGCAACTGGAGCCATTTTCTAGCACCTGAGGCGGAGGCCATGGAGTCATTGTCAGCGCCCGGGGCCAACTCGCTCCAATTGAGCCTTGGCTGGAGGAGGGAAGGAGGAGAGAGAGAGAATCGAGAGGGGAAGAGGGTGGAGAAGCAGGCGCTTCTCCTGTGTGCCTTGGCTGGGAATTGAACCCTGGACATCCACATGCCAGGCCAACACTCTACCACTGAGCCAACTGGCCAGGGCTGCCAGAACAGAGACATAATTGAGAACACACTTATTTTTCACTTAATCAGTTTTCATTAGGTCTTTTGGTGGAGTTTTCAGGTCTTTAATGTATCTGTTGCACAGATCAGAAAGTTTTCATTCTGTTGTGATGGAATCTTTGTTATTTTCTCATGGTGGTTGGTGCGCGAGGAAGCTTTATTTTGCTACTTCCTTGGCTCTGCAGGCTTTGTGAATCTAGTGGTTGCTGAGTTGACTGGAGACTCCCTTCCTTTCCTTACCTCCCCCCACCTCTTCCCTCCTTTCCTAACCCTTCCTTGGGCCACTGTCTTGGTGGCCTCTAGCCAACCTTCTACCTTTCTGAGAAGTGTCCTTGGAGAAGCTGGCTAAGACCCTCTCCTTCTCTGTTCTGTTTCCGTTTCAGATCTTTGAGTACTTCCGTCGAGATACGGAAAAGCGGGACTTTGTCTCGGCAGGAGCTGCAGCCGGAGTGTCTGCTGCGTTTGGGGCCCCTGTGGGTGAGGAGGGGCCCTGCCTGGTCTGGCAAGTAGCTGCCCGTGTTAGGGAAACCAGACTCCTCCTGCTGAGTGGAGTGTGCAGACTTGAGTGCTGGGTGGTGGCGGCCATGTGGGCAGCCTCCCAAGAGGCTCCGTGGCTGCCTCTAATGTGGGCTTGGCGCCCTGGGGGCGGGGCCATGGCTTCCCTGTGCCTGGGTGAAAACTTCAGGGCTGGGCACTGCGTTCCAGGTGGGGTCCTCTTCAGCTTGGAGGAAGGTGCCTCCTTCTGGAACCAGTTCCTGACGTGGAGAATTGTAAGTACCCAAGGACAGCGCCTCTCCTTGGTCGGGCAATGCCTGCCTGTAACCTCTGTGGCTTCCGTGGTCACATGGACACCGCATTCTGGGCTCACGCTTTGATGCCCATACCTGAGGTTCCCACCAAGCCATGGTTGGGGCCCAGCTCTGTGCCTCACTTGACCCTCAGCTGTGGCCTCCTCCTGCCACCTGCCCTTCCCCTGTTGGTCGTGGTCACTGCTTCCACCCTGGTTTTCCTCCAGCTCCTCATCGGGAAGCCCCAGACCTCACATACCTCCTTCCTCTGCTCGGTTCTGGCTTGCCCTTGTACTCATCCAGAAAAGGCTAAGGCCCCACACTCAGCTGGCTTGCCCAGCCTTGAGGGCCTGGCCATTGAGGCTCCAGCCTCCTTCCTTTAGCCTTAGGAAGGGCTCCCGGGCCTCCTGAGTGACGGGAGGAGAGGCAGCTGCTGCTTCGCAGCCCCTCCCCAGCTCCGGGGTTCCTCCGGGTGCGCTGCTGTTCTGATGGCAGTCGTTTCTCTCTGTGCCCACAGTTCTTTGCTTCCATGATTTCCACCTTCACTCTGAACTTCGTCCTAAGCATTTACCATGGAAACATCTGGGACCTGTCCAGCCCGGGCCTCATCAATTTTGGAAGATTTGACACGGAGGTAGCGTGACACATTGTCCTGCTCGATGTTTCTGCTTCTCACTGTGGGGCTGCGGCTGTTGACTCAACATTCAGCCTGAGGACTTGGGCTTTTGGGAAACTCCATCTCTTTGCTGTGAGGTTGAGCTCTTGTGCTCAAGGGGCCAGATGTGCTCTAGAGAAGCACACATCCAAGCTAGTGTGAATGTTGTTAGGATGCCCTGTTAGACAACCAGGGGGCACCTTCAGGGGTGTTCAGCCGTCCATAGATTGTTAGACAAAGACTTTGAGACCTGTGCGGCCTGGGGTGCTCATGCACCAGCTTATGGAGGGCAAGTAGGAGCAGGCCCACATCCCTAGGGAGGCCTGGACCATGTGCTTCAGTTGCTAGACACTGCAAGGGGGACCTTCTCCCAGGACATCCGCGCCCAGGGGTGCTGTGGAGCTCTTGGGTTGCTGGCACTAGACGTGATCCTAGAGCTCTCCCTCCTTCCCCCTTGACTCCTCCTTTGTCCAAAGCTCGGGCCGTCCCCCTTCTCCTGTAGGTGGGTGCCTGGGTGAGGAGCAGGTGACAGCCTTATGAAGGTAAAGCCTCACAGGGCCTCTGAGCACCTCCCAGACGTGTTTCCTAGGGGACTTCCATAGCACTGCATGAAAGGACCAGAGGTTCCCCTGCATGTGGGCAGATTGAATGTAACGTCCAGGCCTCAGGGCTGGTGATGACACATTCCTCACAGAGCGTCCACTCTTCCTCTGCACAGACGATGGTGTACACGATCCACGAGATCCCCATCTTCATCGGCATGGGCGTGGTGGGTAAGCGCCATCCCGAGCAGGCACCAGCCTGCCTGGCCTCACCTTCCCCACTGCTTGAAACAGCGGCCAGTGGTTCCCAGCGGAAACAAGGCATGTGGTGGGGCCGGGGCCTGTGGGACTCCAGGCCTGGCCCCACTTTGGAGTATCTGGAGTGGGCTGCAGACCCCACCCCTTAGGGAAACCATGGTTTTACTTCTCCATTGGGAATCCATCTAAGAATAGACTGGGCCCTGGATAGCATTCATTACCCTGTGAAAACCTTTTTCCTGAGAGCAAGGCAAAGCCTTTCAGAAATGAGCCTGTCCATCAGGGTGCAGTGGTGGAGAATGGTTGTTTTCACAGACCATTCCCTCCTGTCCCCTCCTGTCCCCTCTGCTGCCTGGGCAGCTTCCACCCTTCTTCTGTGTCCTTTACAACGTAGCTCCTTCCTGGTCGTAGGTGGTGTTCTTGGGGCTGTGTTCAATGCCTTGAATTACTGGCTGACAATGTTTCGAATCAGGTGAGAAACCTGTTTGGTGGTCCCTTGGGCCTTTGAAACGGATTCATGGGCTGTGTGCCTGCAGGGCTACATGGAATGCCACCTGCTAGAGTGCATTCCTCTGCGATGGTTTGTGTGTGAAGGGGACAGACCAGCATGAGGCCTAAGGGACACAGGTGGAGTAAGGCTAGGGAAGGCCTGGCAAGAGGAGCACTGCCTGTGGACCCAGCGGCCTGGTCTGCCCTGAGCCATCTTGACCCTCGGCATAGTCAGCTGGCTCGGCTTCTTTTGCCACTAGGAGAGCTATTACTGGGGCTTTGGGGGAGGCGAGTTTTGGGCTTGGGGACGTACTTCCTCCTTGTCCTCTTGCACCAACTTAAAGACAGTTGAGGAGCATCCAGGAGATAATCTGAGGACGTGTAGCCACCTGGTGGTTTGATGATTAAACAACGTGCTGTGTCACCTTCTAATCAATGTTGTACCATCAGCTCTCAGTGAGCTGCAGTACAGGTTGCCATGGCAACTTCCCAGGTGTCAGGAGGCCTAGTCCATCCCAGTGTTTGCTCTAGGTACATCCACCGGCCCTGCCTCCAGGTGATTGAGGCCATGCTGGTGGCCGCCGTCACAGCCACTGTCGCCTTTGTGCTGATCTACTCATCCCGGGACTGCCAGCCCCTACAGGGCAGCTCTGTGTCCTATCCGCTCCAGGTAGGAGGTTGGGCCCAGCAGGCAGGGGGCAGGGCAGGCCCTCTGAGGAGAAGCCGGCATCCCCACTCCCAGCAGGAGGGCTGCTGAGAAGGCAGAGCTCTGGGATAGACACACCTGGGCCGAATAGGCTGGTGTGTCTTCAGAGAGGGTTAGGCAGCCCGTTGGGTGCCAGGAAAGCTGTTGTTCTGTCCGCCCGAGACCCCCCGAGTCTTCCTCCCCGAATGGCAGCCTGACAAGCACAAAGGAGGACTCCAGAAGTGGGGGTTGTGGGTGTGGACCCAGGAAACGCAGCCTGCTTCCCCTCCGAGCCAGCAGCCCAACCCCACCCTGCTGTGTGGTTGGCACGTGGTGCTGGCCAGGACTACCCCATCCCACTGGCCCGTCCTCTCTCCCAACCTTGCAGCTCTTCTGTGCAGATGGCGAGTACAACTCCATGGCTGCAGCCTTCTTCAACACCCCGGAGAAGAGCGTGGTCGGCCTTTTCCACGACCCCCCAGGTGCGTCCCCGTAACAGGTGCTGTTGATGCCCTTCCCCATGGGGCTCTGCCTTCTCTGGCCTGGTCTGCGACAACCCACAGACACTGGGCACAAAAGCCAGCATAGATGGTGTCAGATTTTTTAAATTGATTTTAGAAGGAGAGTGAAATACCGATTTTTTGCCCACTTATTTGGGCATTCATTGGTTGATTCTTGTGCGTGCCCTGCCCGGGGATCAAACCTTGGCATCTCAGGACAATGCTCTAAGCAGCTGAGCTGCCTGGCCAGGGCTCCAGTGTCAGATTTTCCGTTGTGCCACTCCATGGCATCATCTCACCGCTTAGACCCTGAGATTGTTTTCTGTCACAAGGTTTCCAGGACTTTTCTGATCCTCATGCCTCTGTGCATGTGATAGGAGTCCACAGAATTTAACAGAAAGGCATTTAAATGGGGGCGAGGCCAAGCCCTTTCTAAAAGCATTGAACAAAGCAGCAGTTGGCACCAGGCCTCCTAACCTGCTGGTGCAGGGTTGGCTTAGCATCTTCTTGTGTCTGGAAGTTACCTGTGTGGAATATGGCTGGTGACCTTTCCCCCCGACCCCAAGTCGTCTGTGCCAACTGTTTGCACACAGACCTCGATGGACACCTTCTCTAGGCCTCAGGTCACTGTCCTGCCAGCAGCATGGGGCCCCACTGCCCCTGGCTCCCCCTGCCCTAGGCAGGGCAACCATCCTCCCACCTTAGAGGACCCAGTCTCCAAACCCATGCTCTGGCCTCTGAAAATGCAGAGACCCTGGGGGATTGCCCGGGGGTGCTGGGGTCAGTATATGACCTGGAGGTGTTGACTGGGCAGCTGGGTGGGCAGCCCTCCTCAGGCACAAGTCTGCAAGGCAGGCCCTGGCGAGCCTCTCTTTACCAGGTTCTTACAACCCTGTGACCCTCGGCCTCTTCACCCTTGTCTACTTCTTCCTGGCGTGCTGGACCTACGGGCTGACGGTGTCTGCCGGCGTCTTCATCCCGTCCCTGCTCATCGGAGCCGCCTGGGGTCGGCTCTTTGGCATCTCGCTCTCCTATCTCACCGGGGCCGCGGTAAGTGGGGTCTCCGTGTACCAGGCACTCAGCTGGAAGGAAGTGGAGCCGTTCTGGTGCCTTCCCCTCGGGGCCACTGGGAACGAGAGCAGTGGGCTCCCAGTGCTGGTTGTCAGTGCGGCAGAGCCTCTGGTCATTTTACTTGACCTCAGTTTTCTGGCTGCTGCTGTTTGATAGGCACACGCCACTAATGTAGTCATCCCTGTGTGTGGTCCACGGACAGTGTCGGGGAGAGATGCTCCGTGGTTGTCAGTGAAAGAAGGTGGCATCGAAGGATTGGACACCCTAGGGTGGGCACCCAGGCTGCAGAAAGTGACGACTGGCTGTGTATGTGACAGGCACTCTCCCCTTTGCCACTCAGCCTCCCTGGCCTCCCTCTTCCCACCTGCCTCTGTGGGCAGCTTGGTTTTAATTTTACGTGGAGTCCCTTTTTTTAACTTAATTACTTAAGTTTAAGTTTTTTAAAAGCGAAACGGCAGTGGCAGGTGGGCCTCTCCCATCCTGTCCCATCACCCATTCCCCTGCAGACTCGGGACAGGTGTTCCTCGGGCCTTAGGTTTCCTTCCAGACACAGTGTTTTGTCTTTTCTTTAACTGCAACATGGCTCACGTACCGTAAGTTCACCCCTTTAAAAGTATAAATCAGCGATTCTTGAGTGTGTTCAGAGCGTGTAACCAGGGTTACCATGTAGGTTCAGGTCATTCTTACCAACCCGAAGAGAAATCTGTCCTCAGCAGCAGTCGCCTCCGTGCCCCTCTCGGCCCTTGGCAGCCACTGTCTGTGTTCTGTCCCGGTGGCCTTGCCTGTTCCGCCTGCTTTATGTAAGTGGGGTCGCACACCATGTGGCTGTGTCTGGCTTCTCACTGAGCAGGCCGTTTTCAGGGTTCGTCTGTGTTGTAGCACGTGTGGATTTTCACTCCCCTGCGTGGTGCACACACGGTGCTGGCCTCAGTCCCTGCGTGCGCCTGTAGCTCTTCTCAGTATGCAGAGGGTGTCTGTCCTCTTACCCCATGCTGCTGAGTTCTCCAGCCTTGCAGATGGCATGATTCGTTCAGGGCATCGCTGAATGGACCACTTTGGGCATTGCAGACTCTTGTTATTTCTGAGGAGATGAAGACTAAATTGCACATGTGTATGTAAACTCTCCTGTATGTGAAATTGCTGGGCCCAGGTGGCCTCTGGTAGAGTCATTGCATCTTGATGGGTTTGGGTCGGGGGTGCCACCCTACACCACCTCTACCTCTGTGTCATCCCTGCAGATCTGGGCTGACCCTGGCAAGTACGCCCTGATGGGAGCAGCTGCCCAACTGGGTGAGTCCTGTCTGCCACATGGGCACCCCAAGATTAGGAGGGGCAGGTGCCTCGTTGGAGCCCAAAGGCCGGGTGTTCAGTTTAGTATGATTGACTGCTTCCTGCAGAGTGCAGCTAGGCCCGGAGTGGACAGGGCCGGGCCCTGCACAGAGAACACAGGCAGACAGCGGGAAGGGAGGGCCGGGCCTGCACAGAGAACACAGGCAGACAGCGGGAAGGGAGGGCCGGGCCTGCACAGAGAACACAGGCAGCGGGAAGGGAGGGCCGGGCCTGCACAGAGAACACAGGCAGCGGGAAGGGAGGGCCGGGCCTGCACAGAGAACACAGGCAGACAGCGGGAAGGGAGGGCCGGGCCTGCACAGAGAACACAGGCAGCGGGAAGGGAGGGCCGGGCCCTGCACAGAGAACACAGGCAGCGGGAAGGGAGGGCCGGGCCTGCACAGAGAACACAGGCAGACAGCGGGAAGGGAGGGCCGGGCCTGCACAGAGAACACAGGCAGACAGCGGGAAGGGAGGGCCGGGCCTGCACAGAGAACATAGGCAGCGGGAAGGGAGGGCCGGGCCCGCAGAAACTTAAGACCAGCTACCTCACTCGAGCCCACCGCTCCCTCCCCGGGCAGGTGGAATTGTGAGGATGACGCTGAGCCTGACAGTTATCATGATGGAGGCCACCAGCAATGTGACCTACGGCTTCCCCATCATGCTGGTCCTGATGACTGCTAAAATCGTAGGCGACATCTTCATTGAGGTGCCGCTGGTGGGGAAAGGCCTGCCTGCCCCTCGCCCTTGCTCTGGGTCCCATCCCCATGCCCTGCTCTCCGCCTGAGAATGGGGGACTGGGGATCTGTAGCGGCAGCGGAGGAGAGGGGGCACCTGTGAAGCCATCCCCAAACAGCTCTGCCTTGGTGGGTGGTAGGCACAGTATGCCTGAGACCACTCAGTGGCAGGCACAGTACTTTTCCTGGATCCCTGCCTCTGTGGCTGGTTATTACGTCCCGGGACCCCTACCCCATCAGTACTGTGCATGACACCTGCCTCCTCCTCAGGGTCTGTATGACATGCACATCCAGCTACAAAGTGTGCCCTTCTTGCACTGGGAAGCCCCGGTTACCTCGCATTCGCTCACCGCCAGGTATTCGCTCACCTCTCTCCCTGTCCTGGTTTAGGCTGAAGGCCTGCAGGCCTGGGGCTTCCTCCCCACACTTAGGTCGGGGTGGTGAGTGGTGCTGACGGTCTGGCAGGATGGCTGTGGGCAGCCAGCAGCAGGAAGGAAGCCATACCTGTGTGTGGGCACGTGGAGGTGCTCTGGGTGTCGGGGCTGCAGGCACCACACGTGACTGGTTCTCCCAGGGAAGCGCCTGCGCCCAGTGGCCTCCAGGCTTCCTGCGTCCCCATCTCCTTGCTCACTGTGTCTACCAGCCTCATGCCTGTTGAACTTCAGCTTTGGTGTGAAGAGAGCCTGTTCAGGAACCCCAGGGCTCCATGGTTTGTTACCGCGTGGCCGACAGTGGATAGAATACGCGCTCTTCCACAGGGAGGTGATGAGCACGCCTGTCACCTGTCTGCGGAGAGTGGAAAAGGTGGGCGTCATCGTGGATGTGCTCAGCAACACGGCGTCCAATCACAACGGGTTCCCTGTGGTGGAGTCCACCAGTGACACCCAGGTACCAGGGCCCAGGCAGGTGGACCTGGGTTGACCGCCACCCCACAGCCAATTCCTGTTGTCCCCCCCCCCCCACAGGGAAGCCATACTCTTCCCTGTGTCCCTGTCAAACAGGGCATGTTGGGCAGGCATGGTTGGTGGGAATTTAGAGACCCCATGTCTGTGTTTACGGTAGAATTCCACTAACTATGAAAGGAACTGAGTCATAGCCGTGTGAGCACTGTCCCCACAAGTAGCTTAGTGACACACCCACGCAGCTCATGTGCGTACCCCAGACTGCACCATCAGTGGTGGGTGTGCCTTTTGTCAGGAGAGGCCCCAGTGGACTGGGGGGCCACCCAGCACCATGCTGCCAAGGGTTTGAGATGGATTTTGTCCAGGCTGAGTCTGCATCTCACCGCGGCACGTGCTGCAGCCCAGGCACTTTGCTCCTTACTCGGCGTTGTGGGTCCCGCTGCCCCTCCCGGGTGTTTGGAGATTAACGAGCTTGTGCAGGTTGGATGCCTTTGGCCAGGCCAGTGCCTGTGACAGTGACCACACACTGATGGGGAGTGTGACGGGGAACGACTACAGCACAGCCGAGGCTTCCAGCAGGTGGCCTGCACCGCTGTGCGGACACTGCCTGCCTCCGTCCCACCTCTGAGCTTCAGCAGGGCTGGCAGCCAGGCCCGCGGGGAATGGGTCTTGGCTGAGCCCACAGACAGGCCACCTGTTGTCTCTCCTACAGTCAGCACGGCTCCAGGGCCTGATCCTGCGCTCCCAGCTGATTGTCCTCTTGAAGCACAAGGTAGGCTCCTCCGCACCCCTGGGTGGTGGGAGACGCCGGGCTGGGTGCTGGGGTTCTGACAGGCCCTCCCCACTGCCTGTTATCCGCTGTCCACAGGTCTTTGTTGAGAGGTCCAACAGGGGCCTGGTACAGCGGCGCCTGAGGCTGAAGGACTTCCGGGACGCGTACCCACGCTTCCCCCCAATCCAGTCCATCCACGTGTCCCAGGACGAGCGCGAGTGCACCATGGACCTCTCTGAGTTCATGAACCCCTCCCCCTACACTGTGCCCCAGGTGCCTGATGCCCACTTGCAAGGTCTTGGGGTCCAGTGGCCTGCCACAGGGGGACTGGGGTCGGATTAGTGGAAGAGTGGGAAGACCTCCATCCTTACACTCGGGATAGAGTCTGGGGTGGGGGTGGCTGTGGAGCCAGATGCCAGCAACCCAACTGAGGCAGGGCTGGCTGGCTGGCATAGAGGGGAAGGGATGGTTTAGGACACATCTTGAGGTCCTGGTGACAGTGGGTATGATGAGAGATGGCCAGCCCTGAACCTGGTGGGTCCTGCTCTGCTCTCGGCTGGGGCCAGTCTGGGCCATAGGGCGAGCTAAGGGTTGTCCACATTGCAGGAGGCATCTCTCCCTCGCGTGTTCAAGCTGTTCCGGGCCCTGGGCCTCAGGCACCTGGTGGTGGTGGACAACCACAATCAGGTGAGTAGCTGGGGAGGACAGAGGGCCCCCCCCCCCGACCTGCCTGCACCGGCCGCAGGTACACAGTTGCTCTCAGCTTCTGAAGGGCACCGAGGCCCAGGACTCAGACCAGCCATGGGCCCACCTCCAATCTCTCCCAAGCTGCTGCTCCCCCACCTGCTTCCACGGAGCTGGGCAGGGCCACCAGATTCCCCTGACCTGGCTTTGTTCCCGCAGGTGGTCGGGCTGGTAACCAGGAAAGACCTAGCCAGGTACCGGCTTGGGAAAGGGGGCCTAGAGGAGCTCTCACTGGCCCAGACGTGAGACCCTGGCCCAGGTGCCTCACCTGGGGTCTCCACCTCGCTTGTCGGGCAGCAGCAGATCCATTGTCCTCCAGGCCTCGGAGATGGCCCAGCTGGTGTATGAGCGTGACCATTACTTGGGTACCTTGTCAATGTTCTCCACAGTCCCCGTTGCCTCAGCCCCTTGGATGTCACTCTCTGTCCTGTTCACCTTCAGGGATCAGATATTCATGCAAGTGCTCGCTTCCTGAGAGCCAGTGAGAGGTTGCGTGTGCCTGTATGTGTCAGTGCATGTGTGTCTCTGCGTGTTCACGTGTGTGAGGAAGCGAGCGAGCTGGACCCGTGGGTTTGAGTGCTGCAGGCCCCCAGCGTGGGGCCCCATCCTGCTTCTCTGCTCCTCGTTCCCCTCAGTGCTGGGCCCAGAAGGGCCACACTGCCAGCATACTGCCACCTGGAGGCCTGGGTGATGTGAGGCTGCAGCAGAGGCCTTTCGCCTTGTCCCCGTGGCTCAGTGTGGCCAGGAGGCGATGGGCCCGTGCAGCCGATGTACAAAGGCGAGGGCTTGCGGCGGCGATGGCCCCGGAGAGCAGACTGTGGAGCGGGCTCTGTCGGAAGCTGGCTCTTCTCCCAGACTCACCACGTGTGCCCCCTGGGCCATACCCCCGTTCGGGGCGCATGGGCTGTGAGATGGAGTTCTGGCCAGAGGAGAGCTGAGAACCACCTGTGGGCCTGAACCTCTGTGCTCCTGTGTCCTGTCACCCTGCACCCTCCGGAGCTCGAATCCAGATGAACAGCTGTTGCCACCATATGGACGGGCTGGGAAGGCAGGCCTTGTCAGCATGGGGCCAGCGGTGGTGACAGAGGCCTCTGAAGACTCCTGGCCCATGGTGATAACCCGTGCAGCCCTGATCCTGCTCCTGGCAGGTGGAGTGGGCTGGGCTGGTGAGCCTGAAGCAGGGACGCTGTGCTCCTCTGAGGCCGGGTGGGGCTGGGCCCACACGACCTTTTTACAGAGGATTCCCAAGTCCCCAGCACATCTCTGATGGGGTGATCCACATGTCTGTGGTGGGCTGGTGGGTGCTGCACTTTGGTTTTAGCCCCTTTTAAGGGGGTGGGGCCTCAAACTATAAGTCCCAACCTGGTGGGGAGCCCTCTGTGGGGGTCTGAATGGGAGAAATAAAGAAATTGTACCCAGCCAGCCAGCACCAGCTTCCTGTTCCTGCTCAGCCTGGACCACACTAGCAGCCTGGGCCGTAGGAGGGGGGTGTCCAGGATGAGGCCCTCAGTGCGTGGTGCAGGTGGACAGCACCACAGCGTGGGCACACCTGGGAAGGAGACACGGATGAGAGGCCCAGGAATCTGCGGGTGGTGTGCAGCTGTGGCCCTTGTACGTCCCACAGGAGGGAGCGCCCGGGTTCAGCCATCGCGTCCTCGGTTGGCTGAGGCAGTGTTGCTCCTGGGGCAGCCGCGGGATCAGGTGGGGAGGGCTTCTCCCGGGCTCCTCCATCTGCAGCCAGCTCTGCACGTCCATCCCCTCCCGGGCTCCTCCACCTGCAGCCAGCTCTGCACGTCCATCCCCTCCCGGGCTCCTCCACCTGCAGCCAGCTCTGCACGTCCATCTCCTCCCGGCTCCTCCACCTGCAGCCAGCTCTGCACGTCCATCCCCTCCCGGGCTCCTCCACCTGCAGCCAGCTCTGCACGTCCATCCCCTCCCGGGCTCCTCCACCTGCAGCCAGCTCTGCACGTCCATCCCCTCCCGGGCTCCTCCACCTGCAGCCAGCTCTGCACGTCCATCTCCCGGGCTCCTCCACCTGCAGCCAGCTCTGCACGTCCATCTCCTCCCGGGCTCCTCCACCTGCAGCCAGCTCTGCACGTCCATCTCCTCCCGGGCTCCTCCACCTGCAGCCAGCTCTGCACGTCCATCTCCTCCCGGGCTCCTCCACCTGCAGCCAGCTCTGCACGTCCATCTCCTCCCGGGCTCCTCCACCTGCAGCCAGCTCTGCACGTCCATCTCCTCCCGGGCTCCTCCACCTGCAGCCAGCTCTGCACGTCCATCTCCTCCCGGGCTCCTCCACCTGCAGCCAGCTCTGCACGTCCATCTCCTCCCGGATCCCCTTGGCCTGAGGCAGGTGGTACGGCTTCGCCTGGTGGAAAGGCTGGCTGAAGCCCTCACCTTGTCACAGGGAGCCCCCCCGCCCCCTGCGCCCTCAATGGGCAGGGCTGGGTGACACATGGGTCAGATAAAACTCCCTTCACCGGCCTGTGAAGACGGGAAAGAGCAAGTGCAACATCTCGCTCACTTTGTATTGAATACATGTTGAAATGGTGATTTACATGAACTGGATTTAAATAAAATGGACTTAAAATTTATTCCACCTAGCTTTTTTTTTTTTTTTTTTTTTTTTTAAGCGAGACACAGGAAGGGGGAGAGATGAGAAGCATGAACTCATTGTGTCACTTGAGTTGTTCATTGATTGTTTCTCATACATGCCTTGAACAGGCGGGGTGGGGGCTACAGCTGAGCTAGTGACCCCTTGCTTAAGCCAGCAACCTTAGGCTTCAAGGCAGTGACCATGGGATCATGTCGATGGTCCCACAGTCAAGCTGGTGTGCCCATGCTCAAGCTGGCAACCTCAGGGTTTCGAACCTGGATCCTCACTGTCCCAGATTGACTCGCTATCCACTGTACCAGCTAGATTGGACAGGCTCCATCTAGCTACTGTCATTAGTGTCATCAGTGCCGCCCACACCTGTGGTAACACCCCGTTTCTTTTGGGTAGCCCCTCAGGTCTCTCCTCCAGTGCAGGACTGGCCGTGCTCAGTGCACTGTGGCATCCCAGCCTTCATGCTCTGGCGGAACAGCCGTAGGCCCAGCAGCTGCTCCTTGGCATCCCTCCTGCCCAGGCCAGGCCGGAGGTCTGACCCTAACCTCTGGCTGGCTGACCCGTGCCTCCTCGGATCTTTCCAGAACAGGCAGTTGGGAAGGCCTTGCAGGAACATGAGAGTTGAGGGCTCAGATTCCACTGGCAGTTGGGCTGGAAGTCACAAGTTTCTGGTGAGGGAAGGAAGGTTCCAGAAGAGTCCCCGCTGCCCTTGGTTGGTATTGTCTTGGAAGGAGATGAGATGTGAGGACAGGAGGTCACCCTTTCTCCCCCACGTGTTCCCCCTAGCTTCTGGAGCCTTCCAAATCTGTCTCCCTCCAGCTGCTCACTAGCCCCAAGCACCCTGGTTTCCAGTCCTGGGCAGCCATGGGGCGCTAGGCTCAGGGCCTCTTGGCAGTAGCCAAAGCCAAAAACGGTAGCTGCTGGGGAAGCCAGATCAGGTGAGCCAGGTGCCACCTGGGGCCGGAGTCAGGAGGACAGTCCAAGGAGAGGCCTGTGTAGAAGTGTGGACCACAGGGCACAACTCTGCCTCCTGCTCCCCAGGTTCCTGCACAGCCTGGGGGCTCCCTCTGGAGCTGGCCAGGTAGGACATCGTGGCGTTTTTGCTGCCCAGTGCTGTGCGTCCTCGGGTGCGGGCTGCAGCTCTCGGAGTCTGCGCTTCCCGTTGTGTGGCAGTGAGAACCAAGCCTTCTCTGGACTGGATTGTGTGATAGCACGGTGAGCCCCGGTGAGCTCGGTAGGCACTCTCAGTAACAGCCACGCTGATTTGGGGTCCCTGTTACTCCTAAGCTCCATCTGGGGGCTGGCACCCCTTGTCAGCCCAGAAGGCTAAGTGGCAAGCCCAAAGGTGGCTTCTAGCAAAGCTGGCTGGTAGCAACTCCTCATCTGGGGCTTCGCCCCCCTCCCAGCTAAACACTATTACCCTGGAGGACCTGGGGTTCCTTCTGGAGGAAGGGCTGGCCAGTCCCGAGCCCCTGAGTCTGGAGGAGACCTCGCAGAGGTATGAGTCCAGCTGCCTGGTGTCCACCACTGCTGCCCCAGAGCAGGACACCCCCGTGCGCCGGAAGCAGCTGGAGCAATGGTGAGCTCCAGGGGGAGTCGGGTGGGAGAGCCACACATCAGTGCCGTGGTGTGTGTGCTGACTCGGCCTGCTCCTCATGCTGGGCAGGGTGGCCGACCTGCAGGCTGAGGTGGTGTCCCTGCGGCGACACAAGGACCACTGTGAACGTGCCACACTGAGCCTGCTACTGGAGATGCGCCAGATGCAGGCCAGTGCGCAACTGCGAGACAAAGAGCTGAAGAAGCTGAAGCAGGAGGTGCAACAGGCCGCTTGGGCCCCTGAGAAGGAGCTCCTGGAGGTGAGCCACTGTCAGCGGGGAAGCAGCTCGCCCCCACCCCCAGGCCGGGCTCCCCCCCTCTGCAGGTGTTGGGGCAGCTGCTTCCCAGATGCTGAGCCCAGCTCAGCCCCTGCTGCCCAGGCTGGAGCCAAAGAATCCCCATAGGCTGTGCTGGCCAGGCTGTGGGCACCCCAGGCCTACACTCAGCCCCTGCTGCCCAGGCTGGAGCCAAAGAATCCCCGTAGTCTGTGCAGGCCAGGCTGTGGGCGCCCCAGGCCTACACTCAGCCCCTGCTGCCCAGGCTGGAGCCAAAGAATCCCCGTAGGCTGTGCTGGCCAGGCTGTGGGCGCCCCAGGCCTACACTCAGCCCCTGCTGCCCAGGCTGGAGCCAAAGAATCCCCGTAGGCTGTGCTGGCCAGGCTGTGGGCGCCCCAGGCCTACACTCAGCCCATGCCCTCCACCTTGCAGTTCCCCAGCCCCCAGAGCCAGAACAAGATGCAGATGCAGGCCCTGGACAAGAGGTACCCCCACACTTGTGACACAGGCCTTAGCAGAAGGGAAGGGGTTTGGGGGAGAGCAGTGGCTGGTGCTGGACCCATCAGCCACAGGCTTTTGTCTTCCCTAATTAGTTGTCTTGCTCAGGTAAGCGGTACACGCCCATGGCAGAACTCCAGATGTCTGGGTTCGTGTTAGCCTCTGCAGCCTACAGAGGCCTGGGAAAGGGGTGGGTGGTTTGCTGCTGGGGCCCTTGCCCAGACTCCTGGGCCCTGAAGCCTTCCCAGCCTGCTCTGGGTTTCCCCTGGCCACCAGGAAGGTGGGCTGGGCAGGCCCCAGGCAGAAGCGGCTCCTGTGTGCCAGGTTGGTGGAGGTCCGGGAGGCGCTGACCCAGATCAGGAGGAAGCAGGCACTCCAGGACTCTGAGCGGAAAGGCACCGAGCAGGAGGCCGACCTCAGGTGGGCACCTCCCACCTCCCTCACCAGGGGCTGGTTCTGGACCTGCTGTGTGTGGTCATATGAGAGTCACCAAGGCAGGGCAGGCAGGTGTTCACTTGTTCTCAGTGACAAGCTGCCGATTGGCATAGAGCCTCAGACACCCTATGGACCCTCTGTGGGAAAAAGAGTCTTGAGCTCGGGGGTCCTCAATCTTCCCCCTTCCCCAAAGGTCATGCTTATCCGGGCCCAGCTTTCAGCATCCCAGGTGGGGACAGGGAAGCCAGCATCCAGTCCCCTCGCTGTGTTCACTCAGGCAGGCTAGGTACCCCCTGCTCCGTGCTGCTGTAGGTCAGCCGAGGCCCCCAGAGGCAGGCTTTGGCTTGAGAAGGACTGTTGAAGTTAAAGGGCTCTGCCAGCCTCCCTGGGGCTCCCCAGCCAGGCCCTCTGGCTGACCGGGCTCCTGTGATCTTTGGCCGGTGCCCCCAGGTTGGCCAAGTTGGTGGAGAAACTGGAGCAGGAGGAGCAGAACCGGGAGGTGGCCTGCAGTGCTCTGCAGAGGAGCCAGGAGGAGGCCGGCAAGAGGGTGGACCATGAGGTGGCCAGGCTGCAGGTACCCAGGCAGGGCACTGGCATCTGGGCAGCCAGCTGGGCTGCTGGTCCATCTGGAAGAAAGCCCCGTGCTCCCCGCCCTTCTCCTTCCGATTCTTCCCTCGCTCTAGCTACCTTTGTAGTTATCGCCACATGATCAGACTTGGGGAGTAACCCCCAAGTCCTGTGCTATCGAATACAGTGGTCATTAGCCACAGGTGGCTTCGTATATTGCAATGGATTAACATTTTAGACTATTTAAAACTCAGTTCCTCCATCACATGAGCCAAATTTCAACTGCTCAGTGGCCATGTGTGGCCCATGGCTGCCAACTGGGACAGCAGCGACCTGGAGCACCTTCTTATCACAGAAAGTTTTGTTGTTGGTGCCATCTCAGCTGCTGCCCCTTGTCCTCCCCTTCCTGTGTAACCAGTATCCAGATCAAGAAATAGAACATCATAGCCCAAAGCCCCTTCCTCGGCCATTTTCAACCTTGATGCTTCCCTCACACAAAATGGAAGCTACCTTCCTGAAGACACATCTCCCAGTGCTCATACACCTGAGCTGGTGCGGTTTCCCCTCCTGCGTGGGGGCCCTTAGGGGGTGGGGCAGGGGATGGGGCAGCCTCTTCAGCTCTGCAAATAGAGACCAGGGACTGCGCTGCACAGCAGGGAGGCCCCAGCTGCTGCCCACATAGCTAGGCTGCTCAGCTTCCATAGTGTTTCCCTCCCGCTGCCCTTTGGGAAGTTGGTGTCTTAGTTCCATTAAGAGAGCTCTTGCTTGCTGCTCACTGGCCAGCAGCTCCGGAAGCATCGGGCCCCGGGGGTTCCTGATATACCAGTCACCTGATGAGATGCCTGCCTCTTCCCTAAGCCCACTCTAGGGCCGGGATCTGCAAACTGTGGCCCGTCACCTGGTTTTTGTCAATAAAGTTTTATTGGCACACAGCCTCTCCCATCCATTTACTATTGTCCACAGCTGCTTTTACACTGGAACCACATTGCTGAGGAGCTGTGACATAGACCCCATCGCCCATAAACATGTAATATCTACTCTCTGGCTCTTTTTTTTTTTTTTTTTTTTGTATTTTTCTGAAGCTGGAAACGGGGAGAGACAGTCAGACAGACTCCCGCATGCGCCCGACCGGGATCCACCTGGCACGCCCACCAGGGGCGAGGCTCTGCCCACCAGGGGGCGATGCTCTGCCCCTCCGGGGGCGTCGCTCTGCGGTGACCAGAGCCACTGTAGCGCCTGGGGCAGAGGCCAAGAAGCCATCCCCAGCGCCCGGGCCATCTTTGCTCCAATGGAGCCTTGGCTGCGGGAGGGGAAGAGAGAGACAGAGAGGAAGGAGGGGGCGGGTGAAGAAGCAAATGGGCGCTTCTCCTATGTGCCCTGGCCGGGAATCGAACCGGGGTCCCCTGCATGCCAGGCCGACGCTCTACCGCTGAGCCAACCGGCCAGGGCCTCTCTGGCTCTTTATAGATCATGTGCCCCGCCCTACTCCAAGTCACCCTGCATGGGGCAGGGAGGCTGGCAAGGGCTGAGGCACACCTGCCCTGTGGGCTGGGGCAGCTTCCCGGAAGGCTCTGTGGCCTTGGAGGAGATGCCTCCTGCCGGAGCCCTGCCTGCCCTGTGGGTGTGTGAAGCAGGGGACAGGGCCAGGCTTGGCCTTCACTCCCCCGTCTCCGACACCCTCAGCCCCTTGGCGCGGCAGGATAAGACAGGAGCTGACAGGGAGGAAAGAGAGACGGGAAGGGTCCTCACTCGAGCCTGGAGGACAAGGGCAATGGGTGTGTGTGCATGGGTGCACTGTGTTTATCTGTGCACATGTGTACATGGGAGCCCTCGTGTGCATGAGTGCACATAATGTGCGTGTACAAGTGTGCTCACATATGCACTTGACCTCTCTTCCTGAGGCTCCCAGCTGAGTGTGCTTTTGTGGTAGCTGCTATGCCTTCTTCCCCGAGTGGGATCCAATGGTCACCATTGTGGGCATCAGGTGTGTTCTAGACCTACATGAACTTGGCCTACAGACTCTTCACAACCCTTGTGACCAGGCCTTTGGGAGGACACATGACCCCTGCCTGCTATGCCTTTCTTTCTGAGGAGCGTGTAGCACGACCAGTTCTGCTCGGCTCAGGGACAGTCAGGGACACAGGACTCAGAGCCTCTCTGATGGAAATGGTTGGGCAAGAGACCAGTCTGAGATGGCATGGGGGGTGGGGCAGCTGTGAGAGGGCGCCCAGCACGGCAGCAGTATGGTGCCCATGTGCCCCCCCCCCCACAGGCCCAGGTGACCAAACTGGGTGAGGAGATGAGCCTTCGCTTCCTCAAGAGGGAGGCCAAGCTGTGTGACTTCCTGCAGAAGAGCTTCCTGGCCCTGGAGAAGGTGGGCGCTGTGGGCAGCGGGCCCCGCCATGCCCCTGCTCAGCTGGCTCACCACGCCGGGTGGGGTCTCTCAGAGAATGAAGGCCTCGGAGAGCACGCGGCTGAAGGCGGAGAGCAGCCTGCGGGAGGAGCTGGACAGCAGGTGGCAAAGCCTCCAGGAGCTGGCTGAGGAGCGTGTGCAGACCCTGCGGGGGCAGCGCAAGGTGGGCAGCGTGGGCGGGGCACAGGTGGGCCCCGGGGGGGGGGGGGCGGGGCACGGGTCTCAGGGCCGGCTCTGCCCCACAGCAGGAGGAGTGCTACCTCCTCGAGCAGTGCCAGGGCCTGGACAGGGCTGTGGTCCAGCTGACCAAGTTTGTGCGCCAGAACCAGGTGTCGCTGAACCGTGTCCTGCTGGCCGAGCAGAAGGCCCGGTGGGTATCCGAACGGGGCAGTGGGCAGAGGACAGGAGCTGTGAGGTTGGGTGGATGGAAATGGTTCCTCTCCCCAGACCCCAGCATCCTGAGATCAGTGCCAGGTCCAGTGGGGCACCCGGGCCAGAGAAGTCACCCACCCCAGCCTGCCCCTCATGGTGGAACTCAGTGTGGTAGCGATGGACACAGCCCTGTTTTGGTGGCCCCTGTGACAATACTCCCATCCTGTGCTCCACTGGGTCTCTTGTAAAGTTCTGGAGCCAGCAACCAGGCTCCCCGCCCTGGCCCAGCTCTGAGGGTCGGGCCAGCCTCAGCCGAGGGACAGAGTCTCTCAGTGGCACCAACCCCCAGGGACACCAAGGGCCACTTGGAGGAAAGCCAGGCTGGGGAGCTGGCTGCCTACCTGCAGGAGAACCTGGAAGCCGTGCAGCGGGCTGGGGAGCTGGCCCGGCAGGAGCTGCACAGCACCCTGGAGCTGGTGAGGCTGCAGCGGCCGGGCCCGGCCTCGGGGGAGCCCTCACCTACGCACGCGCCACACTCAGCCCGACCTCCCACAGCTCCAGGAGAAGAGCCAGGCCTTGGAGGGGTCTGTGACTGAGTTGGGCAGACAGGTGAGGGACCTGAGTGACCACTTCTTGGCCCTGAGCTGGAGGCTGGACCTGCAGGAGCAGACACTGATGCAGAGGCTGTGTGAGGTGAGGTGGTGTGCTGCCTGGGGGACAGGCAGCATGGACAGATGGCATCCTGGCCCCCCTCTGGCTCCCTGAGGGCGGAGATCTGACCAACGGGTCCCAAGCACACCCAGTGACTGCCCGCAAGGCACAGGGTGTTCCTGGGCCCCAGAGGCCTCCTGCTCAGAGCAAGGCAGCCCAGGGGCAGCTGCTGAGATATTCAGGGGCCCCAGAGACACTACCACATAGGGGGCTCCACAGACAGGCCAGCAAGGTGACCTCTGGCCCTTGGGTTTTTTCCTCTTTTTTAAAATTTAATTTAATTTTTAAAATTTATTATTTTTTTTTATTTTTTTCCTTTTTTTTGTGAGAGGAGGGGAGGCAGAGACAGACTCTCACATGCAACCCGATCAGGATCCACCTAGCAAGCCCACTAGGGGCAATGCTCTGCCCATCTGGGGCATTGCTCTGTTGCTCAGCAACCAAGCTCTTCTTAGTGCCTGAGGTAGAGGCCATGGGGTCATGCTCAGCACCCCAGGCCAACTCGCTCTATTCAAGCCATGGCTACAGGAGGGGAAGGGAGAGAGAGAGAGAAAGAGAGAGAAGCAAAGGGGGAGGGATGGAGAAGCAGATGGGTCCTTCTCCTGTGTGCCCTGACCAAGAATCAAACCTTGGAGAGCCACATGTCAGGCTGATGCTCTACTGCTGAGCCACCTGGCCAGGGCCAACAATTTTATTTATTTATATTTTGAGGGAGAGTAGGGAAGGGAGAGGGAGGGAGAGAAAGAAGCATCGACTCGTTGCTCTACTTAATTGTTTTTCGTACATGCCTTGACCGGGGATCAAACTGACAAACTTGGGCTCAAGCCGGCAACCTTGGCATTCTGGGTCAACGCCCTCTCCACTGCACTACCACCAGTCACTCTTTATTTATTTATTTTTAAAATTGATTTTAGAGAGAGGAAGGGAGAGAGAAAGAGAGAGAAACAGAAACATTGGTTCTTCTATGTGCCTGACGGGCATCAAACAAGTGACCTCTGCGTATCAGGCAATGCTCTAACCAACTGAGCTATCCGACCAGGGCTTTCTTCTCTTTTTTTGTAACAGCTTTATGGAAGTTTAATTCACATACAATTCACCCTTTTCATATGTATACTTCTGTGTTTTTCTTTCACATATTCTGAGTTGTGCAACCCCCACCACAATCACTTTTAGGTCTTTCTGACCCCAAGAGGCAACCCCGTCCTCATTAGCAGTCATCCTCGTCTCCCACCCTGCCTTGACACCCAGTATCTGCTTTGTGTTTCTGTGGATTTCCCTGTTAGGGACAGTTCAGAGAAATGGAGTCATGCACACATGACCCGTGTCTGGCTTCTCTCCCTGGGCATGACGTTTTTCAGTCCGTTTGTGTCGTAGCATGTACGGGCGCGTTTCCCCTTCTCGTGGCTGAGCACTGTTCCACCGTGTGATGGACCACTCGGCCAGGGGCCCCAGCGGCTGCACTCTGTCCCTGCCAAGGCCTGCCTCATGTATCTGCCCCTCGGGACCCCTGGGAGAGTGAACCCCAGGCTCGGCAGCCTTGTCGTCATTGGAGGACCCGCCTGGGCCAGATGCACCAGGTCTGCACAGTAGAGCTCCCTGGCTGAGCTGCTGGCTGAGTGGCTTGTGTATCGTTTGTCAGCTGCTGCCCTTTCTGGCGATATGGATGGCGCTGCTCTGAACACTCACGTACACCCTTTGATGGCGGGGCCAGGTCCCCCAGGCCTGCCCCGCGTCTCCTCTCCTGCTGGTGTGGGCAGGCTGTCTTTCCTCTGTCCCTGTCCCTACTGCCTCCCAGTGGGCAGCAGGGGTGGGGAGGGGGCTGACCCAGGCCTGGCACGTGCTTGGTTGAGCTGCTTGGGCTGCGTGGAGCCTGTGCGCACATGCTCGGAGTCAGTGGTCTACCCAATCCATCTGTCCACCCTCTCTGTCCAGGCTCCGGCCTCAGTGGGTGTCCATGTCCTAGGCAAAGAGTGAGTGGGAAGGCGCAGAACGGAGATCGCTGGAGGGACTGGCCCAGTGTCAAAAGGAGGCCCAGGCATACCTGAGGGAGGTGCGGGAGACAGTGGACAGCCTGCCCCGGCAGGTGGGTGAGGGCTAGGGTTGCACCTCCCCTCTCCCTGTGCCCACCCTGAGCCAACAGCCTACCCTCGCCTCTGCCCTGTCTCAGATAGAAGCCATCTCTGACAAGTGTGTCCTGCACAAGAGCGACTCAGACCTCAAGATCTCCGCTGAGGGCAAAGCCAGGTGATGCTCAGCTCTCGGCAAATGCCGGGCCCCTGGGAAGGGGAGTGAGCACCACTGAACTGCCGCCCATCAGGGAGTGGGCCGGGAGGGCGCAGCCCATCGGGGAATGGGCCGGGAGGGCACTGCCCATCGGGGAGTGGGCTGGGAGAGCACAGCCGTCTCAGAGCCACCTTGTGCCAACAGGCTTCTCAGGCGCTCCTCCGTGAGCTCCCGGCCCCTGTGGCAGCCCTCACCCTCCCCAGCCCTGGCTTGGCCCCCTGGGGGCAGCCTGCACGGGTCCCCAAGTCTTTCCCTCTGTCACCCATTGGGGATCCCCCAACCCCTACTGGAGGGGGTGGCAAAGCCGAGCACCCCTTGCTCTGCCTAGGGCCTCCTTTCTCCACCCCCCCCCATGCCCCTCGCTCCAGAGCCTGGCAGCCTCGGCCTCCTGTGCCCACAGAGAGTTCGAGGTTGGGGCCGTGCGGCAGGAGCTGGCTGCCCTGCTGTCGTCTGTGCAGCTGCTCAGGGAGGGCAACCCCGGGCGGAAGATTGCTGAGATCCAGGGCAAGCTGGCCACGGTACCATCCGGGGCCCTGTGCTTGTCTCACCAGGAGAGGGGGAGACAGCGGGGGAGGAGGTGGGGGAGGGGGAGAGGGGGAGACAGCAGGGGGAGGAGGTGGGGGAGGGGGGAGGAGGGGGAGACAGGGGAGGGGGGAGAGGGTGTGGGGCAGTGAATGGTGATGAACCAAGACTTGACTCGGAGGGGGATAAACACACAATACAGTGCACAGGTGTGTTGCAGAATTGTACATCTGAGACCTGTATAATGTTGTTAGCCAGTGTCACCCCAATAAATTCAATCTAGACAAAAGAGGGGAGGTTGCCTTGGCCTGACCTGTGGTAGCACAGTGGATAAAGCGTCGACCTGGAAATGCTGAGGTCGCCGGTTTGAAACCCTGGGCTTGCCTGGTCAAGGCACATATGGGAGTTGATGCTTCCAGCTCCTCCCCCCTTCTGTCTCTCCCTCCTCTCGCTACCTCTCTGTCTCTCTCCCTCTGCCTCTCCTCTCTAAAAATGAATAAATAAATAAATAAATAAATAAAATTAAAAAAAAAAAAAAAAAAAGAGGGGAGGTTTCCTGGTTCAGACAGGGGTTCAGACAGCCCACTGTGGAGCGGCCCCGGGGAGACTCACAATGTACTGCTGATGCACTCACCATAGCTCAGCCTTTGGAAGTTCCAAGTAGGGGCGCCCGTTGGAGCCCCCCGAGGCGGGGCATCAGCAGTCACGGGCAAAGGGGCGGCCCTCGCTCTGGCCGGGCCGGGCGCCGCCTGCTCCCTGGGCTGCGTGGAGCCCCCAGGTCCCAGCACAGGGTGAGGACCTGCGCCTCAGAGGTCGGTTTCTGCTCTGGAGAACTGCGGTGGGGGCTGCTTCCTTGTCCACGAATGGGGATCGGTATTTAGTTTCAGAACCAAATAATGAAGTTGGAGAACAGCATCCAGGACAACAAGACCATCCAGAACCTCAAGTTTAATTCGGAAACCAAGCTGGTGAGCGGCGGCCCTGGGCTGGCAGGCAAGGCCCGCACCCTGCAGCCCCGGGGGCTCCCAGGCCTGGAGGGTGGGCTGCTTTCTCTGACAGAGCCCGACGCCCAGCTTCCCCTCACCCCTCCCAGCCTGCCACCGCTCTATCTCCCATCTCCCCTGCCATCCGTCTGTCTGTCTGCATGTCGGGCCTGAGCCCTCGTTTCCAGGCAGATAAGGCCTGGTTGCCCTGAGGAAGATAACCCTGTCTGCTGTCCTGGCCCCATTCCTGCATTCCCATGTTCACACACACACACCCCCCCCCATGCTGCCCCGGCCTCTGTCCCCAGCGCATGGAGGAGATGGCCACACTGAAGGAGTGCCTGATGTGCCTGGGGAGAGAGGAGGGCCCGGGGGCCCTGGCAGCGGGCAGCAGGAAGGTCCTCGTGTCTCTGGTGAGACAGCAGTTCATCAAGGATGTGGCCTCTGGCGAGGTGGTCCCTGTGAACCGCTGGGGCGTGTATCAGGCCGTGAGGTGAGCCGTTGGGAGCTACCTTCAGGCCTTGGAGATTCAGGCCTGGGGGAGGCCCCAAGGGCAACAGACCACGAGCCATGTCTCTGGGCAGGTGGCTGCATTGGAAGGAGGTCCTCATGAACCGGGTGGCCCAGCGGAGGCCAAGGACAGTCTTGGAGAGATCCTTTGGCCAGGAGCCTGCTCAGCAGTTCACGTCCTTGCCCCTTTCCCAGAAATAAACGGGCCCGCTCCTGGATCTGTCAGAGCCTGGAATTCCCGCCGGGGGGTCAGGAGGCCCAGGTAGTGGGAGTGACCAAGAAGATCCATCCATTCTTGAAGCCCGTTCATCCCCAGACTCCCAGAATGCCCTGCTGCCCAATCCCAGCCGAGCCCAGGCCCAACCATTTTCCTCGGCCTTCCTGCCAACAGGCACAGCGGCCCAGGGCTCCATGCCCACCCCGGGCAGGCTCCCCAGCAGCCAGGCCAGGCCAGCTCGGACCAGCTCCTGCCTGCCACACCCTTCACACCTGCGAGGTGCCCTGCAGAGAGGCAGCTCTTAATTCAGGACGCAAACAGTGCTTTTGCTCAAGCACTCAGAGCGCCCCTCCTTCTGCCTCTCCAAGAAAAGCCTTGGTTCATCTGTGTCGCTGGCCCTGCCACCTGCTTCAGGGTCTTGAGAAGGGCTGCCTGGGACAAGCCAGGGGGTGGGCAGGGGGCAGGTTGCCCTTGAAAATCTTGGGGGCTTGTCTGGATGGGTACAGTGTGTAGACCTCTTAAGCCCACAGCCTCTGAATGACCACAGTTCTGCCCCGTCCTTCCTTCCCGTGGGCAGAGGTCCAAGGGCTGAGAGCCAGGGTGGCGGGTCCGGTGCCTGGGACTTCAGCCCCTGCCCATTCCTGCCCTGGTGGTCTCGTGGTGGCAGCTCCAGGTCCAGGACGGGCCGTGCCCCTCTTCCCAGGCCTGGGAAGTCCCCACCTCAGCTGGCTTGTTCTTCTGGTGGCTGCCCACCCGGGAGGGCACTGGAGCCCCTCCCAGGAGAGCCATAAGAAGATTCCAGACCCCTGCTGCCCCAGCTCACCCCTGCTGCCCCCGACCTGCTCCCTAGGCCTCGGCCAGCTGCACCCCCTCCAGGGCCTGGGCGCCCCTGGCTGGGAGCTCTGGGCCAGCCTCCACTGACCAGCTAGCTAGCAGGTCACTGAAGTCGGGCATACAAGGGTGCAGCAGGCCCAGGGGGCTGGGGGCCGGCTCCTTCCAGAAGGAGGGGGGCAGCTTCCTCTGGGTCATGGGGGTGATGTGGCCATACTTCTGCTCCAGCCTCGCCCGGTGGCCGGTTGACGCCCTGGGCCCTGAGAACTGCCGCAGCCCGTAGTCGAACAGCTCGGCCAGGGGCCCCAGCGGCTGCACTCTGTCCCTGCCAAGGCCTGCCTCATGCACCTGCCCCTCGGGACCCCTGGGAGAGTGAACCCCAGGCTCGGCAGCCTTGTCGTCACTGGAGGACCCGCCCTGGGCCAGATGCACCAGGTCTGCACAGTGGAGCTCCCTGGCTGAGTTGCTGGCTGAGTGGCTGTCGGCGTAGATGTCGCAGGCGTCTGGGTCCTGTCCCCTGTCCTTGCGGCCAAAGTACCTCTGGATGTCGCCGCTGATGAGCTCAGAGAACCGCAGCAGCTGCAAAGGCATCTCGGGGCTGCCTGGGCCTGGAGGGGCCTCTTCTGGGGCAGCTGCAGCCCAACCTGAGCTCTGAGGGGCTGAGCTCTGGGTCCCTGGCTCCGCACCCTCCAGATCCTCCTCTTCTTCCTCACCCCCCTCCTCCTCTTCCTCCTCCTCCTCCTCCTCCTCCTCCTCCTCCTCCTCCTCCTCCTCCTCCTCCTCCTCTTCCTCCTCCTCAGAAGTGTCTGGAGGTTCTGGGTCTGCGGGCAGGAAGGGCCGAAGGGCCGGCAGGGGCAGCTGGAAGTCACAGAGAGGCCGGATCACGCCTGCGGCCATGTCCTCCACTTTCGAGCTTCCAGGGCCCCCGGGGCAGCAGGCGCCCTCTGGGAAGGGAGTAGAGAGGGGACAGGTTATCAGTCAGCGTCTGCAGCCCTCTTGGTGGAACTGGGCACTCCAGTTCCTTGTTCTTGGAGATGGCGCCGAGCTCAGAAGTGGGTGAGACTTGGAAAGATGGGGGAGGGGCGCCGTGGCAGTGGGCATGGCAGGAGCGGGTGGGGGGAGCCCGTGGACGGCAGGCCGAGGGATTCAGAAACAGCCAGGGACTGTCGGGGTGGTCACAGGCCCTAGGAGCAGTGCCTCCTGGAGGGTGGTCAGTGGGAGTGAGGGCGGGTGACAGGGCAGGGCCACTGGAACAGCTGGGAAGGGAAGTCACCGAGGAGAGAATCGGGGGCGTGGGAAGGCAGCCCCCGTGGGCCAGGGGGCGTGGGTTTGGGGCCTCGTGGGGCAGAGCCCTAGTCCAGGGCGCGGGTGCCGTGGCTCCTGATGAACAGGCTTGCCGAAGTGCTGTCTGCCCAGGTGCTGGGCGGGGGTCTCACGGCCCCTCACAGGAGTGTTGGGGTGGGAGCGTCCCACTACCTCTGAGATGCCCACACTGAGGTTGCCAGAGGGGCCTGGCTGCCTCGGGGGGCCTAGAGCCCTTGCAGCTTTGGGGGACTTCGGGGCCAGTACCAGCTCTCCCCTCCTCATCTCTCCCATCTCATTTAATGCTAATCAGTGCAGCCACAATCCCGGGCTTTCGTCCATTCCCTGTCAGGGGAACAGGCGGAGAATGAGACACTCCCCAGCGTTTGGCAGGGTCAGCAGGAGGCGAATCAGGCCTGTGGCCCTCCTCTTGGCTGGGACGTGGGAGGATGGGGAGGGGGTTTGAGGAGGAGACTGTCAGGGGTGCCTCTGACTCTCCCCTTGGCTTGCAGCCCAGCAGGGGGCTGGGGGGCTGATTCTGAATGCCAAAGCTTCCCCCACCCAGGGATGGGTCCAGCATGCCCCTCCGCAGCTGGGAGGCAGGGGAGTGAGCCGGAAACTAAGGAAGAAAGAAAGGGAAGGTGATGTGGAGAGAAGGGAGAAGGGGCTTCTAGCTTGTCAGAAAACATCTCCCAGGGGGCTGGGTCTGTCCACAGGCATCGCTCAGAGTCCGGAGGACGGGGGAAGCAGGGGCCTCTCTCTTCCTCCCGCAACCGGCTGACCGTGCTCTATTCCCAACCTTGTGTGCAGGGTCAGGGCCCCTAGTCCCTGCAGAGGAATCTAGTGGCCCCAGCTGTGGTGTGGGGGGTGGCCAAGACTTTCGTGCCCTTCTTCCTTCAGCCCATGCTTGCCCCGCTGGCCTAGATGGTCTGGCCCTGCCCAGCTTTGCTGGTGACCCCTCCCAGTAGATGGGTGGTCACCAAAGACCACCTGGGCACAAGGGCTCATAGCTTTCCTGGGAGGGAGAGGAGGCCAGCCCCCATAGCCAGGACCGTCCCCGCCTGCTGCCCAGCCCCGTTCTTACCTGTGAGGCCTACAGCTCTGCTGGGCAGGCCCACCTCCACCTGGGCTCAAGCATTTATAGCCTGGCTTTGCTGCCGGCCGGGCTGGCAAATATTTGGGGATTGCATTGTCATCGCAGACTAGGCAAATAGAATCCGTTTGCTTTAGCGCCCAGCAACCAGGGCCCAGCCAGGGGGAGCCTCGGCCTGCCTGGGGACCATCGAGTGTTTGCTGCGCGCCCAGCTGGCTCACACCCGGCGGAGGACCCTTATCTCTGCTGCTGATTGGGGCCCTAACCAAGCCTTGTCAAATAGGCGGAAAATTAAATTTCATGCTATTTTGACTTCTGGAGTAGCCTTCTCTAGAGGACATCCTGCTTGTGCAGCACTCTGGGCGAACGGGGCTCCTGGCTGGCTGCGGCATCACCTCTCATGAAGTGACACCCCCCACCACCTGAGAAGGCCAAGGGAGGAAGGCCGGGGACCACCAGCCAGGGCCCCGGGAGAGGGCAATGCAGATGGGGCCCGGGGAGCCCCTGGTCAGTCCTCTCCTGCCGCCTCACAGCAGCCCAGAGCTGCTGGGGGACCCCTGCCTTCCCCCGCCACACACACATGCGTTCGCACTCACACACGCACTCACACACACGCACACCCAGGGCTTCGTCCCTAAGATCCAGACTGAGGGGGGCACGTTCCTTCTCTGGTTCCTTTCTTGGCTCCCACACCTTCCTCGGGGGGGGGGGGCAGCCCTCCTTTGGGGAACGTGCCCAGAGGACGTCCTCACTGCACCTCCCCAATGTGTTACAACTAGGAACAGGACTCCAGAGGGTCTGCCTGCTGCCAGCCTCTCATCCTCCCTTGTGGCCCAGCCCCTGTGCCCTGTGGTGCTGCACAAACGTCCTGAGGCCACCATAACCAAGCACCACAAAGAGGGTGGCTGGAAACTACAGAGGGGGATTCTCTCACCGTCTGGAGGCCAGAAGTCTAAAATCCAGAGTCGTCAAGGCCGGCTCCTTCCAGAGGCTCTGGGGGGAATCGGTCACACACTTCTCTCCCGGGTTCTGCTGTCACTGGCCAGCCACGGAGTTCTTCGGCTTCTAGACAAACTTTGCCTCTGTGGTCACTCGGTTGTTCCCCTGTCAATGCCTGTGTCCACATCTCCCTCTTACAAGGACACCGTCACTGGGTCACGGCCGTAGTACTCCAACCTGCGCTCTTGAGCATGTATGCAAAGACCTGATCTCTGTAAGGTCACATTCTGATGTCCAGGTGGACTCAAGTTTTAGGTACACTATTCAGCCCAGTAAGAGTCCTCCCTATGTGACCACAGTCCCCACTTCGTTGTGGCCACCGCTGGGTGCTTTGCTTTCCTGGATCAGCCCCTGTGGTGCTGGCAAGGAGGACCCCAGAGTCCCATCTGCTATGGCTCCCAAAGCCACCACTACTTGTGGTCCAGGTGAGGACAGGACAGCAGCTCCCTCCCAGCTTGCCATGTGTCCAGTCCCTGGGACCCATGGTTCCTCCTAGTCCCCAGTCTCTGTCCCCAATGTGGGAGCCACCCCACTGATGGGTCTGGGAGGGTCACAGATGCCACTCTGTCCCTTGCTGGGTCCTTGCCCTCCAGCTCCAGGCTCCAGCGCCTTCAAGAGGGGATGATGCCTTTCCCACCCGGGCCTTTTCTGCAAATGGGGGCTGCCAGGTGGGTCTGCCCTGGGGACTGCTGCCAGTCATTTCTCAGGCATCTGGAAGGCCACACACAGGCGCTCAGTGCCATCCCAAGAACAGGATCTGTCCCAGCCAAGCTGGTGACCTCTGATATTGTTTGCCTGGGGCAGTACCGGGGAGAGGGTAGTGGGGCAGGGCTGCTGCAGGTTCCCAGGAAAGGCTGCAGGGAGCAGGGAGGGATGTGAGATCTGCGGCCGGGCCTCCCTAAGGCCTATGGGTATAACTGGTTATTATGGACCCTTCGGCATGCCCTGGAGTGAAGCCATGCCTCAGGTTAAGGGGGTCTGGCTAGAATCAGTTCCACGGGTCGTGTTCACGTTTGGAACTCAGTATGCCAGAGACTGACCTCAGGTATAGCCCAGTTCTGCTCAGAGATTTGGTGGTTTGATGACACTGTCGTCCAGGTCCTGCCTGTAGGGTGGCCCTGCCCCAGCCCTGGCTGGTTCTCTCTGACCCAGCCCAACCCAGCTGTCAGCCACCATCTGCAAGAGGCCTGGGTTGGAGGCCCCTCTCTGTCCAGGTACTACTCCTGCCTGGCCCAGGGAGTTCCCAGCCATTACCTACTATGGGCCATACATAGGGCAGCGATTTTCAACCCATGCGCTGCAAGAATTTTTAAAACACGCAACACCTGACTACTTAGGGGCACTGACCTCTTTTTACCTTAGATTGTCAAATAAAAAATGACAACAGCCAACACAACAATTTTTTTTGTCAGGTTGGCAAAAAACTATATTTTTCGGTGTGCTGCAGAATTTTAGTAATTCGTTTATGTGTGCCCCGTGAGATGAAAAGGGTTGAAAATCGCCGCCTTAGGGCCATACCCCAGCAGCGGCCCAGGCTGTAGCCACAGCGCCCCCTAGTGCTGGTCAGAAAGGACCAGGGCGGGGGCCATGCTTCTGGTTTCCAGCCCCGCTCTGGGCCAGGTGTGGGTTGGGCACTGGGGGCAGGAAGGCTGAGGAAGATGAGATGGAAGATGAGGTGTACTCCTGCCCTCAAGAAGGTCCCGGCCTGTGTGACCAGAGGAGGTCATACACAGGCTGCTGATAGGCGCAGGAGCCTGGGACAGCCCGGCAAAGACCCAGACCTCGAAGGGCTGGTAACCCTGTGGTCAAGTAAATGATGGTCCCAAAGATGCCCAGGCCCTAATCCCCAGGAACTTCACGTATGTCACCTCACATGGCAAAGGGACCCTGCAGAGGTGATTGAGGTAAGGACCTTGCATGGGAGACGATACCGCATCCCCGTGCAGGGGAGGCGTGGAGAGTCGCAGTGAAGAGAGTGCGTGGCAGCAGAAGCAGGGTCACTGCTGGCTTTGAAGGAGGAAGGCTGCTAGCGGTCTCTAGAATCTGGAGCTGCCGGAGCACAGCCCTGCGGACACCTTGATTTGGGGCCGGGGAAACCCACTTTTCGCTGCACCATAAGAAGTCAGTGTTGTTTTCAATCGCCCACCTTGTGCTCCTTTGATTCAGCAGCAAAAGGAAGCTCGCAGCTGGAGGCATCAGCCGGACAGTGGGACCGGGTGGCCTGCAGGACCTCATGGCCCACCTGTGGAGTCGGGCTGGACCTCCCTCCCAGCTATGGGGGAGCCAAGACACTGAGCTCTTCCCTCTGTCACTGGAACCAACTCTGAGGTTGGGGCTTTCACGGGAAGGAGGGCCCATGATGATTGTCACCTCCAAGCCCTGATCCCTCCTGAGTGCCTCATTCCCGCCCCTCCCCTACAGCACCACTTTCCCATCCTGGCCTCTGTCTCAGGCCCCCCGCTCAGAGGAACTAGGGCCATGGCAGGGGCTTGGGATCCCCTAAGTGGCCCAGTGAGGAGATGTCCACTCGTGCCAGCCATGGGAACACTGTCTACAGCCAGCCAGACCCTTGTCCTTCTCTGCTGGCAGAGTCCCAGTGCTTTCTCTGCCTGACCATAGACTGAGGAGGAAACTCTAATTTAAGACAGAGACTTCTAGAGTGGGGGAAACCAGGGTACACAGGTGTTTGGGAAGAGGTCCCTGGGCAGTGCGTGTGGGGTGGGCATCTGGACAAGGGAGGCCTGAGACCAGAAGCTGGGGGCACGGAGCTATTGTCCCAGTCCCAGTGATCATAATGGAGCCCAACAAAACACAGTCTGAGGGTTTAAGAATGGGGAACAGATGTGGGAAGGATTTAAGAAGTAGATCTGGGGTCTCAGTAGAGTGTCAATTAATTATCCCCTTCCTGGCCCCTGAACCATGTCCACGTTGGACCCAGGAGTCTGGCAGGTATCACTTCTTGGCCTTAAGGCTAAGATCAGGTGTAGGAGTCTGGCAGGTAGAGTCTGAACTCTGGCTTTTGTTACTGGTGAGGCTAGGGTGGGGTACGGCACCCCAGGGGGACCCTGGATTGGCAGAGAGACAATTTCCCACACTCCTATGGTGGCCCCTATGGGTAGCTGGACAGGCCAAGTGGCATGGGCGTCCCAAGCCCCCTGCCGCCGCCTGGGCCCCGAGAGTGGGGCTGGGGGACAGGCACTGAGGCTGTCAGTCTGGGCCCTGAGCGTATGTCCCGACGTCTGCTCCCAGCCAGCCTCCTGTTGGGGCAGCAATGGGCCTTTTGGGGCTCTTTGCCCATCCCATCCCCACCAGCCCTCACCTGTTGGCAGGCCTCAGTCCCTGGGAGAAAGGCTCTACCCTCCTGCAGGCAGTGGACCCGCCTGTCCCCACGCACCGCATATTGATCTTCCTAGGGAAAATCAATAGCTCCAATATGTCAGCTCTCAAGTGGCGCTACAATGAATTACTCCCAGCCCTGGGCACACAAGGGCTGCGGCCTTCCTGCCCATTAGTGGGACATTAGGCCTCAGATGAGGCTTCTCTGTGTGCTTTGAGATAATGAAGGCTGAGGTGTCAGTTTATGTCTCGGGGGCGGGGGAACCGTGAATAAAAGCAGGCAGTGCTGGCAGTGCCAGGCACTGTCACCCAGTGCTTGGCTGGGCTCGCTGAGGTCTGGCAGGGGAGGGCCCCAGAGACATGGGGGCCTCCGGACGCATTTGGCTGTGGCTTTGCCCACTCTGGGTTCCACTGCATCAGAGTCAAGTACACCGTAACAGGTGGGGCTGCTCCTGCCCTCCGGGAGTACACCTGTCACTAAGCAAGGTGGGCCTGTGCTCCCTGCAGCCGAGGAGAATGCGCAGCTTGGGGACATGGCTGTCTCAAGAGAAGGCTGTTAGAAAGGGTTGTGGTTTCAGGCCAGTGTTGGGTGAGTGGCTTTGCTCTGGGTTACGCAACACCAGGAAGTGGGTTGACTCTGTGATTGGGTGCCTATCTCAGTCTCCTGGGACTTCCCTAACAAAGGTCCACAAACCGGGTGATTTAAAACAACAAAAAAGTCATCACACAGTTCTAGAGGCCAGAACCCCCAAACCAAGGTTTGGGCAGGGGCACACTCCATCTGGAGACTCCAGGGTAATCTCTTTCAGGCCTTCCTCTGAGCTTCTGGCGTTGCTGGCAATCCTTGGCATTCCCTGGCTTGTGGTCGCATCACTGCAGCCTCTGCCTCTTATGTTAGAAAACTACATCAGCTAAGACCCTGTTTCCAAATAAGATATCATGCTGAGGTTCTGGATGGATATGTATTTGGGGACACCATTCAGCCCAGTACAGCATCTTAACGCATCTTACCAGAAGGAGGGCAGGAGAGGCAAGGCTCCCACGTGGCTGGTAAAGGACAGCCATCCTTCCTTTAGCCAGGACAGGTGTGTTAGGTCCTTTGTGAGGTTTGGGCTGTGTCCGTATTTGTCTGTGTGCGGATGCGATTACAGAGGGACAGTACCATCTGGAGCCATCGTGGTCATGGAGTGGCCTGCTTTAATGCTGATGATGTTCTCTTGACAGTTTAGGTCCAACAGGAGACCTGGCTATGAGCACCAGGCAGCTGGTGGAGGCCAAGGACTGCCATCTTCTTTAGAGTCTACAGATCGATGTGCTTTATGTCAGGACTTCATCTACAACGGAAACCAAATGGAAGCAGGACCTGGGGACAGAGGAGGGGTCACTGGGATACCTAGGTTTGCTCAGTCTTTGTGTAGTCATGCCCTGCTCCTACCAGACCCTGGCCTGGGAGTGCCCCAGGAACCTGGTGGCAGTTAGCGTGCCCTCCACTGCCTCAGGATAGAAGGACATTTCCATGCGATCCAGTTATCAATCATAACAGTTGTCCCAGGATCCACCAGGGGCATTCTAGGCACAGAACCAATTCTAGCAGCAGCCTGCTAAGGAGGCATGACATTTTACAGCTGACGAAGCAGAAGCTTGAGGGGTTAAGTCGCCCATCCGAGATGTCTTCTTTCGGTTACCCATCCAAGGTAGTCATTAAGACTGAGATGGACTCAGCCCCTCCCCTGGTGAAGCCCCTTTCAGAGCCTCCCAACTCTCCCCCTACTCAGCATCCCCGGGCAGCTCAGCATCTCAACCTGGTAGCTGCATCAGCCCAATCAGCAGCTCCACCCCAAACCTCAGGGCTCTTTGATTTCCACCTCCTCCAGAAAGCCCTCCAGAATGATTCTGGCCCATTTTCCCACTTCAGGCCCCCTCCTCCCACCCACAGTGGGTGCTCCTGGGGTTCCCTGTGCGCAACATGGTTTGGCAGTGATTCTGGATGGAGTTCTGGGGTGGAAATGGAGGGGTGGGACCTGATGAGGAGGATCTGGACGCCGAGGTGCTTTGTTGACACAGCAACTTTGAAGTCCTGGGTGGGAACTTAGCTGCCACCAGGCGTCTGGGGCTTGGCTTCCTGGAGTGGGGAGGACTCCCAGATATTGCTGAGTTCAGAATACCTCTGACCTGCCCCCTTTGCTCTAATGTCTGGAGAGTTCTTGGGGGTGCAAAACTGGTCTCAAATCTGGTGCTTCTCCTGTGAGGAAACAGGTGCAAGAGACGGACGTTCCAGAGCCAAAGAGGCTGAGCTGGTGAGGCAGCACATTCCAGTTCACCAGGCTTCTGATCTGATTTTGTCACCAAATCACTCTCCCGCCCCGTCCCCACCACACACCACACTCAATCTGTGATGATGCTTGGACATCCCTATGTGGTTTTCAGACAAGATGGCTCAGCAGAGCCAGGGCCAGTCCACTTTGACGGAAGCAGTTTCCAGCATTTTTCCTATGAAGCCAACTGGAAACCGAGTAGAGCAGGAAGCCCAATGACAGCCAGCAGGACACCTCCCACCGGACTCCTGAAGGTGGACGGGAGCATACTGTAGCCTCAGTCCACAAAGAGGATGAGTTCTAGGCCATGCACAAGAGGTTCGCTGGGCAGGACAGGGAGATGTGTCCAAGTGCAAGACGATTTCCCCTGAGAACTCCAGGTGTGCTTTGATGTGTAGGGTGAGGAATCACGGCCTTGCAGTGGGGCGAGCATTGCCCCGTCATGCCCGTTTCAGAGCGGTTTGGCCACCTCTGGGTGTCCAGGCAGCGCAGAGCAATGCCAAGCGCCAGGCTGTGGGCGTGGGCCTGCGACGGGTCCCGGGGTCACAGGGGTGCTCCATGCCAGGAAGAAGTGGCGGGCAGGCTTTGTGCTCATGGAACTCAGTCCTAGGGTGGTACACTAATCAAAGGAACAATATGACTTCCGTTACTGAAAGTCCCATGAGGAGAGCAAACTGGGGCCTCGCAAAGCTGCGGGAAAGTGGCGTCCAGGGGACTGCGTCAACACGGAGCGAGGAGTGCAGACTCAGGGCGCCGATCTCCGGTGAGCCCGGCCCGCTAGGGAGCCCCTCTGAGGCCAGATCGTCGGAAAACGACGCCGCACCCTGCTCCACCCGCGGCGTCAAACCCGGCGCCCTAGCCCAGGAACTCGCAAGCCAGGTCCTCCTTAAGCCGGTGAAGAACTACATTTCCCAGCATGTCCTCGCTGGTGTCCAAGGCCGGGTCTGCGACGGAAAAGGCCACCAAGAGAATATGCGTCAGTTCCGTTTCACAAGTGGTCCCACGTTCTCTAGTCGTGAGCTGAGACCTGGAACAGCTTTTGGTTTCCGGTTTCGCGCGACGGAAGTGACGCAAGCGCCGCGCGCCGCAAGGCGGAGTCCAGCCTGAGCCGGGGTCGTGATGAGCATTGTCCTCTGTACGCCAGCGGCCGGGTGAGTTTCTCGCAGTGTTAGAGGGGCAAGGGCGAACTCTGCGTGCGGTGCGCTCACGGCTCTCTTTCTTCCAGGGCTCTCCGGACGCTGAGGTTCGTGCACTGGGCTTCCCGAAGCTTGCATCCGCCGCCCGGTGGCGAAGTTAGGGCCCAGCCAGCGGCCGAGGTCGAGGAAGAGGACGACCCTAACCGCCCCATTCTGTTTTCCTCCAGCAAAGCCAACCCATCCCGTTGGACGGTAGAGCATTCCCTGGGAAAGAAGGTGCAGCGGCCCTTGTGGAAGGTGCTGCCTTTAAGCCTGTCCCTCATGGTTCTGGTCATTTGGTGCTTCTTTCGGCCGGAGACCAGCGCGGACCACTGGTTGAGACAGGTATTGGAAGAAGAAGCGTCAGAGCCCAGGGATCATTCAGAGGATCCTGGAACTCCGGCTGCCCACGGAGCAAGAACTTAAAGGGGCGCCCGTGGGGCAGGCAGCGAGGGACCAGGCAGCCACCCTTAGGCCTTGACGTCGTGCTTAAGCGTTTCTGTCATGGTTTTGTCCCAGTGCTCGGTTTCAGCCCCAGCCGGCGATTGCCGGGTGGATCCTGGTTGTGGCGCGTGGTTTAGACTGAAGGATTTGGATGGCGCACCTGGCCACGGTGACATGTGGGAAAGAGAGCAGAATATGAGCAGATTGGAACCGGTTCCTTGCCTGACACTTGATGCCCAACGAACATGTCCAAAAGATTTCTTAGATCCATAGGGGTTTTGGATTTGTGATTTTGTTCAACATGATCATGTGTCCAAAGCAATTATGATGACATTTGTAATGCATTGTAATCCAATGTATAGGTCATTTGCTTTCTAAGACAGATTAACTGGCAGAAGAGTTAAACTTCTTATTGTATAATGTATTATGGTGTGTATAAATTGATGTTAGTTTTACAAACAAATTTTTTTTTTGAGAGGAGGGAAGACAGAGACAAACTCCTGCATGTGCCCTCACAATACCCACCCAGGAGGCCTCCTCTGGGTCGATGCTCTGTCCCTTTGAGGCCATTGCCCCAGCAACCAAGCTATTTTAGCGCCTTAGGAGAGACTCCAGGGCTCCAGAGAGGGAGAGAGAGGGGACGGGAGGGGTGGAGAAGCAGATAGTTGCTTCTCTTGTGTTTCAGTGACTCAGAATCAAACCTGGAACATTTACATGCGGGACCGATCCTCTACCACTGAGCCAACTGGCCAGGGCCCAAACTAACAAAATAACAATAAATTTTAATTTACTAATGTAGAATTAAGCTAATCCTCTTTTTTTTTCCTTTTTGCATCTCATTATAAAAAGTGAGCCTTTTAGTCCTTTTTCAGTTCCTTTGTTTTTTTTTTCCCCCCCAGGATAGGAACTGAAGAAAGAAACCTAAGTGTAGGCTCTGGCTGGTTTTCTCAGTGGATAAAACATTGGCCCAGTGTATGGACTTTCAGGGTTCAGTTCCCGGTCAGGGCTCTCTCCCCCTCCCTCTCCCTCTTCTCACACTCTTCTCTTCCCACAGCCTGTGTCTTGATTGGTTATAACATCAGTCCCAGTGCTGAGGATAGCTCAGTTTCAGCTCCAGGCGGCAGTTGCCGGATGGATCCTGGTTGGGGTGCATGTAGGAGTCTGTCTCACTATCTCCCTTCCTCTCAAAAAAAAAAAAAAAATCTAAATGTTGCCTGACCAGTGATGGTACAATAGATACAGCATTGACCTGGGATGCTGAGGTCCCAGGTTCAAAACCCCATAGGTTCACCAGATTGAGTGTGGGGTTGCAGGCTTGAGTGTGTGGGATTATTGACATGAACCTATGGTCACTGGCTTGAACCCGAAGGTTGCTGGCTTGAGAAAGGGGTCACTGGCTCAGCTGGAGCCCCCTGGTCAAGGCACATATGAGAAGCAATTTGAATAACTAAAGTGCCACAATTACAATTTGATGCCTCTCATCTCTCTCCCTTTCTGTCTCTCTCACACACACACACAAAAAAGTCTAAATGTAAATTGTGGAAAACATCAAACAACACTAAAATAAAGGAACTTTCTCAGCTCTCTGCAAATTTTTATTTTTAGGAAGGCAACAACTTTCTGAATAGAATAAAACTGAAAGATTTTTCTTTTGACAGATTACAGTCAATATTTTGGGTTTCTGAATATGTTTTTCAAGTACTACTTAGGAGTCCTGCATAATTCTGAAATACCAGATGCATAAAAGGAAGACTTTGTAGGCTTCCAGGTTTTATATTGGTGCGTGCACAGTGCTGAAGTTAATTGGAGGTTTCTCTCAGGAATTTAAAGACCACTGGCTGTGTGACAGTATACTGGCTTTTCACCAGGCCTCTGCTGAAGTGCTCTAAGTTTCTGGCACACCTTGGTAAATTATGCTTGTCAGGAAATTGCCACTGATACAAGTCTGTGCATTTTTTTAAAGATGAAGAGTGCAGGGTTTGGAAAGATTGACCTAATCATAGCTAAAGTTATCTCGTCAGTCCCAGTGGGAACAAAGAAGTTAAAATGGCCTTCCTTTGGTCTGGTGTGGGTGTGAACTCTGAGTAACAGGCAAACTCAAACCCTTACTTTACTCTCAGTTGCTTCTGCAGGGAAAAAAAATGGCAGAACTAATGAGAAGAATTTTAATTTTAATGAAAAGTAACTCATATGAGGCCTTGGCCTGGTAGCTCAGTTAGAGAGTCGTCCCAACATGCCAGGGTTGCAGGTTTGATCCCTAGCTAGGACACATATAACAATTAACCTACAGTCTGGTGGTGGTGGTACAGTAGATTGACCCAGAACACTGAGGTCCCCGTTTTGAAACTCCAAGGTCACTGGCTTGGGTGCTGAGCATAGGCTTGTCAACTTGAGTGGGGGCTTGAAAGCTTGAGTAGGGGATCGTTGGCTTGAGCTCAAGGTTACTGGCTTGATCATGGGGTCGCAGGCTAGAATTGAACTCTCCCTGGCTCAAGGCACATATGAGAAGCAATCAATGAACAACTAAAGTGGAGCAGCTATGAGTTGATGCTTCTCATCTCCTTCTCTCTCACAAATCAATTTAAAAAATCAACCAATGAATGCATAAGTGGAACAACAAATCATTGTTTCTCTAAAATCAATAAAATAAATTAATAGGCAAAGGAAGAGACACATCACACCCATGGGACAGATCCTGAGTGGCTATTAATGAGGGCTTTTCTGGGTTTTTGATTGTTTTTTTTTTAGATGTTGTTTATTGATTTTAGAAAAAGGAGAGTAAGGGGGTGGGGATGGGGGGAGTGGGAAGCATCAACTTACAGTATTTGCTTTCTGTATGTGCCTTGACCAGGCAAGCCCGGGCTTTTGAACTAACAACTTCAGTATTCCAGGTTAACGCTCTATCCCCTGCGCCACCACAGGTCAGGCTTTTCTGGGGTTTTTTTGGTATTTTTCTGAAGTTAGAAACAAGGAGGCAGTCAGACAGACTCCCGCATGCGCCCCACCGGGATCCACCCGGCATGCCCACCAGGGGGCGATGCTCTTCCCCTCTGGGGGTGGCTCTGCTACAATCAGAGCCATTCTAGTGCCTGAGGCAGAGGCCACAGAGCCATCCTCAGCGCCTGGGGAGAGAGAGAGAGGAAGGAGAGGGGGAGGAGTGGAGAAGCAGATGGGCGCTTCTCCTGTGTGCCCTGGCCGGAAATCGAACCCGGGACTCCTGCACGCCAGGCCGACGCTCTACCACTGAGCCAACCGGCCAGGGCCTTTTTTCTGGGTTTTGTCTTGAGCAAAAGGAGGACGCAGGGCCTGCTAGCAAGTGTGGGCAGACCCTCCCCATACCTGGACTTTGTAACGGGGTGGCAGCAGAGTAGGTAGACAAGTGAACTATTAGTGAAATCCTTTTATTATTTAACTATTTTTGCAGTATGCTCATATTTTCCCAGCTGGGCTGTAGCTTTTATTTTCCTGAGAGTGTTCGGCACTTGCATTTCCCCAGGTAAGCACTGAACAAGGATCTGATAGGGAGAGGACTGGTGTAAGTATGCTGGAACAGAAATAGTGGCAGTTGGCTCATGAGATGAAAAATTGTTGGGCAGAGGGGGAGAAAATTGTTTTAAAGAAAATTCAGCCCTGGTTGGTGTCTCAGTGGATAGAGCGTCGGCCTGGTGTAAAGTATGGACATCCCAGGTTTGATCCTTGGTCAGGACACACAAGAGAAGCGACCATCTGCTTCTCACCCCCTTCCTTTACTCCTTCTCTTCCCCTTCTCTCTCTTTTCCTTTTGCAGCCAGTGGCTTGACTGGTTGGAGCGTGGCCTGTGCTGGTTGGTCCCAGTGCATCAGCCTCAGGCACTGGGACCTAGATTGAGCATTGGCCCCAGTCAGGTTTCTGTGTGGATCCTAATCCCGCACATGTGGGAGGAGTTTGCCTCACTATCTCTCCCCTCCACTTACCTAAAAAAAAAAAAAAAAAAAAAAAAAAAATCAAGAAGAGGAGCTTAACTAAATGGTTTTACAGCTTCCAAGCAGCTGAGCACTCTTTGGAAAGGTGCTAGCAGTGCTGGCATTTCAATTCCTCCCCCTTTCCCAGCCCAGCCTCAAACACTTCTAAATTTACAGTGAGATGTTATTTTATATGTCTAGGTACGACCCCAGCCTTTTAAGAACAGTCTTCAAACGCACAAAAAAATTACACCAATCTTTACAGCCTAGCACAGTTTTGTTTGATCTCTTCCAGGAAGATGCTTCATGGGCGAGGAGGAATAGTGGGTGTCTTTACTCCCACTTTATAGCAGTCATCTCCAGATTTTTTTTTTTTGTATTTTTCTGAAGCTGGAAACGGGGAGAGACAGTCAGACAGACTCCCGCATGCGCCCGACCGGGATCCACCCGGCACGCCCACCAGGGGCAACGCTCTGCCCACCAGGGGGCGATGCTCTGCCCCACCGGGGCGTTGCTCTGCCGCGACCAGAGCCACTCTAGCTCCTGGGGCAGATGCCAAGGAGCCATCCCCAGCGCCCGGGCCATCTTTGCTCCAATGGAGCCTTGTCTGCGGGAGGGGAAGAGAGAGACAGAGGAAGGAGGGGGGGGGTGGAGAAGCAAATGGGTGCTTCTCCTATGTGCCCTGGCCGGGAATTGAACCCGGGTCCCCCACACGCCAGGCCGACGCTCTACCGCTGAGCCAACCGGCCAGGGCCCATCTCCAGATTTTTAAGTCTTGAGCCCCAACTTTCTTTTTTGAGCTTGAAGTGGCTTTCCATACATCAGTACTGGACATCACAGGTTCCTCAAACACCTTAGGTCCAAAATGGAATTCATCTCTTCCCAAAGCAGTTTTTGTTGTTATGTATTCCTCCAAGCTTAGGGGCCTTGAAAATTATCCTTGACTTCTCATTCCTCACTTTCTGAATCTTCAAGATTTGTTCATTCATCCTCCAACAAATGTAAGGGCTTTATTCTCCTGCTTGATTTTCTTAGAAAATATGTTGATTTTTTTTTTTGGTGCCATTTTCCAGATTTAAGTGTAATGTTTGTAGAGGTAATAATTTATTTAGAAAATGAACATAAAAAGAAGGTAATCATTCACCCACCAGCAGATGATAGCTTTTATTTTCCTGTGTTGCTTGTATTTAAAATAAAAACAACACAACTTACATACTTGGGAACAAATATATGGAACTGTTATATCTTGATTTGTTTTTCACCTATTTAGGAGTATTTTTCATGCCACTAACAATTCTCAAGTAGCATTGTCATTAAACCCCGGCATAGCACTCAGAACTTAAAAACATCTCACAATTACTGGGCTGTTAAGGTGCTCTCAAGTTGTTGCTAAATAACTGATAGTTATTTTCGTACATGAATCTTTGTCTGAATCTGATTATTATTAGGTCAGAGTTTCTAGAAATGGAACATTATTTTCTGTGAAGGTTAGCACCTGTTTACCTCCCAGCTGTGCCTCATCCTGTCTTGTTGCAGTCTACCAACATTGTAGGTTGCTGTTCAGAATAAAAAAAAGTCTGCCTATTCCAGGGCTCCGCCTTGTTTTCATTTGCATTTTTTTTTTTTATGTACTACTGGCAAAGTAGAATATTTTTTAAAATGTCTTCTATGCCACATATTTACAGAATAGTGTAATCTGGACCTGAGTTCAGTCCTGAAATGCACACCCTGGTTCTCACTCCAGGGCCAGCTGCTACCTGTTTTCTTGAATTCTCACCCCGTTGGCGTTCACCTCTTGGATTCTTATTCGAAAATCAGCTTTATTGATGTATATAGTTCACGTAGTATTCAATTCACTCATTTAAAATATACAAGCAAAAGATGTTTAGCATATTCACAGGGGGCATCATGCATCACCACGGTCTAATTTTAGAACATGTTCAAACTCCCAAAAGGAACTCCGTTCCCACGAGCAGTCACGTTCTCTGTCTCTCCATCTCTCCCACATCCAGCTCTAAGCAACTGGTCCCATTCTTTTCGTCCTCAGCACCCAGCACGGAGTCAGAGTCGGTGAAGGAGTGAAATGTGACTGAGCAGCCTATGCAGGCTCTCTAAACACCGGGGACCTGTTGGCTCCATCTCCTCCTGGAGCCCAGATCGGGGTCAGACAGGCCGAGCAGAGTGCGCGCGGCAGCAGTGGGCAGAAAGAGGACTTGAGAGTACAGGGTGGGTGTGCACTTGAACGACGGGCGCCCGCGGGGTTGGGGGCGACGCCATGCATGAAGGATGCGAGAATGGCAGCGGCCACGCGCCCGGGGTGTGTCCCTGGCAGGGCCGGACCCGGGGTCCTATAAGGGTCGTTGCGAGATGTTAGCTGTTCGCTGGGTGCTGTCGGGGCCGCTCCTGCCCGCCAGGCTTTCGCTTGGGCGGCGGCCTCGCCCGGACCGGTGGGCGTGGCCGGCCGGCTGGGGGGCGAAGGTGGGCTCCGCGCGGGGGGAGATCCGGAGGGGCGGGGGCAGGCCCGAGCGGCGCATGCGCGCTGCATTGTTTTGACTGAAAATGCCGTCTGTTTCGAAAGCCGCGGCGGCGGCGCTGAGCGGGTCCCCCCCGCAGACTGAGAAGCCGACCCACTACAGGTCAGTGTCCCTGCCGCCGCGGTGGGGACCGGAGCGGGGCGGGGGAGGCCCTGTGCGTCCCTGGCCCGCGCCCCCGCGCCTCTGGGCCTGGGTGCCGCCGCCGGGTGCGGCCTGGGGCCCCGTGCCGCCCCCGTCCCCCCGCCCCCCTCGCCATCCCGGGCCTCCGCGGCACCCGGCCTCAGCCCGCGCGGCGCCTGGGCTCCGAGCTGGTGGCCCACCATCCGACTCGGGCTGCCACTGCCAGAGGTCGGGAGTCGGCGCCCAGGGTCTGGGGTGGCACCTGGGCTTGGAGCTGGGGAACGCGCCGGGGCTCCGGGGTCTACGCGCCTCTGTTTGGGGATCGGGGACCGAGCCTGGGGTCGTGGGGAGGCGCCGAGAATGTTCCTGGAACCCGGGGTGGGGGGCCGCACCTGGGCTCCAGGGTGGGCGGCCATCTGGACTACGGTTGCCTACGCCTGCGGTCTGAGATGTCACTTTGGCTTTGGGTTGGCGTGCCTGAGGTCCCGGTGTCGCGCCTGAAGTTGGGAGTCGCGTCCGTGGGCGGGATGGGGGTTACGCATGGGTTCTAGGGGATAGCTCCTGAGGTCTGGAAAGGCTCCCGGGCTCGGAGCGGGGAGGCGTCTGTCTGGGATCAGCTAGAATCGGAGTGGCAGTCGCGCCTGGGGTCAAGGATGGGAGTGCTGCGCCTGGGGATCCTTGTTTGGGTTCTGGGGGGTCGCGCCTGAGGTTGCGGATAGTGCCTGGGTTGGGTCACCCCTGCCTGAGATCCGAGGAACGCACCTGTGCTGGGGGCGGGGTCTTGCGGCCAGAGGGACTTGGAGTGAGGGGTCGCGTCTGGGGTCGGGGTCGCGCTTGGGGTCAGGGATGGGGGCTGTGCCTGGTATCGGAGGTGGCACCTGGGCTTGGAGGACGGGGTGCGGCTGGGGTCGCCGTGTCGAGTCTGTGGTCGGGATGGGGGGATGTGCATGGGGTCTAGGGTGTCGCGCTTGAAGTCTGGGAAACGCGCCCGGGCTCAGGAAGGGGCGGGGCGGGGCGACAGTCTGGAGCTATCCGGATTCGGAATGGGGTTTGCGCCTGGGGTCGCGTTGCTCTGGGCCTGTGGGGTCAGGTTTCCCTCCACCCCACCCCACCCCGCCCACGAGTTTCCCCGCTGCCCGCCGGCGGCGGTGGCGGCGAAAGCGACCCGCAACGCTGTTTGTCTTTTTAGGTATCTAAAGGAGTTTAGGACAGAGCAGTGCTCCCTGTTTGTGCAGCACAAGTGCACCCAGCACAGGCCATTTACCTGTTTCCATTGGCATTTCCTAAATCAGCGTCGGCGCAGACCGCTCCGCAGGCGCGACGGCACCTTCAACTACAGCCCGGACGTATACTGCTCTAAGTACGACGAGGCCAGTGGCGTGTGCCCCGACGGCGACGAGTGAGTGTGTGTGTGTGTATGTGTGTGTGTGTGTATGTGTTGGGGGAGGAGGGTGCGGGGAGTGCTGACTTCCAGGGAACAGCTACTGCTCTGCCACTCGACTTGGCCTTGCCGTGCTGGGCCGACCCCTGGTTCTTTCAGCACCTGTTATACCTGTAAGGGGTGGGGGAGGGGATCCTACCTTTACTCTGAAGGTTTTCCTGTGACCGGGACTGGGGGGGGGGGGGGGCGCATTTCCCTATCTTTAGGCCAGTGGGGAAGGGCTCTGTGTATCTCAGGAAAAAACCTTGTATGGTTCAAACCGAATTTGCTTCACTTTCCACTTTTGATTGCCACTCAGTTTTCCAATTTCTTGCATTAGAACCAGCCCAAATGAGGTACAGCTGTTCGGTTTAGGGCCATTTTTGTAGCTGTCCATTTGTTTTTGTAACAAGAGAGCTTGTTAGAATGTGTATGGACACTATGCAAATATATCTGGGATGTTACCTTTTTATGCTGCTTACACTTTTAATTTTTTTAAATAGCAGTTTTATTTGCAGACTATCATTTATGCAGCACTTTTTAAGTTTAGGAAATCAAGGTTTTGTTTAGGTTGACTTTTTTTTTTTTTTAACTAGTTTCCTAATGGTGTTGTGAACAGATGTCTTTATTTTGAAATATAGGGTGGGGCAAAATTGGTTTACAGTTGTGAGGATGGGAAACACAAAGTTTATTCTTGTATTATTACTTATTGTATTTATTTTTTATACAAATAACCGTAAACCTGTTCTTACCCCACCCTGTATGTTGCATGGGAAAACAGGAAGAGTAGTCAGCTTGTATATTCATAGACAGATTTAGTGGCAGGTTTGCTTTTTTCCTGTGGGCTCTTTGATGGGGTTGGGGTGTTCATTTCTGCCAAGAGGTAGAGTGACATCACTGTCCTAGGACTCTGTAAATATAAAGAACAGCTTGTTCAGCTTCTGTCTGGAAGGGGCTCTGATTTGGGGAAGGTCTTCAGGCTCCATCTCTTGATCATCTGAAGCAGAGGTCGGGAACCTAAGGCTCATGAGCCAGAGATGTGGCTCTTTTGGTGGCTACATCTGGCTCGCAGACAAATCTTTAATAAAAAAATAATATTAAAAATATAAAACATTCTCATGTATTACAATCCATTCATTTCCTACTGTTCATGTTCATGGTTGTGGGTGCTGGAGCCAATCACAGCTGTCCTCTGGGACAACACCAAATTTTTATTGGATAATGCCTAACATACACGGGTCGTTGTATTGTTCTCACGGAATTACATTTTAAAATATGTGGCGTTCATGGCTCTCTCAGCCAAAAAGGTTCCCAACTCCTGATCTGAAGGGAGAGGATTCTCCAAGTGTGCTCTCTTTTGAAGACAATTTTTACCACCACCCCCCCCACACACACACACACATGGAGACTGGTGTGTCTGTTTTCCTTCATTTTCCAAAATGCTTAGGCCAGGGAATCAATTTTTACTCTGTGGTGATTTTTTATAAACTTTATACACTTACTGAAAGGTATTTTGTTGAAGACCAGCTAGTTCCATAGTGTTTTTGTTAAGGCGTTTGAAGTCTGTTGAAATAATGTAGCCATCTCCACTAAGGTTAAGATTGTTATATTTCTGTGAAGTTTGAAGTGCCTTTTAAAATGCTTCTTGAGCCTATGTTTTCTGCAACTGGATCTTTAGAAGAGAGACATTTTTGTCTACCTGAGATCTGTTATCAGGTCCCCCATTTCCCTTGGTCATGTCAATTACCTACCCAGACCTGAATCGCCCTGCTGCTTGACCTTGGTGCTGTCTGACCCTGTCCCAGAGTCCAATATGGAGGATTAAGTGGCAGTATTCACTGGCGATGCTTTTAATGCATGATAAGAAAGCATGTTTGAACAGCTATCTAGGGTCCCAGATTCTGGATGTCCTGGTGTTGACTGGGCTCACTGCTGGGTATGGGTGTGGAGTCCAGTTCTTATGGAATGCAGAGTGCTGCAGTGAACACCTACCTGAAGCTGGTTGTTTTAAGCTGGGTTAAAATAGCAATCAAGTAATATGCAATCATTAAATAAATTAATCATAAAATATTAACTATTATTAAGATAAAAATATTAGTGTTATCTAAATGGCATGCAGGTTTTCACTGAGAAATATAAGTAGGACCAAAATACCTGTCTGACGTTTTCTGTTTTGGATGCATTCTGTGTACATCTATCTGTACACAGTAAGAAAGTCACATGTATCTTACTAAAGATTTTGTAACTTCTAGTGAGGACATGTGATGACTTGCTTCAACCCTTTAGGATGAGTTTGACAGCCAAGCATCTCCCCGGGGGATCTCTCCTTAGTCATTATTGCTCACTCCCTGGGAGAGGGACTTTTCTATCACCTACAAATGGAATGCCTTGGAATCTCTCCTGCTGAATTAGATATTCTGGTCCATGAAGGGTTGCCATGGAATCTGTAAATAGATACTATCTTTCAGAGCAAGAACAGGGTCTTCCTTTTATTCATTGGTTCTTGAAATATCTATTTTGAGTGTTTTTATTACCAACCTAGTCTTTTAAAACGTGAATACATTTGTATCAAGGAACAAAGACGCATCAGCCAACCTTTCAGTCAAGTGACAGAAGCATCCATGTTCTTGGCACTGGCTGGGGCCACCATGGGGCTGAGCCATAGGTCAGGACGGGATGGGGACAGCAGGAGGGTTGACACACCTGCCATCACCTTCCTCTAGTGGCCTCTCCCCTGCTGTCACACCCCCACTGTCACCCTTTTCCCTTGGTGGACAGCCACCCTCTCCACTCTTACCATCACCCCACATCCCAGTGGTGCCCTTCCTTGATGTCACTCCCCCACTCCCGCTGTCACCTCTGGGGAGCCTCCCCCACTGTCATCACCCCCTCTCCATGGGCACACCCTGCTGTCATCCCTTTTCCTTGGCAGGCAAGTTGGTCACCCTTTTGCACCCCTTTCCCAGTGACCCCTTCCCCTGCTGTAACCCCCTTTCATTGGCAGGTGGTCAGTCTCCTCAGCTGTCACACACTCCCCTCCGTGGACATTCTCCCTGTCACCTTTGGGTGGCCTTTTGCTATCACCCCGCCACTTCAGTTACTACCCCTTTTCCTCTTAACCACCATACCCCTCCTTCTGTGGCCTTCGCTGCCGCTGTCACGTCCCAGCTGCCAGGCGCCCGCTGCCACACCCCTTTCTTGGTGAGGCAGAGGGGCCCCCCCTTTGGCCGGGAGGGTTCCCTCTGCTCTGGAGTCCGGCGGTCCTCCCTTTCCCACTGCTCTTTGTTCTGGTGGACACGCCCTTTCCCACGATTGGCCGTCTGGGTCACGTGCGCCTCGCCCCTCCCCCGTGGGAACTGGTCTCCCTGCGGCGCGGCTGGACGGCCAAACCTGCCGACAAAGAGTTGGCGGTGCAGAAAACCACTTCCGAACCTGGGGTCGGGCCCAGCTCCCCAGAGTCCGTGTTCCCACCTGGGCGGATCCAACTCAGGTATTTCTTCGGCTGGGGCTCCAGGAAGCGACTTTTGTCCAGCGGCTTCAGGGGGTCCAGCCACATCCTGAAAGCGGCACCGGGTGTGGACAGCCCTGGGACCCGCGCTAGTCCTGCTCCTGGCGCGCCCAGGGCTGCTCCTGGCCTTTGCCCCTGGAACCCAGGTGTGGTCGGCACCTCTCGCTACAGAGTACTGCGCGTGCTCTCAGTACTCGTCAGGCATTTTTGGGCGTCGATTCTGACATAAAAAACAAAAACAAAAAACCTCCCAGGGGTCTAAGGTCCCCTCCAGCGGAACATTTTTATTAGAAAGCAGTTCAGGCGATCCCCAACTATATGTGTATGCTAAGTAAATTCTCTTTCTTCGGTTAACCCTTCTCCTGCTCTAGACAGCAGACCCCCACAATTACAAATATTCTTATTTTAGTAAGAAATGGGCCCACTTGTCTGTGGTGTCACTTTCCCGGGTTACTCTAGAGATCTGCCTTATTCTTTGCAGGGCTTCCTGCTATTTCTCCCCACAGGTCCCTCCCTGGTGGCACAGGCCTTTCGGTGGGCCAGTGATGTGTGACTCGGTGGGCTTTCCCTTGTGACTCTGGGTGTGCTTGTAGAAGCTTGTTGACATAGAGAAACCTTTCTATGTGTCCAAGGTTTAGTGTGCCTGCTGTACCATACTTGTGTTTAGTCTGGCCTGTCTGTCAAAAGATGCCTTTGCAGTGTTTAAATATTTTTTTAAAATTTTTGTTTATTGATCTTAGAGAGGAAGGGAAAGTGAGAGAGAGACAAACATCAATCTGTTCCTCTGTGTGCCGACTGGGGATGGAACTGGCAACCTTTGTGTATTGGGATGATGCTCTACCAACCCAGCCATCTGGCAAGGGCTGCAGTGTTTAATTTTTAAAAGTTGAATGTCTTAGGATCTGAGGTTTAGGTGGAAGTTCATTCTCTTCAGGGTGGTTATAAACTTGTTGCTTAAACATTTTATGAGTGTACTCTGCTTGTGCTTTTGGGGTAAGGTGAAAGCCAAGGGCAGGTAGAACGTTAGAGCATAATACCTAATAGTCCAGGGCTACTTACAGACTAGAAGAAAACACACACTTTTTGGTTACAGAGTAGCCAGCTTAAGAGAATTACAATCAGGTGACTAAATTGGATCTGTAAGAGACCCATTGAAAAATGTTAAAAACCCTGAATAATTGCAGCATTTCAATTCCTCCTGCTTTGGGTGAAGGGTTGGGGACAGAGATAGTGACCAGGAGAAATGCCTGGTATGGGAAGATCAGGTGCCCCTTGGAGGCTAGTGGAGAGAGATGGTTTCTGTGCTTGGAGAGGGTGGTACCTCCTTCCTTTTGGATGCCGAGGAAGGAGGTATACTTATTGCTGGATCTGATGCTCTATTTTAGGGACTAATGAGGAGTCACTGTCTTGGCTCAGGAAGCCAGAGGTTGCAGGGCACAGGGCTGAACAGATAAACATGGTCAACATGGGGGGTGACCTGGCAACCCCCCCTCCCAGTGTCTGAGGGGGGAGACAGTGAGATGACTCACTAGCTTCTCACAAGCTCTACCTTTTCATATCGCCCATTCAACCTCCTGACCGCCGACTCTGCTCCCTGTCCCAGTTATATGTGGCACACAGGTCTTTCTGCCTTTGCTCATTTTCCAAACCCCTATCTGGTTGCTCGATTCTGTTCATTTTGTACCTCAGTCATTTCTGCGCTTGTCCTGCTCTCCCACCTGTGCCCAAGCTCCAAGGCCTGACTGGAAGGGTGTCCCTGTGACAATGAATCGCTCAGAGACCAGATGCTCCGAGGGGCCGAGGAGAGGCAACAACCCGGCTCACAGACCGAAGGATTGAAGCCCCGTCCCCAGCCTCACTCAGATATTTATTAGCCAGTACAAAAAACTCAAGGAAACAGAAGAAGTTTTCAGGGGGTGAAGTAAAGGACAAGGAACATGCTGACTGCTAATAGTCTAAACATTTTGTTGTTGCTGAATCTTCTCCTGCTGTTTGGCTGTTTCCAGCACAGGGTCAGAGAGGCCCCTGGACTCTCATCAGCTCAGGGCTTTCACCCTGGGGCGCCTCTCTGCCTCTAATTGTTTACTTAACTCTGCAAGTCTTCACAGTATATTCCTATGGAAGGGGGTTAGCTTGAATGTCCTTCTCCACTCAGTGGGTCTCCTGGACCGGCCGCTGGACCAGCAGCATCAGCATCACTTGAGAACTCGCCCTCCAGGTGATTCTGATGCATGTTCCAGTGTGGGAGCCACGGCCCGGCCCGGTCTGGCTCACAGGTGGATATTAATGTGCAGTGGATTTGAGTTTGGTAGCCACCTTGGTCTCGTACATAAACTGATCTTGGTGTGCAGTGGGTCTGAGTTTGGTGGGGTCTGCTTTCGTTTCAGGTGAGAGTTACTAGACGGAAAGGGACAATTTCAGGCTCTCTCGGTTACATATCAGCTTTCCTATTTAAAAAAAAGGTAAAATAATAATAAAGATAGATTCTTAGTGAGGGGGACAGTCCCGAGCCCCTGCCGTGTCCTCCCTGTCCCTCCCCTGCTGGTTCAGTGGTTCCACATCATCGTGGTGGAGCTATGTCTGGTGCCCGGCATCTACTCCTGCACCACGCCATTATGGAACCCTGTTTTAATTAACACTGTTTGGGCCACTGATTATTGTGGATAAGTTTGAGAACTATGGATGTCACCCTGAATTTGGCAAATGCTGTAGGGCTGGCGGTGGCCCCGGGTATGGATGTATAACTGAGTTACTCCCGCTGCAAGGAGGAAGCTGCACGTGGTGTTGGGCTGACCCTTGGGGTCTCTTCAACCTCTTCTGTGCCCCAGGAGGGGGCCTGTCTTTGTCACTGGGTTTTCTCTGAGGTTGTCCCTTTCACCTCTTAAATGTTCTGACGGTGAAGCTGTTTTCTTCTTGTTAAATGTTCTGTATTTTAAGGTCAGTTCATGTTTTAACTCGTGAAGGTGTGATGACTTGCTCCGAGTGAAATGGTAGTACCTCTTTGGTGCTCAGTGCTGGGGATCAGGAGGCCTTGGTCTGGCTCTGGTTGCCATGGCAATGGTACTAGAGGGGAAAAAAGATGCTCAGTGCTACCCTGAGGGACCTTGAGGGAACAAATGAAAGTTTAGATTTAACATTAGGGAAGTCAGGAGCCCTCTGCGGTGCCTGTTGCCGCTGCGCAGCCTGGGTTCTGTGGAGAAACGGTCACGGCTGCTTCGCTCTGGAGTGCGGTCCCCTCTCCCCAGACTCTAGGGTTCTCGTGCTGAACTTGTGGCCGATGCAGAAGTAGTTCTGTAGATTGAAACTGTCTTTGTAAAATGGTGGCTTTCCTATTAGCTTAAGTTGTTTTACTTTATTTTTTTAATGTTAAAACATACATAGAGTTGACTATTTTAGCTTTTTTAAGCATACAGTTCAGTGGGATTAAGTCCATTCACGTTGTTGTACAGCCAGTATCACCATCTATCCCCAGAGCTTTTCCATATTTAAAGTGAATTCTGTCCCCATTAAACATTTGCTCCTTCCATAATTTTATAAAGATTTTAATTACTGATTTGAGAGAATGAGAGAGAGAGAGAGAGAGAGAGAGGTGGGAGGAGAGGGAAGCATCAACTGTAGTAGTTGCTTCTCGTATGTGCCTTGACCGGGCAAGCCTGGGGTCTTGAAAAGGTGACCTCAGCATTCCAGATCGATGCTTTATCCACTGTGCTACCACAGGTCAGGCAGACATTTCTTTCTTTCTTTTTTTTTTCTTTTTTTTTTTTCATTTTTCTGAAGCTGGAAACAGGGAGAGACAGTCAGACAGACTCCCGCATGCGCCCAACCGGGATCCACCCGGCACGCCCACCAGGGGCGACGCTCTGCCCACCAGGGGGCGATGCTCTGCCCCTCCTGGGCGTCGCCATGTTGCGACCAGAGCCACTCTAGCACCTGAGGCAGAGGCCACAGAGCCATCCCCAGCGCCTGGGCCATCTTTGCTCCAATGGAGCCTTGGCTGCGGGAGGGGAAGAGAGAGACAGAGAGGAAAGCGTGGCGGAGGGGTGGAGAAGCAAATGGGCGCTTCTCCTGTGTACCCTGGCCGGGAATCAAACCCGGGTCCTCCGCACGCTAGGCCGACGCTCTACCGCTGAGCCAACCGGCCAGGGCCATTTCTTTCTTTTTTAAGTGCACATGTGTTTGCACTCGCGAGACAGACAGGGAGAGAGATGAGAAGCATCAACTCATAGTTGTGGCACTTGAGTTGTTCATTGATTGCTTTCTCATATGTGCCTTGACTGGGGGCTCCAGTCAAAAGCAAACATTTTTTTTTTAGAGATACAGAGAGAGAGAGGGATAGATAGGGACAGACAGACAGGAATGGGGAGAGATGAGAAGCATCAATCATCATTTTTTGTTGTGACACCTTAGTTGTTCATTGATTGCTTTCTCATATGTGTCTTGACCGTGGGCCTTCAGTGGACCGAGTAACCCTTTGCTCGAGCCAGCGACCTTGGGTCCAAGCTGGTGAGCTTTGCTCAAACCAGATGAGCCTGCGCTTAAGCTGGTGACCTCGGGATCTTGAACCTGGATCCTCTGCATCCCAGTCCGATGCTCTGTCCTCTGCGTCACCGCCTGGTCAGGCCAAACATTTTTTTTTTAAAGGTTTTATTTATTGCCTTACCAGGTGGCAATATATAAAGTGAATAGAGTGTCAACCTGGGACATTGAGGACCCAGGTGCTAATCCCCAAGGTTACCAGCTTGAGTGTGGGCTGACCAGCTTGAGCGTAGGGTCACTGGCTTGAGCATGGGATCGTAGACGTGACCTCATGGTTGCTAGCTTGAGCCCAAGGTCTCTGGCTTGAGCAAGGGGTCACTGGCTCAGCTGGAGCCCCTCAGTCAAGGCACATATGAGAAGCAATCAAAGAACGCCTAAAGTGTTGGAATTACGAGTTGATGTTTCTCATCTCTCTATCTTCCTATCTGTCACTGTTTCTTTTTTTTTTTTTACAGAGACAGAGAGAGTCAGAGAGAGGGATAGACAGGGACAGAGAGACAGGAACGGAGAGATGAGAAGCATCAATCATTAGTTTTTCATTGCACATTGCGACACCTTAGTTGTTCATTGATTGCTTTCTCATATGTGCCTTGACCGTGGACCTTCAGCAAACCGAATAACCCCTTGCTCGAGCCAGCGACCTTGCATCCAAGCTGGCGAGCTTTTTGCTCAAGCCAGATGAGCCCGCACTCAAACTGGCAACCTTAGGGTCTCGAACCTGGGTCTTCCGCATCCCAGTCTGACGCTCTATCCATTGAGCCACCGCCTGGTCAGGCCTGTCACTGTTTCTGACTCTGCCTCTCTCTTGCTAAAAAAGAAAAAAAATTTTATTCATTGATTTTTTTTTAGAGAGAGGAGAGGAAGGCCGTGAGAGGAGTGGGAAGCATCAACTCATAGTTGCTTTTTGTATTTGCCTTGACCAGTCAAGCCCAGGTAAGCTCAGCATTTCAGGTCGACACTTGATCCACTGCTTAGCCACAAGTCAGGCCCATAATTTTTGATATAAGCAGATACATATGTATTCTTCTGTATATGTATGTGAAAAGTGGGGAGACGGGCCCTGTGTTCTAGGCCAGGTTCCCTGGTGTGGCAGAGGGTTCTCCATGAAACCCTCAACTTCCTGGGTGCCAGAAACTCAGTTACATATCAGTGCTGTTAAAGATACAGGGGAGGGCTTGGAGGAGCTTGAAATGTATAAAGCATATATAAATATTTAAAATAGCCTAGCCTGTGGTGGTGTAGTGAATAGAACGTCAACCTGGAGTACTGAGATGGCCAGTTTGAAACCCTGGGCTTGCCTGGCCAAGGCACATATGAGAAGTAAGCAAGGAACAACTAGAGTGAAGCAACTATGAGTTGATACTTCTCACTCCCCACTCCTTGTAAAATTAATCAGTAATTCTTATTAAAATGAAGTAAATATAACTTTATATTAGGGATTTTAGACAAGGGTGTATCAGTGCTAAATATAGTAAATATAATATTTGATCATTTCACTTATACTCTTAAAAACGTTTCTTGGAACTCCTTGTCAGGAACCTAAGGGAAACGGTTCCCTCTCTGGGGGCGTGTGGCGTGCCGTCCAGGCAGTCCCTGGGTAGTGAACGAGATAGCTCCTGAGATTTGTTCTTCAATTGGGTTTGTATGTCAGTGGGACAGGTGCATTTACCTGTTAATGCAGCTTAGATCGATGTTTGTCCTCACATAGTATTTATGTTTACCTTTCTGTGCATATAAATACTTAAATATTTTTGAATACAACCTAAAACAATCTTGGGTGATGCAGAAGATGATGGAGTTGTTGGAGAGGATAGGACTGGTGTTGGAGAGTCCAGGTTCAATTCTGCTGCTGGAGTCAGTTTCCTGAAGTCGGCATCGGGCGAAGTTTGTACAGAGCTTTTCTTCTGCTCATCCTGGACGGCCCTATAGCACCGCAGGCCTTCGGTAACGTGCAGTCAACTTCCGTGAACCTCTCTGTATCAGCACCTTGCTCCTGTAACTGTGCCGTTCCTGCTTCAATGAGAGGAAAAGCATCAGCTAACTCTTGTAGAAGACGTTTTTGTTTCTGGAGTTTTCTAGTCCCTGTTTTCTTCCCTAAATGCTGTCATCTGCTGCTCTATTTCCACGAGGTCTTCATTGGTTAGGTCTTCATTGGTTAGGTCTTCATTGGTTAGGAGTTGAGTAACTCTATGACATCATTTTCACTGATGTCCAGCAGTTGGTTACCAATAGCCCTTATGGTGCTTCATTTGTAAGTACCAGTTACTTAATTCGGATGTTTATAACTCAGGGACTTACTGTATGCACGTGTAATATTTCCTTTGTCATACTTACATATAGTGATATAGTAATAATTCTTTATGTTTTTTTTCTTTTCACGAAGTGAGGAACCAATTGTCTTGTAACCCTTCTCTATTTTCCACTTTTCCTTTTCCTCACGGGTCATTTGCGATTGTCATGACTGCCTGTATTCCGATGGAAGAATTGACCACATTTATTGAAAGAATTGCCTCTTGGTGGACATTTGCCTTATTTCTAGTTTCTACCACTTTCAAGAACTTACTGTTTTCTTCCCTGTGAAGCTCCTGAGTTTCTGGTTGTGTTCTGTCACTTGATATGGGGGTGGTTACTGGGGTGTGTTGGTTTGTGAAGACGCCACGTGCTGCCCAGGTATGGCCTGTGCACTTTTACGTAGGTATTTTCTATTACAATACAAATATATAAAAGATCTCTGCCTCTCTTGTCTGTCTCCAACGGGCTTTGTCTAAAATTGTGATAAAATATATATAACAAAATTTGCCATTTTAGCCATTCTTTTTAAAGATTTTATTGATTTTAGAGAGAGGAAAGAGAGAGAGAAAGGGAAAGGTGGTGGGGCAGGAGCAGGAAGCATCAACTCATAGTTGCTTCTCATATGTGCCTTGACCAGACAAGTCCAGGGTTTCAAACCAGTAACCTCTGCATTCCAGATTGATGCTTTATCCACTGCACCACCACAGGCTAAGCCCATATTAGCCTTTTTTTTTTTTAAGAGAGAGGCAGGAGGTGAGAGACGGAGAGATAGGAACATTGAGCTGTTCCTGTATGTGCCCTGCCTGGGAATCAAACCAGCAACCTTCGCACTTCGAGATGACACTCCCACCAACCGAGCTATCTGGCCAGGGCTCCATTTTAGCCACTTTTTTTTTTTTTAGATGAGAAGAGGGAGATAGTAAGACAGACTCCCACATGCACCCTGACTGGGATCCATGGGGCACAGGGCCGATACTCGAGTACAGAGCTATTTTTAGTGCCTGAGGCTGTTGTACTTGGACCAACTGAGCCATCCTCAGTGCCCAGGGCCATGCTCAAACCAGTCAAGTCACTAGCTGTGAGAGCAGAAGGGAGAGAGAAGGGGTAGGAGGAGGGGTAGAAGAAACAGATGGTCACTTCTCACGTGTGCCTTGACCAGGAATCAAACCTGGGACGTCCATACACCAGGCTGACGCTCTATCCACTGAGCCCAGGGCTCATTTTAGACATTGTTAAGTGTATAATTTAGCAGCATTAATTACATTCACAATGTTGTACAACCATCACTATTATCTATTTCTAAATTCTTTTCATCACTGCAAACAGAAATTCTGTGCCCATCAGAGTCACTCCCATTGTCCCCTCCCTCAGCCCCTGGTGCCTTCCTCTGCTTCCTGTCTCTGTGAATTTGACCGTCTGGAGATCTCATAGAAGTGGAATATGTCATGTTGGGCCTTTCGTGTCTGTCATCTCTCACTTGCCATGATGTTTTCAGGGGTTTGTCCCCGTTGTAGCCTGTGCCAGTGCTTCATTCTTTTTATGGCTGAGTAATATTCCATTGTCTGGATGGACCACATTTTGCTTGTTCATTCATCAGCCGATGGACATTTGGGTCATTTCTGTTTTAAGCTATTGTGAATCATGTTGCCATGATCATGGTGCACAAATATCTATGGAAATCCTTCACCCAGCTCTTCTGTGTGTGTATGGGGGCCCACAGTGGGCTTCTAATCTGGTTGGTGGGTTCCAGTGACCTGGGGACTTACCTGGCACCATGTCTCCTGTCTCCCCTTGTGCCCTGCCCACCCCAGGTGCTCAGTTAGATCTGGGGTGAGTTCTCTGAACTCTAAGCCTTCGTTTTCTCATTCTATAGATAGGGGTTTATTCTCTCCCTGTCTCTGTCTCTCTCCCTCTCACTAAAAAAAAAGAAAGAGAAAAATAAAAGATGGGGAGATAGGGTTTTAAACTGGATGATCACTGTTGTTGTTTTTTTTATTTTGGGTCCTGTCGTGTGGCCTAAAAGTAAAGGTCCCACCTGTGCTCTGTGGGGAGCACACCCCCAGGTTCTCCCAGTGTCCAGGTCCAAGTCCACAGCCTGCTGGACAGCAAGGTGGGAGTGGGCCTTTCCCAAGCCTCACATGGTGCTCCTGATTGTCACTGGAGGGGTGGGGCCCTGTCCTTTAATTTGGGGACTTGGAGCAACTGGACCTTGCCTTGACCCTCAGGCCACTCAAGGGACATTGCCACATAGGATCCTTTGTATGTCCCTTCCCTTCCTGCTGTGTCTCTTGTCCAGAAGGACTGACCTCAAGGCAGCTCAGTCCCCATGTTGCACATGTACCGAAACCTTCTAAACCACCTCTGTTGATGGGGCCTCCCTGGAGCATGAGCCTTTGCCACTGCTCGCGGAGCTGTATGTGACTCTCCCAGGGAGCGAGTGGCTCTGACAGCACATGGCCTGTGTGACACCACCCCTTCTGTCCCCCTTCCAGCCATAACCAGGCTCCCATGTTTCTCCTCAGGCTCCTTCCTCCCTCCTTCAAGGGGTCCCTGAAAGTACCTGGATGGGAGATAGGAGAGGCCACCGACTCTTTATCTGATAATGCTTGTCAGGAAATAGACATGCTGCATCCTGGAGGTGCACTTCGTTTTTCCACACTTTATTCAAAAAATTACAGCAGCCCTGGCCTGCTGGTTCAGTGGATAGAGCATTGGCTTGGCGTATGAACATCCCAGCTTCAATCCCCAGTCAGGGCACACAGAAGAAGCAACCATCTGCTTCTCTCCCCTCCCTCTCTCCCTTTTTTCCCTCTCACAGCCAGTGGCTTGATTGTCAAGTGTTGGCCCTGGGTGCTGAGGATAGCTTGTTGGTCACAGCGTCAGCCTTAGGCACTAAAAATAGCTCAGTTGATTCAAGCATCGGCCCAAGATGGGGGTTGCCAGGTGGATCCTGGTTGGGGAGCATGCAGAAGTCTGTCTCACTATCTCCCCTCCTCTCGCTTAAAAAAAAATTATATATTTATCAATATATAAAATTCTGGCCGGTTAGCTCAGTTGGTTAGAATGTCGTCCTGAAACAACAAGGTTGTAGGTTTGATCCCCAGTCAGAGCACATATAGGAAGCAACCAATAAATGCATAACTAAATGGAACAACAAATGAATGCTTCTCTCTCTCTCTCTCTTTCTTCCTCTCTCCCTCTCGCTCCCTCTTCTCTCGCTCTCTCTTCTCTCTCTCCCTCTTCTCTCTCTCCCTCTTCTCTCTCTCCCTCTCCCTCTTCTCCCTCTCCCTCTCCCTCTCCCTCTCCCTCTCCCTCTCTCTCCCTTTCCCCCTCCCCCTCCCCTCCCTCTCCCCTTCCCCCTCCCCCCCTCCCCCTCCCCGTCCCCCTCCCCCTTTCTCTCCCCTTCCTCTTTCTGTCTTTCTAAAAATCTATCAATAAGCCCTGGCCGAATAGCTCAGTTGGTTAAAGCATCATCTCATAACCCAGAGGTTGCCAGTTCAATCCCCGGTCAGGGCACATACAGGAACAGGTCAAAGTTCCTGTCTCTCTCTTTCTCCCTTCCCCTCTCTCTAAAATCAATAAATTAAAAGAAATAATTAAAAAAATAAAATGTGTAATTCAATGGTTTTTTTAAAAAGTGAATAAAATCAAATTAAAAAAAAATTATGAAGGATTATTTTCAGGGAAATTAAGTGTTGTGTTTTTCTGCCATGTGTAGCTGAGGATTTGTGGGGGTCTGAGCGCCTTGGAGGAGGGTCCCAGTCCGGACAATTGCTCTGTCCAGTGATGTTAATTCTTCAGTTAGAGTAACCAGCTGCTGGCCAGGTCCTAATGAGAAGTGGAGCAGGTTGGCACTACGGGTTGCCCTCGGGTCCTCAGGCTCAGATGGCATGTCACCCCTTTGCTTCCCAGGTGCCCATACCTGCATCGGACAACCGGAGACACAGAGCGCAAGTATCACCTGCGCTACTACAAGACAGGCACGTGCATCCACGAGACCGATGCCCGGGGCCACTGCGTGAAGAACGGGCTGCACTGCGCCTTCGCGCACGGCCCCCTGGACCTGCGGCCACCTGTGTGCGACATCAGGTGAGTGGGTGTCTCGCGTTGGGCAGACAGGGAACCAGCTTATCTCCCCAGTCTTAAGCAGTTCTTTTTCTGGGCTTTGATTTTATTCTAATAAAGTTTCCTTCCTTCTGACTCACGTGCCGTGGGAGCTCACTGCGATGAGGGAAATGAGTGAATCCTTACCAAACACAGCGCAGCTCTGAAGTTATTGGGATTTGGGTCGACTGTCATTCCGGGACAAGGGTGTGCCCCAGGGATGCAGGATGCTTGTCCTGAACCCTCCAGGCAGACAGCCTCTCTGGCGACATGTGGGAGGCTTTTTAAAGCGACAGAGCCAAGTAGCACTCTCACCTTCAGAAGGGCACTGGACACACTCCAGAGCCGTAATCAATGTGTTGTTTGGTCGTAGGGAGCTGCAAGCCCAGGAAGCCTTGCAGAATGGCCAGCTTGGCGGTGGGGATGGCATCCCCGACCTGCAGCCTGGGGTCTTGGCCAGCCAGGCCATGATTGAGAAGATCCTGGGCGAGGATCCCCGGTGGCAAGGTAACCCCATGGCCGCCACTGAGGGTGGGCAGGACTAGCCCTCTGCAGGGGACCTCATTGCCCTCATTTATAGATCAGATGGAGAAACTGAGGCTCATTGAGTCGTGTACTTGACCCTCAGTCCTGGGGGTGTGGGGACTGAGTGTGGTCTAAACCCAGGCACCTGGTCCCCCGGCTACTCTGAACCCACACACCCTGGCTTCTCCGGGGAGCGGCGGTGACACAGCTGGCCCGCTTCTTCCCAGACGGCCACGCCCAGAGCCAGGCTGGTGCTCTGGTCGCTTCCTGCTCCTGCCCCTGCCTCTGCCCCTGCCCCTGCCCTGTGGGCCTCCATCTGGCCTTCCGATCAGCAGCCATAGGTCCCTGGGAGTTTGTCTGAAACATGAGCTCCTGGCCACGTTCCTTGGGGCTCTGGAGCTCTGTCCATGGCAGTCTCTACAGATGACAGTGGTGGGCAATGAAGTTTTCTTTTTTTTTTATTGATACAATACACGTAACATAAATTTGCCACATTAATCATTTTAAAGCAGGGGTCTCAAACTCAACTCAGCATGTGGGCCGCAGAGCAAGATCACAGCCGTTTGGCGGACTGCACTAGGTCTACAAAAGGCAACTGTTACGCAGCACTTTTCAGTGTTACAAAACGACCAGAAACTGTAGTTCGTGGATTAGTCTGCGGGCTGCACAAAATTGTTCGGCAGGCCGCATGCGGCCAGTGGGCCGCGAGTTTGAGACCTCTGTTTTAAAGTGAACATTTTAGTAATATTGAGTTCGCTCCCAATGTTGTGCCACCGCCACCATCTAATTCCAGAACATCGCTGTCCCCTTGAACAGAAACCTGTTCCCCATTGGGCAGTCTCTCCGTGGCTCTTTGCACACAGTCCAGCACCCACGAGACTGTGCTCTGTCTCTATGAATTTGCCTGTTCCAGATTTTTCCAAAGAGCAGTGAAGTTTTAAGAAGACCCTTCTAAGTAATGATGTGTTTCCTCAAACTTCCTCCACTGACATTCCTGTGCATAAACAATGCTTTAAAACTGGTTATTTGACCAATGAATCTCTTTCAAACGCTGGGGCTGTTTCCAGGGAGAAGTTGGTAAATGGCCTTTCTGGATTCTCCGTCCCCAACTCCTCCACCCTAGCCCTGGCCCCCTGGGTGGCACCTGCCTGGCCAGCACCTGGGACTCGGGACTGGGCCCCCAGCTGGAGCAGCACTGAGGACCGTGGCCTTCAGCTTCGTCCGGGGGGTGGAGGGCCCAGGGACCCTAGTCCAGGTGTCACAGGGGCCCGCTTCTGCTCCTGTGTGCGTCACCATGTTGTGACATCACTGCTCAGGCCGAGTCTCCCCATAAAGGCAGAGAGCTGTGTGCCTGCACCCCCCTACAGCGGGACACTTGGTACAGTCCTGAACCTGGGTCAGTACATTATCACCCAGAGTCCCTCGTTTACACCAGGGTTAAAATGAACTATTTTACAGATCTTATTTTATATTCTAGAGAGTGGGATGGGGTGGGGACCAAGAAGCATCAATGCATAGTAGTTGCTTCTTGTATGTGCCTTTTCTAGGCAAGACTGGGGTTTCGACCCAGTGACCTTAGCGTTCCATGTTGATGCTCTGTCCACTGCACCACCACAGGTCAGGCAAAATGAACCATTTTAAAGTGTGCATTTTAATGGTTTTTATTATATTCAAATGTTGTGCCTGACCTGTGGTGGTCCAGTGGATAGGGCGGGGCGTCAGCCTGGAGTGCTGAGGTCGCTGGTTTGAAACCCTAGGCTTCCCTGGTCAAAGCACATATGACAAGCAATCAGTCAACAACTACAGTAAAGCAACTATGAGTTGATACATCTCGCTCCTGCCCATCTTCTCTCTCTGTAAAATCAATAAATAAAATCTTCTTTAAAAAGTGTTGTGCAACTACCACCTTTATGTAGTTCTAAAACTCTGTCTAGTTTCCCCAAAGAAGCCCCATCCCCGTCACCAGTCACGCCCCATACTCCCTCCCCGCCCCCGGGAACCACTGGTCTACATCTGGGGATGTATGTGCCTGTTCTCCACATTTCATGCGGATGGAAGCACACAGTGTGTGGTCCTTTGTGTCTGGCGTCTGTCACTGAGCACGTTTCTGAGGTTCATCCACGTTGTAGCGTTTGTCGGTGCTGCATTCCTTTTTTTTCGGCTGAATAATATTCCTCTGTCTGGGCGGACCACGTTGGGTTTATTCGTTCCTCCGTGTGTGGACACTTGGGTTGTTTCTCCTTTTGGCTCTATGGCGTGCTGCCATCAGCACGTGTATATCCGTTTCGTGTGGACCCCTGTTTTTCAGACACCAACTTTGTGCTGGGCAGCTACAAGACCGAGCAGTGCCCGAAGCCGCCACGCCTCTGTCGCCAGGGCTACGCGTGTCCCCACTACCACAACAGCAGGGACAGACGGCGGAACCCCAGGAGGTTCCAGTATAGGTGAGCCCCTGGGACCGCAGGCGCCTGGGCCTTGACGTCCAGCTCCTTTAGACCCTGAGTTCTATGTCCAGTCTTTTCTTTGGGCAAAGAGCCGCTCTACTCACCGGATGCTGCCTCCCTTGCCTACGGGAGCCACCGTCTTAGGTAGAGCTGGGTCATCACAGCCGTTGTTCTTTCTCTGAGTCATTTGAGAGTCCAGGACCAGAGAAACGTAAATCAGTAGTGTCTGGGTTTTAGTGACCAGATAGTAGCGGGAGAAGGTGAAGTGAATTTACTGCCTATTGAAGGCCTAGAAAGTTATAAAAACAACAATAAAAACAAAAGATACCAAGAAAACAAAGTCTTATTTACCACTGGTGGTATTAATTTTCTATAAATCCAAATAAGTTACAGGAAAGCTGTCAAGTACATGAAAAACAGAGGATTTTGGTTAGAGTTGACCTATTGTAGGAAAAAGTCTCACGTCCAGTTCTGAAACAGCCTTGAGAAAATGCAGGCTGTGGGCCCAGGCTTGTCTCCTCCTGGCTTTTGGTGGTCTGGCTGCTTCCCCAACATGCTTTTCACATCAGCCCGGGTAGCCCTGACTTAGACTCACTTTAATTTTTGTGGAAAATAAACACGGGACTCCTGAGTACTCTCTGGGTTCATATGGCACTTACGCTGCTCTTGCCTGTCCTCAGAAGGAAGGAGACCGATCCTTCCAGGGGCCGTCTGCCTGTGGCCCTCTGTGGTGTGTGTCCTGGGACATGACCCCAGTGATAGGTGGATAGACTAAGGCACATGGAAAGGATGTGTCCTCCAGTGACCTCCTGTGACTCCCGCTTGTCCCCCAGGTCCACTCCATGCCCCAGCGTGAAGCACGGCGATGAGTGGGGTGAGCCCTCCAGGTGTGACAGTGGGGACAGCTGTCAGTACTGCCATTCACGCACGGAGCAGCAGTTCCACCCTGAGGTACAAGCGGTGGGCCGGGGCTCCAGCTAGCCGGTCAGCATCACTCACGGCTTGGGTGATGGTGGGTCTGGGTGGCTCTCCTCGTTGCTTTGTCTGGGGGTCCCTAAGACCACCCTCAGGTCCGGCAACTCTCTAGAGGGCCTCACGGAACTCAACAAAGCCATTAGGTCTGCAGTTACGGTCTTTACACTGTAAGGGTATGGACTGAAATCAGCACAGGGCAGGGTCCCGGGTGTGGCAGCGTCCTGAAGGGACCACGTGTGAGCTTCCAGCTGTCCCCTCCTACTGAGTGATGGACAGCACACTTTTCCCCGTGATCATGTGTGTGACAACACAGAGTGTTGCCAACCAGGGACGTCACCTGAGCCTTGATGTCCAGGATTTTTATTGGGGGTCGGTTGTGGAGGCGTGGCTGACCTAGGCTGAGTTGATGGCCTAAGGTCTAGGGCCCAACCATTAGTCGTGCTACTACCCAGTACAGCCCAAGTAAGAGCCACTTACTAGGCAAAATGCTCTAGCCCAGTGGTCGGCAAACTCATTAGTCAGCAGAGCCAACTATCAACAGTACAACGATTGAAATTTCTTTTGAGAGCAAATTTTTAAAACTTAAACTATATAGGTAGGTACATTCCTTATCGAGGTAGTGTCCGCATGTGGTATTTTGTCTCTCTCTCTTTTTTTTTTTTTTTTTTACACAGAGAGAGTCAGATAGGGACAGACAGACAGGAACGGAGAGAGATGAGAAGCATCAATCATCAGTTTTTCGTTGTGACACCTTAGTTGTTCATTGATTGCTTTCTCATATGTGCCCTGACCTTGGGCCTTCAGCAGACCGAGTAACCCCTTGCTCGAGCCAGTGACCCTGGGCTCAAGCTGGTGAGCTTTTGCTCAAACGAGATGAGCCCGCACTCAAACTGGCAACCTCGGGGTCTTGAACCATGAGCCCGCGCTCAAACTGGCGACCTCCGCATCCCAGTCCGACGCTCCATCCACTGCGCCACCACCCAGTCAGGCTGCATGTGGTATTCTGTGGAAGAGCCGCACTCAAGGGGCCAGAGAGACGCATGTGGCTCGCGAGCCGAGTTTGCCAACCACTGCTCTGGGGGCACAGAGGTCACCTGCCAGGAGTCTGTCAAGGCCAGTCCTTCCTTCGGATTGTGCAGGGTGTGGATTAGCAGAGCCTGCTGAGCTAACCAGGGCTCGCTTGGATTTGGGTTAAAACGAATAAGCAAACAAGCCTCCTCAGAGCCTGAGGGAGCAGGAGCGCCCGGGCACCCAGGCGGGCGGCGGGGCCAGGGCTGGACTGGGGCGGGTTGGGGGTGGAAGGCACTCACGGGGTGGTAACAAGTGTGTTGATCCCGTGAACTAAAGGGTGGGGTCATTTGCTGAACTCCAGGGGCCTAGAGGGAAGAAACAGCTAGTGGGGGGCGGGGGGGGCTAGCTGGTGCCCGCACTGGTGCTCTTCCTGGGCCATGGCTCATGTAGGTGCAGACTTGGGACTTAAAACCACCGATTCCAGTGCGTTCTGACTTAACTGTGCTTGTTCTTAATGCTGTGACTTCCTAGAGAAGAAGTGAATCGGTGATGCCCCTGGGGCAGTTGCACCTGGTTTTAAGTCAGGCCCGCTGGTGGTGTTTGTGGCCGCACAGATGCGTGAATGTCCTGGGTCGCACACTGTGTCACCTCTGGGGTGTTTGCCATCTGTTTTTACACACACATCTTGGTGCATACATTGCATTTGCTCATGCTCAGGCAAGACAAAACTCAGAATAGTGAACAAGCCCGCCCTCCAGGGCCCTTGAGCACCGGCAAGCGAGGCTGCCCGGGGGGTGAAAGTGGGCACCAGTGAGGCACCCTGGACTCCAGGAAGGGGTCCATGCCCGTCCAGAGGGTTGTGATGACATTTCGTTTCTTGAAAGTGTGTTTTATTTAGATTCTGTGCTTTAAAATGCACACAAAACCTCACGCGATTTGGGACGACACCAACCAACTGAGCTCTCCGGCCAGGGCAGCTCTCTATTTTATTTTATTTTATTTTTGCTTCCTAGATCTACAAATCTACAAAGTGCAACGACATGCGTCAAACTGGCTACTGCCCTCGAGGTCCCTTCTGTGCCTTTGCACACGTAGAGAGTAAGTACAGACACCTGACGGTTCCGGCGTAGCTGCAGTCGTAGACGCAATAGGTCTGATGACTCACAGGCACTCGCTAGACTCTGTTATCTGGGATGGGCTTTGAGGTTGGGGGGGGGAGCAGGTGGGAGTGTCTTGACAGGTTGTTTTGGGTCTGTGGGGTGGGACCTGTTACAGGCTGGGCCTGGTGGGGTTCAGAGTGGCCCTGCCTGCAGGTGTTCTGGGGTTCTGAGCACAGTGACTGGTCACTGGCATGGGTTATTTTTTTTGGCAAGGGAGGTATGGTTTTTTTTTTAAACTAACTGATTTTAGAGAGAGAGGGGTGGGGGAGGGAGGGAAGAAGCGAGAAGCATTCCTCATTTCACCTAGTTGTGCATTCATTGGTTACTTGCCGTACGTACGTGCACTGAGTGAGGATCGAATCCGAAACCTTGGTGTTTCGGAACGAAGCTGTAACCACCTGAGCTAACGGGCCAGGGCGTGGGGTGGGGGAGTTCGTTCTGATGGCCAGATGGGCCCATAAAATATTCCCAAAGGCAGAAACACGTCTCAGTGACAGGGACAGGCACACAGACTTGGCCTTTCCTCAGTGTTCCTGAGGGCTTCCTCCTAAAAGCTTTTGAGTTTGGGTTCCAGTTTTGTGAGTGTAGTTGCCAACTTTTAGTTTCTGGGTCTTTTTGTTTTTAAGTGAGAGGAGGGGCGATAGAGACTCCTGCATGTGCCCCAACCAGGATCCACCTGGCAATCCCTGTCTGGGGCTGATGCTCGAACCAACTGAGCTATCCTCAGTGCCCAGGGCCAACATTCAGATCAGTTGAGCCACTGGCTACGAGAGGGGAAAGAGAGAGAAGGGGGAGAAGGAGGGGAGGAGAAGCAAATGGTCACTTCTCCTGTGTGCCCTGACCGAGAATCACACCCGGATGTCTGCATGCTGGGCTAACGCTCTATCTACTGAGCCAACCGGCCAGGGCATTTCTGTTTTTTCTTTTAATGGGGAGGCTGGCTGTTCCTAGTGAAATTTTACATTGTTCATGATTGTCAAATTTGAGCCTCACACCTAAGACTTTATGGCTCACTGGGTATTTCAGGTGCTCTCGCTCCCTGTTGCCGGGGAAGATTGTTGTCATGAGACCAGGGCATGCTCTTTCCCTCATCTGTAGGGTATCCTTTAACCAAAGACCATGCAGCCAGCTGCGCTCACAGCCTGCTTCCCCTTTTTCTCCAGAGAGCCTGGGAATGGCCAACGACTGGGGCTGCCGAGACCTCACCCCTGCCAGCAGCTCCGTGACCAGCAGTGGCCCACCTGGAAATGTAAGTGCACAGCTTCCCAAGGAGGTGCCTGGTGGTCTACTCTGTCCTCTGGTTTTTTGTGGGGTTTTTTTTGTGACAGAGACAGAGAGAGTCAGAGAGAGGGACAGATAGGGACAGACAGACAGGAAGGGAGAGAGATGAGAAGCAACAATTCTTTGTTGCGGCACCTTAGTTGTTCATTGATTGCTTTCTCATATGTGTCTTGACCGAGGGGCGACAGCCGACTGAGTGGCCCCTTGTTTGAGCCAGCGACCTTTGGCTCAAGCTGGTGAGCCACACTCAAACCAGATGAGCCCATGCTCAAGCTGACGACCTCGGGGTCTCGAACCTGGGTCCTCCACATCCCAGTTCGACGTTCTATCCACTGCGCCACCACCTGGTCAGGTTGTCCTTTGGTTTTAATGGAACTGTAAGAGTCAGATGGTTATGATTTCTAGGTGATGTGGTTGAAGACAGTCTGCTTGTAGGCTGGCGGCTCCTAGAAGACTCTAGAAGAGTCTTGGCCGAGTTTGGCTGGGCCTTGCCATTTGCCAGACACACATGTAGTGACCGCACATGCAGGCATAGTCTTGGGCTGACCATAAACAAAGGGCCCCAGCCTGACCTGTGGTGGCGCAGTGGGATAAAGCGTCGACCTGGAACACTGAGGTTGCCGGTTCGAAACCTTGGGCTTGCCTGGTCAAGGCACATATGGGAGTTGATGCTTCCTGCTCCTCTGTCTCTCTCTCTCACTCCTCTCTCTCTAAAAAATCAATAAATAAAATATTTAAAAACAAAACAAAACAAAAAAAACAACAACAAAAAACAAAGGGCCCCAAGTCCAGGCGGGGTCCTCTCAGGACTGGCTGCCCCTTGGAGGGGAGGTGCTGGCTGGCGCATGCCGAGGGTGGTGTGGGCAGATCCTTGACCGTGAGTACCCCCAGGAGTCTCAGTCAGGGTGGTCCTGGAGGTTTGCAAGGACGGTGAGAGACTGGCTGGTCACGTCCGGGGGCTGATGGCCGTGAGTTCTTAGGACCCTCATGTCGTTGAGGGCAGAGTGAGATGGTGGGGACAGGGTTCAGACCTTGTGTCCCCCCCTCACTGACGCGGTAGTGGCTCCTCCCGTATGCCCTCATGCAGAGTGTTTTGAGAGGGCAGACACGACCCCTGTGCTCAGGTGAGCACGGTGACTTTGGTGCAGGAGCATTTTCATTTGTCCTGTTGGAGTCACCAAGAAAGCAGCCATCCGGCTGCAGACGAAGCTGAATTCTCTCCGTCTGGCAGAGAGCTGGCCGCTCTCTCAGGCGAGCCCAACTTCCTCCCCAGGGTCAGGCCTTGCAGTTCGGGTCCAGGGGTATTGGAGCCCCTCCAGCACTTAGGAGGAGCTGCACCGGGTCCTCAGTTCCGCTGGGAGAGACTCAGATATGCAGCTTTAATCATTTAAAAGTGAACAGTGGCATCTTGTGCATTCACAGCACGTGGCCACCGCCTCTGTAGCTGGACTCAGCACTGGTGGTCTTTCCATGAGACAATTCACATGAACAGACAGATGGCCTGGAGTGAAAATTGAGGACAAAGTTAAAATCCTCTAAGAAGTATTCATAGAAAAGATTCAAGCAAACTTTCAGTTGAAGCATCAAGACTTCTGGGTGATCAAGGCATTGAAATTGGCTGGCCCTTCTGGGTGACATTGTCAGCAGCTAGTTGAATGAATTTTAAGCCTGTAGGAAACTGTGCAGGGAGTGAGGCAAGCGGGGTTAGCTCTAGCCACCCTTCTGGGCTCGGGATCGGGGCGGGCTGGGTAGCATTTGGACTTGGTACTGATCTTAAGGGAACAGATTGATGGGGACTCTTGAAGAATGTCTGACCTCAGTGTGGATCTTGATGTCCCGAAGAAGCTGTTTCATGGAAGGCAGCTTCCCTTTCCAGTTTTTCTGAATCTCAATCACCTTTGACAGCAGAGCCGAACATAAGCAAAAGGGCACACAGTCCCATGTCCGGGGCAGGCTGCCCTCCAGGTCCTCCGTTCTGCCTGGATGCTCCACACACAGTTAGGTGACAGCCAAGGCACCTGTCAGTAGAAGCACCTGTGTGACTGGGAGTTGCCGACTGAAGAGCACGAGCCGCCCACCGCCAGTAGCCTGAAAGCCCAGCCAGGACAGCAGGAGAGGGGCCGCAGCTGGGGTGAGGCTCCACTGCAGGAGCTCCGTGGGCCCACCCAGGGCTGGGGCTTTTCTTCTTCAGGGTGGGACTCTGTTTCCAAGTCTGAGGTTGGGAGGTCATGTCTGGGTGAGAGAGATTCCGGGAACCCAGACATCCCTAGAGCAGCGCAGGGCTGAGCCCAGTGGGCTTTCCACGGCCACGTGTTGGGGAAGAGGCCCCAGTCAGCACCTTCCTGGACACCCTTTCTTCTTCTGCCTTAGTGAGCTCTCTCAGTCCTCCTGCAAATCCAGAAACCAAAAAAGGGAGAAAGGCTGCAATGACTCAAGCCACTGCTACAAGTGTACTGATAAAATGAGGCATAAAAATCAGAATACTCTTCAGATCTGAAGGACACTGTGGTCTGCAGTTTGGGTGCTTATGTTTGATCTGAGGGAATGCAGACCTGAGCTCTGGGCAAAGCCATCATTAGGCACAATTATCCCAGAAGGTGGCTCAGCAGAGTGAGAATTTTTATATATGTAGGGCAAGAAAAAGACATTTTTCTCTACCCTTTTAGTTTCAGTGACTTGGCCCTGAAAATTAAACTGACAAAAGATACACGAACAGGCCCTGGCCGGTTGGCTCAGCAGTAGAACGGTGGCCCGGCATGTGGAACTCCCGGGTTTGATTACCGGCCAGGGCGCACAGGAAAAGCACCCATCTGCTTCTCCACCCTTCCCTTTCTCCTTCCTCTCTGTCTCACTCTTCCCCTCCTGTAGCCAAGGCTCCATTGGAGCAAAGTTGGCCCAGGCACTGAGGATGGCTCCATGGCCTCCGCCTCAGGCGCTAGAATGGCTCCAGCTGCAACGGAGCAACGGCCCAGCTAGGCAGAGCATCGCCCCCTGGTGGGCATACTGGGTGGATCCCACATGTGGGAGTCTGTCTGACTGCCTCCCTGCTTCTAACTTTGGGGGGGGGGGGAAGATACACAAACAGGAGGAAAAGTTTCTTTCTTACACTTGGAGCGCCCATTGGAGTTCTTCACAGAAAAGTCAAGACCCATACAGGAGCCAAGCAATGAATGCATAAGTGGAACAACAAATCCATGTTTTTGTCTCTCTCTCTCTCTAAAATAAAATCAATTAAAAAAAATACTGGTTAGACCAAAATTATTTCCGTTTCTAGGGGTGGTATATTGTGGGAAGATAAATCTATGGGAGAAAGTAGTAGAAGATAAGGGTTATTTCAGGGAGGTGTGTGATGCAGACTCTGTCCCCTGCAGCCTCCTGAGTGATTAGTGTCTCTGGTGATTAAGAAGCGGTGTCCTCTTCCTGAGAGGGGCGGAGGACCCACCTTCACCAGGGGTGGTGTGTATCCTGCAGAGAGAGGTGTAAGGGGTAAGGGAGGGAGTGGCCTTAAATCATCCTTTGCCTTAGGTATTGGTCTTCCCAAAACTCCCCATCTCACCTGACCAGTGGCGGCGCGCTGGATAGAGCGTCAGCCTGGGACACTGAGGTCCCAGCTTCAAAACCCCGAGGTTGCCAGTTTGAGCATGGGCTCATCTGACTTGAGCACGGGCTCACCAGCTTTAGCACGGGGTTGCCAGCTTGAGCGTGGGATCATCAGCATGATCCCATGGTCGCTAGCTTGAAGCCCAAGGTCGCTGGCTTGAGCCCCCAGGTCAAGGAACGTATGAGAAGCAATGAATGAATAACTCAAGTGCCACAACTACAGGTTGATGCTCCTCATCTCTCTCCCTTCCTGACTCTCACTCTCTCTCTCTCAAAAAAAAACCAACCACAAAAAACCAAAAAACTTTCCCCAAACCTCCCTAGTTCTGGGGGCCACAGCCCTGGAGTGAAATGTTTGTCTGTGGTTTGTCCATGTTGTGAATTCAGAGTCCATGGAGCTAACATACCACGTTCACACAGACCTGAAATAAAAAAATCTATGTCTAGGCCCTGGCCACTTGGCTCAGTGCTAGAGCGTCGGCCTGGCGTGCAGAGGTCCCGGGTTCGATTCCCGGCCAGGGCACACAGGAGAAGCGCCCATCTGCTTCTCCACCCCTCCCCCTCTCCTTCCTCTCTGTCTCTCTCTTCCCCTCCTGCAGCCGAGGCTCCATTGGAGCAAAGATGGCCCGGGCGCTGGGGATGGCTCCTTGGCCACTGCCCCAGGCGCTAGAGTGGCTCTGGTTGCAACAGAGCGACACCCAGAGGGGCAGAGCGTTGCCCCCTGGTGGGCGTGCCGGGTGGATCCCTGTCGGGCACATGTGGGAGTCTGTCTGACTGTCTCTCCCCGTTTCCAGCTTCAGAAAAATACAAAAAAAAAAAAAAATCGATGTCCGGGTATAAGGAATGGAATTCAGGAGAACTGAGGAGGGGCTAGCCAGTTTGAAGGCCTTTTCTGTTTTATGAGACATTAGTACATATCATTTTCTACATTCTGAAGCAATGCTTAGGTCTTTGTATATTTTTAATCAACCGTGTTTTTCTTCTTCTGTTGCAGGCGAAGCGGAGGGACTCACCTGCTGAAGGCAGCCAGAAAGCCAGTGAGCACGACAGCAAGCAGGTACCTTACTCCCAAGGCGGGATTTCTTGTTATCTTTGTGCTAATGTGGACACGGGCCTGCATTACGACTTCCTGATTTACTGGCACTTGCTCATGCTCACTCCTGACACAAAGTGACCTGGGTAATGTCTGTGTGTAATTTATGTTTTTAGTTATTTTCTTAAAGTCATCTATTCCATGTGTCCTTTGTTTTATTTGTTGTTGTTTATTTAGAAGTTAAATTTAATGGAGTGATATTGATGAATAAAGAGTACATAGGTTTTGGCCCTGGCTGGTTGGCTCAGTGGTAGAGCATCAGCCTGGCATATGGAAGTCCCAGGTTCGATTCCTGGTTAGGGCACACAGGAGAAGTGCCCATCTGCTTCTCCACCCTTCCCCTTCTCCTTCCTCTCTGTTTCTCTCTTTCCCTCTTGCAGCCAAAGGCTCCATTGGAGCAGAGTTGGCCGGGGCACTGAGGACAGCTCTGTGGCCTCCATCTCAGGTGCTAGAATGGCTTCAGAGGCAACGGAGCAATGCCCCAGATGGGCAGAGCATCGCCCCCTGGTGGGCATGCCGGGTGGGTCCCAGTTGGGCACATTCAGGAGTCTGTCTGACTGCGTCCCAGTTTCTAACTTCAGAAAAATACCAAAAAAAAGTACATAGGTTTCAGGTAAACATCTCTACAGCATTCGAACTGTTGATTGATTGTGTTATGTGCCCATCACCCAAAGTCAATAGGTACAAATAGATAAAAATGAAGTGGTTATGGGGAAGGAGTAAAGGAGGACAAATATACAATGACAGATGATGATTTGACTTTGTCCTTTGTTTTGATGTTTAAACAATTGCGTTGTGCAGGCAGACCTTGGAGACATTGTGGGTTCAGTCCCAGACCACTGCAGTCAAGTGGGTCAAAACCCCTGTGCTGGTGGAAGGCCTTGCCTCCAGTTCATAAAAAATTCAACATCTGCGAAGTGCGGTAAAACAAGGTCTGCCTTGGAAACAACAAAACACAAACTTCTGGAAGTTTTCTCCACGGGGAAGTAAGACTAGCAAGATGGAACTAGTGTGTCAGAGGCCTCGGGCTGCTGTCCCAAAGCACCACAGACTGGGGCTTAAACAATAGAAGTTCCTTCTCTCCCCGTCTGGAGGCTGGATGTCTGAGATCAGGGTGTTGGCAGGATCTGCCCCAGACCTCTGCCCTTGGCCTGTCTCTTCTCATCATCTTCCCTGTGTCTGTGGTCTGTCTCCAAATCTCCCCTTATTGTAAAGACACAAGTCATAGTAATTAGGACCCACCTCATATGACCTCATCTTAACCCAATTGCCTCGCTAAAATAGAGATCCTGTGTCCAAGTGAGGTCACACTCAGAGGGACCAGGACTCCAACATAGGAAGTTCTGGGGACACAATTCAGCCCAGACAGCATCCAAAATAATTGGCTTGGTTTCTTTAGGTCACAGCTTATTATCACATTTGAGACTAATGTGTGTTCTTTCAGGGTTTTTTTTGTTTTGTTTTTTTTTTCCCATTTTTCCAAAGCTGGAAACGGGGAGGCAGTCAGACAGACTCCCGCATGCGCCCGACTGGGATCCACCCGGCATGCCCACCAGGGGGCGATGTTCTGCTCCTCTGGGGCATCGCTCTGTTGCATCCAGAGCCATTCTAGCGCCTGAGGCAGAGGCCACAGAGCCATCCCCAGCGCCCTGGCCATCTTTGCTCCAATGGAGTCTCAGCTGTGGGAGGGGAAGAGAGAGACAGAGAGGAAGGAGAGGGAGAGGGGTGGAGAAGCAGATGGGCGCTTCTCCTATGTGCCCTGGCCGGGAATCGAACCCGGGACTCCTGCATGCCAGGCCGATGCTCTACCGCTGAGCCAACCGGCCAGGGCCTCTTTCAGGTTTTGTTAACTGTTTTCCCTTCCTCAGGAGATTGAGGGAGCACTTCTCGCTGAGCCTCCCACTGCCCTGAGGCTTCAGCAGAGTTGGGAGTCTTTCTTTCTGTTCTGCCCAACCCAGCTTTTGGACTTGTCCAAACCTAGTTTGTTTGTTTTTAATTTTTTTTAAATTATATTTTCTTAGAAGCATTCAGAATGTCAACAAAACAGCTGCAGCTTTTTTGCAATTACAGAGGGGAATTCAGTTAACAGAACAATTACCTCGTATAAGCTGCATCAGAAACAACGGAAGATGTAAAAACTACCATCCCCCCATAGCTAATGTGCTGTGCTAACAAGAACCTGCTTTTAGTTCCTATGCCTATTAACAACCCTCATGCTGTACCAGGCAATGTTAGTGGCTATTGGAAATACCACTAGGACAGGGCCATCTAAAGATGCATTCAGTAGTGTGTTAACTAGACCAAAAAGACACTGTACGGTTTAAAAACAGATCTTACACAGCCGTACCTTTCAAGTTGTTTCTTTAAACGGCGGGAGTTGTGTACAGGGGGTTAAATGCTTTATAGACTAGAAAAAAAACTGCTCTAGAACCAACTTCATCATCATCATCATCATCATCATCATCTTCATCTTCCTCCTTTTCCTCCGTTCTCTTGCTTTTACTGGCCTCACCGACCCCCTTCCACCGCATCCGGCTTTCCAGGAGCTCAGTGTGCAGCAGCGTTCTTGCCGAACTTCTCCTTCCGCTGGGCTGCCTCTTCCCCTCAGGCTGCTGGCGCCTGCAGCAGAGTCATTCTGCATGTCTCCCAGCTTCTGCGCAGTGTCACCAATGGACAGGCTAGGATGCTCTCCTCTGCTTTTTGGGCGATACTCAGAACAAAACAAGAAGTCCAAAGGAGGCCTCTTTGGGTGCATTGGGCTCCTTGAACTTCCTTCTTGTTTCCCCTTTAGGAGGGATGTAAGTTTTCATTTCTCTTTCATAACAGGTTTTGTCTGTCTTTGCCATTTCTTCAAAATTTCCTTTTTGTTTAGCAGACATGGTGTTGCACCTCTCTGAGCAGTTCTTTTTTTTTTTTTGTATTTTTCGAAGTGAGGGGGGAGGGCGGCAGATGGACTCCCGCATACACCCTACCAGGATCCATGGGGTATGCCCCCCAGGGGGCGATGCTCTGTCCATCTGGGGCGTTGCGCCATTTCCTCCGGAGCCATTCTAGTGCCCGAGGTGGAGGCCATGGAGCCGTCCTCAGCACCCGGGCCAACTTTGCTCCAATGGAGCCTTGGCTGCGGGAGGGGAAGAGAGAGACAGAGAGGAAGGAGAGGGGGAGGGGTGGAGAAGCAGATGGGCGCTTCTCCTGTGTGCCCTGACCAGGAACTGAACCTGAGACTTCCACACACCAGGCTGACGCTCTACCACTGAGCCAGTGGGCCAGGGCTTTTTAACGATTTTATTTACTCTTTTTAGAGAGGGAGGAGAGAGAGAGAAGAGAGGAGGAGCAGGAAGCATCAACTCCCAAATGTGCCTTGACCAGGCAAGCTGGGGTTTTGAACCAGCAACCTCAGTGTTCCAGGTCAATGCTTGATCTGCTGCACCACCACAGGTTAGGCTCTCTGAGCTCTTCTTAGAAAACTCGGAGAAATTGACTGAAGCATCTGGGTGCTGCTTCTTGTGCTCCACCAACAAATCTGCACAGAGAAAGTATATGATAACATTGTGCCTCTCGGCTTCCTAGGATCTCCTCTGCACGTGTTTAATTACTTTCCTCAGCGAGCCCAGAGTCGCCCAATGCTGGTTCAGCTCACACTTACCCCGCACTGTCTCTGTGGAGATCAATGTACTGCAATGGCGGTGAGAGCTGGAGCCAGCCCTGGTGATTTACTTTGAGAAATAATTTTGACCCTGGCCGATTGGCTCAGTGGTAGACGTTGACCCAGCATGTGGAAGTCCTGGGTTTGATTCCTGGTCAGGGCACACAGGAGGAGCAACCATATGCTTCTTTTACCCTCCCTCTTTTCTCTCTCTCTCTCTCTTTTTTCCTCCCACAGCCATGGCTCAATTGATTTGATCATGTTGGCCCTGGGTGTTGAGGATGGCTTTGTGGAGCCTTCACCTCAGGAGCTAAAAATAGTGTATTTGCGAGCTTGCTCCCCAGATGGGCAGAGCATCAGCCCCTGAAAGGGTTGCCAGGTGGATCTCAGTAGGGGTTCATGTGGGAGTCTCTCTCCTGGCCTCTCACTTAAATTTAAAAAAAAGAAAAGAAAAAGGATCCAGACCAGGTGGTGGCTCAGTTGTTAGAGCCTCGGCCTGGGGTGCTGAGGACTCAGGTTTATAAACCCAAGGTCGCAGGCTTGAGCATGGGCTCACCAGCTTGAGCACGAAGTTGCTCACTTGAGCGTGGGATCAAGATATAACTCCATGGTTGCTGGCTTGAGCAAGGGGACACTTGCTCTGCTGTAGGACCCCCGTCCCTGGTCAAGGCATGTATGAGAAAGCAATCAATGAACAGCTAAGGAGCCGCAACAAAGAGTTGATGCTTCTCATCTCTCCCTTTCTGCCTGCCTGTCCCTATCTGTCCCTCTCTCAGTCTCTGTCTCTCGGGCTAAAAAAAAAAGAGAGAGAAACAATTCTTTTTTCTGTCCTAAGGACTCAAAACGTGTTTTTATCCAACTGTCAAAAAGGCAGAGCTGTAAGCGTTTGCAAGGCCTGGGGGCGTGGTGTGGGAGGCAGCAAATGCTCATCTCTCTGGCCAGGACTTCAACCAGTTGTCACTGTCTCTGGTGCTCTTTATTTTAACTTTCTACATGGGCAACATCTGTCCTTTCCTTCTCTCCTGGTTTTCTGGCCGCTCTACCTGAGGGCACCTCCTGGCAGGTTTTTCTCCCACATGTCCATCGGGAGCAAGTTATTTGGTCACGTTCTTTTAGGAGCTTCTGAAACATACTGGAAATCAGCAGAAGGATAGTGTAGTATCAGGGGTCGTCAAACTTTTTTTTTTTTTTAAATATATATATATTTTAATTTTTATTATTTATTTTTTTATTCTTTTACAGAGACAGAGAGAGAGTCAGAGAGAGGGATAGATAGGGACAGACAGACAGGAACAGAGAGATGAGAAGCATCAATCATTAGTTTTTTGTTGTGATACCTTAGTTCACTGATTACTTTCTCATATGTGCCTTGACCAGGGGCTATAGCAGACCGAGTAACCCCTTGCTTGAGCCAGTGACCTTGGGTCCAAGCTGGTGAGTTTTGCTCAAACCAGATGAGCCCGTGCTCAAGCTGGCGACCTCGGGGTCTGGAACCTGGGTCCTCTGCATCCCAGTCCGACACTCTATCCACTGCGCCACCACCTGGTCAGGCTCGTCAAACTTTTTATAAAAACCGCCCACTTTTGCAATGCTGGTAGACCTGGTCCCTACCGCCCACTAGTGGGCGTTCCAGCTTTCATGATGGGCCAATCGCGGCGCTGTTTGGTTGCACGGTAGGGACCAGGTTGACCAGCACTGCAAAAGTGGGCGGTTTTTATAAAAAGTTTGACGACCCCTGGTACAACTTAGTTATTTTGTGATGGTTTTTTCTTAAGAGGTGAAAGTTGACAAGATGTTCATTAAGAATCTGACTTGGGCCATGGCTGGGTTGCTCCATGGATTATTGTCCCCAAACCACTGAGGTTACTGGTTTGATCCCCGATCAGGGCACATACTAGAAGCAACCGATGAGTACATAACTAAATGGAACAACTGAGTGGAATGAGTTGATGCTTTTTTACTTTTCTTGGGTAATGAGGTCATGGGACCATTCATATATTTTTTCAGAAGGTGGCTGGTTCTCTACCTTTGTCTGGCAGTGAGTTTGTTTCTAGTGCTGAATGCCTGCTTTTGAAAATAGCTTTCTGCGGCCTAGCGTGCGGAGGACCCGGGTTCGATTCCCGGCCAGGGCACACAGGAGAAGCGCCCATTTGCTTCTCCACCCCTCCGCCGCGCTTTCCTCTCTGTCTCTCTCTTCCCCTCCCGCAGCCAAGGCTCCATTAGAGCAAAGATGGCCTGGGCGCTGGGCATGGCTCTGTGGCCTCTGCCTCAGGCGCTAGAGTGGCTCTGGTCGCAATATGGCGACGCCCAGGATGGGCAGAGCATCGCCCCCTGGTGGGCAGAGCGTTGCCCCTGGTGGGCGTGCCGGGTGGATCCTGGTCAGGCGCATGCGGGAGTCTGTCTGACTGTCTCTCCCTGTTTCCAGCTTAAGAAAAATGAAAAAAAAAAAAAAAAGAAAATAGCTTTCTGAAGAGCAATTCATTAGGCCAGGCACTTTCTAGATGCATTTGCGCCCATCCCTGGTGATTGACAGCTAGCAAGTCTGCTTGTTATAGTAATTGTAAATAACTAGACATTTAGGGGAAATGTCCGCTTTATGTTTTGCTTTGGGTGTAGAAGTCGGCCAATGTTTTTGTCTGTGACTCTGCACTAAGGTTACGCTGCTGTTGTCCGTGCAGGTGCGTCTGCTCATCTTGTTTGTGTCTTTGCACAGAATCACCTGGCGGTGTTTACAGTCGTTCACCCGCTTGCTCCCAGCGTGAGCTCCAGTGTGGCATCCAGCCTGGCATCCAGTGCTGGCTCCAGCGGCTCCTCCCCCACCGCTCTGCCTGCTCTCTCGGCCCGTGCCCACCCTCTAAACCCCACTGGCAGTGCTCTCGAGTCTGTCCCAGGTAAGCCCAAGACTCTCGTTTCCATGCTTTCTCTTAGCACTTACATTGTAGCATTTTGGGAATAATCTGTTTAGGGATAGGTTTCGGAATGCAAGTTGTGGTGGAAAAGCCACATGTGTTTTGGTCTTCTGTCTCTTTGGCTGTATAGTATGCAATCATGCGAACACTTACCAGCAGCCTGGGGCCACAGAGCTGACGAGGAGCCCTCTGGTGGAGGTAGCTGCACAGGCCCCAGGGCAAGGCAGAGAAAGGGAGGCTTTAGAGAAATTACAATGGGAGTTGGGTGGGCAGTGAGGGCAATGGAAGGTGGAGAGCCATGACAAGGGTGGGGCGGGAGTGCAGATGAGGCAGGAAGGCTGTGGGCTTGGCTAACCGCTGTAGGGGGTCCTTAGCTGCTAGGAGTCATTGAGGGTTTGTGGACTTTGGACCAATGTGGTTGGAACCTGTCTGGCAGCCTGGATGGATGCTCTGGGCTCAGGTGGGGGCTGTCTCGGAGGTGTAGGGAAGAGCTGCTCAGCTGCCGGGGTGGGGTGGGGTGGGTGGGGTGGGTTGTGCCTGTCCCCTTGGCCCCCTCAGGCTACATCTGGGAAGTGGGGCACCTGGCACCTGTGGAGGGCTCTCTGTATTGCCGACTGACCCTCACTACATACATCTCAGTCCTGGTACTCAGAGAAGTACTGGGGACTCAGGGAAGGTCTTCTGTTTGTGGCAGTTCCAAATTTTCTGTCCCAGAGTTGGCTGCGAAAGTATGGCTATTGCAGGACGGGAGCTGCTCCAATGAGAGGCCCAGCCTGCGCAGCACAGAATTTTATTGTTATGGATAAGCCTCAAAATTCTTTTAAAATAAAGCTCATTTTCTCTAATATAAAGGTAGTAATAGTAAAATTTGAGCATAAGAGACATTTACTTTGGAAAGTGAAATTCTTGTCCCTAAACGAGAGGAAAAAATAGAACTAGGTGTACCTGTGATTTGAAAGTGGCCTTGCTGGACAGGTGTTGAATTAAGACTGGAGTTAGTATATTTCTAGTCATTTTCCCAGCCATTATCTAACACATAAGGGACATCCTCGGCCTGTTTTAGAATGTCACTGACCATCTTGCTATGTTCTTTCACTGACCTAAATATTTCTTTTTTTTTTTTTTAAGATTTTATTTATTCATTTTAGAGAAGGGGGAGAAAGAGAGAGAAGGGAGAGAGAAGGGGGGAGGAGCAGGAAGCATCAACTCCCATATGTGCCTTGACTGGGCAGGCCCAGGGTTTCGAACCAGCAACCTCAGTGTTCCAGATCGACGCTTTATCCACTGCACCACCACAGGTCAGGCCCTAAATATTTCTTGAGCCAACTACCAGGCAGCGAAGAGGTGAATTTTTTCTCAGGATGAACATTGCTTACATGCACAGACAATACATTTTTGTTGCTCTTGTTAAAATAATGAGCTTCTACTGTCAGTGCAATCCTCACGTTTTCCGTGCTCACCCTCCTGAGGTCACATGTGAGGTTACACCCTAATACTGCCCCAGTTGTGGGAAGTATTGGAGTCCTCAGAACTGCACCTTCACCCCAGGGGGGCCTTACCTGGGCTCAGGATTCCGGGCGGGAGTGCCCAGCCCACCTGCTTTAGGGCTAACAGGTGTAGAATGCCTTGTTTTTTCCTGTAGTACGGGTTCATTCAGGTTATATCATCATTAATGCACTGAATCAAAAGAATACACTTTAAAATCATTTGTTTATTTATTTATTTATAGTAAACTTTTAAAAAATTAGGTGCTATTTCCAGACTATTCTGTATTTAATGGATTGAATGGAATAATTTCAGAGCCATTTGACAGATATCATTTCCTTTGCCTTTCACTGCATCTGAACTGGTTTCAGATTAAAATAGTGACCATTAAAATAGTAACCGGAGGAGTTCATTGCCGGGCGTGGCCAGCGGCAAAGGGCAGTGGGAGCCTTGATTGTCCGCACGGCAGACCCTTGCGGGCTAAGGCTTGCGTAATCGGGGCGGGGCCAGGGGCGGGGCACGTCTAAGGCTTGCGTCACTCGTGGGGCGTGGCCGGCGCGGGGTGGGCGGGCCGCGGGCCGTATTTGAATCCTCGGAGGTGGCGGCGGCGGGGACAGCAGTAGCGGCAGTGAGTCAGCATCCTCAGCTCCACGCCTCCGGTGCCGGTGGTCGTTACGCGAAGCTGCGGAGCCGGCCGTGCGCCCCCCTCAGGTGTGGTGCGCCAGTCTCCCTCCCCAGGTGCGCCCCCTCCGCGCGCCGGCATTCCTCCCTCGCGCTCGGTCCTCCTCCCCTCCAGATGCTTCTCGCCCCGGCCCTCGGCGCCCGCGCCAGGTGTGAAAGCAGGGCTCGGAACCGGTTTTCCTAGGGGTGCGGAGTGAGGGGAATGCAGATATGCCCTCTTGAGGCTGCTGTGCAGAGGAGCCCGCTCTGCGGAGGCGCCCGCTGGTCTCTGTGTGGGCGCCGCCGCGAGGCTTCTCCCACGGAGCCTTCATCACCTGGCGGAGGTGGGTCTCCTGCTCCCAGGAGAGGACCGTTTCCTGACTAAGTCTGCGGATCGCCGGCTGCGCCTGCACTGTCGGAAACTCTGACCCGCAGGTCAGCAGGTGTGCCAGGTGTTTCTCTGTCTTGTAGTTGGGGGAGGCCTGCCCGGACCGGTGGGTGAGGGAGCTGCCGCCCGCCCTCTGGGTCCCCTAATGTGGCCTTTAATTCTGCACACTGTGCGTTGTCCCCGTGTGTACCCTGACCCTGGGGACTGCGGTGCCTCTCTAATGTGCTATGTCACGTCAAGAACCGGGCTTTGCCAGGGCCATTACTCAGCAGCTTTCAGCTAATTTCTCATTAACATTTGGGCGGTTCCTGGTATTTGGCAAGGCCGGTTCTGGGTCAGATGGCACAGTTTATGTACGTGGGTTCATCTGGATTTTGAGTGTCTTTTAAAAAGCCAGTTTTTCCTTTAAGAGAATATTTTGGGAGACCTGGGCCTGAGATCAGAGAACAGCAAGGTGTGGCAGGATGATAGAAGTACTGTGACAGAAAGTGGGCCAGGACGTGTCCTGGGAGCAGTGTCTCCACCTGGTGAGCCAGTGCAGGCTGTGGTTTGTCAGGTGAGGGTTGGCCCCTCTGTGTCACCTCTGCTCCTGAGGGGGCAGCCGGGGTGCACCTGTGTGCAGTCATGGGTGGGGCTGGGGGAGCATGGTAAGATAAATCACTTTCAGGTGAGAAACCCCGGCTGCAGTCAGTTTGCTTACCTGTCTGTCCATTCATTTGTGCCTTCGTTTTTCAAAAACTGCTTCTGGAACTCTGCTAGCTTTGAAGCTGACCGTCCCTAACCTGATCCCAGGGCTGCAGATGCTGGCTGAATCTATGTTTTCAGGGCTGTCTGACCAGCACGTTCAGGACAGGGCCTTGGGACCCCAGGCTGAGCAGATTTGCCAGGCCAGCTCATGAAGGGTGGGTTTGGGCCTCCGTTCCTCTGGCTGCAGCACAGGGACCCCGGAAAGGTGGAGGAGGAGGGCAGAGTGAAGGGGTGGGCGGTTAAGGTGCTCGCTCTTCAGGGTGAGTCTGCTCATCAGCCAGCTGTGGGTCATGGGCACCTGCACAGTCTAGGATGACGTGCTGGAATGAGCGTGGGGAGATTCTAAGGGTTTTGGAGGCTGAGCAGGAGTTCTCTCAGGACTAGTAAAGCTAAAGGAAGCTGTGCCAGGCTGCAGTCTAAAGCACTGTCATGGCTTGAGGACAAAGGAGGAGCCATTTTGGGGTGGGAACAAGGCTTGGGGCAAGGGAGGCAGAATGGGACAGGGTGAGGCAGAGCCTAGCCAGGAACTGTTGACCTGTATGCCAAGGTGCAAGCTCTTTTTTGGGAAGCAGGACTTATGACAGTGTAGGTCAGGGTGAAGGGGCATCCTGCAGAAATGGCTGCAGCTTGGGGCCTGACATGTGTGAGGGAAGAGGAGGAGGAGAGGGAGGAAGAGGAGGAGCTAAGGGCTCCCTCGGGTCCTGCTCATTGAGCGGTCCCAGGTGTACCGGCTTGAGGGAGGCACCTGTGCACAGATTGAGACGGTGCCAGTACTGCAGTGAGGGGCCTCTCCCTTGTCGGAGGCGGCACTGCTGCGTATTGAGAGGTGTCTATGGCATCTGGGGGTGAGGGCTGCAGAAACCATGTGTCTGGACATGGAAGGGCTGCTGTACTCCCAGGGAGGGTGGGGAGGGCCAAGAGGTTGCCCCAGGCAGAGGAGGGAGAGAGGAACAGGCAGAGAGCAGGAGTTGCCTTTGACCAGAGGGGCTTGGGGGCATGGCACAGGGCTGGAGAGCAAGGCCTGGGCAGCCATTTGAAGAATAAGCTGGAGACCGGGGATGGCAAGAAGGGGAGAGGTCAGTCACAGGGACAGGCTTGTGCGAGGGGCTGCAGAGGTGGCGGGGCTGTGCTTGTGTCCTGAGAGCAGGTGCAAGTGAGAGACTGTGGAATGTCACAGCAACAGGACATGGGTCGGTTGGTGGAGAGGTCCCAAGAGGTCTGGGCCTTTGGTCTGTGCGAGGTGCCCATTCAAGCACCACAGCACGGCCTGGAGGGGATGGATGGGATGGGGCAGGGGGTGTTTCCAGGTGGTCTCCATTGTTGTGGGTTGAATTATGTTCCCCAAAAAGATATGCCTCAGTCCTACCCCCACCACTGACTTAGGAATGTGACCTTATTTGGAAATAGTCTTTGCAGATGTAATCAAGGTATAATGAGGTCATTAGCATGAGCCCTAATCCAAGATGACTGCTGTCCTTATAAGAAGGAGGAGATTTGGACTCAGACACAGAGGAGAACCAGCCATGTGATGATGGAGGCAGAGAGAGGGTGATATATCCACCAGCCAAGGAGGCCGAGGGTTGCTGACAAGGCCGAAGCTGGAAGAGGCAGAACGGGGCCTCCAGAGGGAATGCAGCCCAGTGCACCCTGATCTCAGCTTCTAGCTCTAGAGCTGGAAGAAGGGATTTGTGGTGTGTGAAGCTGCCCGGCGGCGTTTGGTCTTGGTTTCAGCAGCCCCCAGACACAAAGGCCACAAAGGCCTCGTGCTCCTGGATGTTGGAGGAAGCTGCCTGTGGAGAGGGAGGACCGGGCTGCAGGGAAGCGCTTGAGCAGCACAGCTGACGGGGAGAGGGACGCACACAGGGAGACCCTGAAGGCCAGGAGTCAGCGCTGCCCCGTGGGTCCCCACCCCAAGGTCTCCCTAAGGGTCTCTCTGTCGGGACTGATGTCAGGCCGTGTGCCCATTGCCTGGTCCCTGGCTGTGGCGTTGGGTATGTTGGGGACATGTTGAAGGAGCTGTGTGTGGAAGGGCAGTGTCTCGTTCTGCTGTTGTCACAGCTGGGCGGCCACAGCGGGGAACGTTCACTCTTTCCATTGCCTTCCCAGGGACTAAAGAGCTTGGGGTGCTGCCGGCCTGGGGCCTGCTGTCTGTCCCCTCAAGGTCATCCTTGCAGGATTAGGTATCTGCAGGGTCAGTGGCACAGGCTCAGCATCTTCTCGCCTCACTCCGAGGACTCCTGGCTGGGGGGTGGGCGATGGAGCCCCCTGAGTGTTCACCCCTTTCCAGATAAGACCTTCGAAGCCCTTAACACCTTTGTGAGGATAGTTTCTCCTTGCGAGTGGGCCGAGTCCCAGTGCCTCCCCACTGCTCCTGGTGACAGGTAGTGTGGGAGCCAGGGTTTTCCAGGGGACTTGGCAGCTTGGCTCTGATGCTCCGGGAGTAGGGGGTGGAGGCCCTCCGAGTGTCTCCCTGGCACCCTCTCTGGCTGAGGGAGCAAGGCCCTCCCTCTGTGTTCCAGGCCCTGGTTCCCAGTGGAGCCAGGTGGGGGTCGCACCCATAGGCCACAGAGATGGAACAAGGAGACAGATGCAAGTCCTGGGCCTCGCCAGGCAGTGCTGCTCCCTCGCGTCCCTGACACGAGCCCCCCTGCTTCTGCCTTCCAGGACGCACAACAGGCCTCACCCCACAGAGGCTGGAGCTGACGCCTTGCGGGTGTGCACGCGTGAGCACCCGTCATCGACAAGGGGCCCTCCTTGTGGTCAGCACACAGGGTTCACACGGGATGAGCCTGGAGGGACAGTGCAGCCAGGGGAGGCTTGTCTGGGCTGGACCCGAGTGTGCTTTACATGCGTGCCATAGCCGGCTCCCCACAGATTGGCGTGTGCTGTGGGGACTGACGTTCTCTGGAAGTTGCACATCTCTTGTCCTGTATTTCGTGCTCATTTAAAAAGGCACAGCTGTCTCTCCAGTGCAGGTGGGTTCCCCTGTCCCTTGGGTCAGCCTTTGCTCAGCTCTTATATTTGAAGGCAGTTGTTTGAAATAACTCCGGCCCAGAAGCTTCTTCCTGCAGCCTGGGCCCCCACCACTTTCTGGCATGACCCTATGCAGGGGACACAGCTGTCCCTCTGACGCGGCCTGGAGTCTGGGCAAAGCTCAGTGCAGGACACGGCCAGACCTGCGCGCTGGCTCCTCTAGGCAGCTTTACTTGATGTTGCTGTAGGACGAGGTCCAAGGGACTCTGTGACACTTGGCACCAGGCAGCGGGGGGGGGCAGGGCAGAGGCAGAGCCTCCAGAAGCCCAGCTCACTCCTGCAAGCAGCAGGTCTGATCAGGGTCTTCGTGGTGTGTCCCTGGCCTGTGGAGATGTCCAGTGATTAGAAGTCTAAACGTAGAAGCAGTTGTCAGTGGGGGCAGGGGGCGTATTCCTGGCCCGCTCCCGGCTCTGAAGCGGGATGTCCCTGCTCCCTGGGGAGCCAGGCATTCTCTCTGCTCAGCGCCACGTGCTTCAGTGTAATAACACCGTATTCTGTTGGTTCCGCCCTAGATCTTCATCTTAGTGATGTGAGCCTCACTCCCTTGGATAAGGAGCTGGATGAACAGGACGGAAGTGACCTGGGACCCACAGGTAAGAGCAGCGACACCCGTGCTCTCGTCAGGGTGGCCTGGGCTGACCGGGAGTTGCCTTTCAAGAATCCTCAAGTGGTTCTAGGGTGGGAGAGGTCCCAGTCCCCTCCCCCAGGCCCCTGAGGACCAGCCTCCCACCTCCTCAGTTTACCTCCACCTGAGCAAAGCAGTCCCGCAGAGATGGGGTGTTGGGGTGTACAGGATGGGGGACAGGGACAGCCAGTCTTCACAGTTTTCTGAGATGTTTTAACCACTGCACTGGTGTGAAAATGGGTATGTTAACATATACCGAATCATTTTCTTTGACCTAAAAGCTCTTTTTCTTTTGATGTTAGAACAAATTGCTCCATTTCTGGGAGTCCTTAAAGTGCTGGTATCACCATGCCAGTGGGTTGGTTGGTTGGCAGGTTCTAGTGGGTGTCCTGCCTCTGCAGAACGCCCACCAAACCCCTTGTCCTGTGCACTTGCCACTTGTCTTGAGTGGTTGAGGACTGTGGCCCTATGTCAGTGTGGGGGGCATTCACACGTGATCGCTGCAGGCCTGGGTCCCCAGCACCCCGTCCCTTCTGTCCCTCTGCCTTGGTGGCTGCACCCTAGCTCAGAGGCAGTGCTTTGCTGTTTCCCGGGCAGAGGGCTCCTGCTGCCTCTCATGAACTCTGCCCTCCCCTCCGTGCAGGTCAGAGGTCGCTGGGGGGCTCGGAGCCGGTCACCATTCCGGGCTGCCTGGCCCGCTCCCCGTCCCTGCACTCCTCGTCGTCGCTGTCCACCTCCCCGCTCAGCTCGCTCTCCCAGTCCCTGTCGGGGCCTCTTGTCTCCTCGGCCATGACACCCCCCCAGCAGCCGCCACCCCTCAAGTCAGAGCCCAGGGTGCTGGGCTCTTCGGCGTCCTACAACTCCCTAGGTGAGCTGGGCTTCACGGGGGAGGGACACCCTACAGTGACAGTTCTCTGTTGAATAAACCGAGGTGCGGGCGGCTGTCCTCCCTTGCTGGCCCCACTGTTCAGAGCTCTGCCATGCTGCCCTGCACACTCTCATGCTGTGGCCTTGGCATTGATCCCAGGCGACCCCTTGTCCACGTCTCTGCTGGTTTGCTGGTGGTGCCCTGGGATTCAGAGCAGGGCTTTGCTCGTCAGCCTCTGTTAGCGTCTTCATGTGCCCGGGACATGGTCCTGGTAACACTACAGCGTGACCTACCTTGCTCACTCACCTGTGCAGGGGAGTCTGAGGCTGCGGAGGTGCAATGTCACCAGAGACCCATCACAGGAGAAGACAGATTTGCGAAAACAGGAAACTCTGCCATTTTTTGTTTTACATTATTTTTTCATTGAAAAATGTTTATTTAATGTATCCTGTAATACTTTTTGTGTGTGTGTGTATTTTTCTGAAGTTGGAAACTGGGAGGCAGTCAGACAGACTCCCGCATGTGCCTGACCGGGATCCACCTGGCATGCCCACCAGGGGGCGATGTTCTGCCCCTCTGGGGCGTCACTCTTTTGCATCCAGAGCCATTCTAGCGCCTGAGGCAGAGGCCACAGAGCCATCCTCAGCGCCCGGGCCAACTTTGCTCCAATGGAGCCTTGGCTGCGGGAGGGGAAGAGAGAGACAGAGAGGAAGGAGAGGGGGAGGGGTGGAGAAGCAGATGGGCGCTTCTCCTGTGTGCCCTGGCCGAGAATCGAACCCGGGACTCCTACACGCCAGCCTGACGCTCTACCACTGAGCCAACCAGCCAGGGCCTAACCTGTTAATACTTTTAAAGGATTAATGTTTTTTAAAAATTTATTCATTGATTTTTAGAGAGAAAGGAAGAGGGAAAAGAGAGAGACAAACATATTAATTTGTTGTTCCAATTTTTTATACATTCATTGGTTCTTGTATGTGCCCTTACCGGGGATCGAACCCACAATCTTGGAGTATTGGAACAATGTTCTAACCTTAAACTGAGCTACCCAGCCAGGGCTAAAGAATTAATATTTTAAAATATCCGTTTGATTCCTTAATGGTCATGCACCACATAATGACTTTTCGGTTCAACAATGGACACATGTCTGACGGTGGTCTTGAAAGATTATAGTGGAGCTGAATTGTCTGTAAGAAATGGAAGAATATGTGGTTCAGGAGGAAGGAATTTTTTTTCCTGGTGGGAGCACTGTCTGTGGGGCTTGGTAGTAGGTTTCCTGTCACAGCACCTCAGGTTAGAGTACACAGGTTCCATTCCGGCCAGTCACTGAGCTGTGTCAGCACAGAGTGCACCTGCGGCCCTGCCAGGTCAGCGTAAGGGTCTTCCCAGTACATTGCTCTAAATTCTTTGTTGAGGACAGACGTCCTGTGCAAGGACACAGCTCCACAGGAGTGGCTTTTTTTCCTCCCCAGTGAGAGAGAGAGAGACAGGAAGGGAGAGAGATGAGAACCATCAACTCATAGTTGTGGCACCTTAGTTGTTTATTGATTGCTTTTCATATATGCTTTGACCAGGCGGCTCTAGCCGAGCCAGTGACCCTTTGCTCAAGCCGGGGACTTGGGGTTTCAAACCTGGGTCTTCAGCATCTCAGGCCGACGCTCAATCCACTGAGCCACCACCTGGTCAGGCCAGGAGTGGCTTTAACAAGTATTAAGTGCCACTGCCACTTTAGAAAAAGCTTTCTGTGATAGTGTGAAGACAGCCTGTCCCTATATTTTGAAAATATATATTTTTAGGATGTAATGATGTAAAGCATAGATAAGTTCCCCCCCCCCCATTCAATACCAGTGAAAGCCCTTTGCGCCAGATGAGTCAATGGAACCAAATTTCCAAAGTCAAAATATTGAATACCACAAAGTTCCTTAATCTTACAACTGCTCCAACACACAGTAGCTAAAACCATATTGCCATGACCGTGCCTGTGTTCCTTCATCTTTCTGTCTTCACTTTTATTCTTTCTGACCCTCAGACCACCTTTCCCTCCCTCTGACAGTCACAATTTTTTTTTTTTTGTATTTTTCCAAAGTGAGAAGTTGGGGGGCATGCGCCCGACCAGGATCCACCCGGCATGCCCACCGAGGGGCGATGCTCTGCCCATCTGGGGCATTACTCCGTTTTGGCCAGAGCCATACTAGCACCTGAGGCGGAGGCCATGGAGCCGTCCTCAGTGCTCGGGCCAACTTTGCTCCAGTGGAGCCTTGGCTGCAGGAGGGGAAGAGAGAGATAGAGAGGAAGGAGAGGGGGAAGGGTGAGAAGCAGATGAGTGCTTCTCTTGTGTGCCCTGGCTAGGAATTGAACCCAAGACCTCCACATGGCAGGCTGACGCTCTACCTCTGGGCCAACTGGCCAGGGCCCCCTGACAGTTACTGTTATGGTGATCTACACCTTACCCAGTCAGTTTCTATTAGTCCAGCCCACATTGCAGGACGGCTTTGATGTTCTGTTCTAACCTCGTCTGAAGGAAGCAGCAGGCAGGTGGGCTCGTGGGGCAGTGCTCACTAAGCCTGTGGGAATGAATGTACAGTCCTGTCCTAGGCCTTCACGTCCCCTCACACTCACTGACACACCCACAGCTCCACTCATGGTGGGTGTCCTATACAGGTGTACCATTTTTTATCTTTTACACTGTATCTTTACCTGTTCTATGTTTAGATACGAGGTTGTGTTACCGCTGCCTACAGTATTCAGTACGGTAACATGCTGTACAGGCTTGTAGCCCAGGAGTAATAGGCTAGACCATTTAGGTTTGTGTAAGTGCACTCTGATGTTTGCACAGTGACAAAATTGCCTAATGACACATGTCTCAAAGTATTTCCCGTTGTTAAGCAACTCATGACTCGATCAACAGGTGTCACTTTCTACGGCAAGAGTTCTTTAAATAAAAGCTCTTTGTGGTCCCAAAGATCTTACGTGTGAAAGGACTCCTGGGCCCAGCGTCAGAGCGGTGCTGCTCCACGTGGTGCAGTCACTGAAGTTCTGAATGCATTTCCTTTCTGTCTTGAACCCCACAGGTGGGTGGAAGGGGGGCCAGGTTGGAAGATCAGGGGCAGCACCCTTGTTGGTGGAGCCCCATAGGTCCCAGAGCCTGCCTGGCAGATGTCTGTGATGTCTTAGCACAGCTGGGGCTGACCTCTGTCTCCTCCGCACTCAGGTTTGAACAGCGTCCCTGGGAGCATCTGGGACTTCGTTTCCGGCAGCTTCTCTCCCAGCCCCTCTCCCATTCTGAACACTGGCCCCTCACCCTCTGCAAGTGCAAGTCCAAATGGTGCTGAGCTGGCCCGGGTCAGGCGGCAGCTCGACGAGGCCAAGAGGAAGATCCGGCAGTGGGAGGAGTCCTGGCAGCAAGTGAAGCAGGTGAGTTCTGGGGCCCAGGCGAAAGAAGCGCAGTGTGGGTGCAGGGGGCCGGCCCCCATGCCAGCTACTGCAGCAGCCCGCCCCCCCTGGCGTTTCAGGCCTGTGACGCATGGCAGCGGGAGGCCAAGGAGGCCAAGGAGCGGGCGCTGGCCGCCGACAGTGCCCGGCAGCAGGCACTGCAGAAGAAGGAGGAGGTGGAGGCCCAGTTCAGGCAGCTGCAGGAGAAGCTGGAAGGCCGGGGCGTGTCCACACTCCCAGGGCTGCAGGGCTGTGCGGACATCGGTGCTATCCCGCTGCCCAAGCTGCATTCACTGCAGAGTCAGTTGCGCCTGGACTTGGAGGCGGTGGACGGGGTGAGTTCCTGGTTTCTGTTCCCAGGGTACCTGATGTCTGCCCCCTGCACTGTGTGTGTGTGTGTGTGTGGGGGGATGGTCACTGGGATCTGGCCAGGCCTGCTCTCCCCCCACGTGGTCCGTCGCACCCCACTCCTCCAGTGCAGCTCATGCTCAGCTCCAGTGAGGACATGTGCACTGCCTCCCTGCCAGGCTGGCTCTGCCCCTCCTGGATCAAGGGGACGCCCCTCTTGGTCCACACAGTTGGAAGCATGGTATATGACTGACGTATGTCAATGGTCACCTCCCTGCCCGATTTCATTCTTTGTTTTTTTCTGGAGTAGCATAAAGCTTGCTGTTTTCACACTGGGCATTTTGCTAGAACTCAGAGCATCTGGGAGGTTCCCTGCCTTTCGACACTCTCCCCACTTTCGCTGACTGGCCAGGGTCTGGCTGCCATGCACCCACCTGATTGCATCGCCTCTGAGGCCCTGTCTTCAGGCTGTGGCTGTTCCCTTGGCTGCAGAGCTGGATCTCAGAGGGTCAGGGTCCCACCCAGCCCAGATCCTGGCACTCGGCAGCCACCAGCCGCAGGTCACAGGGGCCAGACTTCCATCCTAGCCCAGCCCTTCCCATACAGGCTTGCCCCCAGGAGCCCGTCCTCTGCCCGAGGGACTCATGGAATAGCAGCTCCAACCCCCAGTTTGACCCCTGGCATGGGTGTCCCACCCCAGGCCATAGCCTTCTTGCACCAGCCAAGGGGTCATTATCTTCATGTGTTCTTGAGTCCCCGCTGGGCAAGCCAGGGACCAGTGGTGGGAGGGGCCTTCTGTGACCTTGCCGAATTATCTGCCCCGCAGGTGATCTTCCAGCTCCGAGCCAAGCAGTGCGTGGTGTGTGGGGAGCGGGCCCGCGGCACCGTCCTGCTGCCCTGCCAGTACCATGTGCTCTGCAAGCCCTGTGCGGCCAGTGCGCCCGAGTGCCCCTACTGCGAGGGCCAGCCCCTCCAGTGGTGACGGCAGCCGTGGTGGCCTCACTCCCTAGTGCCACCGACGTCGGGACCCTGGCCCTAGCTGCACCCACAGTTTCATGGTATTCTTACAGACCTTACAGGCAAACCCACAGCACCCACCTGTCTGCCGCCCGCGGTCTGGGCAGGCGCAGTAATGATACGGGGTTTGCAGTCCTGACACTACTGTGACCACATCCTGGGAGTTCGCGTCCCGGCCAAGCACTTTGTAACCCAAGGAATTTACACGGACAGTCTTAAGTTGCTATAAGCTGCTTTCTAGGTTCATGTTGGTTTTTTTTAATATGCGATATAAAGCTTTGTATGTGAACTGTGAACTTAAAATATTTCCTATCAGTTTATTGTTAATTCATAGTATGGTAAATATACTAGATTTCATATTCTGAAATTAGTACTTATGAAATGAGCATTTATCTAGTAGTGAGAAATGCCTAGGGTTTTTATAGGTTTAAAATTAAGTGCAAACATAGTATTTATAGCAGAGTGATTATTGAAAGACATACATTTAGATGTTTTTAATTTTACAAGAGAAACTGTTCCTAAGCCTGTGCGCATGCACACTAATTGGAGTTTTACTTCCCAACACCATGAAATGAGGGAGCTCAATCATGCATCTACCACCCATGTTTCTAAGTGCCTGTGCCTTGCAAAAGTGAAGGGAATGGTTGGTTCATTTGGTTTCATTTTCTCTCTTGAAACTTTGTAAGACATTTTGATACTAGTGAAAAGTGCAGCCAAGGGGGTACGTGGATTGGAGAGTCTGACTCGCAACAGCGCTCCCTGCCTTCCTGGAGCTGGCTGCCCTGCATCCGGCTGGCCGCGGTCACGCCTCACACCTGGGACCGCCTGGACTCCTGCTGGAGCCGGGCAAGCCTGCCCGTCCTTGGCATCTTTGACTTCAGAGCATCCCTTCTGACACTGTTACTTGATCTGTGTCCAGGTATTAGCATGCATGAGCTGGCCGCTGTGCTAGGGCAGAGGCTGCGCTGAGGACCTGGCTCTGCTTGTGGGCCCCTTGCCCCCCCCCCCCCCCCCAAGTAGCAGCTTGGCTTCCGGGCACAGCAGAAATGCTCCTGAGAGTGGGTCTGATTTGGGGGATGACGCACTGGTCTGCAGTGGGTCTTTTTTTTGAGAAACCTGGAGTAAAAGATGTCTGAAGTGGACACACACACATTGCTCAGTGAAGCAGATCTAGGTGGCTGAGGTCAATCTTTGCAGAACTTGCCGTCGGGGGCAGGAGCAGGAGCAGGTACTGGCCCCTCTGGCCTGGACGTGAACACCGACATGTTTACACCTGCCTGGGGCTTTGCCAAAGACTTTTAATAGCATTTTTAAAGTGCAAAGTGACTAGGTAAAAATTTTTATCAGTGACCAAATTAGAATGTATTTACTATAATAAGAAGTTGAAAACATTTTTTAACATAAGACAAACTGATTAAAAGTTGTCATTTTCAAAGTGGCTCCATGACATTCTGCAGCTAGTGTGCTACTAAAGGTTATTGACTTGGTTTTAGTGAATCTTGTTTTTAATTATAGTGATAATGATTTATTAGCTCTTAGAAATTATGTATATTTTGTGCTACTGTTATCACTGTTTAAAATTATTTTTATTAATATTTATGCACTTGTTTCCCATTTCAGGCCTTTGGCCTTTTTTTGGAAAACAGGACAGTGTTTAGTACTGATATCTAGCCTAGACATTTTCAGATTATAAACAATTAAGAATAATTAAGCTTTAGGTCTATTTATAAGCTACTCTGGTCAGTTCTGTGGAGTTTGGGGGGCCGGAGGTGGTGCTCACAGCAGCACTGCAGCTGGGGCTGGGGGCGCAGCCGTGGAGCACTCACCCCGCTCGGGTCAGGACTGGCTCTGAGAACAGAGGTGCGGTGGGAAGACCAAAGAACCTCCCAGAATAAAGCTCCCAGGAGGCCCAGGCACTGTTCGGGCTGCCACTGAGGTGTGCTCCCCCGGGGCGGCTCCCTGGAGTCCTCCCTACCCCTGCAGTGGCCCTGGTCTTCTGGGGCCAGTTGGGGAGGGACGGCTGGCCTCCTGGGTTTCACTGTCCCATCTGTGGGGGAGGGGAGGAGAGTGCTGGGCGGAGCAGTGGAAGCTGTGTGGTGCTCAGTGTTGTCTCTCAGCTCTAGTGTTCAATATTAGCGGTGATATTGTCACATACTCATATAACTGATTAGCAGACCTCAACACAGTATGGACGCTTCATGTGGATTAATTTATGGAAGCCCCCAATCTGTATGTCTGTTCTGCGTATTTAGATGAGAATGTTACTGGAATGGAATTTTCTTAACCCAGAAGGTAGTATTTATAACACATAATCATTTACTTGTAGTGAATTGTTTAAAGTTGTTAACACTTGTTTAAATTTTTTTTACACTATAGCATTTATGCAATGGTTTACAAAATTCATGGAGTTATTTTTATCAGTATGGGAATTAAAACTTTGAATCTTAATCGTCCGTGTCTTTGAGTCCAGTCCTGAGCGCCGGGGCCCGGAAGGCCCGGAGGAAGCGTGTTCCGTGCTGTAGGGTGTTCGTCCCAGCACGTCTCGCTCTGCACCATGGTCGCGGCCTGTGTCTCCTTCCTGCTCTGAGTCACCTCAGTCTGGCTCTGTCTTTGGCCCCATCCCAGGTCACAAGGTGTTCCCAAGCAACTCTGGATTGCCACGTAGCTGCTCTGCCGTCATGTCTGTGGGTGTCTTGGAGCCCAAGTGCTCAGGGCTGGAAGTTTCTGCCAAAACACCAGAAAGTGACAGGTCTGGACCTGGCTCACAGGCGGCGGGTCCCAAGGTGGGCTCGGCCCCTTCGCCAGGCATGACTTACCTGCAGGCTTCGTGTAGGGGATGCCATGTTGGGTCAGCACACTTTTAAGTCTTTTAATCTCCTTTGACAGCTCTTTATGTGCCTGGAACAGAGAAATTCAAGGGGAAAGTCAGGCCCCTTGGTGGGACACTGTCCAGGGAACCCAGCCCCCACTTGTTCGCCCACACTGTACCTTGTTGCAGCTCTCCAAGGTCTCAAACACCAGGCCCTGAGCACCGCCTTCCTGCTGTGCGGATTCACTTTCCTCTGGGGTCTTTAAATAGCCAGCATCCTCAAAAAGTGCTCTGAGCAACTTCTCATAGCCCTGCAGATCAAGGAGAGAGAGGGATACACCCAGTTCCCGGTTGTGCTGCACCCAGCCACCCAGCCAAGAGGGTGTCCACCACAGCACCTCACCTGGGAAGTGATTAGCTCATCAGCCAGGTCCTGCTCCACCTGGTCCCACCTCTGCTGCAGGGCCACGGGCAGAGCTGGGTACACTAAGGTTGAACAAATCCCAGACTCAGCTGACCCCCTTCTGCAGCCCCCCTCCCCGGCCCCGGCATCCTACCTAACAAGGAGTGGGGGTGGCAGACAAGGGGGGTCTCGAAGGTCAGCGCATAGACACAGGTGCTTGGCTCAGACACATGAGCCAATCGGTTGCTTTTTCCACAGGTAAGTTCCACCTGGGGGAAACCTTGGTTGGTGGGTATGTGCAGTGGAGAGTGGGGGGACCCCTTCAGGCCCCCTCCCCCACAACCCCACCTTGCTCTGCCGACTCCGGGTACGGCAGGAGTCACCGTCCCTCATCCACATGCCCCTGAAGGTGTTATTGGCTATTTCCCACTCATGCCAGATGCTAGGGAGGAACAGAGCATAAGGTTGGCTGGAGGAGGGCACCACCACAAGGAGCCTGCAGCTGCTTTCTTGTCCCCATCCCAGCTCACCCAAGGATCCCGCTGTAGGCATTCCAGCGGAAGGTCTGCTCATGCTGGGTCACGTTGTGGAATGGGCAGAACTCGTACTTGTACCTGAGGGTATAGCCACCATCAGGGGTGTCCTAGCCCCTGCCCCTGCCACCCCTCCCCTCACTCACGTGGACTCCACTAGGCTGAAGCACTTGCCAGAAAGTCTGAAGAGATGCGCAGGCCCTAGAAGGGGAGAATGCAACGTGCTGAGTCCAGTGTGAGAGCAGGCGTGCGGAAACAGACCAGGCAGAAAAATCCGACAACCCACAATACTGGGGCCATCCAGGAAAATGGTTGGCTTAACTATGAAAAGGGAGCATGAGGCCCTGGCTGGTAGCTCGGTGAATAGAGCATTGGCCTGGTGTATGGATGTCCTGGGTTTGATTCCTGGTCAGGGTACACAGGAGAAGCAACCATCTGCTTCTTCCCTTCCCCCTTTTCTCCCTCTTCCTTATCTGCAGCCAGTGGCTCCATAGATTCAATCATGGCCCCAAGCACTGAGGATAGCTCTGTGGGAGCGCATCAGCCTCAGGCACTAAAATTAGCTTAGTACTGGAGCATCAGCCACTGATGGGGTTGCCAGGTCAATCTGGGTTGAGACACATGGGAGTCTGCCTCACTATCTTCTCTCATCTCACCTAAAAAAAAAAATTAAAAATGGAACACTAGAGCAAAGTCTCAGACTAAGGAAGATCCAAGCTCATTTCCCTGTGTGCCCTGACCGGGAATCGAACCTGGGACGTCCACACACTGGGCCAACACTCTAACACTGAGCTAACCAGCCAGGGCTGGAAAACAGATTTACAGCAACCAAGTGGGAACCAAGAACAAAAGCATCTTCAAGCTGGCATTTTTCTCTTGCCCTGTGCACAGCTCTCCCCAGCCCCCACCCTGACATGGTCACAGGCCTTATCTGTAACAGTCTAACCTGGGGGCGCTGCCAGAGGACTGTTCTCCCACTACCTAACTCAGACCTCAGGTAGAAAAGTAGGCACTGCTCACTAAAGCTGCTCACTAAAGCTGCAGGGGGCCTAGAGACTCAGAGTGTGGGTGGGGCAAGAGTTACACAAGATAAACCGTGTAAGTCCTTGGGGAGAGGCTGGGTGAGACTTGAGGAAACAGCAGGCACGCACATGGCTGGGGCACATCAGGCTGTGCCTAGGTTCAGAGTGTGCCCAGCTATTGGTGAAGGTCTGGCCCAGCGCAGAGCCAGTCTGCAAACAACTGGCAGAAGTGTCTTTTTTACAAAGACCCATTAATAAAAATTGCAAGGCATACAAAGGAACAGGAAAACACCACCTATTCAAAGGTAAGAGCTGACAGAGCCACCCCAGGAGAGGTCCAGGCACTACACTTACTAAAGACTTTTACTTATTTATTTACTTATTTATTTTTTCCCCATTTTTCTGAAGCTGGAAACGGGGAGAGACAGTCAGACAGACTCCCGCATGCACCCGACCGGGATCCACCCGGCATGCCCACCATGGGGCGACGCTCTGCCCACCAGGGGGCGATGCTCTGCCCATCCTGGGCGTCGCCATGTTGCAACCAGAGCCACTCTAGCGCCTGAGGCAGAGGCCACAGAGCCATCCCCAGCGCCCGGGCCATCTTTGCTCCAATGGAGCCTTGGCTGCAGGAGGGGAAGAGAGAGACAGAGAGGAAAGCGCGGCGGAGGGGTGGAGAAGCCAATGGGCGCTTCTCCTGTGTGCCCTGGCCAGGAATCGAACCCGGGTCCTCCGCACGCTAGGCCGACGCTCTACCGCTGAGCCAACCGGCCAGGGCCCTAAAGACTTTTAAATAACTACAGTGTGTCCGTAAAGTCATGGTGCACTTTTGACCAGTCACAGGAAAGCAACAAAAGACAATAGAAATGTGAAATCTGCACCAAATAAAAGGAAAACCCAGTTTCTGTAGGATGATGAGGCAGCATGAGCGCATGCGCAGATGATGACGTAACACCGTGTTTACAGCGGAGCAGCCCACGGCTATGCTGGTCAAGATGTGGATGGTACAGAGGAAAGTTCAGTGTGTTCTGTGGCTCGCTAAATTCGAATCCGTGACCAAAGTGCAACGTGAATATTGGCGCATTTATAAAGAAGCGCCACCACATAGGAATAACATTACTCAGTGGGATAAGCAGTTGAAGGAAACCGGCAGTTTGGTGGAGAAATCCCATTCTGGTAGGCCATCAGTCAGTGACGAGTCTGTAGAGGCTATACGGGATAGCTACCTAAGGAGCCCTAAAAATCTGTGCGTGAGCCCACATTGAACTGTACTGAATAGGTATGAAACTGGGAGAGTTTTCCTTTTATTTCGTGCAGATTTCACATTTCTATCGTCTTTTGTTGCTTTCCTGTGACCGGTCAAAAGTGCACCATGACTTTACGGACACACTGTATCTTAAATATGCTCCAAGAACTAAAGGAAAACAGGCCCTGGCGGGTTGGCTCAGTGGTAGAGCGTCAGCCTGGCGTGCAGGAGTCCCGGGTTCGATTCCCAACCAGGGCACACAGGAGAAGCGCCCATCTGCTTCTCCACCCCTCCCCCTCTCCTTCTTCTCTGTCTCTCTCTTCCCCTCCCACAGCCAAGGCTCCATGGGAGCAAAGTTGGCCCGGGCGCTGGGGATGGCTCCATAGCTTCTGCCTCAGGTGCTAGAATGGCTCTGGTCGCAACAGAGCAACGCCCCAGATGGGCAGAGCATCGCCCCCTGGTGGGCATGCTGGGTGGATCCCGGTCGGGCACATGCGGGAGTCTGTCTGACTGCCTCCCCGTTTCCAACTTCAGAAAAATACAAAAACAAAAACAAAAAGAAATTGTGGAATTGAAAAATACATTATTTTGTAGACATAATGCTATATTGTACACTTACTACACCATAGTAAACATAATTTTTACATGCACTGGGAAACCAAAAAATTTGTGTGGCTCACTTTACTGCAATATTCGCTTTATTGCAGTGGTCTGGCAACAAACCCACAGTACCTCCTAAGGTATGCCTATGATTACTTATTTTCAATGTAAAAAGATTAACCTCCCATTCAAAAGGTACAAGTTTGGTCAAATGGATAAGAAAAAAATGGCCCAACTATATACTGCTTATAAGAGACTCCCTTTAGCCCGACCAGGCGGTGGCGCAGTGCATAGAGCGTTGGACTGGGATGCTGAGGACCCTGGTTCGAGACTCCCTTTAGGTCTAAAGACACAAGCAGGTTGAAAGTGAAAAAAATGAAAAAATACATTTCATGCAACTATTAACCAAAGACAGCTTGGGGTAGCTAGCTACAGTAATCTCAGACAAAATGGACTGGAATTCAAAAGCTGTTAAACAAGAGCATATATCGATAAAAGGGTTAATTCACTAATATATTTATAAACAGACACCAAATAAAAGAGCTTGAAAATACATGAGCAAACACTAACATAACTGAAGGGAGGAACACAGTAATACAGCGCTCGGACACATCAATAACCCACCTCAGGAAATAAAGGATTCAGATGACACTGTAAACCAATTGGACCTAACAGACGTGTGGAATACCCGCCCAACAACAGCAGACTATGTATTTCTTTCAGGTGCACACGAAACATTCTCTAGGATAGACTACGTTAGCACACAAAAGTAATTCTTAATAAACCAAAAAGGTTGAAATCATAGTTTCTTTTCTGAGCACGGTGTAAAACAAAAATCAATAACAGAAAAGTGGGAAACTCACAAATATATGGAAATTAAGCAACGCAATCTTAAATAGCCAGTGGGTCAAAGAAGAAATCACAAGGGAAATTAGAAAGTACTCTCATGGCTCCTCCTTCCGGGAGTACGCCCGTGCCTTCCCCTCCCCACTTCTCCTCTCCCCCATGCATATTCCTTGCCCCTCTCCTCCTCCTAAGCTCTGAGGGACCCCATGAAATCTGCAACCAGGTCAGCAATGGGCAGCAGCGGCAGCTCCTCCCAGGCTAACCCCTCAACCTGTCTCCAAGGTGCCTTTTCCCCTTTCTTCCTGTATGGTCAATAAATGCTTCCTTTACTGGCTGAAAAAAGCCAAAACCAAAACCAAAAACCTTTTGAGACAATGAAAACACCAGATACCCAAACTTACAGAGTGCAGGGAAAGCAATGCTAAGGAGGAAATTGACACTGCATAAGATCTCAAATCAGTAACCTAACTTGAATACCTTGAGGAACTAGAAAAGGAGCAAACTAAATCTAATGTAGCAGCAGGAAGGAAGAAATTATTCTCTAAAACCAAAAGTTGGTTCTTTGAAAAGATCAACAAAATCAACAAACGTTTAGCAAGACTGACTAGAAATAGATGATTCAAATTATTAAAATCAGAAACAAAAGGAGGGACATTACTATCAATTTTACAGACATAAGAAGAATTATAATTTTATGAACAACTGTACACCACCAAATTGATAACCTAGATCAGGGGTCCCCAAACTGCAGCTCCCTGAGGCCATTTATCCGGCCCCCACTGTACTTCCGGAAGGGGCACCTCTTTCATTGGTGGTCAGTGAGAGGAGCATAGTTCCCATTGAAATACTGGTCAGTTTGTTGATTTAAATTTACTTGTTCTTTATTTTAAATATTGTATTTGTTCCTGTTTTGTTTTTTTTACTTTAAAATAAGATATGTGCAGTGTACATAGGGATTTGTTCATAGTTTTTTTTATAGTCTGGCCCTCCAACGGTCTGAGGGACAGTGAACTGGCCCCCTGTGTAAAAAGTTTGGGGACCTCTGACCTAGATCCCTGGTTGGCAAACCGTGGCTCACGAGCCACATGCGGTTTTTGGCCCCTTGAGTGCGGCTCTTCCACAAAATACCACATGCAGGCGCTACCTCGATAAGGAATGTACTTACCTATATAGTTTAAGTTTAAAAAATTTGGCTCTCAAAAGAAATTTCAATCGTTGTACTGTTGATATTTGGCTCTGTTGACTAATGAGTTTGCTGACCACTGGACTAGATGAACTGGACAAATTCCTAGAAATACTAACACCAATTCTTCTCAAACTCTTTCAAAAAAACTGAATGGGGGAACACTTTCTGACTCAATTTTCTGAGGCTGCATTATCATAACAAAACCAAAAAGACACAAGAAAACTAGAGACCAACATCCCTTATGAATATTAAAGCAAAACTCCTCAGCAAAATACTATCAAATTGAATTCAACAGCACATTAAATGGATTCTACACCATGACCAAGTAGAGTTTATTCTTGGAATGTGAAAATGGTCCAAAATACAAAAACCAATCAATGTATTAGATCCCACTAACAGAAGGGGATATAACCATATGATCATCTCAATTGTTGCAGAAGGGAGCCCCTGACAAAATTTAATACTTTCACCATAAAAACAGCAGGTGATGGCACAGTGGATACAGTGTTGGCCTGGGATGCTAAGGACCCAGATTCAAAAGCCCAAGGTCTCTGGCTTGAGCAAGGGGTCATTGACTCAGCTGTAGCCTCCCTTCACCCCCCTCCTCCATCAGGGCACGTATGAGAAGTAATCAATGAGCCACTAAGGTGCTGCCAACTATGAGCTGATGCTTCTCATCTCTCTCCCTTCCTGTCTGTCCCTGTCATCCTCACCTTGCTAAAAAAATAAACAAAACAAACAGCTAACAAATGAGTAAGGAAGGAGACTTCTTCAACACAATAACAGCATCTATGCACAACCCATAGCTAGCATATTAAATGGTGAATGAATGAAAGCTTCCCCTGTAAGATCAGGAACAAGGAAAGCATACTCACAGCACTGCTACTCACTAATCAACTCCATACTAGAAGTTCTACCCAGAGCAATTAGGCAAAGAAAAGAAAAAAAGGAAAAAGCAATTTTGTCATGCTTGCAGACAACATGTTTATATATGTAGAAACCCCTACAAAAATACACAACAATTAATTCAGAAAGTTGCAGGATACAAAATGGATGCTCAAAAACCAGTTGTGTTTCTACTCACTAATAATAACCCATAAAAAAATTAAGAAACTGATTCCATTAATAGCACCAAAAAGGAAAAAATATGAGTAAATTTAACCAAGGAGGTATTAACACTTGTAAACTTAAAACTACAAGATACTGCCCGAACGGTGGTGGTGCCCAGTGGACAGAGCATCAACCTGGGACACTGAGGCCCCAGGTTCAAAAACTCCAAGGTTGGTGGTTTGAACGTGGGCTTATCCTGCTTGCGTGCAGGCTCACGAGCTTGAGCATGCGGTTGCCAGCTTGAATGTGGAATCACTGACAGGATCCCATGGTCGCTAGCTTAAAGCCCAAGATGATGGGCTAGAGTCTAGCCGCTAGACCTCCCCAATCAAGGCATGTATGAAAAGCAATCAATGAACAGCTAAAGTGCCACAACTACAAATTGATGTTTCTCATCTTTCTCTCTCTCGCTCTCTCAAATAATAAAAAAAAAATCATTGGGTTTTGTTTCTTATATTTAATACTAGTTTATTGTATTAGCCATTTCTAAGATCCTGTCTTAAAAAACCACTCATGCCTGACTTGTGGTTCAAGACCCCTGGCTTGCAGGGTCAAGGCACCTACAGAAGCAACTGTGAGCTAGTGCTTCCCATTCCTCCTTCTCCCTGCCTTTCTCCCTTTCTCTCTCTCTCTCTCTCCTCTCTCTCTCTCTCTCTCTCTCTCTCCTCTCCTCTCTAAATCAGTAAAATAAAATCCAAAAAAGAAAGAAAGAAAACCATTCACCTATAAAGATGCAGTCCCTCTGAGGCATGTTCCACACAGAACTGCTTTTCACGGCCAAAAAACAGAAACAATGTAATGCTTAACTATAACCGGAGGCAGAGCCATCCTTGGGAATACTGAGCATCAATTGAAAAGAATGAAGACCTGCATCCACCACCGTGAAAAGTTCCAAGACACAGTGAATGACAACACGAAATACACAAACCTGTGTAGTAGTACGGTTTAAAAAAGTAACACAAAGGTCACAAAAAAACTTACAACACGTTTTTTACTTGTAAACCTACGCACGTAAAAGCGTAAAACCTATCTGGAAGGACAGACACCAAAGTGTTAACAGAGATCACCTCTAGAGAAGGAAATAAAGACCTAAGTCCGGTGGGCAACTATTCAACTTGGTATGAAAACGTTCTGGAGTATTATCGCGCAAGAAAATAACTCTAGAAGACTGACAAACCAATGAATGAGCCTCCAGGCCCTAACTTTCAAGGCAAGTCATTCCACGCCCTCCTTCTCTCCTTGGCCCCCCTCGAGCAGGTCCCGGAGCGCTGACCCCGTCTACCTCCGAACCCAGGCCCGGTCCCTGCTCCCTCCCCGGCCATCAGCAGGTCCGCAGTAGGGTGCCGCACTCACCAGACACGGGCGAAGGATCTCTCTTCGGCTGCAGGCGACTGGTCTGGGGCAGGAATGGGTTATTGAGCCTGCGGGAAGCGGCAGGGTCAGGGAGAGACCGGGCGCTGGGCCGCCCCTCGGCCCACCCCGCCGCGCCACGCCGGGCTGCTCACCCGAACGTGTTGGGCTCCTCCACCACCTTCATCTTGACCGCACCTGCGCACGCGGGCCCTATGGGGAAAGGGACGTGACGAGGCGGGCGGGCAGCCGGGGCAGGGGCGCGGGGATGGGTCAGGAGGGGGCTCAGGCTCGCAGGAGCCCGGGCGGGGCGCGCCGGGGTTGGGGTCGCTTACCGTACGCCGCGAGCGCGACCAGCAGCAAGAAGCGAGCCCACCTCGCCGCCATCACTCCCGGCGCGCCGGGCGCGCGGTCACGTGAACGTCAGCCGGTCACGTGAGCGCCGGAACTGCAAGGGGCGTCCGGCGCAGGCTCAGCGCGCCCGGCTGCGGGTGAAGGGGTTCGCTCCCGGGTCTCGCGGGCCGCGATCCCCGCTATGGGCCGCCGAAGGGCAGCGCGCGGGCCGGGGGCGGAAAGCGGCCGCACCCGGCGTCCCGCGGGGCGCTCCCTGGAAGCGTTCGCCGAGGAGGTGGGCGTCGCGCTGCGCGGTGAGTGGGGCGTGATCCGCAGGCTGGGCCGGGGCTGGGGACGGAGGCCCAGGGCGGTCAGGGCGAGCCGCGCTGGGGCTCGGTCCTATTCTTTGCCCCGTGCAGCTTCCGTGGAGTCAGAGGCAGCCGAGGACAGGGACGACCGGAGCCCGGCGCGGCTGCCTTGTACGCTGGCAATGTGGGAGCTGGGCCACTGCGACCCCCGGCGCTGCACCGGCCGCAAGCTGGCCCGCCTGGGCCTGGTGCGCTGCCTCCGCCTGGGCCACAGGTTCGGCGGCCTCGTGCTCAGCCCCGTGGGCTCCCAGTACGTGTCCCCCGCTGACAGGTAGGCGCGAGAAGCCAGGAAGCGGGAATGAGCAGGGTGTCTGCCTGGACCCCCTTACCTCCTGGCTCTGGCGCGTTATTCCTTTCGGGCTCACCTGTTTATACTTGTCTTGTCTCCATTGCTTAGTGCAGAGCCCAGAGCATATTAGCTCTCAATTAAACGTTACCTGAATAAATAAGTCTGTTCCAGATCCCTAGCTGCCTCAAAGCTTCGCCAGTAAGGGTCCTTAGGGATTGAGGCAGGGGAATGACGACCTTGTATCTCTAATGAAGCGAGTATCCAGGGACATACTTGTTCTAGGGGCCATCACCAAGGTGGTGCTGGCCCCCAGAACCCTATGCTGCTCCTGGCAGACAGCTGGTGGCCCAGTCGGGGGTGGCTGTCATCGACTGCTCCTGGGCCAGACTGGAGGACACACCGTTTGAGAAGATGCGGGGGAGCCACTTCCGGCTGCTCCCCCACCTGGTGGCCGCCAACCCGGTGAACTATGGCCGACCCTGCAAACTGTCCTGTGTGGAGGCTTTTGCAGCCACATTCTGCATCCTGGGTGAGTGTCTGGGCCTGGCAGCCTGGAGGCCTGGCTGTGCTCCTGGCAGTGTTTTTGTGCTCCCAAGTCCCAGGAGAAGTGTGAGGGTGTGTGTGGCAGTGATTGAGATGGACAGGCCAGGGTTTCTACCCCAACTCCCACTTAAAATCTTCCCCTTCCCCGTGGGGCTGAGGTGGCAAAATGTGCTGGCCTGCAAGCACTCGTTTGTCCTTGTTATCACGGCCCACTCCCCTGAGAGCCCTCCGTCATCTTTCAACTCATCCTCAGAGAACTTATGTCCCAATAGAGGCCCAGATGGGCAGCCCTGTGAGACACGGGCTGGGGGACATAGTGGCCTGCAGGGGCAGGCATAGGCTGTCTGGACTGTTGGATGGTGTCCGTCAGGGACTTTTAGCACTGAGTATGCCAGGTACACGCTCAGGATGGGAAAGGGATTGTTGACATTCTTGGCTTTCCTGTTTCTGTGGTGTCAGGCTTCTCAGACCTTGCTGTGATTTTGCTGCGAAAATTCAAGTGGGGCAAGACTTTCCTAGACCTGAACCGTCAGCTCCTGGACAAGTATGCAGCCTGCTGCAGCCCAGAGGAGGTGCTGCAGGCAGAGCAGGCATACCTGGCCCATGCCAGGGAGCGCCCCCAGGAGGAGATCGGTGAGGCATGGCATGGACACGAGCCCCCCTAGGTGGGAGCCAGGACCCTCCATGCCTTCCACCTCTTTGAGCAGCTCCTGAGGTGGAAGGCTGGGTTCTGCTCAAAGCTATTTGTGACTGTCCTCTTTGCTCCCTCCATTCAGATCCCTTTGATGTGGATTCAGGGCGAGAGTTTGCAAACCCCAACAGGCCTGTGGCTGGCACCTGGTAGGTTCTCAGCTTCCCAGTTTAGTGGCAGCACAGACCCAGGGCTGTCCTCTGCCTCTGGCCTCAGCCCCTCTTGCTGTGGTGGGAGGGAAAGGGGGTTGACTGGAAAAGGTGGGGTGGATGCCCCACTGAGAGGTTTTGGTTTTGAGAACATGGAGTAGGAGGGATATGTACTCAGTCTGGGGGCCTTTGTGGATCAATGTGCCCAAGGATTGCCTCAGATGAGCCACGGATGGCAGCTTGAGTGAGCACACCTCTCCTTCCAGTCTGCCCAGGGACAGTGGTGCCAGTGACAGTGAGGAGGAGTCTGAAGAACTTGGGCCTGAAGCCAAGGATGGAGGAGGCAGCAGCAGCAGTTGCGCAGAAGAGGAGACTCCAGAGCAAGAGTCAGAGGCCAGGGCCCCCACTGAGGTTTGGAAAGGAAGCAAGAAACGGCAGAGAGACTAAAGGTTGCAGACATGTATTTTCTGAAGCAGAGTGACGGAGGAAATCTAGAGGCAGCTGTGGGACTGGTGGGAACAGCAGCCCTGGAGGACTCAACCTGTTGCATCTGCAAGCAGCACGGGCCTCTCTGGTTCTCCCCTACATCCTCTCTCAATGCCTTGCTCTGGGGCCTGCCTCAGAGTCCCCTATGAAGACGCTGAAGACGATTGTGTGAACCTGTTTCTTTGAGCTTGGGGGACTCTCAGCTTTTAGTGAGAAACCCTGCCTGAAAAGCTCTGGGCCATGGAGGTGGGGGGCTATGGAGTAGTTCTTGTGGAGGCATGAATATGTACGTGAAAGCCAGACAGGTGACCAGTCAGCACGGAGCTCCTTAGAGTGACCCGCCAGCCTCATAGAGTGACCCAGGGGACCCTTCCTGGGCCTAGGATCCAGGTGGGGAACTGGAGACTTATGACAGTGTTAGCAAATCTCTCTTCCACATTCCCTCTAGGCAGGGGGTTCTGGAGCCCAGAGAGGGTGGGAACACTGCAACTGCTCTCTCCCTCTACCTGGGACCCTGGGAAGGGCTTCTCCCTAAGGCTTAGGTGGTTCAGACTTAAACCCTGGTCTTCCTGCTCTCAGCCTAGTGAGCTCCTGGCCTCCCCCCAACCCCGGGAGAGATAAGGAGAGTGCTTCCTCTAAGACACTTGTGCTGTGGCACTGGTGACACTGGGGATGGACCGTTCTTCCTTGGGGAGAGAATGCTGTCTGGTTCCTTGCAGGGTATTAAGCAGCATCCCTGAACTTGGTCCACTGCTATCAGGAGTACCCCTTCAACCTCCACGTGTGGCCACCAGAAATATCTCCAGACATGGGCTTATGTTCTCTGGGAAGCAAAGTCCCGGCCTTCCCACTGAGAACCCTGTTTTAAGACAAGTGCACACCCGCCCTGAGGTGGTGAAATTGCCAGCAGGCAGGTGGGGAAGCTGACCTGGTGTCCAGGCTTCTGCTCCATGTTCAGGGGGTAGCTGCTGGCCAGGCCCCATGGAGTTGGCTGCCCAGATGCAGGGTTCAGGGATATGTGATGGGTGCAAGGCGTTCACAGCACATACCACATGGCCACACCAGGGCAGACAGGAGCTGGGGGGGTAGGGGTGGAGCCATAGCACAAACACCACAGCAGGAGAGGCGCCACGAGCCCTGGCTGTGGTAAGCTGACCACAGGGTGAGATGACACCAAGGGACTTGGGAGGTTTGGGGGCTGATAGCTGCAGGGGGCTCATGGGTCCGCCTCCATGAATTTCTCCAGTTCCTTGAGTCTCTTGACAAACTCCTGTGCCTCCCTATTGGTGCGGCCCTCCAGCATCCTCAGCGCAGACCTCACTGTAGACAGGAGGACAGGCAGCATCAGGCCCTGCCAGCCCTCACACCCCCTGCTCCCCGGCCCCCACTCACCCTGGGCTCTGGGCCGGCGCAGGTGCAGGGTGATGGGCTGCCCAGCCTTCGTGCTTCCCCCGACCTGGGGCCGTACGATGCCGCTAATGCTGCCTAAGCTGAGGGCTGCCTCCCCTGCGAAGTCGTTGGTGGACAGCCAGTCATGGTCCATGACCCTGAAGAGCACACAGGCCCCGCGGCGGCGGCACGCCTCTGCCGACACAGAGCTGCAAGCAGAGGGCAGTCAGCTGCAGACCTGCTTCCTGCGTGTCTTGGTGCTGGGCTGGCAGGGGCAACACTCACAAGTGGAAGAGTTCATCGTACACTGGGTGCAGCGTCCGGCTTTTCACCTGGGTCCTCTGGCTGTGGACCAGCGGGAAGTGGTGTGGCGGGCCCAGCTCCACAATCACAAAGGGGTCGCTCAGACCTGGGGGGTAGGGCCTTGAGCAGACTGTCACCCCACTGGCTTGCCCCCAAGTGGCCATGCCTCTGCCCCTCACCATTGGCGTCCAGCGGGAGCAAGTCAGCAGCGTGCAGCACCTCCACCACCAGCCGCTGCTCGGCTGCCTCGTAATAGCAACGTACGCTCAGGCGCCCATACCGCTTCTGCTCCAGAGACCTCTGCAAGAAGCCGTGGGCCAGTGAGCCGGGCTCGGGGGCTTGGGGGCACGACTGTGGCCCACACCTTGGCCACATACCTGCTTCAGTTTGTCCAGGTAATACTGCTCGATGCACTCCCGGGTGGAACACCTGTGGAGGCGCAGCTCCTCCTCCAGCTTCTGTTGGGGGGGAGGAAGAAGGTGGTCTCCGACTCCTCCAGCGCACAGGCCCCCAAGGCACAGGGGCTAGTGCAGGGTGGTGGCCAAGGGCCAGCCCTCACCTTGTAGCTTCCATCCCTCAGGTCCTCCAGAGGCAGACCCTGTCCATCCGCGTGGAAAAAAGTGACCAGGGCCTAGGGCAGGACAAGAAGGGGGAGGTGTCAGATTGTGTGTGCTGGGACAGAAGGCTGAGATGGGAACCTTGAGTTAGTAGTCCTGGGATCTCCAGAGGTGGGGCAGCCACCTGTCACATCGACGGTGCATCAGAAACCCCCAGGAAACTTGGGAAAATACTGGTGCCTGAGGCCAGACAACTCTTATTTTTTTTGGACAGAGAGAGGGACAGGTAGGGACAGACAGGAAGGGAAAGAGATGAAAATCATCAATTCTTCGTTGCAACTCCTTAGTTGTTCAGTGATTGCTTTTTCATATGTGCCTTGACCGGGAGGGGGGGCTCCAGCAGAGCCAGTGACCTCTTGCTCAAGCCAGCGACCTTTGGGCTCTATGATCCCACACTCAAGCCGGCGACCCTGCGCTCAAGCTGGTGAGTCTCTGCTCAAGCCAGATGAGCCGGCACTCAAGCTGGTGACCTCAGGGTTTCTAACCTGGGTCCTCTGTGTCCCAGTCTGATGCTCTATCCACTGTGCCACTGCCTGTTCAGGTGACAGTTGTCTTAGTAAGCATCCCAGGTACTGCTGACCCAAGTGGGTTGGTGAGGAGGAGCTGGCCAGACTGGGCAAGCCAGGCATGCAGGCAGGAGGCCACAAGGCCAAGGGGAGGGGCAGCAGCCTTGCCCCCTGGAGCCTGGCAGTGTGTGGGAGGCACCTCCACAAGGTCCTACCTCCAGTGTAAAGTGGAAGCGGTTGTAGAAGTCGGCAGAGACATCAAGGTTGGTGCCCAGCGCCTGTAGAATGGTCTGCAGGAGCAGCTCCCAGAGGGCCTCCAGTACCCTGCAGGGACACAGCCTCTGTGAGGGGACCCTGGCCTGCCCTGCTCCTCCCACCCCCCTCAGGCCATACCTGTTCAGGTTCCCCTTCACGAGCAAGGTGTTCAGCAGGGCCAGCTTCTCGTCCAGGTATTTCATGAGTGGGTCCACGGCCTGTGGGGAGAGTTCTCGGGGCCAGACTGCACCTGGCCCCCACCACACACACTTCCCACCAGGCCAAGCCCTCAGCTGCCCGAGCACTCACCTCATCATTCTGGATGGAGTCAGGCGAGAGGCTGATGTGCTGCACGTACTTTCTGATGTCGCCCACCATCTGAGGAGGGCGAGGCTCAGCACTGAGGTAGTGGGGGGGGGGGGGCGGAGGGGAAAGCCAGGTCCCTGCCCTGCCCTCCTAGCCCACCTTGGAGGTCAGGTGCGCCGTCACAGTGTGGGCCTCCCGCTGCAGGTCCTCATCCAGAGTCTGTGTGCAGCTAAGCAGGGGTCGCGGGAGCTCTCCTGCGAACCCCGAAGCCCCCTCTGGCCATGCCAGGCCTCGCAGTGCCTGGCCAACAGCCCTGCGCAGGAGCTCCACATTATTGAGGACCACGCAGAACTGGAAAGGTGTGCCAGATGGGGTCAGTGTTCTCACGGTCACGTGGTGGCCCCACCCAGCCTCCTGCCCCCATGTGCCTGCCTGCCAGCCCACTCACCGGCTCACTCACTGCCTCGCCTGAGGCCCTGGGCTGAGTGTCCACCTTCTTCCTCAGCAGCCTGGTATAGAAGAGGGCGGCTTCGCACAGGTCCTGGTAGGACATGGACTTGAGCTGTGGGCCACATCCCAGGCCCTGCTGCCCTTCCAGACCCTGACCTAGTCTCAGGTTATAGTTCCCACCTGGCTAAGTTGGCTGCCCAACCCTTGGACCTGGGCAGCGTCGGGCCATGCCAAGCAAGCCCACAGCTCCTGGATGTGGCTGAAGCAGAGACTTGCGGTGGTTGCAGAGCTACTGTGCTTGGAAGAGCTGTCCATAGGCTCCAGCTGGGGAGACAAGAGGAGGCCTGGTTGTGAGGGGCCCTGGATGGGTCCCTGTGCCCTTGGACTGGATGCTCACTCACTGTGTCCACGTCAACAGCTCCCTGAAGTCTCCATTTGGTCTGGTCCCGCAGCACCTGGAGCCAAAGCTTCACGGCAGGTAGGAACTGGACGTGGATACCGGTCAGGGCCAGGGAGCGGCTGTCCCTGTGGCAGGAAACAAGTCAAAGCATGCCCAACTCATACCCTGTGCCAGCATGGCCCAGGGTCCCCGGCCTAGGGAGTTCCCAGGAGAGCCTCCTGCCCAGGGCTTTCGGGCTCCTGTTCTAGAGTCCTCCTAGAAGAAGCTAGGGAACATGTGGGGGAGGGGCAGGTGAGGAAGAGGAAGGGGGATCGGGCGGGTCGGAGGGGAAACAGGTGGAGGGAGGGGTTCAGTGGAAGGAGGGACAGGTGGGGGAGGGGAGAGATTAGGTGGGACAGGACACCTACCGGCCCAGGATGCTGCCCCAAAAGCGCTGGATGTCTGCCAGGGACACGTAGAGCTCGAAGAGCTGTGAGGCCACCTCGAGGGTCATCTTAGGGTGCAGCTCCTCTGTCAGCACCCACACCTCTTCAGCTACCTGCCCAGAAAGGTGGAGTCAGGCTGTCAGCAACAAGGAAACAGAGACCCCCTCCCAGCCAGGCTGCCTCCCCCAACCCTCCTGCCTCACCAGATGCTCCAGCTGCCGGAAGGTCAAAGTGAAGAAGTCGATCTTGACAATGCTGCAAAGGACACAGCCCAGACACCTGCTCAGCCCTGGCCCCAGGCCCCAGTGGCAGCACTGGAGGGGCTGGGTGCAGGGGCAGCAGGAAGAGCCCTGAGAGCCACCTGTGGAAGAGGCTGGCATAGATGCTGTAGCAGGACTGCAGGTCCTCATAGATGGCGTCCACCAGCTCGACCAGCCCAGGAAGTCGCTGCAGCCCTGGCTGCAAGGAAGCACTGTTCACACTGACCTTTTGACCTGCACCCACCTCCCCCCACCCTCGGCCACGGCCACGCCCTCTCTGAGCTGTACCTGCTCTCGAGGACTCTTGGCATTCAGGAGCCTGTCATACCACTCGCGGTTGCCTCTCTGCAAAGGAAGCCACCGAGGCAGCGTGGTGGGTGGGAAGGAAGGACAGGAAGGACAGAGGGCCCGGGTCTGCCGCTGAGTGGCACGGGGTGGGGCTGGGCTCCCGACGCACTTTCAGGGCAGCAGTGATGTCCACGTTTAGCGCGGTCTCGAAGGGGCATATTTCAAAGGATGGCTGGAAGAGCTGCAGCTTGTCCAGGCACCTGAGTGAGGAGCCACAGCTGACTGGCGGCTGTCTCACCTGGTCCCCTGCCCACCTCGTGCTAGCAGTGGCACCCACTTCAGCAGCAGCTCCAGGCGGTGCATGGCGGTGCTGTTGGTGGCGGGGAAGTAGTCCCGAAGCTGGCGCAGCAGCCGCAGAGCGAACTCAGAGAAGGCAGAGAAGCTGTCGGCGAGGCTCTCCTCCTGGGGACGCAAGGGTTTTCCCAGCTGACCCTTGAGCCTCCACCCTCCCCGGGGGCGGGTCAGTGGTTCTGCAAATTTCTGTCCTGAGGAGCAGCCTCCAACCCCAACGATCTCTTCTGCATTCTTCTCCAACCTCAGCTCCCATAGCTCCCCCTAGCGGCAGATACGGCCTCGCGTCTGCACCACCTGCTGTTCCCTTTGCGGTCTGCAGCGCCCACTTTCTCAGAGGTTGTTGAACAGCTGAAGTGCATGACCTTCCTCCAACACATCCGTATCTCTGTACCACAGACCTCTTGCTCTCTCCTACATTATGCAGTTTGCTTTCGACCCGCCACCACTTTCGCGGGACATGCAGTCCAAAAAAAAAAAAAAAAAAAGAGGACTCGATCCCTCACTGCCTGCCCCAGCCTGAGCGGGCCCTCAGCACACCCCAGGAAAAACGTTTTCGGGACACACGGCCGAGCCCACCTGCTCCTGGGGCAGCGAGGCTGCTTCCTCCCAGTGCGCCTGCATGTCCTCCAGCAGCCCCAGCAGGTAGCCGTAGTCCAGGGTGCAGGTCTGATGGTGGCGGCTGCTGACCTGCCAGTGCCTATCGGGGCTCGGCCCAGAGTCAGGGCAGAGGCGTCGGGCGGGACCCACACACCCAACGAACCCCTATAGCCCCGCCCACTCATAGGACTGCCCCTTCCCTTGCCCCATCCACCCACTGACACTGCCCCGCCCACTCACAGCACAGCCAGTTGCAGCTCAGACAGGTTGCTTTGCGCTCCGTGCAGACAGAGCAAGGTGGCCGCTGGCCCGCTGAGGTCGCCCCGCCAGCTGCTGGAATTGGGCTGGGGGAGGGACTGGGCGTGGGTGGAGGTGGGAGATCCCCATCCCCTCCAGCTCGCAGTCCCCGCACTTGTCCTTCCCAGGCTGCGCACGGATGCCGCAGGGTCCTGAGGGCGCCTTTACCTCCTCGGCTCTGTGCTCAAACTGCAGCAGACGGCTCAGCAGCAGCAGGTAGGACAGGAAGCCCGACCGCCCGCGTTGGCTCATGACCGTGTCCCTCTGGAATGCAGGGCCCGTCCTTCACCAGGTGCCCGAGCCACAGGGTGGGGTGCAGGGCGGGAGCCCCTACGATTCCCCACGGCTTCCAACCTGCGTGGTGATCAGCTTGAGCACCAGCTGGCAGTCTCCCTGCACGCGGGAGGCGCTGGAGCGTGGTTCCAGCTTGAACCATCGGTCCTCGCCAGCCACAGGCACTTCCTGCCAAAAGGGGGTTCAGCTGGTGATTCCTTCCCCCTTTCCCTCCCCCACCGATGCTGCGGGACTGTGGGGAGAACACAGGCCTCTGCGCTCCCCACTGAACTGGGACAACTGGCACAAAGCTCTCAAGGGCTCCTGGACAGAGGGGCCCCAGGAGGCGGTCTCTTTCCCGCAGCGAGGTTCTCCCCCCAGCCCAAGAAAGATGGGAGACTCTTGGGGGATTACAGGACATCGCCACTGGCAGTATCCCAGGAGGATGAGGGACCCACAAGCAGGTGTTCTGTGAGTGAAGTCTTTGTGGCCACTCACCCAGATGGGTATGTTGAGGCACCCCAGGAAGTCGTCATTGTGGTCCTCTGTGGGCCCAGCCCTCCCATTTGCACGGGCTGACTTGACAATCTGTTTGAAATACCTGGGCACAGCAGGGTGGGTGTCACACCCATTGTCCCTGGGGAGCCACCACCAGCATGGGAGGGCACAAGGATCCCACCTGGTCTACCTGCTCATGCCCTTCAGGCCGATGACTTCATTTAGCTTCCTGCATGCCTCTACCAGTGACACATCATCGTCATGGTCCCTGGAGGTGGTTTGGAGGACACCTGGCTTGTCTGGAGCCCAGCCTGGCCCTAAGTGCCCCACCCACGACCCTCAGACCAGAGGCACCCACACCCCCTGTCCTGCAGGGCACAGGGGCCCATACCAGATGTCCAGGTGCAGCTGGTCCGTGCTGACATCCTCAATCTCACTACAAGGAAAACAGAGATGAGACAGATACCCAGGAGGGTCTGAGGTGATCTTCTGGTCAGGGCTGCAGCAGGGACAATTTCTGGAGCCACAGGGAGGCGTCCACAACAAGCTATCTGGCCATGGGGACATGACGGCTCTCTCTGAGCCTTAGTTTTCTCCTCTGGAAAGTGGGCATATAACCAGCCCCCTAGGTTCCCCAGGGCAGGCACTGAGCAGCACACAGCTGTGAGCTGTCGGGCTCCGGTCACAGCCTCACGCATGCCCCCCCTGGACCTGCTCAGGCAGTCCCCTGCCTGACATGCTGCTGGGTGAGGGGCCTTACAAGAGGAAGTGCTCCTTCCAGACAGGGTTCAGGGTGCTGCTCTTGATCTCGGTGACCTTGATGCACTTAGCTGGCGGTGGGCTGCCATGCTTGGCACCCTTGCGGAAGCTGAAGCGCTGTTCCTTGTGCGGGCCCGGCTCCCGTGGGGCCCCGGAGGCCGGCAGGATGCCCAGCATGCAGTACGGGTCACTGAAGCCTGGGACACAGCAGGTGCCTCAGGGTCCGGTCCCAGACCCTCCTCCCCTACAGGGCCACCAGGTGTGGGCACAGCTAATGTTCCAGCCAGTCCTCACTCACCATTGGGGTCTTTGGCCATCAGGTTCTTGGCACGTATGACGGACACTTTCAGAGCATATGTGGGGGCCTGTAAGCAAAGGAGTGCTGAGAGGCCTCTAAGAGTTCGGTGTGGACATTAGAGTCCTATCCTGTCCCCCCCGCCCCATACACCCAAGTCCCTGAACACGGGCACTGTGGCCGGTCAGCTCTGCACAGGCAGGTGGCATCTCACCTTGGCCTTCTTTACATGCTCAATGGCCTCTGCATGCTCCTTGGGGCTGGTGCCAAACACCTGTGGAGGGCAAGCAGGTGTGAAGGCCCAGGTGACCCCCAAAGGAAGGCTGGCCATCACCCTGGGGATCCCAGGCATGGCCCTAGCCAGGGAGGCCTGACTGCAAATGGCCCAGGTTGGGGAAGCACACAGAAGTAAGGAGGAAAGATGAGTTTGTCTACCCTTCCCACCCTTCTGTGTATCTGTCCATCCTTCCGGATGTACTTCTCAGCCTGTAAATCTCTGCCTATGCACACACGCGTGTGTGTGGTATATATGGAGCACATCTGTGTGTGTGGTTCGGCGATATCACAGTGATGTCAGCAGCTGGGAGTGGGGGAGGGGTTAGGGGTGAGCAGTGGTCTCAGTCCTTTCCAGAGCAGGGTAGGCGGGGCTTATGGGGCTCACCTGTTGAAGGTAGCTCAGGAGGGCCTCCTGGTCATCCACCTGGTTGGGGCCCATGGTCCCTGCACGATAGAGGACGGTGTACAAGGCTTCCTCATAAAGCATCTCCACCTGGGGAGGGGCGCACACTCTGAGTCCTTTGCCCCACCCCCGTCTCCCCGTAGGCTCCCTGGGTCCATCCCCTATGTCCAGCCCAGCCTGCAGCAGCTCCTCCCACTGGCTGAGCCCCTTCCCTGCCTCAGAGCCTTGACACTGGCCTAGCCCTCCACTGGGGGCCTACTCACCACTGACCCCTGCTCCTTACTCACTTCCATAGGGAGGCCTGGCCCACCACCCCAGCCGCCTTTACTGTCCATCTATTCCCAGACTCTGCGCCTGGCACACAGTAGGTACTCACAGCCCCACCCTGGACCCAGAACCCCGTCCCTCTCACCTCCTCCTGGGTCAGGGCTCTCAGGCCACGGTTGGGGTCCACAGGCTCACTGGGAGCCGGTGAGCTGCTGCGTAAGAGGACCTAAGAGTGGGGTACTTAGGTGAGGGTCTCCGAAGGCAGGGATCCTGTGGGGGTGTGCCAGGGAGGGGGGAATGGGATGTGGAGGGCTGGATGCAGAGGGGCAGGTGAGGAGGCCTGGCGCAGTGCCCCCATGCCACACAGCAGTGCCCTTGCAAGCCCTGTCCTCACCTCAGGGCATGGCAGGCTCCGTCTGCCCTCCGCCTTCTTCAGGACAAGGCGCATCTGGGTGAAGAACTCCACACCATCCCCGGGCTTCCTGCCAAGAAAGGCCGGGGTTGGTGTCAGCAGACCCCCCACAAAGCTCAGGGCTCACAGTCACGCCGCCCACTCAGGACCAGCCACCAGCCCACATGACTCAAGGCATGCCTCCGGGCACAGCGTGATGTCCACAGGGCACCCCAGAGCCTGGGGGTCAGACCCTGCTAGGTTCCCTTTGGGCCCCGGGGCACCCACCAGGCCCCTGTGGCAGGCTCCTGTGGGTCAGCACCGGTGCCCCCTGGCTCCTCCTCGGTCCTCCGGCGGAAGGACGGGCAGACTTGCACCTGCCTGAGCACACTGCTCTTGATCTCTAGCAAGGTGGACATGGCGGGCGACCTGCGGGCAGAGAGCTTGGCTGTGGCTTCCAGTCGTCTGCTCCTTCATTAGTTCAGCGGCCTTGCCATACAGTCCCCAATAAGCATGTCACTCGCCACACTGAGCAGTTACTGAGTTAACCAAACACCGACAGAAGCCATGATCCTGGGAACCGCCTGAGGCAGAAGAAGGGGGCAGGCACCTTTTCCAGAACAGCGTCTAGCACCATCATGGCCACCAGAGGCAGGGGGTAGGGAGGGCAGGGGCCCCAGAGGCTACCCCCACCCTGGGCTCTGCTGGGAACCCAGGAGGCCATGAGGACTCCTGCCAAGTCACTTGGTCTCTCTAAGTCAGTCATCAGAGGGCCACTCGTTTTCACCTGACAATGTCCTAATCCGCAAAGGGAAATCCCTGCAGGGTGGCACTGGGGACAGGATGAGGCGGTAAGAAACGGTGGTGGTGCCCCGCAGAGCCTGTGCCCCCACCCCTGTGTGGCCAGTGTACACAGGAGGGACGGCTGGGGGCTTTCACCCACCAAGCATAGTGGGGCCACTGGTCGGTCCTCACCCTTCAGACTACGGCCCAAAAGAGAGCCTGCTCCCCTCGATCGGTGGAAATGAGAACACGAGGCAAGTGCTGTCCCTTTGCTGAGCAAGCCAGGTCCTTGCCACATTCCCCTCTCCCTGTCCGGTCCCATTCCAAATGTCCCATGTTGCCATGGCAACTGAAACACTGTGCCTTGGACCAGCCCAGATGCCACAGCTAGGACAGGGTAAGGCCTTGCATCAAGACAGAAATAGCCTGACCAGGCGGTGGCGCAGTGGATAGAACGTCGGACTGGGATGAGGAGGACCCGGGTTCGAGACTCCGAGGTCGCCAGCTTGAGCGCGGGCTCATCTGGTTTGAGCAAAGCTCACCAGCTTGGACCCTAGGCACCCACCTCTTCCCCAGTTGTGCACCAACAGGCCCTGTGCCTCCCCCAAACTCCAGGGTGTTTCTCTTGCTCCCTCTGAAAATGATCACAGCAAAGTGCAGAACCCCCGCCCGGCTACCCCGGCTAGCTCGGTGCACAGGCTCAGCTCCCTGCCCAGGCTCCCTGGTCTCGTGCACAGAACACCCCATGCTCCCCTCCGTGCAGCACAGGGGCTCTGCACTGGCTGCCTGGGCCCCCTTCTCTGCTGCCGGGAACTTGTCTACCTACTGACGGTGCCTAAGCACATCAGCCTGGGCAGTGCCCTTGACTCAGCCAGACTGAGCTACTAGCCCAGGGCTCACGGGCAGTTAGTGGTGGCAATGCCAGGTGAGACCGCTTCTGCCCCACCTGCCCAGGCCATCCCCCGGGCAAGGCAACTGCTCAGGAACTGTGCCCGCACACGCACAGCCTCTCTTAAACATCTGCTATCTCTTATTTCAAATCTTAATTGCTTTTTTTTCCTTTTTAAGGTTTTGTTTATTAATTTTAGAGAAAAAAGAGAGAGAAAGTGGGAGGAGGAATGAGAAGCATCTACTCGTAGTAGTTGCTCCTGGCATATGCCTTGACCAGGCAAGCCCAGGGTTTCGAACCGGCAAGCTCAGCATCAAATCTGAATTTCTACTGAGAAAGCTGGGGCCAGCGCAGACCTAGCACCTGGTGGGGCCTAAACTGACTTTGTTGAGCAAGCAAGGTCCCTGCTCCCCTCTGTATCTGTCTGTCTGTCTCCTGGAGGCCCAGGGCTACTGTCCCTGGTCTAGACCCCTCACCAGGTCAGGCCACCACCTCCAGACAGGAGAGGCACACAACTTGTCCCCTGCAGTTACCAGAAATGAAGCCCCATCTCTTTTACACTTATCAGTACCTGCCCCTGGGAGCCTCCCCACAAATATGGGGTCTCCACAGCTTGGACACATGCCTTCAGAAGCTGTTGCCCCTAGAGCCAGCTGTGAGGTCCCCAGGGGCTGGGCCTGATAGGCCTCCTTCCTTTCTCTAGCTAAGTAGAAGGTGCAGCTCTCTCTGCAGCCCCCAAAGCCAGGGGAGCAGCCCTGCTTGAGCTGTTGCCAGGGCAACCGCCAGCTCCTGTGTCTGCATGTGACAGGGGCTACAGGGGCTCTACGTCTCAGAGACAAATGTGACGCAGGAGCCCAGTGGCCCGAGCTGCAGAGATGGAGGTATCTATGAGAACAGAATGGGTGGCAGGCGGGGGGGGGGGGCAGCACCCTACCTGGATTTTCCACTGGACATCTCACCGGGTATTACTCAGCCCTGGAGAGGGCTGCTGCTCTGTTCCTCCCATCTGGATGAGGAAACTGAGGCCCCAGGGTTAGGAAACTGCCCAAGGCCACAGAGCCAGCCGGTGTCCTGAGGTGGAGTCCAAGCTTCCCTGGCTCCTGTGTCTAAGCACTAAACTCCTGGCATGTCCTGAGTTCTGGGGTCCAGGTGGTCTAGCCTTCTCTGCTGACCAGTACCTCTCTACTCTCTCAGCCCGTTGCTAAGATGGGGGCGACAGTGGCGTTTGGGCACAGGTGTCTGGAGAGATGGCTCATTCTGAGTGCTCAGAAACTCGTCGGGTTCCCTTAGAAATCTGGGCTGCCTGGGCAGTTGATGACCCCATGGCACCCACCAGCCTTGGCCCTGGGAACCGGCCAGTAGCTCATTCAGAGCTATCATCCACAGTGGGCCTGTGACCATCCCCCCAGGAAGCACCCACATGGGGCAGGAGTGAGCCAAGCGCAGGGCTACAGGGGCCCTCCATCTGTGTGATGGGCCCCAAGGGGACTCGTCCTGCGCTGTCCCTGTCACCAGTCCTGGGCCTGGACAGCAACACAGAACATCCCTGCTGGTGCCAAGCCACCAGGGTCAAAATCACAGCTCCTGATGGTCCAACAAGCAAACTGAGGCTGGCCACACCAACTGGCACCAAGGCCCATCCAAAATGATCGAGTCTGGCCGTCCCCAAGGCCCAGGTTGAATGGAAAATGACAATTTTACAAAGTGGATGTCCCATTTCACATCCCCGGACTGGGGTGACTTGCCCAGAGCTGGGATTCAAACCCAGGGCTCTAGGCCTGGCTGTCTCCCGCAATTCCCTCGGGTGGTTCTGAGGCAGATGAGTCTGGGGGCGCTGGCTGAACCAAAAAACCAGGTCAGCCTTCCTAGTCAGTGTCCCCACTGGCTGGCTGGGCACACTCTCGGAGGGGATCAACACCTTCAGAGTGCCGGGACACCCTTCTTACCAAAACTAGGTCCCTGGCAACTTTGGGGTAGGGGTTGCACTAATGCTGCCCCAGGTGTGGCAGGATGCCCTCCTCCTGGCCTTCTCTGCCCAGCCTGCCCCCCACCTGGTCCCCACTGCCCTCTTCACTCTTTTTTGTAGATTTCTGGCTACCATCTCTCCTAGACTTTATTGATTTCCCCCACAAGGCAAGGGAAAACTCATTACAAATGCTGCTCCCTGACGTCTCATCCCAACCTAGTCCCTGGGGAAGGGCCTGGGAGTGAGAATTTTAACCAGCTCTGCAGGTGTTCTTTGAGCTCCAGGAAGCCTGAGACCAGCTGTAAAGGGCTAGGTAGATGCTTCTGGAAAGAACGCATGAAAACGATTTTACCCCGGCAAGTTCGTTCTTCCTTCGAGGCTCCCTCTGACCTCTCCTTACTCACCCTGTCTCCACTCAAAGTCGCTGCCCCCACTTCTCACTGACATTCCTTCCCCCCAGACCCTCCTTCTCGATGCTCCCCAAGGGAGCCTGGGTCGCCGTCAGTTCTGTAGGGGCCCTTCCCCCACAGGAGACCGCGGTGGGGTGGGGGGCGTCAGGGAAGTATATTTTTAACCCCATTAGATTCCCGGGGTAGGTGAGGGGTCGTGCGGGGCTCTCGCTGACACGGGTTTTGGGGAGGCCGGGATTCTAGGAGGACTGCGAGAAGGTGAGAGCGACGTTTCCCTCCCGGTAGGGTAGCCTGGGAAACACTGCAAAGCGTCTCCGGGGCCCTCGGCCCCATGCCCCGGTCCCCGCCGCCCCGCGGCAGATTGACCAGCCTCCCCACCCCCGGGTGACCCCCTTCCGCTCCTGTGCTCCTAGTGGAGGGCGCACAGCGGGGCGCGGGTAGAAATGCCGGAGCGCCGCTCCTCCGAGTACACACCGGCCTCAGTTTCCCCGGGGTGCGTCTTTGCGACCGCCCGCCGCCTTCCGTGTCGGGGTCCCGGGGGTGCTCACGCAGAAGCCGAAGGGGGCGGCGTCCCGGGTCGGTTCGGGTGGGCGCCAGCCGAGCTTCGACGGCGCGGGACGGAGTCGCAGCACTCACCGTGGGCTGAGTACGAGTAGGAATGCGGTCCTGCCGGCGCCCGACTCGCACCGACTGCGGGACGCCCGGGACAGCGACCGCCCGCAGCCTCGCGCGCGGACGACGGGGCGCAGCTGGCCCGCGGCGGCGGCGGCGAGGGGCGGGGCGGGGGCGGGACCTGGGCTGCTCGCCCCGCCCCACCCGGCTGCCGCGCGCCCCCTCCCCTTCCTGTGCTGCCAGCCCCCCTCGTCAGCCCCGCCAGGCGGAGGTCCCTGCGCCCGGCCCAGGAGCTCCCTTCCCTGGGGGTCGGGGCGCAGGGCTGTCAGCCAACCCACAGGTGGGTGCAGACCCCAGAATAAGCTCCGCTCGGCGACAGGACCCCCTCCCCGAGGCCCCTGGGAAGCCAGAGTTCCCGAAACCGAAAAGACGCGGCCAGCCCACCCAGCGCAGACTTTTTTTGGAAAGGCAGCCACCTGCGGAGTCGTCCTCGTCCTCGTCCTCGTCCTCCCAGCCTAGCGCTTTCCCCTGCATCCATCTGGAGCAGACCTGAGTCTGGGGACTTCGCCACTCGACCTAACGCCTCCCTCTTCTCAGGAGGGAGAGTCCGCACCCAGAGCGAGGGGTGCTGCAGCCATCAACGCAGGACGCCCAATGGCAACCCTGATTACCTGTTGGGGTGATCGTCCCCATAGTCCAGAAAAGGCCCCAGACACCCCAGTTTGGGCCACAGTCCTGGTCACACAGCCTTGGAACTCCAGGACCTGAGCTGGATCCCCTGGGCTCATTTTCCTAGCCCACTTTCAGCATCCATTTCTTTTTTTTCTTTTTAAAATTTCCATTGATTTGAGGAGGAGGGAGGTACAGAGGGAGAGAGAGAGAAGCATCAACTCATTGTTCCACTTAGTTGCTCTATTTAGTTGTGCACTCATTGATTGCTTCTGGTGTGTGCTCTGCCAGGCGACCTCCGCACACCTGGAGGAAGCTCTATCTACTGAGTCACCCGATCCTTTTCTGAGCTCCCCATTCCGAGTCTGCTGCAGCATTCTGTAACTTGACCATGGTCACCTGGAGAGCTTGTTAACACAGATTGCTGGTCCACCCCAAAACCTACTGACCTTAAAGATCTGGGTTGGGGCGGACCACCTGCAATTCTGAAAAGCTCCAGGTGCTGCTGAGCATCCTGAGCCCACACTTGGAGACCCATCAGGGCTGTACAGAGAGCTTCTGGTCCTGAGGTGCACAGGGTCCCTGGGTCCTAGCCCTGCCTTTGGCCAATTGGAGTTTTCACCCCCAAGGACGGAGAGACAAGCCTGGAACCCACTATATAGCGCGTGCCCAGAGGCAAGGACAGTTCTCTCTGGAGAGGACATGGGAGGGTCAAAGCCTGGAGGAACATGGCTCCAGAGCATAGCCCCCTCAATGAGGCAGCATCTATAACAACAGCGCCTTTCAGTGAGGGGTGCTTACCCCCCCACAGGGATGGAGTAAACACAGCTCTGATGGGGCTGCCACCTGTTTCAGCTTCAGGAACTGTTAGGCATAAGCTTAAGAGTCCTCCCCAGCAGCCGCCCCTTAAGGTTACGAACATAATTGACCCTGACAAAATCACAACAGCCTAGCCCCAAGCCAGTTTCAGTCAAGTTGTAAAAATAACTAGCTAGACGTGAATCATGATAGTTTCTGTAAGTTTTAACTGCAGGCTGGAAGGAACATTCCATCCCTGAGGGCACAAAGGAACCACCAAGAGAATGTCTGCCAGACTGACGGACAAGACCAACGGGGCAACGGGACGCCAGCAACCTGTGCCAACCATTCCCCTATATAACCTCTCCCCCACCTTTGCCCAGGGAGCTTGCTGTCCTTAAGACACAACCTCCTGCAGCTCAAACCAGCTTCAAATAAATATTATTCTTGATCAGTTCTGATCCCCTGCGACCTCTTTCTGGCTGTACCGAACATTTTGGTGGACGTGGGGCGTGTGTTTTCCCTTCTCCCTGCAGTCCTGAGGCTCGCGGAGACTAAGGTATGTCCAATTACTCTTTCCCATCCAGCTTGGGTGTATTTGCCTCTGACACAAGACCCAGACCCAAGCCTCTGGGACCAGGTCCCCTGCCAGCGGGGGTCGGGGACACTCGCTCCCTTGCTGGCCATGCTCCATATCCAGGTCACAGGGAACTGTGTGAGGACCCCCCTCATTGAAAGCCCTCCGAGGGTTCAAGTTTTGGACTCTTCCTTTAATCCTGCCTCACAATGGGAGCTCCCTCCACAATGCTGCCGAAAGATTCTCCCTTGGGATGTCTCCTGGGTGGCCTCAAAGCAGGCGTCTATCCTGACCTCCCCAAAACACTTCATTTTCTTTTGTAATATGGCCTGGCCATAGTATAGATTAGGTAATGGCGACTCTTGGCCAACCAACAGGACTCTTGACTTCAATGTCCTTCGGGATCTTGATAATTTTCTCCGCTGGCAGGGAAAATGGCTCCCCTACGCTCTGGCCTTTTTTTTTTTTTTTTTTTTACAGAGGCAGAGATAGATAGGGACAGACAGACAGGAACGAAGAGAGATGAGAAACATCAATCATTAGTTTCTCGTTGCGCATTGCGACTTAGTTGTTCACTGATTGCTTTCTCATATGTGCCTTGACCGTGGGCCTTCAGCAGACCGAGTAGCCCCTTGCTGGAGCCAGCGACCTTGGGTCCAAGCTGGTGGGCTTTTTGCTCAAAACCAGATGAGCCCGCGCTCAAGCTGGCGACCTTGGGGTCTCGAACCTGGATCCTTCTGCATCCCAGTTCGACGCTCTATCTACTGCGCCACTGCCTGGTCAGGCACGCTCTGACCTTCTTTGAGCTGCGCAAGGACTTGTCCCATTTCCCGTGGAAGTAGAGACACAACTCCTCTCCTCTGCCTCCCCCCCTACCTGCCCCCAACCACCTCTTTCCCCTCAACCTGAGGCGGAACCCATGGACCCTCGCTGATCTCTCTCCCCCTCCTTGACCTCCTCCTCATCCCTCTGCTCTTAGTACCCTCCCTCACCACCAAACCATGGCCCTCACCAAGGGCTGAGAGATTCAGTTAACAGAAAGCCTTTACTTGCACATATTTAACGGAAATAGAAAGATTTAACTAGAATTTTTTTTTGCATACAAGATTAGAAAATGCCAGCTCAAAAAATTAAATTAATGAAAAGTATTGAGGTGTACTGTTTTGACTGTATATACTCCGTAGAATAGTCTCATTCCTAGATTCTCGAGACATTATTGCTTTGGGATCGGACTATTAAAGGAACATTCATGTATTTAAATAGAATGGAATCTGTAGATCCTGAACTGGTTTCATTGTATTCTGTAAGGTCTGGCCATGTTAATTGTTATATTCTGTATTCAGTTCTCCTGTGCTAGGGGCCAAGTATCTGTCATTAGGACTGATTAGGTTATATTTATGTGTCATTGCTCATGTCCTGGCGCATTTGCCGTGTTTGCATGTGAAATTGTACTTAGGTCTGTGAAGTAGGAGGAATCAGTTTCGGTTTGAGAGCTCTTGTCTGTCTGTCTGTCCATCTGAAATTCTTGCTGTTCTATGCACACTGGGAATCTTCTATCTCCACCATTTGGGTTTTGTGTCTCCTCGACCTTGTAAAGGTCGTTTGTGGTACCGGTTGGTGTGAGATAAGATTCTAAGATCTGTGTCTCAGTCCCTCCTTCCGAAGCATTTAGTTTGCAGATATTCATTTGTTTATAAACTTTGTGTCTTGAATTTTGTTCTAACATAAGCAGCTTGACCTCGGCTTCACCAGAGTCCGTTAGGCCATATTCTAGGTGACTGGTCCACTTGCAGCTAAACCTGTTTTGTTGGTCCCAGGAAAATGGTTGGAGATTCCATATATCCAAGTCTTTATGGTTCTCAGGGATGAGGTTAAACTATGTAGATCTCTCTGTAATTGCTATAGAGCCTGAAAGAAAAATATACCCAGATGGAAAAATTCCAAATATGGGTGAACTAGAAAGAAGTCCTCAGACTCCTTTAAGGTCTTCAATAATCAGGAGGAGGAACAGAAACTAGCCCAAACCCAGGCCTTACAGATGTTTACCAGGGTGGCCTCTCAGGCCATAAAGCTACATAAAGGCCCTGACACCCCCACCCCCACCCCAGCAGGGACTTTCGGGCCTTCCCTAGCTTCCTGTTTTAAGTGTGGACAACAGGGGACCCCTATCAAGACCATACTCATATCCGTGCTGCCCTATGTCCTTCAGTTCATGCGGGATGAGACAAAGCTCTACTGTGTGTGTGTGTGTGTGTGTGTGTGTGGTGTGTGTGTGTGTGTGTGGTGTGTGTGTGTGTGGTGTGTGTGTGTGTGTGGTATGTGTGTGTGTGGTGTGTGTGTGTGTGTGGTGTGTGTGTGGTGTGTGTGTGGTGTGTGGTGTGTGTGTGTGTGTGTGGTGTGTGTGTGTGCGCGCGCGCGTGTGTGTGGTGTGTGTGTGTGGTGTGTGTATGTGTGTGTGTGTGGTGTGTGTGTGGTGTGTGTGTGTGTGTGTGTGTGTGTGTGTGTGGTGTGTGTGTGAGAGAGAGAGACAGCCCTGCAGAGGGGTCAGGGGCTGCACTGCAGGCTGGAGGGCAGTCCTGCAGGCTAGGTCTTCCGAGCTCTGCCCCCAGGCCCTCCTTCCATCACAGCCAGGCTAACAGGGGAAGGGGGTGCTCAGAATATGAAGCCCGGGAGTGGGTCTGGACCCTGTGCCACCAGCTGCCACTCGGCTTCCTTCTGCAGGGGATGGCAATCCAGATGGGGGCAGCTTGTCCTTCTCTGGGGGACTGGCAGGTCCTGAGCCAGGATCTTGGAGCTGGTACCCCCCACCCCTGCAGTTTTGGGTCAGGTTCTGCTGCCAACCTGTTGGAACAAATACCAGTCTGGTTGCTATGGTGATCATAATAGCTTGGGAGGAAGAGATGAGACTGCAGCTGCTGTAAACAGGAAATCAGGAGGGGCTGCTGCCCGGGAGGGGGCCCCTGCTAGCACCAGGCACCCATGCCCTGGGGGGGACGGGGGGACTAGTGGCACCAGCCCTGAAACAGCTAACTAGCCTATTGGCGGAGGGCCCCTGGAGACTTCCCCATCCTCCTCAGATAGGCAAACTGAGACCCAGAGAGAGACAAGGGCTTGTCTAGGGCCATACAGCAACAGGCTGGGTCCCAAGCCCAGCCCTGAGCCTCAGTTTCCCTAGGAAGGGATGAGCCCCAGGACTTCACACACACACTTCCAGGGGTTGGAGCGATGGCTCCATTTATGTCTTATCCCTTCATTCTCCTGACCTGTTCTGAGATTGAAGATAGGCCCACCTGAGTCCGTCAGACCCAGGCCCTGTTGTTTCCCTCTGCGGCCCTGGGCCTCAGTTTCTCTCATTTGTAAGATAGCACTCATCCTGGAGGCTGCTGGCGGATCTCAGCAGGTGAATCTCAGCCTGGGGCATGTGCTGGAGTGTCTGCTGCACACTCTCCCGTCCACAGGGATGGGAACGGCTGTATTATCTGGCCTGACCTCTGGTGACCTGGGGAGGGGACTCTTTCCACCTCTGAAGGCTTCGGGTGGAAGCTGATCCTGTTGATCCCACAGTCAGGAGTGGGCAGGGAGAGTGCCACCCCACTCCTTCTGCCTGTGCCCAGACCCTGCTCTGATATCTCACCTTGGCCCCTCTGTCCCAGAACTCTGACAGTGGTCCTGGGCCCCAGAGGCAGCTGCTGTGCTCCAGAGGTGGTGACGGGAAGTGTGTGGCAAGCATGTCACAGCAGGCATTAGGGAACAAGACTTTCTGCCTAGAGGAGGTCAGGGGTCTGTGGCGCTGGTGGGAGGTAGGGTTCACACCCTTTGAGCTTCTGGAAGAAAGGGCCTGGCAGGTTGGCGGAGTGGCTTTCCTTCCTCAGGGCCAGGAAAAACACACCTGGTTCTGGATGAGCACTCCGATAGCTGATGCAGAGCAGGGAAAGGGCGGCACAGGAGAGGAGAGCAGCTCAGTGAGTCCACCCTAACCCTACAGGTTGTAATCACACGCCAGCTCACACCCTGCTGGCAGCCCCTGGAATTGCAGGCATAGCTTTCTGGCAGCCAGGTTCCTCCCACTGCCCTGGGAACCCCAGCGCCTGTCCAGGACAGAGGCAGAGAAAGGGCCATGACTTGGGTAAGGGTCCCTGCTTGCCCTGGGCTGGAGGACCCTGAGGACTTCAGGGATCTGTTCCATTGCCTGCACCATCCTAGGTGGTTCTGCCAGGAGAGGTGACTCCAGGTGGGTGGGGGTCTGGTCCAAATGGCCCCTTGCCCGAGATGCTGCTTCCTGGGGCGCAGGCACCAAAAGCTCTGTGTGTGTGTGTGTGTGTGTGTGTGTGTGTGTGTGTGAGAGAGAGAGAGAGAGAGAGAGAGAGAGAGAGAGAGAGAGAGAGAGAGAGAAAGGGGGGTCCTGTTGCCAGCGCCTGCACAGGCATGGAGCACGGGAGCAGAGCGCCACCCAGTCTGTCTACTGGCCTTCCCATCAGCATCTGGCCCCGGGGCAGGTGTGCCCCCTCCCCAGCAAAAGCCCCTCCTGCACTCACCACTTTGTGAGGTCAGGGCAGTATCAGGAGACAGAGCTACAGGTGGGCCAAGCACCTGGCTCCTCCAAGGAATAGGCATTCTCTCCAAAATCGAGGGCTGGGATGCCCCTGTCCCTGGCTCAGGGGGCTCTAGGTTCCTTCCTCCCTGGAGGAATGGAAGGGGCAGCAGGAGCACCCAGAGGGTTCCTTTTCAGGAAGGCATCCTGGAGGAAGGGGAGGATGGGCCACCTGGAGGGCAGAGTCCAGGAGAGGGGGGCGCAGGCCTGTGCTCGGCACCCTTGCTGCTGCCTTATTTTCTTCCAGGAGCTCGGGGACAACAGCCTCCTAGCAGATGCTAGAGCCTTTGGGCCGAACTGCTGAAACCACTTGTGGGATCTGGGGCAGCAAGCTGGATGGGACCCTGGTGCTCCAGCCCTCTATGCAGGTGGGGTGGCCAGGGCCCATACCGCACAGGAGCTCCTCGGGGCTCCCAGCTGCAGCTGACTCAGACCTATTGAAGCCAGCCCAAGTCGATGCCGGGCCTCCAACCTGCCAATCTGTTATGGCTACCTCCAACTGGAGGTTGCCTATGGCAGAGCCCAACCTGGGATGGCCTTGGGCCAGCAGGTCAGGGAGCGCGGTACCCTGGAGGGCAGACAGGTGTGAGGACACAGCCTGGCTTACAGATGACTCGTCCTATAAGCAATCATTCCTGGGGGGATGGAGGCTGGGGACTAGCTAGCCTTTCCCACCTGTGCCAGACCAAGTCCCCCTCAGCCCAGGACCCCATCAGGGTCTGAACCGAGTTTGTGTGCACCTTGGCTCTGTGAGGATGGCGTCTTGCTCCCTGAGAATGCCCGTCTAGGTCACCAGGGGGAGACCCTGCCCCAGCAGGCTAGGAACATGCAGGGCAGAGCCACGGTCTCAGAGGAGACAGGAGGGGCCTGACCGCAGCTCCAGGGGACATTGTCCCCCCACCCCTCAGGCCCCTGAGGGTCTAATGCTGGAGGCGTTAAGAGGCCTGCAGGGCAGAGCCAGTGGCCAGCACAGGATGTGTGCCAGCCTTGCCTGTCCATGCCAAGGTCTCAGAGGAGACAGGAGGGGCCTGACCGCAGCTCCAGGGGACATGGTCCCCCCACCCCTCAGGCCCCTGAGGGTCTAACGCTGGAGGCATGGAGAGGAGGCCAGTACTCCCTGGCACAGCAGGGAGCAGGGGGCGGCCCGAGTGGGAAGGGGTAGGAAAAGCACACACCCTGCAGGCAGCAGTTTGTGGAAATGTTTTAATTAGAGGATTCTTAGATACAGTGGTTAATCTATTGCCCACAATTCCTCACTAATTAGGCGCCTCATGCTGGGAACACACTCTCTTCCCTTACAGTAGAAACAGTATGATCACATTTCATAGTTCTCCTGTTACAAGATTCACATCTTTGTTAAGCCAAGAACCATGGCACAAAAGGACATTTCATTAGCCAAAGTCACAACAATGTGCTAGAAACATCGATTACTTTAGAATGCTTTAACTAGAAAATATATTGCATTTCCATATATATTAACCATATACATGTGTAACTATTGTATTACTAAGTGTAGTTCAGTCATTACAAAATAAGACATTCTGGGCGAGGCTATACACACGATCCACTGAACCCCCCAACCCCCCACATAAGGCCCTCTGCATTCGAAATAATCATGAACATCAAACCGAGCGCTTGGAGCTCAGCAACCCCACAGACGTCCAGCTAAGCAAGAGAACAAGGCACTGGGCCCTTGGGCCACACTCCCGGCTGAGGGGCCACGTTTCCTGGAGTGAACAGAGGCACCCCTTCCTGGCCGAGGGCCTGGATGACCAGCCCTCCTGTGCTCCCTACCCCTTTGGGGACCATCCCCATCTCAGTCCATGTGCCAGAGCCGCGGGCGACCTGGTTCTGACAAGGGTCCTCGGGGTGGGAGGGCAAGGCTGGTTGACACAGTGTCAGCACTGTGCCCACTGGACTCAAAGGTCAGGTCCCACTCTGCCACTTCCTGTCTCCACTTACAGCATCTCCCTGGGAGCCGGGACAGCTTCTCACAGAACAAGCAGCCAACTCCTGGAAGATCTGCTGTGGGCTCAGGTTCCGGAGTTCTGAGCAGCCTCCTCAGGTGACGAGGTTCAGAACACTTCAGAAAATAGAAAGAGCATGCGACAGTGGCCCCTCGGAGCTGCTCTCTAAGGGTGTCCCAGTGCCTGAGACTACCTGCACCTGGGGCTCAAGACCGAAGCCCGAGCGTGGGAGGGTGGGGCTGCTACATGCACAGGCCCGAGGGCAGTGCCAGGACCCAGCTACCCTCAGTGGCTTAGACATGGCCCTCACTTGGGCTCCCTGGCCTGGGTTTTAGACATCTCTTCCTGATGGCTTGGGCAGCGTGTTAGAAGGGCCTTGACACCAATTCAGAGCTGACCTGACGAACTCGAGCACGCTGCAGCCCAAAGACCCAGTGAACAGAAACCCTGGCCACAAACCACCTCTGTACACAGCACTATTTACAAAGGGCCAGGACGAGCTCCACGCAGGACGCAGAAGCACGCAGCGCCACGTGCTGGGGGCCGAGGCTGCTGCTCTGTGGGGGTGGGGTGGGGGCAATAGGGATGGGACACACCCCGAGGCTGCCTCCTCACACTTTTAATGACAATAATGCAACAAAAACCTTTATATAAACAGTTTATTTACTCTAAACAGCAACACAGACAAAACGCCATATAAACACAAAGGAAGTGATGCAGAAACGAGGCCGGCGGCGGCTGGCTGGCTTTGGATCTGAGGCTCAGAGCAACACAACCCGGGTTTTGCAGAGAGGACAGAGGCGCAAGGGCGAGGGGCAGGCTGATTTCTTTTCATACAGCCAGCTGGAGGCTACTGTAGCTCTGACAGTGGGAAGCATGCCTGCACCCGCGAGCAAAGGGAACTAGCTCCTCAGGGACTCATAGAAGTATAAAAGTTTATAATTTTACAGCAGTTGAAATACTGACATCAATATTAAAATAAAAGCAAGTTTTACATAACAATCAAAAATACAAAAGACTGAAGGAAGAGACCCTGTATGAAAAACTGGGCAATTCAGCAAGTGGAGAACTGTGTACCAGTGGCGGAAATGGAAAATGGCGCCCGCCCGCCTCCCCTAGGTGACTAGTAATTGTATAGAGCAATGCTAGATCTGCAGTGTTGTAAACAAGTTCTTGCCAAACCAATCCCTTCCTTTTGATGTTGCCGCAGGTCGCTGCTTATGAGGGTGCAAACTTCTTGGCTTGTGCTCGAACCCTTTTCTCATATTCCACTCTGTTTTGGCTGAGGAGGTCAAGAGAGAGACATGTTAGAACAGCCTGGGCTGGAAGTGCACAAGTCTAACCAGTGACCAGCGGTTTTCTCTCTTCTCTTGGAAACAGCGTTGGTCATTTTGGAGAGAAAATACAGATTGCTCATTTTAGTCTTCAAAACCAGACACAGACATGTGATGGTTTTTGTTGGGGGGGGCACTCAGTCCCAGGGTGCAGGTGTGGAGGTGGGGGCAGCTTTCTGGGGGTTGGGGGAGGACCCCAGCTGGTGCTGTTAGGAAAAGGGGGCTGGCAGGCACTGCCCAGGCCAGCATGACAGGCAGCAAACCTGTCATCTCTTGCCATCAGGGAAGAGACCAACTGCTACCAGGGGATCCATGTAACCTGAAGGCCCGTGGGTCCGTGAGGATGTTTATGAACGCGGCTCCTGTGCTGTCAAACACCTCAGGGCTGACAAGAGTCCTCCGCAGAGCACAGGCACAATACATGCACTCAGGGCACTCACACTCTAATGAGAAAACCAGGCTCCTTCCAAGTGTGCTCTCAAGTGTGGCCTCTCAGAGCACTGGTCCCAGCCCCACACAGGCCCAGGTGTGACGGACAGAGGGCCGCCACAAGACCTGCCTTCAGCTCAGCCCACTGCAGACAACAGGCCAGGTTCTCCGGGCCCTCCTCTCCGGTCTCTCTCCTGAAAGGCTGCAAAGACAGCACCAGGAGATGCAGGAACTTGCCTGGAGCCTGCCCTGAGCTGGCATGGTGCCCAGGTGCACACCAGTTACTGGAGGCCAGTGTCAGCACCACACCCAGCCGAGAGCCAAGACTGAAGGCCAGGGAGCAAGCTCCTGCCGCCAGACCACGCTGTGGGCAGTCTGTGCTCCGGTGCCCCCACCTGGGCCAAAGGCCCAGCCCCCAGGGTGGAGGCAGCTAGCGAGGAGGGCCCCGGATGGAGCTGGAAGCAAAAGTAGAGGCAGCTGAGCCAACCCTGCCATTTACCAAGCCAGGCTGGGCACAGGGTGTTTGCCCTAGAGCACTGGGCACCTGCCAGTGTAGGACACACCCTATGACCTTTGGAAAATACGAGAACAGAGATCAATCATGTTTCTCACAAAAGGTGCTTTTTCCCCCCCAAGTGAGAGGAGGGGAGATAGACAGACTCCCACATGCGCCTTGACAGGTATCTACCCAGCAACCCCCGTCTGGGGCGCTCTGCCCATCTGGTGCCATGCTTGCAGTTGAGCTATTTTTAGCACCTGAGGCAGAGACTCCAGAGCCATTCTAGTGTCTGGGGCTGATGCACTCAAACCAATCGAGCCATGGCTGTGGGAGGGAAATATATATATAGGGCGGGGAGACGCAGATGGTTGCTGCTTCTGTGTGCCCTGACCAAGAATTGAACTTGGGACTTCCACATGCAGGACTAATGCTCTACCACCGAGCCAACTGTTCAGGGCCACAAAAGGTGCTTTTAAACTGGATGCTTACAGAACTAATGTCTCATTCCTGTGAAGTAGTGTATGACACCATCTGGCAGGTAAGGAGCCCGGAGAGTACACAAGAGATGCTCCAGTCCTGAGCAGGCCTGGGGCCACACAGCCGGGAGTACCCACTGGCAGCCAGCAGTGACCCTGTGAGCCTGTCGCAAACACCGTAACATGGCAACTAGATGGTGAGCGCCATACAGCAGACGGACCGTAGGCACGCCCTCAGAACACAGGGACACTTGGCCCCAAGTATGGCACCCACGCTGTGACACATTCCAGGACTGGCAAGCTCTCGCTGAAGGCCAGCAAGGAGACATTTTGGCCCTGTGGGCCACCTGCTCTACCGCAATGGCTCAGCTCAGACAGAAAGGCCCCAAGTGGCCCAACTTATAAAAAAAAGGCACAGGCTGACAGGGCCTGATGCAGACAGATATCTCAGGGAGAACAACAAAGCACCAAGCTCACGGGTCAAGATACAAGGACTCATCTGGAGCCGCTGAGGCACAGTAGCAATGAGACACGAGCTAACTCAAGGCAAGCTCCGCTGGAACTATTCACAGCAACTCCTCAGGCTAGGAGCCTTGCACAGAGACCGGACTCAAGTCTGGAGAAAGGGCAGCTAGCCCAAAGCCTGGGAAGAGGCCCTCAGCCCTTGCCCAGGAACGCCTTGTCACCCTTGGCCACAAGGGGGCGCCCCCAGCCAACAGATAAGTTGGATTCAGGAACTTGAAGCCATTTTTGGTGGGAGAACCGGTGCTTCTGCTCTCAGATGAACCCAGGCCGACTGAGCTGCTCAGAGTGGCTGACTCTCCAACCCGCCACAATTCCAGAAATGCTCCCTTGGAAGGACCCAGCCTCTGCTTGGCCCCTCCCTGTGGGTCAGCCCCTTAAGCCCCAGGTTTCTGAACATGGGTAGGTGGAGCAGTAGGGGTCAGAGCCCACAACCTGGCATAACACTGTGCCCACCAGCCTGGGACACTGGCCAGGAAGGCCAGAGTCCTCCCAGTGTCTACTCAGCCCCAGGTTCTAGGGGTAGCTCCATCGCTCACAGTAAGTCACACCAGGCCCTCTTCCGACAGCACCTTGGTGACCAAAAGCAAGTTAGGAGTGCCCTGCCCTAGCAGACCATGCCCCTCACAGCTGCCACACCAGGTTGGGTCAAAGAGGGACAAAGGTAGAAGGTCTGGGGCCTCTTCCTCCAGTGTCCACGCCCTTCCCTGAGCTGGACCAGGCTCCTGAAGGCACAGGGCTTGCCTAGCCATTGCCCACCAGGGGCAAAGTGGTCAACAGGGGCCCTTGTCATCAACTCTGCCTCTTGCCATGCCCTACCAACATCTCTCTGGCTACACCAACCCTGGCCACCCATTCTTGCCACCACAGGCCCTTTGCATGTGCAGTTCCACCCTAGACTCCTCCCTGGCCACCTCACAGTCCTCCGTTTGTGGCAATGACTGGCTGCCAGGAGCGTTGGGACTGTCCACCTACCCCACAGCCGCCTTCTGTTCCCCTTCCTACAGGCAGCCTACACGGGACTTCCAGAAAAGGCTGTGCAAACTGACAAGGGGTCACTGCAAGTGGGGACAGATTGAAACTAACCAGTAAATTGTGTAGGCCTCTGCTTGAGCTGGATCTTGGATATTTGGTTCATTTAGAAGTTCCTGTATTCCTAATAAGATCTGTGTAAGAAAGAAAAACAAAGCAAGGTAGGGGTGAGCAGTCAAAAGGCAAACCCCGGTCCTGAAGGCAGGCTGCGGCGAGGCCTGCACTGCATACCTGCTTAATCGTGATGGCCGGCCTCCAGTCCTTGTCCTCCTCGAGGATGGACAGGCACACGGTGCCTGACGGGTACACGTTCGGGTGAAATAACGGTGGTTCAAATTTGCCTGGACCACACAGAAGAAAGGAAATGTGTTTTGGTGGCATTGTCCTAAAGAATAATGTCCTGCCCTGACATCCCCATCTCCCCTGTGCTGGGACACCTGCTGGTCATGAGGCATTTCCCAAAGAACTGTTTAGAAAACTGTGGCCACAGGCAGGAAGAGGTAGGAAAGGAGCAAGCGGGCCTTCCCCATGGACTCAGAGGCAGAACCACGTCCCTCCAGGACAGTGGGTAGTCAGAGCGGAGGCCCAGGCGGCCTCCCAGGTCCCTCCCCAGCCAGTCTGGACTCAGGACGATGGGAAGGGGCTGCTGCAGCAGGTGAAGAATCCAGGGGAAGCAGCCAAAGTTCCTTCAAAGGAGCGTGACCATTTTCAAAGCAGCTCATTCTGCTTCAAAAACACGCTTTTAGAACTCCATATGTATATAATATACTGCTCACAAAAATGAGGGGTATTTCAAAATGACTAGGAAGTGATAAATATGCCCTCACTTTTATGAGCAGTATACATTTAAGAATTTTTATTCATTGACTTTTCTTAGAGAGGGAGAAGGAGAGGAGAGAACCCCTGATCTGCTGTTCCATTTATTCACGCATTCACTGGGGGCTCTTCTATGTGCCCCGACTGGGGGTCAATCTGCACAACCTTGGAGTATCAGGATGATGCTCTAACCAACTGAGGTATCTAGCCAGGGCTAGGACCCCATATTCTTTCTTTAAAATGTAAAGAAAGTTAATTTTATTTTTTAAAAAAATTAATAGATATAAAAACCTGAAAACATAAAAGAGCAGGAAAAAAACTTCCAGGAGCCCCACCAGGGACCATTAACCACAGCTAACATTTTAGCATATTTCTCACCTTTTCTTCTGGGTACTTTCTCCCTTTCTCTTTATTTTAATTATACCTAGAAAAACGCAACAAGTCTAGTACAGCCTGATAAATTATTTAAAAATGAGTACATCTACTAACACCAATAGCTTTCCCGAAAACGCATTCATATATCACCCACGCCGTTTGCCCCTCTAACCCAACCTGCAACCCCCAAGGACGTCTCCAACTGTCTGCACGCCGACCGCACGAGGATCCCCTCACTGTGCTCACGGGCCGTGTCCTCCCAGGGAGTGAAAGGTATGCACCCCTGTGCTGCACAGCACCCACTGGGAGGCTGGCTGCCCCGTGGACTCGCCCGCTGCCCTGCCGGTGCACAGTGGAAATACTGGATCAGTTTCCAAAGTGGCTGTCCCCACTTACATCTCACTGCTTTGTCAGGTGTGGACTTCAGCCACTGTTAAATGAACCATGGTTCCCTCTCATGGCTTGAAGTTACTTTTCTCTGGTGATCACTGAGGGTGAAAACCTTTCATTTACTGAAGTGAACTGGCTACTTTGGAAATGTTCTTGTTTAAGTCTTTCGCACATTTTTCAATTGGGTTGTGTCTTACTGATTTGTAGAAGCTCTTTACATATTCTAGTCACAAGCCTTTTGTCAATTACATGTCTTGCAAATATCTTCCACTCCAAGTTTGTCTTTTGCTCTTTTATTTTTTTTACATGTTTAGTTGATTTTTTTTTTTTAGAGGACATGTTTTCTTTTTTTTTTTTTAATTTTATTTTTTAGAGAGGAGAGAGAAAGGGAGAGAGACAGAAAGGGAGAGAGAGAGGAGAGAGAGACAGAGAGAGAAGGTGGGGAGGAGCTGGAAGCATCAACTCCCATATGTGCCTTGACCAGGCAAGCCCAGGGTTTCGAACCGGCGACCTCAGCATTTCCAGGTCGACACTTTATCCACTGCGCCACCACAGGTCAGGCCATGTTTAGTTGATTTTAACCAGAGAGAAAGGGGGAGAGAGAAACAGGAACATCGAGCTGTTCCTCTATGTACCCTAACTGGGGATCGAACCAGCAACCTCTGCACTTCTGGCTGATGCTGTAACCAGTGGAGCTATCTGGCCAGGGCTGTCTTCTGTTCTTCAACATGTACATTTTGGTGAATACAATTCTTTGATTTATCAATCTTGTTTCTTAACTAGAAAAATGTACCAATAACAAACATCACCATCCCCCAAGCCCGTCCGCCCTCCTCCCAGTCTCTCTGGCTTTCTTCCACAGCAGTCACCCTCCTGACTTCGCATGCTAGCCATCGCATGGCCTGTTGTTGACCTGCATAAAAGGACTCCAGCATAAACTCCTGTGTCTGGCTGTCTACTCCACACGTTTGGGAGATTCACTCATGCTGTGTACCAAGAGATCCTTCACTCTTGCTGCTGCACCTGTCCATTCTATTGTGAATGGACACTCGGGCTATCTCCAGCTTTTGGCTCTTAACAGATGGGGCTGTCTAAACATGCTTGTCCATGCCTTTTGGTGAACATACACATATTCATTTCTCTTCAATATTTACAGCTGGGTTATCGGGTAGGGATAAATTAAGCTTCAGTAGACTTGGCAGACAGCTTCCAAAGGAAATGTTCAAAATTTACTTTCTCAAGTGCATATCTGAAGGCTCCTGCTACTCTGCAGTTTCTTCTGTCTCAGTTATCTGCCTGTTCACTCTGTTGCTGTAACTTGTAATTATCCAGTAAAGAAGTTAGGCATCTCTTTCTATGCCAACTGGCCAGGTGGAGAACTTCTTGCAAAGTGCCTGTTCCATCAAATGGTTGCTAGCCTTTTTCTCAGTGATTTGTAGATGCTCTTGATTTAATCAGGAGAGTACTGATGGATACATACAATCTCCCCTCTTCACTCTCAATGATGTTCTTTGGTAAAGAAATGGTCTTAATTTCAACATAGTCCAATTGATCCCATTTTCCATACTTCCCCGGTTAAGAAAACTTTGCTTATCCAAGTCATGAAGACACCCTCCTGTCTTCTTCTAAAACAGCGGTTCTCAACCTGTGGGTCGCAACCCCGGCGGTCGAACGACCAAAACACAGGGGTCGCCTAAAGCCATTGGAAAATACATATTTTCTGGGTACTTTTTACCCAACGAGCCCCATCCCAGGCCTCACCATCCTCCCCTCCTAGAACCTTGAGCACCACAGCAATTCTCAGCACTCTGCATTTCCTACATTTTAGAGCCTATGTGACAATGTCCACAGAAGTCTCCTGGGATTCTGACTGGAATTACGCTGAATCTGTAGGTCAGTTTGAAGAGAACTGACATCTTTGTAACAGTGCCTTTGGGTCATAAACACGGCCCATCTCGCCAGTCTTTAGGCTGCCCTTCACTGTCTCAGAAATGTTTTCTTAAACATCTTTTGTTGGACTTATTCCAAGGTACCTGATACTACTACAAAGAATATATTGTAGCTTAAAAACTTTCATTTGTTGCAACTATATGAAAACCAGTTTTTGTATATTACCCTTTTATTCAGCAACCTTAATAAACTGACTTAAAGACGGTCTATGGTCTAAGGCAGGGGTAGTCAACCTTTTTATACCTACTGCCCACTTTCATATCTCTGTTAGTAGTAAAATTTTCTAACCACCCACCGGTTCCACAGTAATGGTGATTTATAAAGTAGGGAAATAACTTTACTTTATAAAATTGATAAAGTAGAGTTACAGCAAGTTAAAGCATATAATAATAATTACCAAGTATTTATGTCAGATTTTCACTAAGCTTGGCAGAATAAATCTTTATAAAACTTACTATAAAAGATAGTTAAATCTATCTTTTTATTCATACTTTGGTTGCTCCGCTATCGCCCACCATGAAAGCTGGAACACCCCCTAGTGGGCGGTAGGGACCAGGTTGACCACCACTGCTCTAAGCCCTCCTTTCCTATTTCTCTGCTGGGATTCCTTTTTCCTGTCTTGCTGCATTTGTTTGGAATTCCAATAAAATGTTGAAATGATGAAAGCAGCTACAATTCATCTCACTTTTTATTTAAAATAATACCTGCATACCCCCCCCCCCCCCCCCCCCCCCCGGCCAAACTGAACAGCAAAAAACCACCCCAAATGAAGTAAGTCTCAAGGCCCTGGCTGGGCAGCTCAGCTGGATAAAGCATTGTTCCGATACACCAAGGTTGCGGGTTTGATCCCCGGTCAGGGCACATTCAAGAATCAACCAATCAAAGTATAAATAAGTGGAACAAATCAATGTTTCTCTCTCTCCCCTTCTCTCTAAAATTAATCAATAAAAAATAAAATAAAAAGTCTCCATCCCAGTGGTTATGCTGTGAATTGATCATTTAAATAATTCTTCTGGTAGATGTCATTATAATGAAAAACATAGTTCTATCTCTTAAATCACCAATCACATGAAGTCTTGCCTTCCCCCATGCTGGGCATGCACATTTCAACTCATTCAATTAATCCGCCATAGACAGCGCTGGTTGATTTCCAGCTACCAAAGAGGAGAGATTTGGTGCTCCCTTTCCTTGTCCTGAGTTTTACAAAACAGCAAAACTAGCTGTAGCACTTTTTTACACATGGCCTTGGACTTTTCTTCCTGCTGCCTTCTCTGGAGGCTTAAGCGTGCTGCTATCCGTCCAGGCTGCAGCTGCAGGCATGCGCAAGCTGTGAAACTCTAACAGACGACCGGTCAGGGCACACAAAACCCTCTAAGGAATGAGTTCCGACTGGTAATCCTTCTGCGTGTCCATCACCATCCAGGGGGGTGGCTTCATCCCTGAGGGGCTCGAAGGGTTGAGGAGCCTCACCTGGATCTTATGATCCTTCCTCTAGAGCCCAGGAGCGTCCCAGTTGCAGAACCAAGACCTGAGACTTAGCCTAGTAGGAGCACCTCCATCTCGGGGCTAGAAACACTCAGATCCATAGTCACCATAGGGATCAGCATGACATAACCACAACCAAAGGGATCTGAGTGCCAGGGGCACCCCGCGTAGACCAGAGTGTGAGACAACCACGACTCCCGGAGGCTGGGCTCTCTGAAGAGGACTCAGATCTCTGCTGGAGCACAGTCAAAGCCAACTGTTGAGAATTCATTGTACTTACATTTCGGAGGTGAGGATGGATAGTCATCTTTGAAGAGCATCCGTAGTTTAAACAAGCCTCCTTCCCAAGGGGTCTGTTGGGAAGTGAAGCTGTGATTAGATGTGTGCTGCTTTCTGCTGCCGGAGCCCAGGAAGAGGTGGGCTGTGCTGCTGCTACACAGTCCCTGCTGGGACCCAGTGACCCGCCCACAGCAGGACCGGCAGGACCTCCAGGAGCCCGAGGGCCAGTGGGAAAGAGCCCTCCCTGGAGAGGAGCAGACTGACAGCTGTGGTGGCTGGCTGTCTCCTCTCACCTCAGGACGAAGGCCAGGGCCTGCACCTGAGCAGGTATAGTCAGGACTTAAGCAAGCTCACATGCAGACCCCTTCCCTCACGTCCTCACGTCCTGCCCATCTCTGGGCAGCCTCCCAGCTCCACAGTCCAAACCTCCTTGTAACCGGGAGATACAAGGAGGTTTGGAGATAGCTACAGCCCACCAGCCTCGCCCTAAGATGAGGGGGCCATGTATGGGCCCAGTGGAGGCTGGGGTGCATGCTGGGCCCTCATCAGAGCCCCAGAACACATAGTCCTGCAGACAAAGTCTTAACCCTGCCGGCTCAGGGCAGGGGAGGGAGCCTGTCAGGAGCCACCAAGGCTCAGCACAGTGGATCCTCACAAGAGACTGTGGGTGGGAGAGTGGAGGCGGTGAGGCCTCAGCACAACCCAAATGCCTCAGCGCCCCCCTCCCCCGGGTCGCGGGAAGAGCCATGTAACGGGTTGCCGGAGACCCTCCTTCTGAACGCCTCAAATACACTGGTTGTAACTGGTCCAGGCACACTCAGGGGAGCCGAGGAGGCACCACAGTGGGAGAACCGTGGCTGCGTGTGAAGGACACGTGGGGCCCCATGCAGCCATCACTGGTGGTCCACGCCAGGCCCCCGCCCCAGGGATCTGCAGTCATTCCAGGCTCGGACACCCAGGAGGAGCACTACCACAGCGAGGCTGCTCCAGTCCCAGCACATCCAGAAGGACAAATGGGAAGGCCCTCGTGGCAGCTCCGGCTCCTTCTCTAAGACTCCCTTCACTACCAAGGTGAAGCAGGGTCTGGGCCTCCTACCCCCGCCCAGCCCAGACCCTACTTTCAGAATTAAAACTGCTTGGGACGGGATGTTGTCACATATCACCCTAAACTTATCCCACCACTCATGTCCCCCGACCTGTGTGACTGCCACGTCATGCACTTGAACCTGAGTCCTCCTGAAGGGCTGAAGCGTTCCCAGCAGTCCGCCCCCCACACGAGCAGGCTGCTTCTTACCCCTTTCTTCCCGGGAATGGCGCACTCCCAGTTCATGAGGTTCATCGTGCCATCGGGGTTTTTTGTTGGGACAGCCACAAAACCCTAAGAGAAAGCCACACACAAGCACATCAGTGCTGTGGAAGCCTGTTAGCTGCTCACGGGAACAGCCCTGCGCCTCCCACCACCTGCAGGCACAGGGCTCGCAATAGGGTCCTGTCTGAAGGGACCGGGTGGTGTCGTCAAGCGGAGACGGTCCACTGTGCTACATGAAGAAATAAAACTTTCCTTACAAAGGGGTGGTCTTTTCTCCAAGCTTTCCTCTCCTGGGCGAGTCTGCTGAGGGCGATCCCCGACATATTCAAAGTCCTGAAAGAGACGGCAGAGATGTGATCAGGAGGACAACCCGGCTCCTCTGCCCCTCCCCTCACACCTGCCCAGGGAGCAGACTTGTTTCCAAGAGTCCAGTGAGCAAGGGCTCTCACATAGCCCATAGAGACCACTCATGCTCTCAGCAAGTTGTCCAGAATCTAGACAGGCATCAGGCCCCCATGGGCAACCCTGTCCTCTCCCACAGGCAGGTCACCAGTGAAGAGACCTGGGCCACCGGGGCACCTTCCCTGCTAACAGCCTCGCCCCAAGGCTCCATGGTGTCACAGAGGTTCAGACAGGCTCTAGGTGCTGTGCAGGGAGGGGCCATGCACTCCCAGCAGACACCTGGAACCTGACCCTCCCACCCCCCTTTAAGTCACACCCAGCAGCGGGCTGGAATGACAGGGATCCAGTTCTACCATCAGACTACACAGGAAAGGCAAGACAAGGTGGGGACACACAAAGCGCTGGCCTTAGACCTGGGAAGGGCAGGGCTGAATCACTTCCTTCTGCAGGTGGAGGGATGTAGGGGCACTGTCAGGTCCCTAGCTTAGAATCAGGGCTGAAGATTCAGATTTAGGTCTGGCCAGGGGATGACCCTTACTCTTGAAGACCACCAAATGGAAAACTGTCCCAGGGCCAAGGGCAGCTCAGCTGTACCGTGGACAAGTCCAGAGATAGCATACCTGCCCCAGTACCCAACAGACCCACTTGTCACCAGCGTCCTGGGCTCCTTCTGTCCCCTCCATGTTCTCATCCTGGCATTCCACGAACAACTAATGGATCAAGACCTGTCTCCCATTTACTTTGGGAAGTCAAAAGGGAGCAGGCTAGCAGGGCCCAAGAACTCCTCTGGGACACTGGGTGAGAGCGGGATGACCTTGGCAGGCCTGGACTGGACTCTCAATGCTCAGCACCCTCAGCCATTCAAACCAGCAGCCCAGAGCCCTCAGGTAGAGGGGCATCTACAGGTGCCTGGCACACCAGACCAGACTGAGTCGTAACCTCACCTGCCACTGCCCATGAGAAAGCAGATGCAGAGGTGACATGATCACAAAACCTGCTGGAGAATTTGAACTTATGTGTTTGTTGGTCTTCAAAATCCATGGAAGCACTGAAGATACCCTGAATCAGGCTTTAACAAGACAAATGGGGAACGGCCGCTTCCCCAAGCCTTCTGGTTTATACTGAAACTGAGGAACAGGTCTCTGGTCTCTGTAGGGGAAAAGGTCCAGGAAAAAAGTCCCCCAGTACAATGTGGGGTACCCGTCACAACTAAAACAGCTGTGAAAAACAAAACCCACACACTTCCAGCAAGGACAACACTAGACAGCAGCCACGCTTCCCAGCCGTCTCACTTACTGGCCCGGCCTCCACACAGGCCTGTTCTAGAGACAGGGAGATCCCGAGTAACCTGCACGCTAAGGGTGCAGCCTCAACACAAGCCCAGCTGGTCTTCTGATGCCAGTGGGTGGGTGGCAAGACTCCTTTCCCTCCTGCTGCAGTGCCCCCTAGCCCCGTAACTACTACTTCAACCTCCCCACCCCACCTGGGCTCCAGTTGACCCACGACTGCCTCAGCAACCGACAGCACACCCTTCACCCCAGCACCCACACCACCTGGCTGCCCTGTCTGACCCCTCAGGTTCACACTGTTCAACAGCAGACATCAAATGCACGATCCCAGGCCCCAGAGACGCCCACCCCCACCCCCACGGACCAGCAAGGCTCTGAGTCTTGGGCAGCTCTTGGATCACTGTTTCCCCAAGAGGTAGGCACAGAAGGAGGGGTTTGGGACTGCCACTGCAGAAAAGCACTGCCACCTCCCAGCCACCCAGGAGTCCAGGTCTCAGGATGCTGGGTGCGTTACTATAAACCACCAGACCAAAGGGATGCGATACATATTCAAGAAACATGTATGCTTATGTCATCACAAGGAAAGTAAGGGTCCAAATTCAAAGCCCTCCAGTAAAGAAGCATGGCCTGCAAGGCAACAGGTGATAGATGTACCAATTCGGGCTGTGGTCCCTAGCTCTAGCACTCTGACCCAAGAACGCTCCCTTCAACCTTATCCGACCTCAAGATTAAGTCCAACTAGATTAACACCAGGCTTGGACCCAACAGAACTGCTCTTCAGCACCATACAGCTCTGCTCTGCCCATTTCCTCCCAGGGGGCATTTGACCAAACCACTGAGGTGCTCAGAAAGAGCGTGCCATGATGCTGCCCGGGGGTGGGGGTGGGGGGACAGGTGAAGATGCCATATGCTGGGAAGAACTAGGTGCCAGGAGATGCAAAGCAGGACTATAGGGATGAGAGGGACCTGCTTTTAAAGTGGCCAGGTGGCCACCCGAGTGCAGCCTGCAGCAATCTGGCAGGAGACTGTTCCAGGCAGCGTGGTTCAAGAAGAGAAGGACCCAGTGGGCCAGGGAGAGTGGAAATGGTGGGCGTGCACGAGGGGTGTGGGAGCCCACAGGGGGCGGGGCAGAGCAGCACCTCAGCCAGCTTCGGTTGGAAGTGGGAGGTGATGACTGGCTGAGAGATGGGGGACAGTAGCCCTAATGGGTGAAAAATTCTTTATTTCTAAATTTCTCGACCCCTTTCCTTCAACTGGTTTTTCTAATGGCATGACGCAATGCTAACCTCATCCCAGTGCCTCTCCACACCCACCTCTAGGTTTGAGGGTGCAGCACATGTTAGCTTCCAAAGTATTGTTTCTGTGCCCTGTGGCTTCCCCCAGCAACATGGCCCCAGAGCGGACACCCCCTCATCCCTGGCAAGGGCAAAGCAGAAAGCACAGCGTAGAAGGATGTTTCTGCTAAATTAACTAACACAAGCTCAGTGATGGAAGATGAGCAACCTGGTAAGCTGGTGTTTAAGTGAGGCCTATGGTCCCTAGTGAGTCTGAGGCTAGGCCAGGCATCAAAACAGGTTTCTGAAGCCCCAGGCCAGCGTGGAACACTGAGGAACCATGGATACAGTGTAGGGCGACACAATGCTGGGCTGGGTGCAGCCTTCCTGTTGACCCTGTGTCAGGTCCTTGCCTCTTCTGCTCTGAAAACTGAACAAAGCTGTGCACAGAAGCCCTGTCCTACTGCCTCGCTGTGGCTGTCCCAGGCATGAAAGGTTCATGAGGAGTGGTCCCACAGGAGCCCCTGCAGCCCCCTCCTCAGGGGTGCCAATGGGCCAGACCAGGCACCAGTAAGACCCTTTCTGCCATCAGAGCAAAGAGCTACCGGTGCACTCACCTGCACTGTCCAGGCAGACACCTGGTCTTCAGGATGATGCTTCCACTCCTAGTGGTCTTCTGGGTCCAGGAGAAAGCAACCAATTTGTTACATTTTCATTACAGAACAAAGGCGCTTATTCAGAATCCCACTTCATATCGACTCTGCCTTCCCCAACAGAGGCCCTTAAGAAACAGCTAAATGTTACTGCCGCTTCATGAACAGCCAAGCTGTAGCTGCACAGACCAACTATCCATGAACTACTAGAGCTGCCCTGCAGGACCAACTCAGATTCTCCAGGCTGAGTGGGGAGGTCTGCAGCAGTGGGCTGTACTTGAACCTTCTCTTAGATCAACTCTGCTGGTTAACAGCAGAGACTTCAGAGCTGCTTCACTGGCTCATGAGTGTGGCAAGCTGTTCATGTCCACCAACCTCAATTTCCTCATCTGTGAAATGGGGGATGGTACTGTGCCCCCACAGGTTTACCCAGGATGACACAAATAGTGGATGAGAAGCCCTGGGCGGGCCTTTCCCACCCAAATGGAAACTCCCTCAGGGAAAAGGTATTCACTCATCTGATCCAAGCATCCTGCCTCTGCCCAAGGTGCACTTTTGATTCTTTCTCCACAAACCTCTCAGGACTCCGGGCTGTTTCTGAAGCAAGGTTCCAAATCCCGAGACTCACCAAAGACACCACAGCATGCAGAATTCACCCCTGAACTACCCAAAAGGTCACAAGCAAACCAGGACAAACTAGTATCCACATTACCTTATCTGTTGGAGAGGTTCTCTATCTCAAGCTAAGGATTCCTTAATAGCGAGAAACATTCAGAGCTACATTCTTTTTAAAGAAAACAAAAAGCCAACTTAGCAAACACAATACAGTAACTTTGCAAACCAAGGAACTAAACGTGCTTTCAAAACATACAAACCAAGACCAATTAAAACTGTTATTTAGGAGCGACTGCGCGCCGTAATCCCGAGCCCAGCGAATCATTCCCTTCCTTTCTTCCTCCTCACAAAAATACCAGTTCCAACCTCCCTTCAATTGCTACAAAGCAACCTCAAAAACAAAAGGAAACTCTCCCTCTGGCGAAACGCTGGTGTTCAGGGACCCACCAGCGGCAAGCGAGCTCTCTAGAAGCGCAAGGAAACACAAGACCTGTTTTGAATTTTAGACATCAAACACCCCCCACCCCCCAATCGAACCAGCAATTTTGCAATCCAAGACTTTCAACTCTCTCCGCCGGCCCTCTCCCCCGGCAGGAGAGCGCCACAGGTTTGTGTGCGGCCCCGTGACCCCGGAAACGCACGGCCCTCGGTAAATGAAGGCGCCTGTCAACCCCGCCTCGGCTTCCCGGCCGCGCCGCGAGCCCTCGCCAGAGGGGACGCCAACACTTTCACAAGGGAAAGCGACGGGAGCCGGAGGAGCAAGGCCGGGACGATGTCGAGGCCGGGCCAGCAGTGTCCAGCCGTAGCCCGCGGCGTCAGGAGCTCCACGGCAAATGGTTCCCGGGCGCAGGATCGGGGTCGGGTCGGGGGTCGGGGCCCAAGGGGTCGTGGGTGGAAGAGTGTCCGCCCGGCTCGGCCCAGCCCGACGGCGGAGGCCCCGCGCCGCCGAGGCTCGGCCCCTGCCCTGTCGCCGAACCCTGCGCACCCCCAACCCGCGCTCACCTAGGGCGGCCGCGGCCCGGCAAGCGAGGGGGACGAGGCGGCGGCGACGGAGGCGGCGCGGCGCTTCCTTTGTCTCGGGACTTCCCTCCCGAGCCCGCTCCGCGCGCAGCCCGAGCGCTCCGAGGACCCCGGCGCGGGCGGGGCGCGGGCGGGGCCTATGGGGACTGTCCGCCGCGCGCCTGTACCGCGGGCCGCCGCCGTCGCTCCGCGTCTCAAGCGGCTCTTGCAGCCGCACGCTGCGCGCTGCCCACACCCCGCTGCCGCGCGCCCGCTCCCTGGACTCGCCCCGGGAGCCCGGCCTGGGGGCGTCTTTTCAGTTAGGCGGCGCCCTGGACACCTGCACTCTTAAAGGAGCCGCGTCCCCAATGTGAGGGAGCGTCTGCAAACTCTCCTTTGCGATGAGCGCGTCCACTCGAGGACACGCCAGCAAGCAGCTGGGGAAAGCGGAGGCCAAGATCTCCAAGGGCTCCCCGGATGTCCTGCGTGCACCTGTCTGGGCACGGGTCTCATTAGTTTCCTTAGGGCTAAGGTCCAGGGTCGGGGAGTAAAGACCACCGAGGCCTAAGGATCCCCAGAAGCGTCGCAGCACGGTGACGATCTCCCGAGAACAGCGTCCTGTGAAACCCTTTGTAATTGGCCACTTCGAGACGCTGGGCGGGGCGTACAGCAAATCAGCCCAATGAGCTGACCCGGTACAAACAGCCGAGAGCCGGTCTGACCGACGGGAGGAAAAGTGCGGACGCTCCCTAACTTGAGGTTGGCCGAGGGGGAGGGGTTCTGGAGCTGCCTGCGGGCGGGGGAGGGGCCAGCTGCGACCCCACGCTGCAGTCAGAGTTTGGGGCCCACCCCTTAACTTAACCCGTAGGTGTACGCGGGTCCTTGCTTGTCTTGCTAGGCGCCTCTTCGTGGGGCTGACCCCGGCCCCAGTCCCAGCCCCTCGGGCCAGCTGCGCTAGGCAAACCCCTGCTTTCGGTGGGGAGAGGGTGTTTTCCAAGGTCATCCCGTTACGCCCGCCCGTGGGAACTTTGGGATCAGGCAGCAATGGATGTGTGTGGGGCTTCTGGGCCAGGCTGCAGGAGGGGGGGTGGACAGCGGAGGCTACTTGCATTCACTCACTCCTTTCCCTCCCTTTTTCCTTCCGTCCCACCTTCCTTCCATCTCCCTAATCTTGCCCTCCCTACTTTCTTCCCCCAGAGTCTCCTATTTGGCCCTGTGCTGAGACTGTTGGCTCCGTAAGGGGCAGGGATCACAGGTGGCCCACATCTGGCCCAATGCTCTTAGCAAATGCCCAGTGGATGAATTCCATGCGCTCCCAGCCATCCTGTTGCGCTGGGGGAGTAAAATTAGACTGGGGGGTCTTGTTAGTGTGGTGGCTCCTCTGGGCTGGGGAGGGGGTTTGCCTAGGTAACTCCTGGTCAGCCATGTCCCAGAGAGGGCCTGGCTGTAGTGACAGGGGTTCCAGGTGACAAAGGCCAGAGGGTCTGGACCTCTTGAACAAAATGTGAGCGTTCCAAGTCCCTCCCAGAATCTGAACGCCAAAGGGGTTGTCCATTTCTGGGTTCCCACAGTGACTCAAGGTTTGCCTGGGCTGAGGACATAGCCTCCCTCCTCCTCTTTACTCAGGCAGCCACAGTTCTCAACCTCAGGGGGACAGGATCATCAAAGGCTTGTCTGGGGCCCCCAGCTTTAGTTCACCCTTGGTCCTGGAACTGTATTGTACCAAGTGCCCCAGGTGTAACAAGTGCACATGGCTGCTGAGCTACACTCCAAGAAACCAGCTTCCGGCTGAGGCATGTAGACCTCTGGTTCCAGTACTGTCTCATTTGGATTCCAGGAGGTTTGCACAGGGAACACGCCCAGCAAATAGCAGTGGCCATTGCTGAAGACAGGAGAACCAGAAGTCCACGTGGGCTCTGCTCAGTTCAGTTAGGGGTCTGAGAGGGCAGGGTTGGCCAGTTGGGGTGGTCTGGAGGGGTAGTGAGGGGTGTAGTTTGGGGAGGCTGACCAGATGGCATGTGGTTGTGGAGGGCCTGGGCCAGATCCTGTGGGCTGTGGCGAGTCATGGAAGGTTGTGGAGTAGGAGATACAAGACAATGTCCTGGTTCCATGTTTGTGTGTGGTGGGGAGATATCTGGAGATGGAGGACACGCGGCCCCTCAGCCCTAGTTGCTGAGTTCCAGCCGGCAGGGAGAACTCCCATCCTGGTGGAAAGTGGTGCGGGGCAGTGGGATTAGAAGCTGCCTGGAGTAGGAGCAGGACCCCAGCTCCTCTAGGTGCCAGCTGTGGGCACACAGGTTTGTGTGCAGGGGCCGCTGCTTCAGGGTCTGGGTTAAAAAGGAAGAAGGTCCACACGTGAAAGAATGAAGTTGGACCTCTATGTCATACCACGTACAAAACTAACTCAACAGCCACGGGAGTCAAAACTATAAAACCCTTCGAAGAAAATGGGAAAATCTTCATGATACTGGATTTGGCAATACTTTCTTGGCTACGGCACCAAAAGCACAGGCACCTAAAGAAAAAAATTAAGTGGGTTTCATTAAAATTAAAAACGTGCATCAAAGGACACTATTAACAGTAGTAAAAAGGCACCCCACAGAATGGGAGGAAATATTTGCAAGTTACATATCTGGTAAGGGGGTTAATATCTATAATATAAAGAACCCCTTCAACTCAACCATAAAAAAAACAACCCAATTCAAAAATAGGCAGAGTTTGAACAGTTATTTCTCCAAAGAAGTTGTACAAGTGGCCAACAGCCATGTGAAAAGACACTCAATGACACTAGTCATTGTAGAAATGCAAATCAAAGCTACCATGAGATACTACCTCACACCCGTTAGAAGGTTATTATTATTATTATTATTTTTAAATGGAAAATAATGAGTGTTGGCAAAAATGTGGGGAAATTGGAATTGTATTGCTTGTGTATTGCTGGTGGTTGGTAAAATAGTGCAGCTGCAGTAGAAAAGTCTGAAAGGAGGGAAGGCTGGTGGCCCGGGAAGGGCTGGTCCCATCTTCTGGGGCTTGGGAACCCTTGGAGGATGAGGAGTCTCATCTTCCAGCTCTGGTGGGGGGCAGAGTGTATGAGGGTTGCAAGGTGGGCACTCAGAACCGGGCCACAGCTCACCTCCTGCTGTGTGTCCCTCCCAGCTGCTGCATGAGAGGGCAGGTGTCTCCCCTTCTGCTCCAACCTGGCCGGCAGACAGATGAGCCATCCGGGCTAGACATATCTGAGCGTTTCCACGGAAAGTAGAGAATAAAGGGACTTTTTGCTGGAGCTGGGGTGTGGCCCTTGCGACTGTGGAAAAAGACCTGTACTAACAGTTTGGACCCCAAGCCCCCTGGAACAGAAGAGGCCGTGGAGCAGGAAACATGGGGCGGTGGCCTGCCTTCTCTCTCCAGATTCCTTCCCTGCTCGTCATACATGTATTGTGTGCATGCATCCGTTCATTCATTACTCTTGCCATGTTTACTGAGCCAAGGAAAGGTTTGTTTCTATTGAGAGAGAGAGAGAGAGAGAGAGCACTGAGTACACCTGGAGGTACCTGTCCTCATGCCCCAAAGGTGCATCTGCTCATGGCGGCAATTGGTGCAGCCCTAGTCCAGCATCCCCCCCCCCGAATCCCCCTAGACTTAGTTCCCTATGTCTAAACAAGGCGTTAGGACCCTAGAGCCACTGCCAGTTCCCATCCTTGCCCATTTGGGTGAATCAAGTCCCCTCTTCTCTATCCCCCACTGCAGCCAGCTCAGCCTCAAATAAGGAGGCTAAGATCCAAAGATCTCTGACTCGGGGGTTCTATCGTTCGTCTGCCCCGGCCCGCCGTTCCGCACACCCCTTCAGCCGTGTGCCCTCACTTCCCCCGACGGACCCCCCAGGTGGCTCCCTCCCACTTGGTCTAAACCCCAGCCCCTCCCTTAGCCCCTGGAAGCCCTCCCAGCTTATGCTATAACCATTTGTTTGAGGCGGCGCTCTGTCTCCGAACCTGCGACCAGCTGGAGAAGGCGTTCAAAATAAGCCAGGCGGAAGAATATTAAAAAACGGAGCCTACCTGGCTGCGGTTATCCCAACGAGGCATCAGCATTTCCCGGCCCAGGCGCCTTGAGCCGCCAGATGGCAGCAAGCTCCCGCCGGTCCCACAGGGCTGCGGCAATCAAGGCAAGTTCGACCCCGCGCCCATGCTGCCCCACTGCGCGCCGCTCAGCACCACTGACCTAGCATTTGTTTGCTGACCCATCTAGTTAATAAGCGTGTGTTAAAAGGAGACTTTCCATCACAGCTGGATAGGAACAGCCTCTAAACCTTCCTTGCACCCACAGAAAAACAGTGCAAACTGGGACCTTGTTTATTTGTAGCTGGATGGTGTTGCCTGCCAAGATTTGGGTCTCTCCAGTTCTTTCTTGTTAAACGTGGGATGGGACAGGGAGAGGACAGGAAGACGTGGAGAGGTATTAAAGTAACCGCTTTGGTCCAACTTTACAAGAAACGAGAATGCCTCCTTCAGTCTTTAATTCAATGTTACTTAATGCAAAGCTGCTTGAACCCCCGAGAAACATCTGTGGACACATGTTCCCCATGTCCCTACTCTGAATGATGTGCTTAGAGTGAACACCATCATGCTCCAAGGCCTTTATGCCATTTCCCTTCCCGGGTTCCTGGTGCTCTGTTTTTACATCCTGGACTCCAGGTCCTGGTGATGCTCAAGACCACAGATGTCTGTCCCTGCAGCTGAGTTGGGGGGCTTGGTCCCTGGATGGCTGTCCCCAAGGAAGGAGACAGTCTTGGAAGGGCAGGACACTCTGCCCAGAGCCCTGAGGCAGAGGGAGGTCAGCTAAGTCACATCGGGGGCTGCCCTGCCACAGGACCAGCCCCACCGTCTTCCCTGTCCACCAGGGCCCCTCCCAGGAAACGAAAGCCATGTTCGCCACTTGCCTGGCCTTGCCCACTGGCTCCGCATCTGGTAGGCTGTGATGCTGACTCACCTTCCGTGCGCTTTTCCAGGTAATGAGCTCAAACCTCTGAGGGGTCTCCACATCGCATTTATTCTCTGTTCCCTTTGAGACAACAGATCCTCACTGAGTGTGTGTTCATGCTGTGTACCCAGCTTGGCACTGGGGTCCAAGGGGTCATGGGTGAGAACCCATCCCTGCCACCCCCAGAGCTGACAGTCCATTGGGGAGATAGCTGAGCAAAGGGCAGCTTGCCATACAGTGAGATTCATATGACAAGGGGGGTAGAGGAAAGGCTTCGTCACACAGTCGCCTTCAGCAGGGATATGCAGTCAGGGAGGAAGGGGCTGGAGAGTGATTCAGAAGGGCCAGGTGGGACAACAGGGCTGAGGGTCCATCAAGGAACTTACATGTTATCCTGGGGAAGAGGGAGGTGAGAAGGGTTCTCGAGACAGGAATGGACTTGTGTTCTAGTTAGATCACAGAGTGTGCACAACAGTTTGGAGAGGTCAGGACCAATAGGGAAACCCGCTAACTCGATGAAATCGGTGGCGGAGAGATTTGGTGGCCCAGACAGGGAAGAGGAGAGAGGTGGGTGTGTGGACAGCTAGTACTCGGACTTGTGGGGGTGAGAGAGCAGGGGAAGTCAAGGATGACAACTAACCTTGAGGTTTAGTGACCGGAAACAGGAGGTCCCACAGGCGATGCCGGGGTCTGCAGGTCTGTGGAATCAGGGAGCAGGTGGAGCCCAGTGGAGAGTATGTTGGGTTCTGGGTGCCATGAGACACCCCATGCAGGTGCAGACCTGGGAATCCTCACTGTGCAGGTGTATCTGAAGCCCCAGGGATGGAGGAGGTCACCCGGGTGGGGTGATACAGAGGCAGAAAGGCCTGCTGTCAGGCAGACCTGAGAACACCAGCACCCACGGGCGGTGGCAGGTGGCTCCTGCAGAAGAGCCTGCCCAACCAAGGAGTGCACATGAAGCAGGAGGGAAGTGGGGGCAGCGCCAAGGAGAACAGAGAAGCAGGGTGATGGTCCCAGGGAGGGCAAGCAACACATGGAGTGACCGATGCTTCCCTGTTATTTTTTTTTTTAAGTGAGAGGAGGGGAGATAGTGAGACAGACTCCTTGCATGTGCCCCGATCAGGATCCACCTGGCAACCTCTGTCTGGGGTTGATGCTCAAATCAACTGAGCTATTTTTAGCACCTGAGGCTGATGTGCACGGACCAACTGAGCTATCCTCAGTGCCTGGGGCTGACATTTGAACCAGTTGTGCCACTGGCTGAAGGAGGGGAAGAGGGAGAGAAAAAGAAGAGAGAGGGGAGAGAAGCAGATGGTCATTTCCCTTGCGCCCTGACTGGGAATCAAACCCGGGACATCCATACACTGGGCTGATACTCTATCAACTGATCCAACTGAACAGGGCTTCCTTGTTTGGCTTTAACATTGAAAGTTCCCTCCCATGTGAACCAGCAATTCCACTCTTAGGTACAGACTCAGAGGAATTGAAACCGGGAGTGCCCATAAGAACATGTAAATGAATATTTATGGCATTATCATTTGCAACAGCCACAGAGTAGGAACAACCTGCAGGTTTATGAATAAACACGCAGTTAACAAACTGTGGTCCATCCACAAATCGACTAATAGTAGGCCATAAAAAGGTAGGAATCCGCCTGACCAGGCGGTGGCGTAGTGGATAGAGTGTCAGACTGGGACATGGAGGACCCAGATTCAAGACCCCGAGGTTGCCAGCTGGAGCACGGGTTCGTCTGGTTTGAGCAAAGCTCACCAACTTGGACCCAAGGTCGCTGGCTTGAGCAAGGGGTCACTTGCTCTGCTGTAGCCCCACAGTCGAGGCACATATGAGAAAGCAATCAATGAACAACTAAAGTGCTGCAACAAAGAATTGATGCTTCTCTCTTCCTTCCTGTCTGTTTATCCCTCTCTCTGACTCTTTGTCTGTCTCTGTCAAAAAAAAAAAAAAAAAAAGAAAGAAAAAAGAAAGAGAGAAAAAGGAAGGAATCCTTGACACATGCTGCAGCATGAATGGACCTGAAGAACATGCTGAGTGATGGAAGCCAGACACAAAAGGTCACGTAGTGCGTGATTCCACTCATATGGAGTGTCCAGAACAGGCAAATTGACAGAGGCAGAAAGCAGATCTGTGGCCTCTATGGGCAAGGAGAGGGGTTGAGGAGTGACTGTGTCATGGGCACAGGGTTTCCTGTTGGGGCATGAAAATGTTCTGGAACTAGATGGAGGTGTTGGTTGTACAACACTGGGAAAGTACTAAATGCCATTGAACTGTTCACTTTAAAAATGGCTACAACCCTGGCCTGTGGCACAATGGATAGAATGTCATCCCAGAGAACCAAGGTTGCCACTTTGATCCCAGGGGTGCGGGCTCAATCTCAATGGCACTGGTTTGATCTCGAAAGGCTGGCTCGACCCCAAGGTTGCCAGTTTGAGCCCTGGTCAGGGCATGTATGAGAAGCAATCAATGGGGGCACAAGTAAGTGAGACAACGAGTTGATGCTTCTCTCTCTCTCTTCCCCTTCTTTTCTCTCTTTCTCAAACAAACAAACAAACAAACAAAAAAACAAACAAGAAAAGAAAGAAAGAAAGGGCTGCAATGGTCCTGGCAACGTTGCAAATTTGATCCTGGGTCAGGGCACACACAAGAATCAACCAATGAATTCATAAATAAGTGGAACAATAAACTGATGTTTCTCTTTCCTTCTCTCTCCCTTCCTCTCTTTCTAAAATCAATCAATCAATCAATAAAAAAAACTTTTAGAGGTTACAATGGAGACTTCTGGTCAAGATGGCAGCATAGGTAAACACCATACTTGCTTCCTTCCACAACTGCAACAAAATTACAACTAAGCTACAGAACAGCCATCATTCAAAACCGCCTGAAACCAAGCTGCTGGGAAGCTCTACAACTGGGGAATTAAAGAAGCCACCATGAGCCTGGTGGGAGGGGCGGAGCTGTGGAATGGGTTGATCCCACACCCACTGTGTGGCAGATAAAAATTGGGAGGGGTATCTTGACTGTGGAGGTCCCCCCTGAGGAGCAAGGAGTCTCAGTCCCATACCACGCCCCCCTGCCCAGGGTTCCAGTGCTGAGAAGAGAAGTCCCCACAATCTAGGGCTGTAAAACCAGCAGGGGACTGAGGCTAAGGAAGACAGAGGACTGCTGGAGTCCCAGGCAGTGCCTCTTAAAGGGCCCGTACATGGACTACCTCAGACTCACTCCCTCTGAGCTCCAGCACTGGGGGCAGCAGCTTAACAGGCAGCAGAGACATACAGGAAGGAACTGGATTGTCCAGCATCAGAGTGAAAGCTAGAGTGTGGGAGTAGCTCACTCCCAGACAGAAGTGCTGACAAAGGCCATTGTTACCTTTTTTCCTCCTTAATGTTTCCAGTAATGTGTGTGTGTGGGGGCATCAACTTGTTCCACTTAGTTGTGCATTCATAGGCTGCTTCTAGTATGTGCCCTGATCGGGATTGAACCCACAACTGCAGCGTGCAGGAATGACGCTCTATCTATTGAGCCACCTGGCCAAGGCCAGGGCCTTTTGGCCTTTGATGAGCCCTCCCTACACAGAGCTGGCAGGCAGGCACCATATCTGAGACTCTATCAACCTGGCTCACACTGTTTGCCCCGCCCTGGCGATTGTCGGAGTCCCCAGCCCAGCCAACTGTCAGGCTCACCCAAGCTGTTTTCAGTGGTTTTCCATACAAGTGGCCCATCTTGGCTCATGCTTCAGATTTTCCAAATACCTCTCAAACAATTAGCATCTGGCCTCAGTGTGCCCCATACCTCTCACTAAGTTACTCCAGGCCTGGCACTAGCAGCAGCTGTCCTTGACCTCATCTGGGCACCTCTAAGCCCAGCACAAATAGTACCCATCTGTAGATTGCTTTGTAGCCCATGCTGGGTGGCTCCTGGCAGAACACAGGCGGCAGCTGACCTTGGCCTGCACCTTCTGGGGGTCCCCAGACCAGGGCACCCAGTGGACAGTGTCGGACAATGTTGAAGCACTACCACCCAACCACCTCTACAAGTGACACACTCCAAGGGTGGATTCAGCAGGAACCAGATCCCTGCTGAAGTAAGTCCTGCTCTGTGGGCTTGGCCCCTGTACAGCTGATCCTTCATCGTGATTGGAGGTCCGTGGTCACTGGTAACAGCCAGTCCTTGCAGCTGATTGGCCTGGGGTAAGTCTCTCCCATAGATGTGGCAAAAGCAATCAAGGCTCATCTACAAGAGGAGGGTGTACACTGCCCACGTGTGGGGGGCGGGCATGTCAAGTGCCCAGCTTGGGTGATTGGGGAGGCTGTGCCGCTGGGCCCTACAGGACACTGCTATGTTAGGTCACTTTACCAAGCCTGGGAGAGTGCTCCACGTAAATATTTAGAAACAAACACAAGGAGTCAGCCAGAATGCTGAGACAAAGCAACACGTCCCAAATAAAAGGACAGAACAGAACTCCAGAAAAAGAACTACACAAAGTGGAGACAAGCAATCTCCTAGATGCAGAGTTCAAACGCTGGCTATGGGGTGCTCAGTGGACTTTCCGAGAATTCCAACAGCATAGGAAAGACATGGAGACTGTGAAAAAGAACCAGTCAGAAATGAAGAATATACTAGCTGAAATTAAGAATAATTTACAGGGAATCAACAGTAGATGACGCTGAGAATCAAATCAATTTGGAATATAAGGAAGCAAAAAAAAAACCCCATACAATCAGAACAGCAACAATTAAAAAACATTTTTTTTAAAGATTTTATTTATTTATTTTAGAGAAGGGGGGAGAGAGGGAGGGGAGGAGCAGGAAGCATCAACTCCCATATGTGCCTTGACTAGGCAAGCCCAGGGTTTCGAACCGGCGACCTCAGCATTCCAGGTCGACGCTTTATCCACTGTGCCACCACAGGTCAGGCCAAAAAACATTTTTTTAAAAATTGAGAATAGTGTAAGAAGCTTCTGGGACAACTTTAAGCATCCCAACATTCCCATCATGGGGATACCAGAAGGAGAAGAGGGAGAGCAAGAAATTAAAAACCTATTTGAAAAAAAAATGACAGAAACTTCCCTAACCTGGTGAGAGAAATAGACATACAAGTCCAGGATGGACCCAAAGAAGCCCACACCCAGGCACATCAAAATTAAAATGCCAAAGGTTAAAGACAAAGAGAGAATCATTTTTATTTTATTTTATTTTATTTTATTTTATTTTATTTTTTATTGTTTTGCATTTTTCTGAAGCTGGAAACAGGGAGAGACAGTCAGACAGACTCCCGCATGCGCCCAACCGGGATCCACCCGGCACGCCCACCAGGGGCGATGCTCTGCCCATCCTGGACGTCGCCATGTTGCGACCAGAGCCACTCTAGCGCCTGAGGCAGAGGCCACAGAGCCATCCCCAGCGCCCAGGCCATCTTTGCTCCAATGGAGCCTTGGCTGCGGGAGGGGAAGAGAGAGACAGAGAGGAAGGCGCGGCGGAGGGGTGGAGAAGCAAGTGGGTGCTTCTCCTGTGTGCCCTGGCCAGGAATCGAACCCGGGTCCTCCGCACGCTAGGCTGACGCTCTACCGCTGAGCCAACCGGCCAGGGCCAAATCATTTTTATTTTTAAGTGAGAGGAGGGGAGGCCGACAGAAAGCCTCTTGTATGAGTCCCGAGGGGGATCTACCCGGCAACCCCATACAGGGCAAAGCTCTGCCCATCTGGGGCTGCTGCTCCATTGCTCTGCAACCGAAGCTATTTTAGTGCCTGAGGCAAAGCTATGGAGCCATCCTCAGTGCCCAAGCCAACTTGCTCCAACCATTCGAGCTTTGGCTGCAGGAGGGGAAGAGAGAGATAGAGAGAAAGATGAGGAAGGATGGAGAAGCAGATGGGCGCTTCTCCTGCGTGCCCTGGCCAGGAATCAAACCCGGGACTTCCACATGCCGGGCCGATGCTCTACCACTGATCAAACCTGCCAGGGTCAAGAGAGAGAATTTTTTTTTTTTTTGTCTTTTTCTGAAGCTGGAAACGGGGAGAGACAGTCAGACAGACTCCCGCATGCGCCCGACTGGGATCTACCCGGCACGCCCACCAGGGGCGATGCTCTGCCCACCAGGGGGCGATGCTCTGCCCCTCCGGGGCGTCGCTCCGCCGGGACAGAGAGGAAGGAGGAGGGGGGTGGAGAAGCAAATGGGCGCTTCTCCTATGTGCCCTGGCCGGGAATCGAACCCGGGTCCCCCGCACGCCAGGCTGACGCTCTACCGCTGAGTCAACCGGCCAGGGCAAGAGAGAGAATCTTTTTTTAAAAATTTCTTTTTTATTTTATTTATTCATTTTTAGAGATGAGAGACAGAGAGGGAGAGACAAAGAGAGAGAGAAGGGAGGAGGAGCTGGAAGCATCAACTCCCATATGTGCCTTGACCAGGCAAGCCCAGGGTTTCGAACCGGCGACCTCAGCATTTCCAGGTTGACGCTTTATCCACTGCGCCACCACAGGTCAGGCTAGAGAGAGAGAATCTTAAAAGTAGCAAGAGACCCTGGCCGGTTGGCTTCTCCACCCTTCCCCGTCTCCTTTCTCTCTATCTCTCTCTTCCTCTCCTGCAGCCAAGGCTCCATTGGAGCAAAGTTGGCCCGGGAGTTGAGGATAGCTCCATGGCCAGGTGCTAGAATGGTTCAGGTTGCAGTGGAGCAATGCCCCAGACGGGCTGAGCATCACCTCCTGGTGGGCATGCTGGGTGGATCCCGGTTGGGCGCATGCAGGAGTCTGTCTGTCTGCCTCCCCCCCCACTTCTCACTTCAGAAAAATACCAAAATTAAATAAACAAACAAATAAATAAAAGTAGCAAGAGAAAGGCAGTTAGTTATCTACAAAGAAGCTCCTGTAAGACTGTCAGCTGATCTCTCAACAGAAACTTTGCAGGCCAGTAGGAAGTGCCAAGAAACATTCAAAGTGATGAAAAGCAAGGACCTACAACCAAGATTACTCTACCCAGAAAAGCTATAATTTAGAATCAAAAGACATATAAAGAGCTTCACAGACAAGAAAAAGTTAAAGGAGTTCATCATCACCAGATCAGTATTACATGAAATCTTAAAAGGTCTTATTTAAGAAGAAGAAAGAGCCCTGGCCGGTTGGCTCAGTGGTAGAGAGTCAGCCTGGCGTGCAGGAGTCCCGGGTTCAATTCCTGGCCAGGGCACACAGGAGAAGCGCCCATATGCTTCTCCACCCCTCCCCCTCTCCTTCTTCTCTGTCTCTCTCTTCCCCTCCCACAGCCAAGGCTCCATTGGAGCAAAGTTTGCCCGGGCACTGAGGATGGCTCCATGGCCTCTGCCTCAGTGCTAGAATGGCTCTGGTTGCAACAGAGCAACGCCCCAGATGGGCAGATCATGGCCCCCTGGTGGGCATGCCGGGTGGATCCTGGTTGGGCGCATGCAGGAGTCTGTCTGCCTCACCGTTTCCAACTTCAGAAAAAATACAAAAAAAAAAAAAATAAATAAAAAAGAAGAAAGATTAAAAACTGAACAATAAAATGGCAATAAGTATATGTCTATCAACAATTGTATCTAAGCCCAACTGGTGGTGGCACAGTGGACAGAGCATTAACCTGGGACACTGAGGTCCCAGGTCTGAAACCCTGAGGTCACTGACTTGAGTGCAAGCTCACCAGCTTGAGCATAGGGTTGCCAGCTTGAGCATGAGATCATCAACATGATCCCATGGTCACTAGTTTGAGTCCAAAGGTTGCTGGCTTGAGCCCACGCTCTCTGGCTTCAGCAAGGAGTCGTTGGGTCGGCTAGAGACCGTTGGTCAAGGCCCGTATGAGAAGCAGTCTCTCACTTAATAAAAGAAGTCACACGTGCAGTGCCCTCCATAGTCCACAGATCTGTCTCTTGCTTCAAAAGTGTTTGGACGGAGCAGACCCAGGGACATCCCTTCTTCCAGCCTCCGACCACCTTCCGACCTCTTTCCCAGTCACTACCTTCTGAACCACCTCGGCCTCCCGAGAGACCAGCCCACACCTTTTTTCTGACCTTACCTCCTTACTGCGTAGCAACCATGAGCTCCCAAATTCGTCAGAATTATTTCCTGGATCTGGAAGCTGCTGTCAACCACCCGATCAACTTGCATCTGTGGGCCTCCTACAGCTACCTCTCTCTGGGCCTCTGTTTCGATCACAAAGATGTGGCTCTGGAGGGTGTGAGCCACTTCTTTTATTTATTCATTTATATATTTTTATACAGGGACAGAGATAGGGATAGATAGGGACAGATAGGAATGGAGAGAGATGAGAAGCATCAATCATCAATTTTTCATTTTGACACCTTAGTTGTTCATCGATTGCTTTCTCATATGTGCCTTGACCGTGGGCCTTCAGCAGACTGAGTAACCCCTTGCTCAAGCCAGCGACCTTGGGTCCAAGCTGGTGAGCCCGTGCTCAAGCTGGCGACCTCGGGGTCTCGAACCTGGGTCCTCCACATCCCAGTCCAACGCTCTATCCACTGCGCCACCACCTGGTCAGGCTGAGCCACTTCTTTTGTAAGTTGGCTGAGGAGAAACAGGAGGGCGCTGAGCGTCTCTTAAAGATGCAAAACCAGAGCGGTGGCTGCATTCTCTTCCAGGATGCGCTGAAGCCCTCCCAGGATGAGTAGGGTAAAACTCGGGATGCCAGGGAAGCCGCCGTGGTCTTGGAGAAGAACTGAACCAGGCCCTTTTGGATCTGTGGGCCCTGGGTTCTACTCGTCCCTCAGCTCTGTGACTTCCTGGAGGACCACTTCCCGGATGAGCAGGTGAAACTCATCACGAAGACGGGCGAGCACCTGACCCACCTCTGCAGGCTGGCCAGCCCCGGGGCTGGGCCAAGGGTTCACCCTCAAGCACAACTAGGAGCCTCTGGGGCCCAGAAGCCTTTGAGGGGCCCCTCTGCGTTCCCTCAGCGTCTGGCATTTGCCTGAGCCCCTCTCTGAAACCATTCCGCATCCTTTTATCCTCGCTGGAGCCCTCTTCCAGGCATTGGACCAAATGGAAACAATAAAGCTTTTTGTAGTACACGTACACACACACAGAAAGTCACACTTCAGGCTTTGCGGGGGTCCAGCCCTCTCTCCAAGCAGTGACCATATGGACTCCCTGCACAGCCCTTTGCATGCACACAGCCAGCTCTCAGATCACACCCCCTCTTCCCCCACTCTCTGACTGCTTATCTAGTGGCAACCAACTCCAACCTGCAATAGGAGTTTCATTTTTCTCTCAAGTAAAAAAAAAAGCACCTGGTGAGATAAGTAAATTAAAGCCACACGGAGATCCCACTATCTAGACAGCAGATCGGCAAAGTTGAAAAGCCCAAGCACGCCAAGTTCAGGTGAGGCTGGGTCGGTGGGGACTCACACGCTGCTGGTGGGAGTGAAATTGGGACAGCCACCTGGGGAACAAAGCATCACCTGGTAAACCTCCCTCAAGGTCTACTTCTGGGTGGAAAAGCTCTTTCCTGGGACCCCCCAGGAGATAGCCACCATCGCATCTGGGGCAAGGTTGGCCATTCACGGTCATTCTTGATGGCATGTGCAAGGGTCTCCAACATCGATGCTGGAACATGTATAGGAATGACAGCTTCAGGGCAACAAGAGGTCATGACAGCAGCAGTCCCCAACATCAGGGTGGATCTCACCAACATCAGACGAATCCAAGGACACAAGTCAAGTAGGACTAGGCACTGCGTGATTCCGAAGCAAACCGCACAGTTTGGGGGTGTGTACGGAGAGTAAAGTATGAAGAAAAGCACCAAAGGTCAGGATTGTGGGGGGTCTGCGACCAGAAGCCCTGAAGGTGAGATCTTTTTGCCTCTGTGCGTGCCCTAGGGGCCCAGTGTGGCCCAGCACCCCTGGCCATCTGCCCCCTCTCAGCCTCTGGCCTTGTGCCCGTGTGAAGTTTGACCCAGGTTGTGTAGGCAGAGGAGATCCTTGGGGCCAGTCTGGTCCATGGGGGACCTGAGCCCTGGGCTCTAGACCCCAGCAGAGGTAGGAATGTCACCTGGCAGGTTCTTACCTCATTATTTCCAGATTTTAGCTGAGAAGAGAATTTCACCCAATATGCCCCATTATCCCGTTTTATTTCTTCAGACTCATCCATTCCAAAAGTGTATTATCTGTTTATCTTTCTCCCAGTAGGATGTCACCTCCTAGGGGGGGGGGGCTTCCAAAATACAGAGCCCATGTCAGGCAGCTGAGACGATGGTCACGGCCAGTTGATGATGGCGACCCACTTCGTCTGCCAACCCAAGTTCAACAAGAGCCGGTCTGCTGCAGGTGGCAGGGACATCACCCTGCTGAACCCGGAGGCCACCATGACATTCTCCCATCATGTCAGCCTGGTCTCCCTCCCTGCAGCCCTGAGTGGGCTGGACCAGTGCTGCTCAGAGAGGTCGAGAGACTTCCTCAGGGCCCCACAGCTCCCAGTCTCTGAGGCGGAGCCTGCCCTGAAGCCTCTCTGATGGGGGACACCTGCGGCCAGGAGGCTGGAGCCTGAGTGGACAAGAGGCTTTGTCCCTGGAGTAGAGGCAGTTCCTCTTCTCTCTCTCCATCCAGATGGCCTGCATGAGGTGGAGGAGCCAGCAGCCCTAGCCTGTACCTGAACCACAAAATAGCACACTGTTTCTCTTTTCCATACTTTTCTGTTTATGAGATGTGATACTGGCTTTCCATTTCTGACAGTAATAGATTTTTTTTTAAACATCAATGCCTTTTATTCATTTTTTTAAAGATTTTATTTATTGATTTTAGAGAGAAGATAGAGAGAAAGATGGGGGAGTAATGGGAAGCATCAACTCGTAGTAGTTGCTTCTCAAATGTGCCTTGACCAGGCAAGCCTGGGGTTTTGAACCAGCGACCTCAGCATTCCATGTCGACACTTTATCCACTGCGCCACCACAGGTCAGGCGATTTTTTTTTTAATCAAATGAGAGGCAGGAAGTCGGAGAAATAGACTCCAGCATGCTCCTTAACCGGGATCCACCCTGCAAGCTCCGTCTGGGGCCAATGCTCTGCTCATCTGGGGCATTGCTCTGTTACTTGGCAACTGAGCTATTATAGTGCCTGAGGCAAGGCCATGGAGCCATCCTCAATATCCAGGACCAACTTGCTCATTGGAGCCATGGCTGTGGGAGGCGTGTGTGTGGAGAAGTAAATGGTCACTTCTTCTGTGTGCCCTGACTGGAATTGAACCCGGGACATCCACATGCCAGACCTACACTCTACCAACTGACCAGGGCCAACATTGGATCAAATTTGAGGAGAATATATAGAGCCGGGACTGGGGGAGGATCTGAGTGCTTCGGGTCAGGACCCTCCAGGAGCTACAGCCTCTGCTCTCTGCTGCCCCCTGGTGGCTATGTCCTATGGGTTGGGAACCCTCACCTGCGTAGTTTTCTGTTCACATTTGGATGTGCAGACTGAGTTCCCACACTGTGCCAAACCCCTCCCCCACCCTCCTGGGGTTCAGGGGCGGACCTGAGACATGACCCTGTGGTCAAAGGGCTCCCAGGATGGCTGGTGCTTTGGGGGGAATGGCTGGTTAGGAGCTGGGGTGACTAAAGTGCAGTTGCTCTTGGGCTGGGCTCAGAGCTGAGCCAGTGGGGACCCCTCTGTGGACACTGGGGTCGGAGCCCGGAGCTGCACCTGCAGGTGGGCTGTGGTGTGTTGGGCACCTGGCCAGGGACAGGTCCTGGGAGATGCTGAGGACTCCGCAGGAGGAACCCATACTCTCCTTCCTCCCTGGGGGCTCCCGCTCGCCCTCTAGTGGGGGGAGGCCACAAAGGCTGGCTTCTGCTTGGTACCCCTTCCTTTCTCTCTCTGTCCTCCAGGGATGGGGGCAGTGACCTGGGTGTTCTGGCTGGTGGGCATTCTTCCGAGGTCTCCTGCAACAACTGGCCGCACGGCCATCCTCACTGAGGCCACAAGCCCTCATGGACCCCCTCTCCTCTCCTCTGCTCCCCTCCTCCCAGGCGTTCCCTCGTGTTTCTCTCATTCCCGGAACCTTGTTCCTCCTTTCTTCATTGGCACATGGGAGACATGTTGCAGATCACCTTAGTTTGTGCCCTCACAATGTCCACTCCCCCAAAGTGGGTATGCAGCCTGCCCTGTGGGAACCAGGCCTGGTCTGGCCACATGGCCTGTCTAGACCACAGGAGGAAAGGAAACAAGGCCAGCAGCTGACTCACTTTCCCTTGGCCATCAGTGCAATATGCTCCCAGCAGTGACTTCATCAAAGAGGGCATCCTGGTGGATGTCCCTGCAGGAAGGACGGGCCACCCCTTGCTGCTAGGGCGACTGCTGGCGGCCCCTCACTCTCAGGCTCTAAGGGACTGCCAGGGGAGCCAGCTCGCCAAGGCCACGCCCCTTCTCAGCTGTCCGCACCTAAAAACGGATGACGGGAATTTACACAGGCCTAGCCCTGCCCTCACCGTGGCGCCTCCTGCTCCTGACCCCTGCTGCTGATCCCTGACTGGGTTTCCCAGGAGTTCGGCCCACAGCAGCCGGAGCCAGGTGTGACCTGAGAAGGCCGCTCTGAGATGGGGTTTGGGAACTGGACTCGCTGCCCAGCTGGCCATGAGAACCCAGCTCTGACAACGGGTGGCACAAGACCAGGGAATTCGGCACTGGTTGCTAAGTGCAGTGAAGGCTCTGGAAAGAGATGTCAAAGCCGACAGTGATTAATTGGCAATTGAAGGTTCCACGTGAGAGCCCGAGGGCACCAGGCCAGCTCCCGGGGCAGACAAAGGGAGCGCGGCCACCAGTGGCTGAAGGGTCCAGCAGCCAAGCTCCAGGACAGAGATGTTTGCTCGCTCGGGGTGATCAACTGGCCAAGGCCAGGGCCTGGCTAAGACACAGCGGGGCCTGACACCTGGGACGATGACATCTAAGCTGCTGCCCATGAAATCTCAAGTCCCCAGGTCCCCTGCGCCTGCGCGGCTCCCTCTTATCAATAGCCAGCACACCCGTCCTGGGCTGGTTTCCTGTGGCTGCTGGCACACGTCACCACCACGCATGTCTCGTCTTAGTTCTGTAGTCGGGAGAAGCGTGGCTTCCATGGGCTGAGTCCAGGTGCTGGGTGGTTCCTCCGGGAGGTGCCAGGGAGACCATGTACCTACCTGGCCTTTTCTGGCTTCTGGAGGCCGTGACTCTCCTCGGCATGTGGCACCTTCCTCTATCTTCAAAGCCAGGGGGCAAGTGATTCCATGTGGCCTCACCTGGATAAGCCAGGATGATCCCCCATCCCAAGGTCACCCAGTTAGTGACTTTATTTATTTATTTATTTTACTTTTATTTATTGATTTTAGAGAGAGAGAGACAGGAAGGGAGAGGGAGAGAGAAGGAAGAGAGAGAATGGGAAACATTAACTTGTAGTTTCTTCACTTTAGTTGTTTATTATTTACTTCTCAAAAGTATCTTGATGGGGCGGGGGAGGCTCAAGCCACACCGGTGACCCCTTGCTCAATCAAGCCAGTGACCTTGGGCTGAAGCTAGTGACTTTAGGCTTCAAACCAGTGACTTTGGGCTAGAGCCAGCAACCTTGGGATCATGTTGATGGTCCCACACTCAAGCCAGCTACCCTGGCTCAAGCTGGCGAGCCCGTGCTTAAGCCTGTGACCTTGGGGTTTTGAACGGGGCACCTCAACATTCTGGGTTGATGCTTCAGCCACTGTGCCACCACCGGTCAGGTGGTGGCACACTTTAATTCTGCTTTCACCCTTTGTTCCCGTTGGCCAGGTGATCTGCCATGTTCTGGGGATCAGAACAGTGATGTCTTTGGGGGGCATTATTTGGCCTTATGCACCCCCTTTTATAATCCAGAGGCCTTTTCCCTTTGAGACCCGCCCCCTTCCCTCTGGAACACTAGTCTGTAACCAGGGTTAAAGGCAGCCCATACTTGCAGGGCTTGGTGTGAGAGAAAAGTGACTGTGTCCTAAAAGAGTTATAAGATCTGGCCAAGACACCTCTATAGAAGAACGCACCCCGGACAGATGGTCCAGAGAGTGGGGACCATGGTTAGATATGGCAGAGGCCCTGCCCTGACGTACGAACCCTCAAGAGATGGCCCAGGGGACACAGAACTCTAGGAAATGCCCTGGCCAGACAGCCCTGCACTATTAGCCCTGCATGAGGCTTTCTTTTGTTGGTCGGACCTGATGGTGAGACGTGCAGGCTCACTATGAGCTTGCTACTGGCAGAAGGCCCAGGCGCCCACGGAGTGGTCATTTGCCTAGCCTCCAAACTAGGGACAGACATGGTTGGTGGCCATCCAAACCACATTGGTTCTTAGGCCTGCGGAGTGAGAGTTTCCACATTGGGACCTCAGTCGAAGCATTGAAATACCCTCCAGGCAGTAACTCAAGAGCACAGTAAATCCGTGAAGATGGTTCTCTCTGAGCATGAGGCCCCATCCTCCAGGCCACAGGGCACACTGTCCATCAGTGACTGTCACATTGGCTGTGTGCCTGAGAGGCTGGATCAATGACTCCGGAAGCAAAGGGCTGGTAGCAGGGGCAGCCCTGCCTGCCCTCCCTGCTGTGACCCTGGGGGGATTGGTCCTTCCTCTCCCTGCACCTGGTGTGGAAGTCTTGGTTCCCAAAGGGGGACTGATTCAGACAGGGGACAAGGTGAGAGTCCCACTTAACACCTATGGCTGCATCTTGCCTCTCTGAGCTCCTGGTGCCAAGGGACCGACAGGCAGGGAGCAGAGACGCCATCTTGGCAGGGTGTCTTAGTGTCCTGTGGCTGCCGTAAGGCAGGGGTCCCCAAACTTTTTACACAGGGGGCCAGTTCACTGTCCCTCAGACGGTTGGAGGGCAGGACTATAAAAAAAAACTATGAACAAATCCCTATGCACACTGCACATATCTTATTTTAAAGTAAAAAAACAAAACGGAACAAATACAATATTTAAAATAAAGAACAAGTAAATTTAAATCAACAAACTAACCAGTATTTCAATGGGAACTATGGGCTGCTTTTGGCTAATGAATGGTCAATGTCCAGTTCCATATTTGTCACTGCTAGCCGTAACAAGTGATAGGACGCGCTTCTGGAGCCGTGACGCGTGCGTCCTGCATCACCGGAAGTAGTACTGTACGTGAGCAACGCTGCGCTTTGCGGCACCACCACATACAGTACTCACTGACCACCAATGAAAGAGGTGCCCCTTCCGGAAGTGCGGCGGGGGCCGGATAAATGGCCTCAGGGGGCCGCATGCAGCCCGCTGGCCGTAGTTTGGGGACCCCTGCCATAAGGCATTGTCATAAACTCAGCGGTATTAAGACAACGGGAATTTAATCTCTGAGATCTGGAGGCCCGATGTCCGAAATCAGGTGCCAGCAGGTTGATTCCTTCTTGGAAACTCAGAGAATGTTTCAGGCTTCTCTCCTTGCTCCTGGAGGGTGCTGACCATCCTTGGTGTTCCCAGGACTACTTAACTCCCATCTCTGCCTCCATCGTCACATGCTCTTCCCTCTGTGTCTGTCTCTCTCCTCTTCTTAGAAGGACACCAGTCATACTGGATTAGGGCCCCACCTTAATGACCTCCTCTAAAAAAAGAAAAAGAACTCATTTAAAGTTGATTATATCTGCAACAACTATTTCCAAAGGAGGTCTCATTCACAAGTGCCAAGGGTTTGAACTTAGACATATCTTTTTTGGGGGGACGCATGTAACCTACCCCAGTAGGGGTAACTGACTCTGATAACCCAGAGGAGGTCGAACTGTGGCCACAACGGGGCAGGGGGAATGTGTGTGGCCCGGGTGATTCCCTGGGCGTCCCACGCTTCCTTGCCCTATTTTGATGGTAACTGGACAGGTGTAGGAGGCAAGACCTTCGAAGGCCTTGGGACCCAGGAGCTCGGTCCCTGAGGGGTGAGAGTTAGAGCCATGCCAGCAGAGGTGGTGGCTGAGGGTGACAGGAATCTGGAGTATATGATAGGGACCACCTGCAGAGGCAGGGGCTGTCGTCTGTCCGCCAACCCTTCTCTCCTGACTTTTCCCCAGGAGACTGGTCTGCTGGAAGCTTGAAGGAGCTGCTCCCCAGCTGTTGGGTGTGTTACTGACAGGCGGTCCTGAGCAGTCTGTCCTTCTGGGAATTAAGTCCTCTTCTCTTGGCATTTTGAGATCATGGCTGTCGTTTTTAGTGTGCTGAGATATCCCATGTCACTCTTGTGGAGACCAGTAGCATTTTTTTCAGTGAGTGACTCCAGGAACTCATGAGGCTGCCCAGAATAATTAGCGGTATCTGATGGCTCCATAGTTGCAACTTTCCACAGGACCCTGGACACCTTCTCCCAGGGGTGGCGCAGCTTCAGAACTCCTCAAAGTCTGCAGGCTCTGGGCAGCAGCATGTGTGTGAGTGTGTGTGTGTGTGTGTGTGTGTGTGTGTGTGTGTGTGTGACAGAGACAGAGAGAGGGACAGATAGGGACAGACAGACAGGAAGGGAGAGAGATGAGAAGCATCAGTTCTTTGTTGCGGCACCTTAGGTGTTCATTGATTGCTTTCTCATATGTGCCTTGACTGGGGCTGCAGCAGAGTGAGTGACCCCTTGCTCAAGTCAGCGACCTTGAGCTCAAGCTGGTGAGCCTTGCTCAGGCCAGCATTCAAGCCAGTGACCTCAGGATCTCGAACCTGGGTCCTCAGGACTGGGTCCGATGCTCTATCCACTGCGCCACCGCCTGGTCAGGCTGGGCAGCAGGTCTTATATACACTCTGCTGAGAGCTGGCTCCCAGGCTGAGACTCGGATGTGTATTTTTCTGCACAGCTGGCCCACGCTCACCTGGTGGCAAGGAAAGTTGGCAGATGGAATGGCATGGCCCATGGAACACCCAGCCACAGACCAACCTGAGCACACATTTTGTCAGTTTGTCCAGAGAACAGAAAGTCCCATTTTGTTGTCCTTTAGTTCCATTTTTTAAGATGTTATCTTAAATTAATTTTCCAACTATTCTATTGAATATTTAATATGTTATATATTTCATGTCCAAAGGCACTGTGTCATTATCTCTTTGATATTTGAAGGAAACAGTATGTAATCTTTGTTTCATAAATGCAGTATCTTCTCCTACCTCCCTGAACACTTACTCAAACTTCTATTTCTCTTCATTGTTAAATAGCTTTGTTTTTTTTTACAGTTTTTTATTTATTTTATTTTATTTTATTTTTTTTGTATTTTTCTGAAGTTGGAAACAGGGAGGCAGTCAGACTCCCACATACTCCCGACTGGGATCCACCCGGCATGCCCACCAGGGGGCGATGCTCTGTCCATCTGGGGCACTGCTCTGCCGCAATCAGAGCCATTCTAGTGCCTGAGGCAGAGGCCATAGAGCCACCCCCAGTGCCCTGGCCAACTCTGCTCTAGTGGAGCCCTGGCTGCAGGAGGGGAAGAGAGAGACAGAGAGGAAGGAGAGGGGGAGGGGTGGAGAAGCAGATGGGCCCTTCTCCTGTGTGCCCTGGCCAGGAATCGAACCCAGAACTCCTGTACGCCAGGCCGACGCTCTACCACTGAGCCAACTGGCCAGGGCCTTTTACAGTTTTTTAAAAATTGTTTTTATTGGTTGATTTTAGAAAGATAGAGAGAGGGAAAGGGAGAGAGAGGGGGGGGGCATAATTTGTTGTTCCACTTATTTATGCATTCATTGGTTGCTTCCTGCATGTGTCCTGACCAGTGATCAAACCCGCAACTTTGGTGTTTTGGGAGGATGCTCTAATAAACTGAGCTAACCAGTCATGTTTGAATAGCTTTGAATAACTTTTTTTTTTTCATTTTTCTTCTACTTTGGTTTCTAACTTTCTGGTTCAGTGCTTCCCTGGTGAGCCCCAATTGTTTTCTTCATATTTAAGAACAAATCACTAGGTTTTGGGGTGGCTCATGCCAAACACTACCACCATAACCAAATATGCTTTTTTTTTAATGAACAAGAACAACTGTGTTCATTAGCAGTTCAAATATGAGTGGGGTTCTCAAATGTTGACTCGCGTCTGTCAGCCTGGTTGGCTGGTCGACTTGGTTTTATTCTAAGGTGACTGGGTGAAAACCTGGGCTTCCCAGATGCCATGCCTGTATTTTTCTGGGACCAGAGTTTTTCTAGGGATGGATCCGTCGGCCTCCTCCTCAGGGTGACCCTGACTGCAGGTGGGAGAGGAGGCCCTGAGCATGGGCAAGTTTTCCCTCAATCCCTGTTTCCAGCCTCATGTCTCTCCTCCCCCTTTCTCTGCGCCGAGTGGTCCTAAGCCATGAGCCCCTGGTTCACTCTTTTTTCTTAAATTTATTTTAATTAAAAAAATTTTATTGATTGATTTTAAACAGAGGAGAGAGAGAGCCTGACCAGGCGGTGGCGCCGTGGATAGAGCATCGGATTGGAATGCAGAGGTCCCAGGTTCAAGACCCCGAGGTTGCCAACTTGGAGCATGGGCTCATCTGGTTTGAGTGTGGGCTCACCAGCTTGAGCGTGGGGTTGCTAGCTTAAGTGTGGGATTATCAACATGACCCCATGGTCGCTGGTTTGAGCCCAAAGGTTGCTGGCTTGAAGCCCAAGGTCACTGGCTTGAGCAAGGGGTCACTCACTCTGCTGTAGCCCTCGGGTCAAGGCACATACGAGAAAGCAATCAATGAACAACTATGGTGCTGCAACAAAGAATTGATGTTTCTTATCTCTCTCCCTTCCTTCCTGTCTATCCCTATCTGTCCCATTAAAAAGAGAGAGAGCCTGACCAGGCAGTGGCGCAGAGGATAGAGCATCAGACTGGGATGCGGAAGGACCTAGGTTCGAGACTCCAAGGTCGCCAGCTTAAGCACGGGCTCATCTGGCTTGAGCAAAAAGCTCACCAGCTTGGACCCAAGGTCACTGGCTCCAGCAAGGAGTTACTCGGTCTGCTGAAGGCCCCGGTCAAGGCACATATGAGAAAGTAATCAATGAACAACTAAGGTGTCACAACGAAAAACTGATGATTGATGCTTCTCATCTCTCTCCATTCCTGTCTGTCTGTCCCTATCTATCCCTCTCTCTGACTCTTTGTCCCTGTAAAAAAAAAATAAAATAGGCCCTGGCCGGTTGGCTCAGTGGTAGAGCGTCGGCCTGGCGTGCGGGGGACCCGGGTTCGATTCCCGGCCAGGGCACATAGGAGAAGCGCCCATTTGCTTCTCCACCCCCACCCCCCTCCTTCCTCTCTGTCTCTCTCTTCCCCTCCCGCAGCCAAGGCTCCATTGGAGCAAAGATGGCCCGGGTGCTGGGGATGGCTCCTTGGCCTCTGCCCCAGGCGCTAGAGTGGCTCTGGTCGTGGCAGAGCGACGCCCTGGAGGGGCAGAGCATCGCCCCCTGGTGGGCAGAGCGTTGCCCCTGGTGGGCATGCCGGGTGGATCCCGGTCGGGCGCATGCGGGAGTCTGTCTGACTGTCTCTCCCCGTTTCCGGCTTCAGAGGGATACAAAAAAAATAAAATAAAAAAAATAAATAAATAAAAGAGAGAGAGGAGAGAGAGGTGTGGGGGAGGAACAGGAAGCACCAATTTATAGTAGTTACTTCTCATGTGTGTCTTGACCAGGCAAGCATGGGGTTTCGAACTGGCGACCTGAGCATTTCAGGTCAACGCTTTATGCACTGCGCCACCACAGGCCAGACCAGTTCACTTTCTTCAGAGACTACACCTGGGCCTGTTTCCTGGGGCTGGTGAGTGGGTTGGTCAGCTGGTTACCATCCTGAGGAGTCTCTGATGCTGTGTGTCCAGACTTTCAACACTCTCCCTATTCACAGACCCTGTGTCAACACCGCCTTTGCAGCCCCCGCCAAGATCTGAGGCCCCTCAGGGACAAGTGGCCCCAACTCCACGTGTCCTCCTAGCAGAGTGAGGTGGCTTCAAACCAAGCACCAGAAAAGTGGGTGCCCCTCCCCCTCTCCCCCGACTTCTTCATCCTGTCCATTTGAGTCCCAGCGGCCCATTAAGGGTGCCGTCTCCCTCTGCCTTGCTCTGAGTTGGTACCATATGTTTGTCCACTGCTGCGCTGTCACTGTGGCGGGGGTTGAGGAGGGTGGGCACACAGACCCCGTCGTTCAACAACGCCCGCTTCACTGGAAGGCCACCCGTTTCCACTGGCACAACTTTATGATACCAGCTGCATCATTTGCCCCATGCTCTTCCCTGTGGCTTCCTGGGACACCCCACCTGTATTTTCCTCCAGACGAACTTGGAGATCACTTTGAATGCTCATTAGAACGAGTCAGAATTGCCTGCAGTTCGTATTTTATTGGGATTTTAGAAGAGTTGCTATTTGAGGACAGCGTCTCTTTTCAGCAACATTGAATGACATTTTATTTCTTGTTATTTTCCTTCTCAGAGAAGTTTTGTAGTTGTCACAGACTCCAGAACATTCCTTGTGAAGGTTGTTCTCAGCTGCTCTCAGTAGGAACGTAGGGACGCTGCTGTGAATTGAGTCTTTACCATATGGCATCTCATTAGTTATTACTGAGATTTAAAATAAAATGAGTTTCTTTGTCTTTCTCTCCTTCTGTGTGTTTAAAACATTTATCTTCCATCTAGACACCTTGGGAAACTTAATCTTAAAACCTTTTCAGTTGAGGTTTTTGGCTTTTTTAGGGAAGAAGGTCGTATTATCTGCCAGTGATAGTCATGAGGGTTTCCCCCGAGACCTTTGAACTTCTTCTTTCTGTTTCTGGTAGATCTGCTTATAATGCTCAAATGCTATCTCAGTCCCCAGGTCTGGCCCAGCTGGTTATAACCCAGCCTGAGGCTGCAGGACGGGAAGTCTGGGTCCAGCATCAGGCTGGACGTTGAGGTCTGTGGCTTCTTCTTCTTCTTTTTTTTTTTTAATTTAAAAAAAAAAATTTTTTTTTTTGTATTTTTCTGAAGCTGGAAACGGGGAGAGACAGTCAGACAGACTCCCGCATGCGCCCGACCGGGATCCACCCGGCATGCCCACCAGGGGGCGATGCTCTGCTCCTCTGGGGCGTCGCTCTGCCGCGACCAGAGCCACTCTAGCGCCTGGGGCAGAGGCCAAGGAGCCATCCCCAGCGCCCAGGCCATCCTTGCTCCAATGGAGCCCCGGCTGCGGGAGGGGAAGAGAGAGACAGAGAGGAAGGAGGGGGGGGCGGGGGTGGAGAAGCAAATGGGCACTTCTCCTATGTGCCCTGGCCGGGAATCGAACCCAGGTCCCCCGCACGCCAGGCCGATGCTCTACCGCTGAGCCAACCGGCCAGGGCCGAGGCCTGTGGCTTCTTTCTGACACCTCCGTGATTTGTCTTTCTGTCATCTAGGCCCTGGGAACCAGCCCTGAACCCACATCCACTACTGAGGGTGGGTGAAGATGAGGGCTCTGTCCAGACCAGTGGTGGGGGCGGGCAGGAAGTCCCCCGCTTACCACCCCCAGGTCTTGCCCCCTGGGCCTGCAGAACTTCCTGGGTCTGTGAGCCCAGCTTCTCCCTTCCTGGAGGCTCACTCCTCCCTCCCTGATGGGACCCCCTGGCTCTGCTGGATTGTGCTGGTTTCCTGTAGAGCTCCTGAGTGTCTCCTGAGGATTCTGGGTGTCCACTGAGTAACGGAAATCTCGGCGAGGATGACAGTGACTCTGGCCTCAAGAAGGAATGATGGGTTTCTAGAGACCTGAGCTCGTCTGAGCGCTGCAAAGCATCCTTAGATGGCTTCCTTGCCTGGCTCGCTGGGGACGGGCAGGGGCTCAGGAGTGTGGGGGCGCCTCCCGCTCCTCTGGCTTCTCCTCTCAAACCATTGTCCAGTCTGATTCCACGCTTGGGGGAGAATGATTCTCAGAATGCCAAAGGGCAGAAAAGTCTGTCCCTGGCTGGGTGGCCGGCCTCTGCCTAGGGCTGGAGTTGGAGGACAAAGCCCCTCCACTCAGAAAGCAGGCGGCCTGAGAGGGAAGGTGAGCTCCCGGCACCCTCAGGGATGGCTCGGGGGCCCTGGGGAATGTGCAGAAGTCATCCCTTGGGTGTGAGGAGAGGGGATGAAAGCTAGCATTAACCTGGCACCTCTCTCATCCTTTGCTCTGCATGTTGACAAAGTCTGATCATGCATATGATATATTAGGACAGTTGAGCAAGTGTGCATGAGTGTCCTGGGGCGGCTCTAACAAATACCAACTGCTGGCCCTTCACACAGCAGAAACATATTCTGTCACAGTGTTGAAAGCCAGAGGTCTAAAACCAGGCGTCAGCAGGGCCCCGCTTCCTCCAGCGGCTCCAGGGAAGGATCCTTCCCGTCTCCTCTAGCTCTTGGTGTTGTTGCAAACTTTGCCTCCAGGTCCAGCGAGCCTGTCCATTCATGAGGACAAGGAAGGCCTCAAAGGAAGAAGGGGAGCATTGGAAGCTCTGCTATCACCCAGCTCTTGGCTCAGGCGCAAAGCCCTCTATTCTGTTTACGCTCTTACTCTGTTTGATTTGTTTCAGAGCATCTTATTTTATTTTTTTTTTATTATTTTTTGTGACAGAGACAGAGAGAGAGACAGAGAGAGGGACAGATAGAGACAGACAGGCAGAAAGGGAGAGAGATGGAAGCATCAATTCTTCATTGGGGCACCTTAGTTGTTCATTGATTGCTTTCTCATATGTGCCTTGACTGGGGGTGAGGGGCTCTAACAGAGCGAGTGACCCTTTGCTCAAGCCAGTGACCTTGGGCTCAGGCCAGTGACCTTGGGCTTCAGACCAACAACCTTTGGGCTCAAGCCAGGGACCATGGAGTCATGTCTATGATCCCACGCTCAAGTCAGTGACCCCTCTCTCAAGCTGGTGAGCTCACGCTCAAGCTGGAGACCTCGGGGTTTCGAACTTGGGTCCTCTGCATCCCAGTCTGATACTCTATCCACTGTGCCATCACCTGGTCAGGCCAGAGCATCTTATTTTATTATTTCCCATAGGCATACTATCTATCTCACTACTGATATGTCTCCAATAGTAAGTTCTCTGCTGGGTTCAGAGAAGACATTCAATATTTCTTGTTTGATAGATGGCCTCTTGGTCACCGCTGGTCCCAGTGACGGGATAAGCCCTGCCTCCTCCTGTGCCCTACCCCAAAGGAGGGCAGGCTTCCCCTCTGCTCAGTTCCTGGGTAGGGAGTATAAAGGGGCTCAGAGGGGACAGGAGCAGGATGCAGAGACACCTGGCGTGGTGAGGATGCTGCTCAAACCCCCGCCCTCTCCATTCCCGATCCCCAGGGTCCCTTTCCCGGATCTCCTCACCCTGGCTCTCCTCTCTTCCCCTGCAGATGCCGTGGCTGCTGCTCCTGACTCTCCCCTGCCTGGGGGGGCTCTTTGCCTGTGACCTCAGGTATGTCCTGACCCCCAAGCCTGCCCTGTATCCAAAGCCCTGACCTGGTCTCTCAGAGGCCAGCCCTGGGATTTGCTGGTGATCCCCATATGGGAGTGGCCCTCATATGGGGAGGGACTGAATGTAAGAGTCGTGCTGAGTTCTGGGCAGGGATGCCTGGGTCCATGATGGCTCCTCCTTTGCTTCCCCAGATACCGGGCCAGGCGCTAAACTGGTGGGCATCGTAGGGGGGCATGATGCCCCCGCTGGGAAGTGGCTAAAGCAGGTGAGCCCGTGGGTCAAGAACCTAACAACAAACATGTGGGAGCTCTCCTGTGGGGGCTCACTCATCCACCCCCAGTGGGTGCTGACAGCTGCCCACTGTATTCCAGGGTAAGGTCCGATCCTGCCAGCGCCCTGGGTGTGGTGGACAAGGTCAGGGGGACAGGATACGTGTTGCGAGCAGTTCCCGGGCTGGGTGGCTGCAGTTCTCCCACCAGGATTCAGCTTGTTAGAGTTCCCTTGCCCACCACGGAGGGGAGGCTCCTGGGCTCTGAGCGGGCAGCTCACTTCCTGCTCTTCTGCCGCAGTCTCTTAGAAACTTCTGGTTTTCTGTCCCCCAGGAAAAAGCCAGAGGCTCAGCACTTTAAGGTCCTAGTAGGACAAGTGAGACCCTCGGTCAACAGGGTGGTGGCTATGGTCATCCGTCATCTCAAGCATGACCTTACACTGAAAGGAAATGGTGGGGCGGATGTGACACTTCTCAAACTGAAGGACCCTGTGACACAGTCTAACCTAGTCAAGTGGATCATCCCCCCCCCCCCCCCCCCCCCCGCCAGCATCATTCATGGTCCTCTCAGGCTCAAAATGCTGGCTGACCGGCTGGGGCAATATTAGACCCTCAGGTAAGAATCCCAATGAGTTGGAGTGAGAGGAAGAGGCCCAGGGCAGGCTGGGTAGGGCCGCGCTGTACAGATGAGGCCCCGGCTGGGCTCCCTCCGGGTCTTCCTTGGCTGCAGGAGGCAGATGGCTCGAGAGGACTCTGTAAAGGAGCTGAAACCAGAGTAGCGAGAGCAAGGCCAGGCCACGGGCGTTACTTTGCCCTCCCTCTGCACCAGGCCCCATGTGCGCCCTTACGTGGGTCTCCCCTTGTTGTGGGTCCCATTATCCCTACAGTCTTGATGGTGGGATGGAAAACAAGGAGCGAAAGCTGGAGCGACTTGCTCAAGGATTCACTATTAAATAAGCAAAGTCAAATTTGATACTAGGTCTACCCACTCCACATTTCTTGGGAGAAAACACTTGCTATGATTTTTCCCAATAAAAATTTTTTGTGGGTAAAAAAAAAATTTCCTGTTTCTTTTTGGAGCTTGGTGCCCACAGTGTCAGCCTAAAGATTATCAGCCCATTGGCCTGGAATGAACCCAGAGAGTTGGGGCCCCCGGGGGGCGCTGAGGCTCAGCGCTGGTTCTCGAACCCATGACCTGTGACTGTAGGCCCCCTCAGGACCACAGGAGAACTTAGCTTCTCCTCACAGTGCAGCTGCCCGAGCCCCACAGTCTGCAGGAGGTGGAGGTCCCCATCGTGGGGAATGAGTTGTGTAAGCAGCAATATGACAAGATCAACATGTCGATCAAGGACGACATGCTGTGTGCGGGTCGCCAGGGCCGGGACTCCTGCCAGGTGAGCCACCCGACTGTGGCCTCCCTCCACTGCTCCTGACTGCAGGGATCCTGAGTACTGACCATCTGTCTCCTTTTCCCCGCAGGGTGACTCTGGGGGCCCTCTGGTCTGTCAATGGAAGGCCACCTGGCTCCAGGTAGGGGTGGTGAGCTGGGCGAAAAGCTGCGGACTACCCGGCTTTCCTGGAGTCTATGCCCGAGTGACATCCTTCTTGTTGTGGATCCAAAAATATTTCCCCCCACTCTCCCTGAGCCTGGGGCAAGGACAAGGATTCTGCCCACATGAGATAAAGACAGGCTCCCCAGGGTGTTTGTGGGACCCTCATGCTCCTTCCCCAACCATTGCACCCAGCATTTTCCTCCATCCCCGCTCTGAGACTCTCCTGCCCCCCATCCAGCCCCTTCAGTACCCTGTCTCTCCCCGAGAGGTGAAAGGGAGAGGAGCCCCGAGCCCTGAAGTGGGGTTGCAGGGAGCATTCTAGAGCTCCTGCCTCATACGCATTCTCTGTAGCTCATTAAATTGCGAAGAAAACAGGCTGGGGAGTAGGGGGTCACTCCCGCCGAGCTCTGCTTGCGCGTGCGCGTCTGCGGCCCCAGAACGTGTGACCGTGGCGTTTCTGTAAATGCCCGCGCTGCGGACTCCACGCCTTCTCGGGCTGCAGGATGCCAGGACGCTCCAAACCTGAGGCCGATACCTCCAGGACCTGGGAGCTAAGGGCGCTCCGCTGTCCTCATCTTTCAATAAAGCTGTTGGTTTAACTAAAAAATAAATAAATAAGTAAAACAGGCTCTTGACAGAGTGTACTTATTTGTGGGTGTGGCCAAAGCAGCGGGTGGGTGGGATGTTCCTAGTGTGGGTACCCAGGGTATGAATAGCGGATGGTGTGAGAAATAATAGCCAACTATGACTGCAGCATGGAAGAAGGCAACATGGGTGGGTTCTCTTGGCTGGGGTGGGGGACGAGTTTTCTGCCTGGGGTCTGAAATCACGACCTGGAGGACTGCTCCCAGACCTGCGCGGCATCAGACCGTCATCTTTCTTCCTTCAATCGCAGTCATGTGTAACTGATGTTTTGAATGACTTGTTTTGGCAGCATGAAAGCAGAAAGTATTGTTTTTCCATTGTGATTACTGCGCTTTCTGACCTGGCGCGCCTAATCCTCATTCTTCAATTTGATCAACTTCTTGGACCACATAAAGTATACAGCAGGGGTCCCCAAACTACGGCCCACGGGCCGCATGCGGCCCCCTGAGGCCATTTATCTGGCCCCCGCCGCACTTTCGGAAGGGGCACCTCTTTCATTGGTGGTCAGTGAGAGGAGCATAGTTCCCATTGAAATACTGGTCAGTTTATTAATTTAAATTTACTTCTTCTTTGTATTTGTTCCCGTTTTGGTTTTTTTACTTTAAAATAAGATATATGCAGTGTGCATAGGGATTTGTTCATAGTTTTTTTTTAATGTCCGGCCCTCCAATGGTCTGAGGGACAGTGAACTGGCCCCCTGTGTAAAAAGTTTGGGGACCCCTGGTATACAGTCTCACTCTAAGGGTGAAATAGTTCACCTGCTCCAACGCAGAAGGAACCTCAGTCTCTCATTCTGAGCTTCTCCTGAGCTGGGAGAACCTTCAGTCGGCCAGGAACAAGCCTAGTTTTCCCCTCCTTCCCATCCCAAGTTCTCGGCCATTCTCCTGGTGTTGGCGCCCCCTGCTGGAAGAGAACCATGCTGTATCATCTCTGTCCTCTGCAAAGCTCATCTCTTCTGATGGGTGGGACCGGGGGTTACAGTGGACAAGAAAAGCTCCCGTTTCAAATCTAGGAAGTGAGAACTCAGCTGTAAATCCCCTTCCTTCCCCCAGGCAGTGCTGTGCGTTGTTTCAGCTGAATTAAGATTTTGAAGGGATTGTTGGTGCACGGCTGTGGTGTGTTCCTGCCCCTGCAGGTTGGGGTCAGGACCCACAAGAGCCTTTGGAGCCTGATGCAGCCCTGTATCGTGAGTGAGGGGACTCTACACCCTTCGGAGACAGGTTGGTCCCGGGAAGCTGATTTCTAAAATGTGGTGGCAGCCTTTGAGATCCTTTAGTGATGGAGACGCCTGGCGCCTGAGGCCAGGGTGAAAACAGTCCTTCCTTCCGCTGACTGACTCGGGTGCCTGGGGGAAGGCCTGGACTCTAGAGTTAGGGAGAATGGAAGCTCCAGGGTGGGCGGATCGGGAGCTGCTTCCCCCATGTGCCCAGGACAGAAGTCTGGGTTTCCTGGGAGCCAGGACTTGAGCCAGGACTTCTCCAGGAAATCCTGTATCTGGGAAAATGAGGCCTGAGACTCAGCTGCAAGGCACCACGATGCAGATGGGTCCTCCTTGGGGGTCTGCTCTGCCCAGGGAGTGAGGGGGCCTGGCAGAAGCACAGCCTGGTGCTGCCTCTCTTGGTGTTCTGCCTAAGTGATTACCCCGTCAGTGGGGCCATGTTGATCGGTGGCTGCCAGGTGATCCACATATATGTAATTTTTTAAAAAAATTTATTTATTTATTTATTTTTTACAGGGACAGAGAGTGAGTCAGAGAGAGGGATAGACAGGGACGGAGAGAGATGAGAAGCATCAATCTTTAGTTTTTCATTGCGCGTTGCAACACCTTAGTTGTTCATTGATTGCTTTCTCATATGTGCCTTGACCGCGGGCCTTCAGCAGACTGAGTAACCCCTTGCTGGAGCTTTGCAGAGGACAGTGACCTTAGGTTCAAGCTGATGGGCTTTTGCTCAAACTAGATTAGCCCACGCTCAAGCTGGCGATCTCGGGGTCTCGAACCTGGGTCCTCTGCATCTCAGTCCGAGGCTCTATCCACTGCGCCACCACCTGGTCAGGCTCCACATATATGTATATCTAGTTCATCCCCTGCCTGACAGGAGGGGTGTTGGTGTTTTCGCCTCGCCACTGGGTTCCGTGGGATTGTAAATCCCTTTGTAGCCAGTGAAAGGGCTTTTCTCCAGTGGTGAGGGGTGTAGTCAGATAGTTAGTGTTTTCAGAATTAAGAATGAAGGTTTGGCCCTGGCCGGTTAGCCTGGTGTATGGATGTCCCAGGTTCGATTCCTGATCAGGTCACACATGAGAAGTGATCATCTGCTTCTCTCCCCTGCCTTCTCCCTCTTCTCTCCCTCTTCCCCTCCCGCAGCCAGTGGCCTGATTGGTTAGAGCATCCATCACGGGCACTGAGGATAGCTTGGTTGGTCCCAGTGGCAGCCTCAGGTACTAAAAATAGCTCAGTTGATTCTAGCATCAGCCCCAGACAGGGGTTGCTGAGTGTATCCCAGTTGGGGCGCAATCGGGAGTCTGTCTCACTATCTTCTCTCCTCTTAAAAAAAAAAAGAGGATCTGAGCAATTCAGGGGCCAGAGCCTCCAAGGGAGGGAAAAGAGACCTAGGAACTTGTGTTGTGGAAGGGCTGGGGCTAGACAAACCTGAGCCTGGAGCTGTGTCTGCAGGCATGGCCACAAGGTGGAGCCACAGGGCTTTCTTTCCTGAGGAGGGGCAAAGGGCTTCTATCCCCTGGGAAGGCTCTGGGAAGTGTCCTTGGGACGAGGCCTTTTGCGAGGGGTCTGAGGGTTAGGAAAAGAAGACAGTCTGTGACGAAGGTCATAAAGCAGGATATGCTGATCTGAGCATGTCCAGGTGCACTGACCCCATGCCAGCAAAGGCCCGCAGCAAACCCTATATCTAACACCCCTTCCTGCCGCTCTCTGCTGATGCCACCAGGGTCTCAGCCTGTCTGTTTTGCAGATGCATAAATAAACTTTTTATAAAACTCATCAGGCCTTGTGCGTCCCTCCTTCGGCCAACCTAACAGCGGCCCCTCCTTGCTCCTTCCAGATGCCGAATCTGCTGGTGCTGGTGCTGGCGCTGCCCCTCCTGCTGGGCCTGGTCCACACGGCCCCTGGTGAGTCCCGACCCCGGCCAGCCCTGCCCCTGCCCCTCACGCCATTCCCGCAGCCCCCAGGATGGATGAGTAGATTCACAGAAGCCCAGAGGCCGGGCTGGGTCTGGTCCTGGGGATGCTTCCTGCTCCAGCCCCAGGCCAGGCCCTGGAGCGAGTGGGCATCATGGGGGGGCAGGCTCCCCATTGCCTGAGACATTGCTGCTGCTGTCACTTAGGTCACCTCTCTTGATTGGGGTGCAAGCGTAGGCACCGTATGGAGGCTTGGGGCACATGAGGCATCCCCCAGGATCTCCACCACACCCGCCTTCGGGAGCAAACTGCTGTGTGAGCGGGAGGAGGGTTGGGAGGAAGGGGAGATGAGCAGGGCTGGTGGAGGTGGGCTGGGCGGGGCCCAGGAGCAAGCCAGAGGGCACAGTGCAGGCGACTGAGGCACCCTGGAGGGGCGGGACGAGGGTTGGGAGGAAGGGGAGATGAGCAGGGCTGGTGGAGGTGGGCTGGGCGGGGCCCAGGAGCAAGCCAGAGGGCACAGTGCAGGCAACTGAGGCACCCTGGAGGAGTTTCTCCTGGGTGGAGCCATGGTTGCAGGAGGCCAGCCTAGGAGTGACAGTCCAGAAATTAGGAAGGGAGAGGGGGAGCCACCAGTTTGAGCGACTCCCAGCACTCCAGACCTGTGTACGCAGACAGCCATCTGTCACCTGCCACACTCCCAAGGAGCACCTCTTTTATAGATGAAATCTGCTGTGAGCTTCAGGAAGATCTGCTCGCTGGCCTGGGATCACACAGCCGGAAAGAGCAACTGCAGGCTTCATCAATACCTATTAGCTGAAGGTCTGCGTGCTCCTAAGCTTAGCCACAGTAAATTACTGTTTTTCTGGGAGAAAAATGGATTGGTGCCCTGATATGTCAAGACAAATATCTTTAGGAGAACATCTCCATAATTAAAAAAATTATTTTGAATCAGTTTTATTGAGGTGTATCTTACAGACACACAAATTAAATTTCTCCCATTTTGAGCCCACAGTTTGAGTTGGACAAATGCATGCAGTCATGTAACCACTACCATAGGAAAATGACACAATATTTCACCATCCCTTTGCAACCAATAGCGCTGCACGCACCAGCTGGGAAGGAGTCAGGGAAGACGGAGGAGTGAGGGCAGGTGGAGGAGGAGCTGAGACCCAGGCTGTATCACAGCCCCCCTGTTCCTTCTGCACACCCCGACAGGAGGGTTTATCACCTCCCTTCGCCCCATGTGGACCCAGTAGTCCAGGCAGCTGTCTCAGGTGCACACAGTGGGACCATAGCAGGACCAGTCCCAGCGTCAGACATCATGGCTGCAAACCTGAGCCTTCTCTCCTCACCTAGGCCAAGGTGCTGCCCCTCCAGGAAGCTCTCCCTAGTTCCTCTGGGCACATTGGCCCCTCTCCTCAGTCCTCCAAGAGCCTGGTCTTGAGGGTTCCTCAGACGGGTCCCAGCTCACGGCCCAGACTGAGCCCAGCAGAGACAGCTCAGGCCCTGTGACTTGACTCTCCCCAACCGCCCTCCCCAATGTCCCTGTCCTCTGAACCATGCCTGGTCCCATGGTCTCCAACACAGAACCCACAGGTCTCTACCACACATCAGACGGGCACAGCACCAGCTGCCCAGCCCGGGACAGCCCTTTCTAACCGTCCTCTGTCGTGCCGGAGCCTGATGACTGAGCTGATTCGGGGCCCTGGGAGGGGCTGGGGCTTTTCTGCCGCCCCCCACTCCCTTCCTGGCTCCATATCATGGGCCCGATGGGAGAGTCCTCTCTTAGACGTGGGGAGACTGAACCATCGGAACGGAGCACCTTGGGCCACGGACTTGTCTCCGTCCAGCCAGCACCCAACCCAGAGCCTCGCTCAGAAATGAGTGCCACGTTCGCTCCGGTGATGACGAGGGCTGACAGTGGCACCGCCTCTGTGAGTGGGGTCTGTGCTGAAGCTGTGACGGTCACACCGCTGGGAGGCGCCCCTGGGGAAGGGGGACTGCGCTTTCCAGCTCAGGAGCGGTGTTGGAGCCCATGCCAGCACTCGCAGGTTCTAGAAGGCCTGATGGCACCCAGAGTGGGGGTGGGGGCGGGGACAAGTCCAGAGGAGTCCCGGATCTCTGCCTCCCGGGCCCCCAGTGCCTTCCCGGGTCCCGCAGGAGGGGAGATGCCCTCACCTGTCCCCCCCATTCAACTACAGCATTGAGAACCCCTTCCCCTACCGTGGCTCCACGCAGAACCCTCCACACCCCCAGGGATCCAGTCCTGCTCTCGAGCCAAAGTCTCGGCACCATCTCGGTGGTCCCGTCCATGACACTGTGTCTGGATTCGCTTCTGTACCCATATCACAGGTGAACACGGAGGGGTGTCATGCCCCCCTCTCCTGTCCCTGTGGGGACGGGTCGCCAGCAGCCCAAGGGACATGGGCCTACATGGGGGCTCCTCAAGAGGACCTCTGAGGGCACAGGGGGTGGGCTGTCTCCCTCACAGCCCCACTGACCCAACGGAAGGCCAGCTTGATACCCACCTCCCATAAGCCAACACCTATCTGTCACTTATCACTGGCTGAGTTCCTTGAGATCCCAGGGCCAGACCAAGGGGGGCCAGGGACACCAGCATCTTCCCGGGTCTGGGGGATCTCAGCCTCAGGCCCCGCCCACTTACCTTCCTTACACCGCCCCCTCCCAGAGGAGCCTGTGGCTTGTCCCTCAGCGTCCCCCAGCACAACCAGCACTTAGAAAGGTGTCAATGTGCTTGTATAAGGTTAGCAATCCAAGGGGGTCGCCCCACTGACCACAGCAGGGAGAGCTCGGGGCGAGTGGGGGCAGAGGCCCTTCCCTGCTGGGTCTGCAGAGTCTGCCCCGGGGAGTCTGTGCCCAGGAGACTGCCTGACACGCACAGCAGCCTGAGGCAGAAAACCAACAGTGCCCCGAGCGTGACAGGGAAGCTCGCCCTGTGACCGGGACGTCCAAGAGGGTGGATGGCGGGTGTCCTTCCCCAATGCAGCCACAGGAAAACGCCACAACATGGTTCTCAAACGGGACTCTCAAAAGTGTTGCTTTTGATCAGTCGCACAAATGTAAAAGTTGGGCAGATGCATGACTTCCATATGTATGTCCAGAGTAGCCTGAGAGGCTGGGGACAGAGCTGTGGAAGGAGGAGGGGAAGGCACCGTGTGGTTGGAGGGAACAGGGTGTGGGGGCCAAGGCTAATACTGTGACCCCACTGATGGGTACCTGGGTGCCCCTAGCATGGTCTAAGCGTTCTCTTGCATTCTGCGTCCTGACTACATGTGGCTGCTCACCGGAGACACAAACTCCAGGCACCAGGGGCTGGGACGGGGCTGTCCCCACAGCAATGCCCAGTGCTCAGGGCCAGAGGGATCCCACAGTGACAGTGGCTGTGCGGCTGCCCTGGACACCCTTTCCCCTCAGTGACACCCACAGCTAGAAACACGGCCACAAACACGTGTGCTCTCCATGCATTTTAGTGAGGGTCAGTGCCCAGTGCCTACACCCTGGGCTGAGGGTGGGGGACAGCTCAGGGCAGGGAACAGGGACGGTGGAGGTGGACACCTGGGCAGGAAGCAGTGGTCTGGGTTCCCCACAGACCCAGGGATGGGCTCAGGGCTCCTCAGGGACGTACTGGCGGATCCAGTCCAGGTAGTGGGTGACACGGGTGTAGATGCCAGGCCGATTGGGCTGGGCACAGCCTTCGCCCCAGCTGACCACACCGGCCTGCATCCAGGTGCCATTGACCTTGCAGACCAGGGGCCCTCCGGAGTCACCCTGGGGAGGAAAGGGGCCAGCAGTGACTAGAGAGGCTGGGGTCAGGGGGAATGGGGACTTTGGGGAGGACGTGGACCCACCTGGCAAGAGTCCTTCTTCGTGTTCCCAGCACACATCATGTCGTCATGGACAATCTGGATGTTGTCTCCCGTGTACAGGTCAGTGTGGTATTTCGTGTCACAAACACTGTTTTCTACAATGGGGACCTTGACCTGCTGCAGGGGGTATGGTGGAGGTAGGGACTCTGGGGGCGAGAGGATAGCAATCGGTGTCAGTGGGGAGGTGGTCACTGCCCTGAGCATCTGTTGGGACCCTGTGCCCGAGACGGAACCCCAGAGCTGGGTCATGAGTGTGACCGGCCCCCACTCCCCTGTGCTCTCCACCTGTCCCTGACACTTACCTCCATTGTCCACATCACCCCAGCCTGTCACCCAGCATGGGGTCTCTGGAGGGAAGGTCTCTGAGGCAGGGGGCAGAGTGACCAGCTGGATGCTATCAGAAAGGCTCACAGGGTCCTTGAGCTCCAGCAGGGCGATGTCTGCCCCGTTCTGGGCTGTGTAGTAGTTGGGGTGCGGGATGATCCGGTTGATGGGCAGCAGCTTGTCTTGGTAATAGAGGTGCTGCTCCCGCAGCTGCACCCTCAGGATTGCAGAATTCATAGTTTTCCTGGAGAGAAGGGACACCTCCTCAGGGGGCTGAGCTGCCTCCTGGACACCCAGGAGCGAGGGTTGAGCCCCAGGTCCACCCCCACCCACCAGGCCCATGAACACTCACGGTCCAACGCAGTGCGCAGCCGTCAGCACCCACTGGGGGTGGATGAGGGAGCCCCCGCAGAAGTGCATCCAGTACTGGAGTTTGAGTCTCAGGCTCACCTGCCAGGGCCACTTGCACTCAGGGGCCTCCTGCCCCCCCACGATGCCCACTCGCTCCAGGGCCTGGCCTGGGGCTGGGGCAGGAAGCACTGTCAAGAGCGGACCCAGCCCGGCCTCTGGGATTTTGTGAATCTCCCCACCCATCATGGGGGCTGTGGGAATGGGGTGAGGGGCAGGGCCAGGGCTGGCCGGGGTCGGGACTCACCAGGGGCCGTGTGGACCAGGCCCAGCAGGAGGGGCAGCGCCAGCACCAGCACCAGCAGATTCGGCATCTGGAAGGAGCAAGGAGGGGCCGCATGACGAGGCTGGGGGCTGGGCCAGGCTGGGGTCTACCCGGTGTGGGGTGCCGATGGAGTTGAAAACCCTGGGATCAGGGGTCTGTTCAGGCTGGAGTTCTGAGGTCTTGCTGCTTTAGATCTGAGGGTCAGCTGCTAGTGCACTAACACCTAGTTTGGGGGTCTGGTGGGGGGTGCTTACCTCGGCTGGTTCCTGCTGCTTTGCGCCACGTACTCTCCCCTCCCCTTTTATCCTTCCAGACCAGGAGGGGTCAGAGGAGGGGTGCTCAGTCTTCCAATCCAGAGTGCAGGAAGTGGATAAATCAGACAAAGGCTACCATGTGACATAGGCCCTCACTATCCAACTACCCATCTGGGGATCCACAGATCCACATGGGTGGGATTGCAGCCGCATAGAGGTCAACCACCTCCTCTTTTGATGGGTCTTGGCTTCCTAGGTTCTGGGGGCTGAGATGTCTAATCCAGCCTGGTTTGGGCTGGCGGGAGAGGCGCTCTAGTATCTATAACGTGCCTTCCAGCGCCCTCTGCGTATCTGGGCTCCCCGGCTCTCCATGGACTAGGAAGTGGATATTGGAGCATACCTCTCTCTGTCACCCAGCTAATCACTGGAGCTTGGACAGCCCCCCTTCCAGTTGCTGGGAGTTAACTCCTCTCTGCCAGGTGGTCAGGGCTCCCCCAGGAGGCCTTCAGGCACGGTTGCACCAAGGGACAATTGTGCTGTCCCGACTCTGTAGTCAGCCATTCCCTCCCATCCTGTTTCTCCAAGAGGCATCCTTGTCTGTGGGCCACCCTCAAAGAAACAGGGAGGTCACAGGTTCGGTCCCTGGTCAGGGTACGTTCAAGAATAAACCAACGAATGCCTGAATAAGTGAAACAGCAAATCAATTTTCTCTTTCTCTCTTTCCCTTCCTCTGTGTCTAAAATAAATAAATAAATTTTTAAAAAATTTTGTTTTAACTATAAAGCATCTAGGAGAAACCATAGTACAAAATCTTTACAACCTTGAAGGAGGCAGAGGGGATTCAAAAGAGAATTGATAAATAGGACTGCATGAAAATGTAAAGCTTACACTCAGCCCTGGCTGGTTAGCTCAGCTGGTTCAGAGGGTTGAGGGTTCCATCCCCGGTCAGGGCACACGTAGGAAGCAACCAATGAGTGGAAGAAGTGAAGGCTTCCTTTCCCACTCTCTCTCCCTTCGTCCCTCTGTCTCTAGCAATAAGACTTATCTATCTATCTATCTATCTATCTATCTATCTATCTATCTATTTATTTATTTTAGAGAGGAGAGAGAGAGAGAGAGAAGGGGAGAGGAGCAGGAAGCATCAACTCCCATATGTGCCTTGACCAGGCAAGCCCAGGTTTCAAACTAGTGACCTCAGCGTTCTAGGTCGATGCTTTATCCACCACATCACCACAGGTCAGGCCCTATCAATAATTTTTTTTTTTAAATTAAGCCCTGGCTGGATAGTTCAGTTGGGTGGAACGTGTCAGTCAGGGCACATATAGGAGCAGCTCAATGTTCCTGTCTCTCTCTCCCTGCCTCTCTAAAAAAAAAGTTCTTTTTAAACCTACACTTTGAATGATATTGTTAAAATGATAAAAGTACAATCCATGCACTGAGACAAAAGTATTTGCAATAAATGTATCTGGCCAAGGACATGTATCTGAATTTAAGAAGGAAAGGAGTGAGGGAGGAAGAGAGGGAGGGAGGGAGGGAAGAAAAGAACTGTTACAACTAAGAAGACATCCACCTTCATTAAAAAGTAGACAAGTTTTGTTTTGTTTTTTTGTATTTTTCTGAAGCTGGAAACGGGGAGAGACAGTCAGACAGACTCCCGCATGCGCCCGACTGGGATCCACCCGGCACGCCCACCAGGGGGCGACACTCTGCCCACCAGGGGGTGATGCTCTGCCCCTCCGGGGCGTCGCTCTGTTGCGACCAGAGCCACTCTAGTGCCTGGGGCAGAGGCCAAGGAGCCATCCCCAGCGCCTGGGCCATCTTTGCTCCAATGGAGCCTTGGCTGCGGGAGGGGAAGAGAGAGACAGAGAAGAAGGAGAGGGGGAGGGGTGGAGAAGCAGATGGGCGCTTCTCCTGTGTGCCCTGGCCAGGAATTGAACCCGGGACTTCTGCACGCCAGGCCGACGCTCTACCACTGAGCCAACCGGCCAGGGCCAAAAAATAGACAAGTTTTTGTCCATAGTTTATCAGAGAAGCTGTTCAAATGACCAAGAAGCACATGACAAGATGCTCGTCCTGCTCACTCATCAGAAGACTGTAGACTAGAAGGGACACTGCTACCCCCCCCCCCCAGAAAGGCTCGAGTTCCAGGCTCCTCCCACTCTTCTCCCTTCCTCTCCCTCCCTGTCCTCTGAACCTGACAATCCAAAGCCTGGACTGGGCACGTCAGGTGTCTGCTGGGGAGTGGTGCTGGGCAACACGCTGGCCCAAGCGGGGGTCAGAGTCCACTGTGGGGAGGAAATTGAGCAGAAAAGCCAGTGAGTTAAGGATGGGAACCAGGTCTCACATGCCAGGGAAGGCAGGCCAATATGAAAAGGGAGAAACTGGAATAAACTCTGGTTTGGAATTAGAGAAAGCTTGTGTTTCAATATAAATATAGACTATAGAAGTGGTGTGTGTGTGTGTGTGTGTGTATGACTGTGCATGTGTGTGCTTGTGTGTACATGCGTGTTCATGTCTATATACTGTGCACACACAAATGAGTGTGTGCGTGCACATGTGTGTATGCATGTGTATGCTCATGCCTATCACTGTGAGTGTGCACGAGTGCTCATGTATACATGAGCATGCACCTGTGTGAGTGTGTGTGTGAGTGCATGTGTGTGAGTGTGTGTGTGCACATATGTACATTCTCTGGCTCTGTCCCAGAGCAATCAGCAGAACTTTACCTGGATCCTGGGTCTGAGTGCCATCTGCCCCTGACAGGAGCCGGACCCCCTGGAGAAGCAACTAGGGCTGAACATGGAGGCGCCGGGAATAACCTTGTACAAGGCAACCCCAGACTCTGACAGTGATGTGCCCAGCAGCTTTCTCTGTAACAGCCCAAAGAGGAAACAACCAGAAGCCCCCCAACAGGCGAATGCAGAAACACACCGTGGTCCATTCCGGCAGGGGGCTACCACCTGGAGATAAAAAGAAACACAAATGCAGAAGGTGACCAAACATCTGCCTGGACTACAAATGTGAGAAACAAGCTCCCTGGAGGGGTGCAGACAGAAGGGGCTGGCCTACAGCCCCTTGGGAATGAGTGGCCGCTGTCAGACTAAAAGCACGGAGCCTACACTTGTTACCGGAACAAGCTGGGGTTCGAGTCGCCCATCACTGCAGAGCCGATCACGGAGATGAGAGCCGAGTGGTGTAAGAGTGTCTTTAATCAAACTGCCAGCCACCTGAGAAGGCAGGGGCCTCAGCGCATCCAAAGCCTGCCTCACCGGTCTTGGCTGACTGGCCTGCATGTATATTTTGGGGAGGTTAGTGATTTATCACAGAGCATGCAGTCAGTCCCATAGCAGTGCAGGAGGAGCGAGACGGGTCCGCTGGAGAGCCTTCCTGGAACGTCCTCCTGATGTTGGCTCAGGTCTATCTGGTGTCCTTGCTGTTACCTCTGGAACAGCAGGGGTTGTGGTGCATCCAGGAGCTTTCTGCAAGAGAACTCTCTGGTTTTTTAGGCAACAAAGTAAAAATTAAAGTTTGTGGACTAAGCTTCTAGTTATCTACAGTGCCTTAACTCCTTACAGGAAATTCTGTGACTGAGCCCTTACAGGAAATTCTTTTCATTTAACCCCTTACACCCACAGCATAGTGGTCTGGTTAATAAAGTTAATTCCCCTAGGGGCGCAGGGTGACAATCCGTTAGGTACCCTGGAAGTGAGCAATGAAGTCAGTGGATGGAGGGCGTTGGGCGCTGGGTCCTCCCTTTTCGGTGGGAGGTTGCAGTCAAGCATGGGAGGAGGTGAGAGCGATCCCTGTGCTGATGGGTTAGAACGGGAGACACAAATTTGAAGTTGTGTTTAACTTAACATAGATACAGACGGCTACATGATGACATGTATACAGATGCGTCTATACACTAGTTAGTCCACACACATTTCTTCATGCTTTTTAAATTTTTTTATTGCTTTTAGAGAGAGAGGGAGATAGAGAGAAGAGAGAAAAACATCAATTTGTTGTTCCACTTATTTATACACCCGTTGGTTGATGCATAAATGATTCTTGTATGAGCCCTGACCAGGGATCGAACCCGCAACCAACTGAGCTACCCAGCCAGGGCCTACATTTTATTGTTCTGTCTGCTGAAAGCCTTAGAGGCAAGGACACCTCAAGAGCAACCGGCACACCAGTGCCCAGACTGGGGTTTCCAACAGCATCTCCAAAAAAAAAAAAAAAAAAAAGAACCAGGTCCTTTGGAGAAATGGCTGATTCTAGGACTGAGGCCAGAAATATTCAAGATGAGCCAGGAGTCTGAGAAACCGTCACAGCCCAGAGAAGACTAAAGTGACGAGATGATTAGATGTCATATGGGGCCTGGATGGGATCCTAAGACAGAAAAAAAAAAAAAATTAGGAAAAAAATAAGGACATCCGAATAAAACAGGGTGGGTCATTAATTCTAACAAATAAATCATACTATTATAAGCTGTTAATAATAATAACAGAGGAAACTAGGTGCAGGGTATAAGTTTGTTCTAAAATTAAAAAGTACATTAACAGTTTTTTCAGAAATACAGTTCCAGGCCCACTGAGCCTGGCAGAGACAGCTCAGACACCATGGCTAGAGTTTCTGTGCCAACCCGCCCTCCCCAGTGTCCCTGTCCCGTCACTTACCCCGGGTCCTGTGACCTCCACCACAGATCAGATGGCAGAGCACCAGCTGTTCCACCGGGGTCAGCCCTTCCTAACCGTCCTCTGTCCTGCCGGAGCCTGATGCCTGAGCTGATAAGGGGCCCCGGGAGGGGCTGGGGCTTTCCTGTGCCCCCTAGCATGAGCTCACAGGCTGAGGGGGTCAGTGATCCCCCCTTAGATACGGGGGACTGAGACATGGGGAGGGGTTTGCTTCATGATCCACAAGGGCGAGGCTTCTCAGGGCACCAACTCACCTCTTTCCCGCCAACACCCAGCCGAGAGCTTTGGCTCACTAGTGGGTGTTCACATTTGCCCTGATGATGACTAAGGGTGACAATACACCACCTGTCCAGGCCCCAGAGACCTGATGTTGCCCGGTCTGAGGGGCCAGGGTGGGTCTGCATGGACACAGGTCATCTGCCTGCTGGACTACCCAGTATCATCCCTAGGTCCTCACAGGAAGGGAGTTCAGGGCCCTTATCTGTTGGGCCTCAATTAGTCTCCAGCATTGGGGGCCCCTCTCCCTACCTGCAGCCCACTGTGCCCAAGGAAGGCAACAGAACGGCCCTTCCAAGATGCCCTCAGCCTAACCCCTACACCTGTGACGAGAGAGCTCAGAGTATAAAAAGCCTTTTTCAGACATGATTGAGCTGATGGCCCCGAGATGTGAGATTTTCCAAAGTTAAGCAGGTGGACCAAATGTCTTCACAGGAGTCCTTAAGATCACAGAGTCTTCCCCGGCTGTGGCCAGGGGGTGTGACGATGGGAGCTGGGAGCATCAGAGAGATGCTCGTGGCTGCCTCTGGAGATGGAGGACGGGCCAGGAGCTGAGGAATTTGGGGGGCCTCTAGACACTGGAAAGGGGCCAGGGAACTGAGTCTCTCCTGGAGCTTCCAGGAGGAATGCAGCCCTGTCCACACCTGGATTTTAGCCCCGTGAGATCCATGTCATATCTCTGACCTGAGCACATAAAATAAATGTGTCGTTATACCACCAAGTTTGTGGTCATTTCAAACCCAGGTGATTTCCCTTGTAAATTTATCAAACATTTAAGGAAGAAATCATGCTAAATCTACATAATCTATTTCAGAAAATAGAAAGGGAAGGAGGGAAACTCATTTTTATAAGGTCAGGATTACCCTGACACCAAAATTAGTCAAAGGCACTACAAAAGGCGGGGGAACTACGTACCAATACCCTTCATCAACATAGACACAAGAATCCTCCAAAAAATATTAGCAAATTGAATCTAGAGATATATAAGGGATCCAGATACGACATCATGACCAAGAGAAGTTTGAATAAGAAAACCAAAGACATTGTAAGAAAACTGCAGACCAATGCTGCTCCTATAAAGAGACACCAAAATCCATAACCCAATTTTAGCAAATTGAATTCCTCAAGATATGGAAAGGGTACCACATCACGGTCAAGTATAATTTATTCCAGAAATGCAAAATTGGTTTAATATGGGAAAAGCAATCCATGTAATTCATCATATTAACAAACTAAAAAAAAAAATTATTGACATATACAGAAAAATGACTTTACAAAATTCAATACCCACTTCAATTCAACAGAAGTCCTCAGCAAATTGATCAAGACAGTGTGCTGCCATTACAAGGAGAAAGAACAATGGAACTGAAGGAGAGGTCAGGAGAAGATCTATATGAAACCCACTGAGTACTGAGAAAGATGACACGAGACTTCAGTGAGTAAAGAATGGCCTTTCAACAAATCTGCTGGAACGCTAGATACTTCTGTGGAAGAACCTGGGCCCGGGCCCGGCCTCACACCATACAGAACTGAGTCGGCTCAGAGACATGGATAGCTGGAAACAGCATCCCTCACACCCCTGGACAAACTGCAAATGAATACATTTTGTTGACCTCATCAGAGAACTGAGGTCACAAGGGCAAACGGCTGACCCAATCTGGGGAGGAACAGGGCCAAGCACGTGGTCACCTGGGACAGCTGCTGCTGGAGCCAGCCAGGGACAAGTGGGCCCCGGAGCCAGGCTGGTGTCTGGGCAGGGTAGGGGGCAGGCTGAGGCTCTCTCAGGCCACAGGACGGGCCACGTGGATGCAGGGGGGTGATGCAAGAGGTCCAGGACACTGTGAGCCGGGAGGCTCCAACAACCAGCAGGCCCAGGGCAGAGAGAGGAGGTGCGATGGATCAAGAGGCAGGGAGAGCGGTCAGCCCTGGCTGCGGAGGTCAGGGCAGCGGTGCTGGGGCCTTGCTGGGGGACTGTCCCAGGGAAGCTGGCACCAGCTGCTCGTTATCTCACCGTCACTTCCATCCTCCTGTATCTCTGCTGATGGCTCAGATCCCAGCAGTACCACTGTGATCAGCAGAGATGTTCAGATAACACGCGGACACGGACGCTGATGGATCACCCAAGGAAAGCGTGGGGAGGAAGTGGGCGGCAGGGCCCTGGGTCCGAATCATCCACTTCCTGCACTCTGGATTGGAGGACTGAGCACCCCTCCTCTGACCCCTCCTGGTCTGGAAGGATAAATGGGGAGGGGAGAGTGCGTGGCGCAAAGCAGCAGGAACCAGCCGAGGTAAGCACCCCCCACCAGACCCCTCCCCATCTAGGTGTTAGTGCACTAGCAGCTGACCCTCAGATCTAAAGCAGCAAGACCTCAGAACTCAGGCCTGAACAGACCCCTGATCCCAGGGTTTTCGACTCCATCGGCACCCCACACCGGGCAGACCCCAGCCTGGCCCAGCCCCCAGCCTCGTCATGCGGCCCCTCCTTGCTCCTTCCAGATGCCGAATCTGCTGGTGCTGGTGCTGGCGCTGCCCCTCCTGCTGGGCCTGGTCCACACGGCCCCTGGTGAGTCCCGACCCCAGCCAGCCCTGGCCCTGCCCCTCACCCCATTCCCACAGCCCCCATGATGGGTGGGTAGATTCACAAAATCCCAGGGGCCGGGCTGGGTCCAGTCCTGACAGTGCTTCCTGCATCAGCCCCAGGCCAGGCCTTGGAGCGAGTGGGCATCGTAGGGGGGCAGGAGGCCCCTGAGTGCAAGTGGCCCTGGCAGGTGAGCCTGAGACTCAAACAGCAGTACTGGATGCACTTCTGCGGGGGCTCCCTCATCCACCCCCAGTGGGTGCTGACGGCTGCGCACTGCGTTGGACCGTGAGTGTTCATGGGCCTGGTGGGTGGGGGTGGACCTGGGGCTCAACCCTCACTCCTGGGTGTCCAGGAGGCAGCTCAGCCCCCTGAGAAGGTGCCCCCTCTCTCCAGGGACACCATGCACCCCGCAATCCTGAGGGTGCAGCTGCGGGAGCAGCACCTCTATTACCAGGACAAGCTGCTGCCCATCAACCGGATCATCCCGCACCCCAACTACTACACAGCCCAGAACGGGGCGGACATCGCCCTGCTGGAGCTCAAGGACCCTGTGAGCCTTTCTGATAGCATCCAGCTGGTCACTCTGCCCCCTGCCTCAGAGACCTTCCCTCCAGAGACCCCATGCTGGGTGACAGGCTGGGGTGATGTGGACAATGGAGGTAAGTGTCAGGGACAGGTGGAGAGCACAGGGGAGTGGGGGCCGGTCACACTCATGACCCAGCTCTGGGGTTCCGTCTCGGGCACAGGGTCCCAACAGATGCTCAGGGCAGTGACCACCTCCCCACTGACACCGATTGCTATCCTCTCGCCCCCAGAGTCCCTACCTCCACCATACCCCCTGCAGCAGGTCAAGGTCCCCATTGTAGAAAACAGTGTTTGTGACACGAAATACCACACTGACCTGTACACGGGAGACAACATCCAGATTGTCCATGACGACATGATGTGTGCTGGGAACACGAAGAAGGACTCTTGCCAGGTGGGTCCACGTCCTCCCCAAAGTCCCCATTCCCCCTGACCCCAGCCTCTCTAGTCACTGCTAGCCCCTTTCCTCCCCAGGGTGACTCCGGAGGGCCCCTGGTCTGCAAGGTCAATGGCACGTGGATGCAGGCCGGTGTGGTCAGCTGGGGCGACGGCTGTGCCCAGCCCAATCGGCCTGGCATCTACACCCGTGTCACCCACTACCTGGACTGGATCCGCCAGTACGTCCCTGAGGAGCCCTGAGCCCATCCCTGGGTCTGTGGGGAACCCAGACCACTGCTTCCTGCCCAGGTGTCCACCTCCACCGTCCCTGTTCCCTGCCCTGAGCTGTCCCCCACCCTCAGCCCAAGGAGTAGGCACTGGGCACTGACCCTCACTAAAATGCATGGAGAGCACACGTGTTTGTGGCCGTGTTTCTAGCTGTGGGTGTCACTGAGGGGAAAGGGTGTCCAGGGCAGCCGCACAGCCACTGTCACTGTGGGATCCCTCTGGCCCTGAGCACTGGACATTGCTGTGGGGACAGCCCCGTCCCAGCCCCTGGTGCCTGGAGTTTGTGTCTCCGGTGAGCAGCCACATGTAGTCAGGACGCAGAATGCAAGAGAACGCTTAGACCATGCTAGGGGCACCCAGGTACCCATCAGTGGGGTCACAGTATTAGCCTTGGCCCCCACACCCTGTTCCCTCCAACCACACGGTGCCTTCCCCTCCTCCTTCCACAGCTCTGTCCCCAGCCTCTCAGGCTACTCTGGACATACATATGGAAGTCATGCATCTGCCCAACTTTTACATTTGTGCGACTGATCAAAAGCAACACTTTTGAGAGTCCCGTTTGAGAACCATGTTGTGGCGTTTTCCTGTGGCTGCATTGGGGGAGGACACCCGCCATCCATCCTCTTGGACGTCCGGGTCACAGGGCGAGCTTCCCTGTCACGCTCGGGGCACTGTTGGTTTTCTGCCTCAGGCTGCTGTGCGTGTCAGGCTGTCTCCTGGGCAGATTCCCCGGGGCAGACTCTGCAGCCCCAGCAGGGAAGGGCCTCTGCCCCCACTCGCCCCGAGCTCTCCCTGCTGTGGTCAGTGGGGAGACCCCCTTGGATTGCTAACCTTATACAAGCACATTGACACCTTTCTAAATGCTGGTTGTCCTGGGGGACGCTGAGGGACAAGAAGCCACAGGCTCCTCTGGGTGGGGGCGGTGTAAGGAAGGTAGGTGGGCGGGGCCTGAGGCTGAGATCCCCCAGACCCGGAAAGATGCTGGTGCCCCAGGGCCCCCCTTGGTCTGACCCTGGAATCTCAAGGAACTCAGCCAGTGATAAGTGACAGACACGTGTTGGCTTATGGGGGGTAGGTTATCAAGCTGGACTTCCATTGAAGCCCCCATGCATCCCATGTCTCCTGGGCTGCTGGTGACCCGTCCCCACAGGGACAGGAGAGGGGGGCACTCTGGGGCATGACAGCCTTCTGTGTTCTCCTGTGATGTGGGCACAGAAGCAAATCCAGTCACAGTGTCATGGAAGGGACCATGAAGATGGTGCCGAGACTTTGGCTCGAGAGCAGGACTGGAACACTGGGGGTGTGTAGGGTTCTGTGTGGAGCCATGGGATGGGGTGCTGGTGGGGGAAGGGGTTCTCAATGCTGTAGGTGAATGGGGGGGACAGGTGAGGGCATCTTCCCTCCTGCGGGACCCGGGAGGCAGAGATCTGGGGCTCCTCTGGACCCGCCCCCCCCCCTCTGGGTGCCATCAGGCCTTCTAGAACCTGCGGGGGCTGACATGGGCTCGAACACCTCTCCTGAGCTGGAAAGGGCGCCCTCCCAGCACCGTTCTGCAGTCGATTCAGCGTGGTTCCCATAGAGACAGCACCACTCAGCCCTGGACTGTTACAGCAAACGTGGCCCATGCACTTCCGAGCCACGGCTCTGGGCCGAGTGCTGGAGGAGACAAGTCCGTACTCTGAGAAGTGTCCTCATGCTCACCGCCATGTACCAGTTTCCCCACATCTAGGAGGGGTCAGTGACATGGAGGGACCTTCAACCCAGGCTGTGATTTGGAGCTGGGCCGGTAGCTGGGTGTGGGGAAGATGACAAGTTCCAGCCACTTCCGACAGCTGCTAGTCAGCTTCGTGACCAGGTCCCATTGGACAGATGATGGTTAGGAAGGTGCGCGGTGTGTTTGATCTGTGGTGACCACAGGACCCGGGGTGGATGTGAGGACAGGGACATCAGGGAGCACAAGCTGGTAGAACACTAGCCACGGGAGCTGAGATGTCTCTGCCGAGATCAAGTCTGGGCCTTAAACTGGGCTCCTGAGAAATCCCCAAGATCAGGCTTCAAGGACAAAGAAAGAGGTCCGTGGGTCTGCGGACAAGCTGATCGGAGAGGCCAGCAGAGCACAGGGCAAGGGCAAGGCTCAAGGCCTGGGCGTTGAAGACTTCAGGGCGGGGAGATGGCGAGTGCTGGGTGTCCTCTGCAGCCCCAGGCTGACTGCCCAGCGTGAGAGCCCCCCCAGAGGAGGCCCCCCACCTCCGCCACCACCGTCCCCGCTCAGTTCTGGCAGGCTTCCTGTGCTGTTAACAGTTTCTCTAGAGTGTGAATGTCACATGGACTTGGCTGCTACAATGAGCTCAGCCTTTCCTGCTGAACTTTCTGTGGGCCTGCCCGAGTGGGGCAGGTGCTCAGGAGGGGACCCTGCAACCCTGCTGGGGTGGCTGTCACCACCCATCTTTGTCACCCTCTCACAAGGAGGGGCGGATTCCGATTGTCATCCAACTTGTTCCTTAAATAAGTTAATATTTATTCCACTTTGCTCTGAACCCCCTCCCCTCAACTTGAGAAGCTGAATTTTCTGCATCAGATTATTGCAACATTTAACCTGAATTTATAAAAGGAACAAAATGAAACAAAGGGGCATCGGTGGGAACGGCTCTGCCCAGAGCCCGGGACGGCTGTCGGAGGCACCGGCGGAGGTGGTCTTATTGCACGGCTCCCACTCCCTGGTGATTTGGTGTTTCAGGGACCAGAGTCAATTGTTTTCTGGACAGAATGGTGGGGAGGGGAAACGGAAGGGAAGATGGAGGGACAGTGGTAGGTCAGGACAGATGGACGGGAGCTCGGGCTGAGCAACGGTGAAGCATGGCTGCGGGGGGCCGAGCTGCCACCCACGAGGGCACAAGTGGCCCCAAGCGTGTTCCCTATAAAAATAAGTGGATGTGAGGATGAGGCTCTGCTGGGCAGCCCCTGCCTTTTTCCTTTTGGTCGCTTTCTGGTCCTTGTCCCACGAATGCAGCTCTCATTAAGGGACCACAGCAGCGAAACTTGGAAAAACCCAAACCTGAACGGACCGGTAGAGGCTTGCAGTCCGAGGGGCTAGCCTTGTTCCTCTTCGCCCAGAGCAGCGCCTGCCTCCCTCCCTGGGCGGATGTCTTCTTGGCTCCTCTGCCTAAGGCGGGGCCCGAGCTGGGGTCCTTGCATGGCCCCACCCAGGGCGACCACCCCACGGGTGTACCCCGACCCCAGTGCCGCCAAGCCTGTGTGGCATCATTCCTCCAGCTACACAGGCTCATCCACACTGTCACCCGGGGTGGGACTGGCTGGAGGGGACCCTGTTTTCTTCATGGGGCTCTGGGGGACTTTGAGGTACAGCCCCATCCCCTTCTCTGGGGGGTCACTCGAGAGCACGGGAGACTCTGTTTTGCAGGGTTCGGCAGGTGCTGTGACCCCGGAGGAAGCTCTGGGTTCTGGGGCTGCCCTGTGGCTACCGTCCAAGAACAGGTCCCCGTTGGGGCCCCCCACATCCAGCGGCTCGAAGGCAAAGCTGGGGATGGTCAGGTGCTCCGCACGGCAGGGCACCTGGCCCCAGCGCTCCCCCTTGGCAGTAGGGTCCACCCCCATGCCCTCCAAGGGCTCACAGGACGGAGTTCGCCGTCGCAGGGTAGTACTGCCGCCCTCTGCTGCAGGGGGCCAGGCTGTACCCTCGTCCTCCATGGGGGGGTCTACAGAGATGCAGGGGGGGCTCATCTTCTTCTTCCTGCGTGCCCCCAGGGCTGGCTCAGCCTCCAGGGCCTGGGCCTTCACTTCTCCGTTCTCTGAGCAGCTGTCTCCTCCGCTCTGCTCCACTGAGAGCCGCCGGTGCTGGTCCGCTCGGCCGGGCTGGTCCAGGAAACCCTGGGCGTCCGCACCGTAGAGCCTGCACAGGTCCGGCTTGCCGCCCACCACCCCGTGGGCTTCGGGCGAGGGGCTCTGGGCCGAGCTGGTGATGTGGCTGACTTCCTCGTCGGCTGGGTCTGGGGCCTCCGCCTCCTCCCCGCGCGTGGCCGGCGGTCGGCTGGAGACGCAGCACTGTCCGCAAGGGTGCTTTCGGGTGCGGACACTGGCGGGCCTCGGGGAATGGGGCGGGGACCGCAAGGAGTCCCTCAGGGACACCTGCCTCGAGGGGGTCTTCCTGCCAGGCTCTCCCGCTCCCAGGCCGCAATCTGAAGGGCTGCCAACCTGTGCTTCCGAGGAGTTGGTAAGCAGGGCCTCCTGCAAGGGCATGGGGTCAGGTGAGACCAGGCAGAGCCCAGCCAGCAGCCGGGGCGCGGAGACGGCTCCCCACCTGGGCCAAGGTAGCTTCTTGACCCCTGAGGTTGGGACCCAGGGTAGAGGGGGTTGGGAGCCCCTGGTGTGACTGTTACTGTCCTCTAGCCCTACCCATGACGCCCCGGGACCACCCTGCACGTGTGCCAACTGTCCCCGCTGGCCACACGGGGAGGGGCTGTGAGGAGCAGAGGGCTGAAGCCTGAGAGTGAGGAAAGCCTGCCATGGGCCCTGCAAGCCCAGTGCGGCACCCCGAGGACAGGAAGGGTGGTCTGTGGCTAAAGCTGAGGCCCACAGGCTGGCATGCTGTGGGGGACTGAGGCTGTTGCCCAGGGACCAGATGTGGTCCTGGGAGCTGGGAACTCTTGTCATCACAGTGTTCAGGGACAAAGCACCCCCCTTCCCATGTCCCTGTCCCTCATCCTTTAGTGGGGAGAGGGAACCCCCTAGGCCCTGCAGGAAATGGTGGGGCTTCTCCTACCTGTCTGCAGAGCAGGCGGCTAAAGCTGGGGGAAGGAGCTGTGCCCCGAGGGGGCAGGGTGAGGAGGGCGTTGCTGCCTCTGGCAGGGGAGGAGGAAGCTGAGGAGACCTGGAGGGAGGTGCAGGACTCCACAGGTGGTGGGTGCTCGAAGGTGACCAAGCCTGCGGCAGGAAGGCATCTGAACCAGGCAGCTGTCGCCTGCCTGGAGTCCTCCCACCCATCTGAGTCCCCCTGCTATGTCCTCCCACCTGCCCAAGCCCCCCAGCTGCCTCCGAGGGTCCTACCGGAGGAGGCGGGGCCCACGTAGGTCTCCATCTCCACTTCCTGCAGCGGGTGGGGGTGGGGGTGGGGGGCCGAGGCGGGCGCCACCGGCCGGAACATGTAGCTGTCGTTGGGCAGCGAGAGCATCCTGGACACAGACACCTTCCGAGCCACCAGGAGGTTGGGGGTCTCGGGCCCGGCGCTCGGGCTCGGTGGGGCTGCAGGCCTGGGCGGAGGCGGGGATCCCTGCGCCATCTCCAGCTCCAGCTCCGCGTCCAGCTCGGCGTCCTCGCGGGCTTCCTTGTTGCTCTCCTCCAGGTGCTTCATGAGCACGGCCACCACCACGTTGACCAGAACGAACTGGGCCACCAGCACGAAGGTCACGAAGTAGATGGGCGAGATGGCCGGCAGGTAGGTCAGGCAGTGTTTATCCTCGCGGGCGCACTCCCGCAGCGTGTCCTGTGGGCGAAGGGGCCGCTGCAGGATGGTGCGGGTGGACCCCCCCCTCCGTCCACCTGGCTCGGGCCGGTACCTTCATGATCCCATTCCAGTTGTCCCCCGTGGACACGCGGAACAGCGTGAGGAAGGCCATGCCGAAGTTGGAGAAGGTGGCGTGCCTGCTCAGGCCCTCGCATGGGTTGTCCTCACTGCACTCTGCAGGGCAGAGACCCGCCCGTCAGCCACACTGCTGGGGGCAGGGTACATGCCGGCCTAGGAGGCCCCGAGGCCCACTGCGGGCCCTGCCCTTCCCCAGGGAGAAGGTCGTGCTCCCCCGGGGCACTGGGCAGTTGCTTCGCTTGGGGCCCTGGCGGGTGGGCACCTGCAGGAGACACCTGGGGGAGCCTGTCTCTTCCAAACAGGGTAGGGGGGCTCCTCCTTGGCGTGGGGCTGCCTGAAGCCCTGCTTGTTCTGGATCTAGGGCCTCCTGGGTGCACAGGCCAAGCCCTTGGTGCCAGCCAGCTCTGGCGCAGGCCCAGGAGATGGCACTGCTTGCTCTCCAGGCCCCCTCCTGGGTCAGCACAGCCTCAGGCCTCAGTGGAGTACTGGGGCCACCCTGAGGCATAAGTCTGGGTGGGGGGGGCAGGAGTCAAGCCTGGGAGCTGGGGCACCAGCTGTCGGGTCCCAGGAGCCCCCTCTGGGCAGACCCCAAACTGACAACCATTTCAGCCACCTCATAGACAGGCCTACTGGAGACTCCTGGAAGCCACTGAGTAGTCAGTAACAACAAGTATTCAGAAGGCCCTGGCAGGAAGGGGAAGGGACCCCACAGGAACTGGGTTTCCAGAGAGAGTCTCCACCTGTCCACTGCCCAGACTGGCCAGAGAGAGTTTAAGGAAATCCTTGGTGACAATTAAAAAGGACATACTGCAGCTTTTGTCCCCTGGGGACAACATGCAGATTAGGGTGACGTGTGCGCGTTTGCATGGGGACGCTTGCTCAGGCTCACATGTGGCTCTGTCTTCCTCACTGGGGTATGAACACACGCGTGTGTCCACAGGCATGCCTGGGTGTGTGCGTGTCTGGCACCACCACGCTGCTGTGTGTGCCTGCTGCTGTGCTGGCCGTGCACAGGGAAGGGCTGAGGACGCAGGGGCCCTGCCTCAGCCTGGCCAGCGCCCCGAGCTGTCTGCAGGCTGTGTGCGTGTGCGTGCATGTGCGTGTGTGCGGCTGCGCCTTCCCGGCCCCCGCTCACCGAGCCTCCCACGCAGGGGCCCTGCCTCAGCCTGGCCAGCGCCCCGAGCTGTCTGCAGGCTGTGTGCGTGTGCGTGCATGTGCATGTGCGTGCATGTGTGGGTGTGCGGCTGCGCCTTCCCGGCCCCCGCTCACCGAGCCTCCCGAACAGCTCCACTCCCAGGGCAGCATAGATAAAAAACAGGAGCATGAAAAGTAGGCCGAGGTTCCCTACCTACACAGGAGAGAAGCAGAACGAGGTCAGGCCTCAGCCCCGCCTGCCGCGCACTCAGTGCCCGGTGCCACCGGCCACCCTGACCCCATGCTCCTGCCAGGCAGGGGGCCGAGTCCCCAGAGCCAGCCTTCAGGCCTGGTTCTTAGCCCACCCCGGTGGCCCTGGAGCTCCCACGGTCCCCAGGCCTGGTTCTTAGCCCACCCCGGTGGCCCTGGAGCTCCCACGGTCCCCAGGCCTGGTTCTTAGCCCACCCCGGTGGCCCTGGAGCTCCCACGGTCCCCAGGCCTGGTTCTTAGCCCACCCCTGCGGCCCTGGAGCTCCCACGGTCCCCAGGCCTGGTTCTTAGCCCACCCCTGCGGCCCTGGAGCTCCCACGGTCCCCAGGCCTGGTTCTTAGCCCACCCCTGCGGCCCTGGAGCTCCCACGGTCCCCAGGCCTGGTTCTTAGCCCACCCCGGTGGCCCTGGAGCTCCCACGGTCCCCAGGCCTGGTTCTTAGCCCACCCCTGCGGCCCTGGAGCTCCCACGGTCCCCAGGCCTGGTTCTTAGCCCACCCCTGCGGCCCTGGAGCCCCCACGGTCCCTAGGGGCTCCCTGTCCTGCCTGGTGCTCAGGGTCCGTCCTCAGCCTCTCCCACTCATCCTGTCCCCAAGACCGCCCCTGGCCCCAGCACCTCTGCTCCCCGGGGCCTACGAGGCCTCTCAAGGTTCTGGCAGACTCTGTGTGGGGCCCGCCTCCAGCCTCGGGGACCCCATGCCGAGGCCAAGGCTGAGCTCTGCAGGTTGAGTGACCCCTGCCCGAGGCTCTACCATGACGTTCACTGACCGCACCTCCCAGCACTTACGCTGCCCTCCGGGCGGGGCCCCTGACACTGGGGCCCGGCTGGGCCCGGCTGCCCCCCCTCCTGCACCAGGCAGGCACAGAGAACCTTGGGAACTGTAACTCAGGGCCACAGAGTGCTGCTAAGAGGATGCGGGCTGGCTGCAGAAAGGGGCCCCTGGAGGGCTGCACGGGCACGTCTGTCCCACGTGTGTGGACAGACAGGTCATAGATGAGGAGGGGGTTGAGAGACAGGTGCTAGGTAGACAGGCAGCTGTGGGGGGGGAGCGGCTGGCTGAATGATGGACAGATGGACAACACATGGGTGGCTGCATGGCTGGTTGAAAGGGTTACAACCACGGACAGATGGACATATGGCTGAACAGGTTGGGTTGGCAGAAGAACTGGATACTACACAGATGGGGTTTCTTTCAGTTCAACAGGCCACAAAGGATCAGGGTGGGGACTGTGGGGGCACAGGGAAGGAGGACGTGGGGCCTGAGTTAGCTCCAAAAGAGGAGAGAGGCCGTCAGCTGACACCTGAACCGTGGATGTGGTCCTTGGACCTCAGAGAGGCCCACCTTGGCCGCATCCCCTGCCCGAATCCCACTGCGTCCAGCACTGGACGAGGGAGACGGACATAGGGTGTTTTCCCCTGAGGGACTGAGGCTCAGAAGGCAGACAGCTGTCTCCCTCCCAGCACAGCCATTATTCCCTGCACACAGAAGAGTGATAAACACGGTTATCACAGGTGCAGAAGACCCCGTGAACGAGTGAATGAGTGACAGCGTGTGAGGCCCATCCTGCAGCCTTGTCTTCTTGGAGGTGTCTGTAGTGCCCATCCTGGGGCAGCTGTCCGTCTACCTGGGGCAGGGCTTGAACCACCGTGTCCAGCAGGGCCCGCATGCCTGTGGCCATCTTGAGCAGCTTCAGCACTAGGGCCAAGAGCTGAATATTAGGGAAAATCGAGGGCCTGGGCCAGCCTGACCCTTCCCCAGAACCACCCCCTGTCCCTTACACTCCCGCCACCAGCACCAGCCACTTGCTGAGGCCTGGGGCACACCGAGGAAGAAGGTCGGAGCGGCCCCGGGCCCCGCGGTGCCCACCTCTGGCGATGCGGAGCACACGCATGATGCGGATGATGGTGGGGTTGATGGGCAGGGCCGCGTTCATCTCGATCTCCTCCAGCGTGATGCCCATGATGGACAGCAGCACGATGGCCAGGTCCAGCTGGTTCCACCTGGGCAGCCCGGCGGGCTCAGTGTCGGGCCGCCTCCTCCCCCCTCCCGGAGCGGGCTCAGTGTCGGGCCGCCTCCTCCCCCCACCCAGAGCGGGCTCAGTGTCGGGCCGCCTCCTCCCCCCACCCGGAGCGGGCTCAGTGTCGGGCCGCCTCCTCCCCCCACCCGGAGCGGGCTCAGTGTCGGGCCGCCTCCTCCCCCCTCCCGGAGCGGGCTCAGTGTCGGGCCGCCTCCTCCCCCCTCCCGGAGCGGGCTCAGTGTCGGGCTGCTTCCTCCCCCCACCCGGAGCGGGCTCAGTGTCGGGCTGCTTCCTCCCCCCTCCCGGAGCGGGCTCAGTGTCAGGCTGCTTCCTCCCCCCTCCCGGAGCCCTTCAGAGCAGGCATCACCTCCCTAGCACCCTGGGAGTGTCCAGGTGTCACCTCTGCTCAGCACTGTCACCTTTGCAGACAGAAGGCAGGGACCGCTGAAGGGGAGAGCTGTTGCTCTCACCTGCCTCCTCCCCCAAGAGCTCCATGAGTCCTTCACGGTGCCAGGTGGACCCATCCCACGTACCTGTCCTTGAAGAATCTCCGGAACCCAAACGCCACCAGCTTCAGCACGGCCTCAAAGACGAAGACAATGGTGAACACGTAGTTGCAGTACTTGAGGGCCTCGTCCAGCGACTGGGGGCAGAGCATCGGGCTGCGGAGGCCACCCCGCCCAGGCTGCCCCCTCCCCCCGTAGCACTAGGCACCCCAGCTCCTGGGTCCTGGGCACCCTGCCCGCCCCTCTCCTGGACCAGGCTGGTGCCTCCAGGGCCGGTCTTGAGGCCCAGCTGTGAACGCTTACTGTATGTGGGTCTGTGCCAGGAAAGTATTAGCTGGATTGACTGTTGCAGCATTTTGAGGACAACCTCAGGTGGGGGGTGACCTGCCCCTCTGAGCCCAGCCTCCTGGCCCCGCCCTGACCAGGACCCCATCCACAGCCTGGACAGGGGCCAGCCCATGCCAGCCAGAGCTCAGCTTCCCGAAACGCTGAGCAGATTCAGACACAAAGGCTCCGATACTGAGACCCCACCCTTCCCATGGTAGGGGATGGGCGTGTGGGGGGGTGTCCCTTCTTTAATGAAATGATGGCAATGCAGATGTAATTGGAGCAGAACACAAAGCTGATCATTGATGCCCATCTGTCTCCTGCCAGCCCTTCCTGTTTTTTTCCTAAACTGTAAAATCCACAGCCCAGGAAGCTGGACTCAGGGACACTTCGACATGGAACCACTCGTGGGGTGGCCAGGCCCTCCAGGTCAGGTGACCCTGAGTGTTTCAACTGATGTTAAGAGAAGGAGGACCCTTTGTTCAAACCACACCCCATGAATACCAGTAAGGGCTCACCCAGGGCTGTAAACCTAAGACCCCCCCCACCCAAGTTCTTGGGGTAGCACTTCCTGATGCAGGCCACCCACTGGGTGCCAGACCGCACCCACAGCCCTCCAGGGGTGCATGGCCCATGCTGGTCCTGGAGGCAGGGTGGGCGGGGTCTCGCGCCCCGAGCCCCACCTTGGGCTGATTGTAGTGCTCCATGGACATGGTGATGACGTTGACCCCGATGATGAAGGTGATGAAAAGGTCGAGGTAGTGGCTGGTGCACAGCGAGTGGATGGAGCGGCGGGTGGGCGAGTAGTCGGCGTAGTAGGGCCGGCGCTGGGCCTCTGCAGGGAGAGGGCGCCTGTGACAAGGGCTGGGTGGCAGGGGCGAGGCTGGGGAAGAGCCCGGGGTCAGGTGTGGGGGTTTTCAGGAGGGTGGAGGAGGGGATTTCTCTCAAGAAGGGGGGCCCATTCTAGGTAAGAAGTGGCCCCCTGTGAGTCTGGCTCCTCTTGCCTGATGGACAACCCAGGGCGGGAGGCCTGGCTATGAGTGCGCCTCAGGGGCAGGCTACCCACCAACCCCATTGGCTATGGGGGCCCTGGCTTCAGGGCAACCCCGGGAGCGGGCCTGGAAGCTAAGACTCCACCAGGCCCTGCCCCAGGGTCCGACCCTGCCCTGCCCCCACCCTGCAAGCAGCTCCCAAGCTGTGGCCCTTGAGGAATTCTAGGCTGGCAGCGGGGTTCTGAGACGCCTACATGATGAGGGGTGGGCAGATGGGAGCTTTCTCAGGGAGCAGGGTGACCTGTCCGCCCCGACACCTTGGTCTCCCGGCTGTCTGGGCATGAGCTGCCCTCTGGCCACCAGGCCCAGGGTCCCTCCCCTCTTAGTCTTCCAAAGGGCTAGTGACCACTGCCTTTGTCTGGGGTCTGATGGACTTCTGGTCCATTTGATGGCCAACACCTGGGGAGGTCATGCATTCACCAGCTGATCTGTCTGCACTAAATGCTCTCCCTGCTGTAACCCTTTAGGGTGTGTCAGTGCCCACTGAGCTCCCACTGGGGGAGGACGCAGCTGCCACCACTGCACGTGAGGACCGGCCTCGGCCACAGGACGCATGGGTGAGGGCCAGGGGGTGAGAGCTGTGGCTGTTCCAGGGCCTAGGAGGGCAGGGCCAATGGGACCGACCCCGACCTGGGACCCTCATGCTCCTAGCTCTGGCATGCAGTCACTAAAGAGGTTGGCTCAGCTTGCGCAGCCAAAGAGGCCGGCGGCCTATACGGCCGGGCCAGCACTGAGGACACGGAGCAGCCACGAGCCGGCAGGCATCCCGAAGCACCACAGGGAAGCAGTCAGGCATGCGGACTGAGCAGAGGGCCACACACGAGCTTGCAGCAGCAGCGTGGACACCAGGCAGGCGAGCGGACAATCCTTCCTCCCAGTGGTGCCTGGCGCCCAGCCCTGGCCATCCTGTGCCCACCCTGCAGCAGACTCCAGCAGGACTGGCACCCGCCTGCAATGTCTGCCCTTCCACGTGGAAGTGGCAAAGGGGTGAAGGCCAGGCTAGCCCACAGCCCCGTGCAGAGCCTGGCAGAAGCAAGAGGCTTAGGCATGCGGGGCAGGGGGCAGGTACCTGGGTTGGGCAAAGTGCCTGGAAAGACAAGGAGATGGTCTGAGCTGGCTGCGGTTGGGCGGGACACTCAGTGGTGCCCTCCTGCAGGAAGCCCTCCTGGTTCCCAAGCTGGGCAGGGCCTCCTTAAGACCCTCTGTCTCGGGGTCCCCTGTGCCCTAAGAACTCATGGGTGTGAACCCTCTTGGCTAACGATGGGGGATGAGGACTGGGGGGTCTCATTCATCTCCTGCGCCACTTGGGAGGGGACCCCTGCCTCCTGCTGCAGCTGCCCTCCTCTGCCCGGCCTCTTCTTAAAGGCCCAGCCACCATGCAGGCCCAGGCAAGGCGGGCAGCACACAGAGCCATTCGGCGAGCCTGAGGCTGAGGCTGGGAGGCCGAGGGGCGCAGGGCCAGGCAGGGGGCTCTGGACGCCAGCTGCACTCGAGTGCGAGGAAGACCCAGCCTCCAAGCCCGCCGCTGGCTCGCCCCTGCCGGCCCCCTGCTCTCCCACAGGCACGCGGGTACCGGTACCGACCCGCCTCTGCCCCGCGGGGGCCTTACTCCTGCGTTTCCTCTCCAGGCGCCGCTGCCTCTTCTCCTCGCGCCGCCGCGCCTCCTCGGCCTCCTGGTGCTGCCGGCACTTGTGGAAGTTCTCCACCACGACGCCCACGAACATGTTGAGCACGAAGAAGCTGACGATGAGCAGGAAGGAGATGAAGTACAGCAGCATCCAGGGGTTGTGGTTGGGCACTGGCTGCAACACAGGAGGCTGCGTGGGTCCCTGCTGCCCGAGGGCCCTTCCGGGGACAGCCACACCCCCCAGGGCCCTTCCGGGGACAGCCACACCCCCCAGGGCCCTTCCGGGGACAGCCACACCCCCCAGGGCCCTTCCGGGGACAGCCACACCCCCCAGGGCCCTTCCGGGGACAGCCACACCCCCCAGGGCCCTTCCGGGGACAGCCACACCCCCCAGGGCCAGAGAAGGGGGGCCCATGACATGGAACTCTCCAGAAGTTCTCAGAGGTCAAAGGTGGCTTCCTGGAGGTTGTTCCCGGAGATGACCCGGAAGCTACCCACAGGGTCCACTTGGAGGGCCAAGGCTGCCCACGGCCTGCCCGCACCTGCTGGTCTACGCCCACGGCCTGCCCGCACCTGCTGGTCTACGCCCACGGCCTGCCCGCACCTGCTGGTCTACGCCCACGGCCTGCCCGCACCTGCTGGTCTACGCCCACGGCCTGCCCGCACCTGCTGGTCTATGCCCACGGCGTCCAGCCCGTCATACATGATGTTCACCCAGCCGTCCTTGGAGGACAGCACGAAGAGGGACATCAGCGCCTGCAGGGCCACAGCGAGAGTGGTGACCGCTCAGCGCCGGCCCTGCCTCCTGCGTGGGAGACCCCACGGGCCTCCCCCACAGCAGACCGGCCCCTGGCTCTAGAGCCCGTGGCTCTGCCCTTCTCCTTTCAGGAGACCAGGCTGAGGCCACCAGAGATTACCTGGACGCAGACCTTGGGAGACCTCTGGCCCTGTCCTCAAGTCCCCGCCTCCCCTCCCGTCCCGGTCCGCCCTCACCCCGCCCACCTGGCCCAGATTGTCGAAGTTGTACTTGCGCCGCACCCAGCGGTAGTGGGCAGCCCGGCACTCCGCCCTGGTGGAGATGTTCCTGGTGTCAGCGCCCTCGCAGTAGTAGAACTTGCCCTTGAAGAGCTGACGGGGCAGGCGGTCACCCAACGGGCTGACCCTGTGCCCCCCGGCCCCCCAGCCTCCACAAGGGGCCTCTTGGGGCAGCAGGGTGAGGCGAGGCTGGCCTTTCTGGGGCTGCCCAGTGGCTGCAGACTACACCACGCCACCATCTCTCAGACAGGACACCCACAGACAAGCGGGGATGCCCACCTGCACCCCCAGGATGCCAAAGATGATGAAGAAGGCACAGCAGATGAGGACGATATTGCCGATGGGCCTGAGGGACGATATCAGGGTCTCCACCACCAGCTTGAGGCCCGGAGCACGGCTGATGACCCTGTCCAGGGCAGAGAGGGCCTGCTGTCGGGCACACCGAGGGAACGGCCACTGTGCAGAGGGCCTAGCGCATGCCAAGACCCCCAGACCCAATCCTAGCCCTGCCCCCCCATCTGTCTTTGTCCAAAGACCCCTAGACCCAATCCTAGCCCTGCCCCCCCATCTGTCTTTGTCCAAAGACCCCTAGACCCAATCCTAGCCCTGCCCCCCCATCTGTCTTTGTCCAAAGACCCCTAGACCCAATCCTAGCCCTGCCCCCCCACCTGTCTTTGTCCAAAGACCCCTAGACCAAATCCTAGCCCTGTCCCCCCATCTGTCTTTGTCCAAAGACCCCTAGACCCAATCCTAGCCCTGCCCCCCCATCTGTCTTTGTCCAAAGACCCTTAGACCCAATCCTAGCCCTGCCCCCCCATCTGTCTTTGTCCAAAGACCCCTAGACCCAATCCTAGCCCTGCCCCCCACCTGTCTTTGTCCAAAGACCCCCAGACCCAATCCTAGCCCTGCCCCCCCATCTGTCTTTGTCCAAAGACCCCTAGACCCAATCCTAGCCCTGCCCCCCCATCTGTCTTTGTCCAAAGACCCCCAGACCCAATCCTAGCCCTGCCCCCCCCACCTGTCTTTGTCCAAAGACCCCCAGACCCAATCCTAGCCCTGCCCCCCACCTGTCTTTGTCCCCTCTCCCGGTCCAACCCCATCCCCCAGCCCTTCGGCCCACCTCAGCGGCCGGAGCGTCCGCAGCAGGCGCAGCACACGCAGGATGCCCAGGATCTTGGCACCGCTGGCAGAGGCCATGGCCACGACGATGTCAACCAGGGACACCAGGACCAGGAGCCCGTCCAGCACATTCCAGCTGCTCTGCAAGTAGGCGTGCCCGCCCGAGACCAGGCCTAGGGCCACCACCTGCCCAGGTGCAGAGGAGGAGCAGCGCAGGTCTGAGGGGCTGCAGTGGATGGGGTGGGGGGCGGGCAGGGGCACAGCAAGGGGGTGTGAGGCTGGAGGACAGACCCCGGGGCCCTCCCGGAAGTGCTGGTACCTTCACCATCATCTCAGCCACGAAGATCGCCGTGAAGATATAGTTGGAGACGCTGAGGAAGACGCGCTCCTGCAGGGACAGGCTGGTGGGAGGGGCTGGCTACACCCAAAAGACCCCCCCTCCCCCGGAAGGAGAAGAGGGCCTCACGGTGCTGCCTGGGTCGATGTCTGGCCTCTCCAGGGCGATGGTGATGCAGTTGAGGAAGATGAAAACCAGGACGACGTGATCAAACATCTTGTGAGCGATGATTTTCTGGCATGAGGCGCGGAACCTTTGGGACCAAGGGCACCGGGTGAGAAGTCCGGGGACAGCACTGCCCCAAACCCTTGCTTCACCCCAGTCCCAAGAGGGCAAGCATGAGACCCCGGGGCTCGGGGAGCTCACTGACTGGTGGGGAAGGGACCCAAAAGGGTGGCGTCTCCCCCACCCGTGGACCCCGTACCTGTTCTGTGGGGAGAAGAGGTATAGCGCCCAGAGCTCCCGGCTCCGACACCACTCAGGCTGATAGGGCTCCAGCACCTTGCGCAGGCGTGAGCAGCAGTTCTGGGGAGAGGGTGCAGCTCCTCAGGCCCGTGCCAGTCTCCCCCAGCCCCGTCCTTCCACCCCTGGGGCCCCAGCTGTCCCAGCTGACCCTCCCCACACAGGCAGCGGGTGAGTGACCCAGCCTGGGGGTCCACAGGGGCAGGTGAGTGGGTGTTCTCAGGCTCCTGCCCAGACAGGCCCCCCAAGCTGTCTCCTGCCAGCGGAACTGCCCCGGGCAATGGGGGAGTGCCTCACCGAGAAGGGGGCCCCACTATCCTCTCTTCCACCCTTGAAGGCCCATCAATGGCTAAAATCTCGGGGTTCAGAATGGCTCTCAGCTGGAGACGGGGCCGACCCAGGGGCCAACCCCACTCCAAAGCTCCCGAGGATCAACTGAGCCTCATCAGCTGGGTCAAGTCCGGCTCAGCTTGTCTACCTCCTCCCCTTTCTCCTGAGGAACCCCCAGCCCCACCCCCACACATGATGTTCAGACTCTGCTCTGGGAACCAGCCCACGACAGGATGGGGGCACAGGCCTCGACCCCAACTCACATCCTCCATGTCATCATCAAACTCGGCTGGGTCTTCCTTGTGGCTGTCTATGCGCAGGAAGAACTCGCTGGGCAGGGCCAGCATCTGCCCGTTGCAGTCATGGAGCTTGGTGGGCAGCAGGGTGGCTGGCCGCAGGGGCTGCACGTCGAGGGTGCCACGGTGGTCCAGGGACTCGGCCCGCCGCAGCGGGGTGGGACGTGAGCAGGGCGAGCCCCCTGCCCTGGGCCTACCGTCCTCAGCCTCCTCGTCCGTGCTGCCTTTGCCCTCGCCGGACAGCAGGGACTCCCGCTCCCCGCACTGGCTCCGGCGCTTGAGGCTGGGTGCGCGACCCAGGCTGTTCCAGCTCGAGCGGCGGCTGCTCCAGGCGCTGTTGGGGCCCCAGTGAGCGCAGGGCGAGCTGCGGAGGCTGGGCTGCAGGGGAGAGCAGAGGGGCAGGAGGGGCCAGTCCCCGAGTGCCCTTCAACATCCCAGGCCCCAGGGCGCCCAGCTGCAGGGGCCTTTCCCCACGGGGGCATCCCACGGGTGGGATCGATGTGGATCCCCACTAACACCTGGGAGTGATGTTCATACGTGCGGACCACCCTGCTAGGGAGAGGCCGCAACACCGCTCTTCCAGGGGGACGCCCAAGTTGCAGAGCAGGTTTACAATGAGCTGCAGACCCACAGTCGGCCAGCGTTACGGCTGGGCAGGCCTCCTGCCGGGCTGGGGCTGGCCGCTGTGCCCGCTGGAGGACCGGAGAGCACGCGCCGGTCATCGGCGGGCCTGCGGCGAGCTGCTGACCATCCTGAGACACCCCAGATGACTCTGATCTCTGTGCTAGGGCCCCAAACCAATTTCTAATTGGCAGACTCTGGCCTTGTAGAGAGAAGCGTGTCTGCTGTCTTACGAGATGAAGCACCTTCAATCCAGGGACTTACCCTCTGCGCCCATCTTCTCCTCTGCTATCACGTCACTTCCCGGCTCTGGCGTGAACTGAGGTTCCATCCTGCTAAGCCGTCCCTGCCCACCTCTTTCGTGGCTACAATACGTCTTGTTGCTAAGTCACCTGGCCCACCCAGGCTCACCTGGGCGATTATTAACGTTACTGATAGAAGACTTCCTCCAGGTTCATATCCCACCCCCTTCTGTTGTGAGCCTGTCCTGCTCTGCCCACGCCTCCTGGGGCTTAGGAACGGCATTTCCAGGTTTTTATGGAAAGGCCCCGTGGGACACCGTGGATCCTGACTCATGGAACCCGACCCCTGCCTCCGTCATGTATCATGTGCTGTTTTTACGCCTGTTTGCTTCTCTTTCCTGTTGTTCTGTCTGATCTATGCTCTGCCACCTTTTATCTTTAATTGCAATTTGGAAGATAAACTTCCTGCCTGACATTCTACTGGAGATAAAGGATCAAAGACGCATTTCCAGATCTGGTCTCTCTGTTCCTCCCATAAGCACAGCAACTGCTCGGTTTACAGAAATGAAAGCATCAGGGGCCAGGGACACATGTGGCAATGATGGGGGCAGGTGTGTGGACCCTTGGGGTGGGGGTGGGGCGTGTGGGACCCTCTTCATCTTTGGGAAGGCCACAGGAGCTGGATGCATGGAGCCTGAAGGTGCCCTGAGGCTGGAGCAGGGGACAGTCCCTACCAGAGACTTCTGGTCTCCCAGCTGGGGGTCCACCGAGCTGCTGCTGCCACGCCGTGAGTCCAGGAGGTTATGGACCGTTTCCAGGTTTGGAGAGCTCTTGGGGGTGGGCATGGGCGTGGCCGCCGTGCGCATGATGACAGGCGGGGGCAGGCTGCCTCGGCCCTCCAGGTGCCCGTTGGGGGTCACGGCCAGGGAGTACATCTTCATCTCTGGAGGGGGAGGAGACTGCTAGCGCCTGCAGGGCTCTCCGGAAGGAGACTCTGCCCGCTCAGGACTCACCCACCTGCGTCCCCTCTCCGCGAGGGCAGGGCAGGCACTGCCCCCATCACCCAAACCCCACCGTCCCCACACACACCTGTGGCCCTGAGGTCTCTGAACTTGTCGAAATCCTCCTCCAGGTGGGTGGACGTCTTGTCCTCATCCGTGTCAGATCTGTTGGCGTCGCCCTGTGCCCCGCAGAGCAGAAGGCCTGTGTGAGAAGCTGCCTGTGCCAGGCACCCCCTGCGCATTTTCCCTGAGGGTGACTGGGCTCGTGTCGAGGTGGGCATAACGGAAGACCCGGCAGACCAGGTGAGAGGACACAGGCCTCCCCACGTCAGTCTGTGCAGGAGTCCTGCCCAGCGTGCCCGCCTCCCACCTCCTGGCAGTCCCCCTCACCTCCGCCTGGAAGCCCTCCACCAGGATGGCCACCAGCAGGTTGAAGAGCACGTAGTTGCCGAAGGTCATCAGGGCCACAAAGTAGAGGGCGGCCCAGGAGGAGGTGGAGGCCATGCCGTTGTAGAGGACCACGTTCCAGTCCTCCTGGGTGAGGATCTGGAGAAGGACGGCGGCGAGGCAGAGCGGGACCCCAGGCCCGAGGAGGGGGCCGACGCGGGGCAGAGAGGAGGGGGCCGACGCGGGGCAGAGAGGAGGCAGAGAGGAGGGGCCCCGGGCCCGAGGAGGGAGCCGACGCGGGGCCCGGGGGCCAACGCGGGGCAGAGAGGAGGGGGCCGAGCCCGAGGCGGGGGCCGACGCGGGGCAGAGAGGAGGGGCCCCGGGCCCGAGGAGGGGGCCGACGCGGGGCAGAGAGGAGGGGCCCCGGGCCCGACGCGGGGCAGAGAGGAGGGGCCCCGGGCCCGAGGAGGGGGCCGACGCGGGGCAGAGAGGAGGGGCCCCGGGCCCGAGGAGGGGGCCGACGCGGGGCAGAGAGGAGGGGCCCTGGGCCGGAGGAGGGGGCCGACGCGGGGCAGCGAGGAGGGGCACCGGGCCCGAGGCGGGGGCCGACGCGGGGCAGAGAGGAGGGGCCCCGGGCCCGAGGGGGCCGACGTGGGGCAGAGAGGAGGGGCCCGGGTGTGCTCGCGGCTTCGCGGGACCAGCTGGCGCCTCGCACCAGTGAGAACACATGCCCGCCAGCCGAGGACAGGATCAGGGTCCCTATCGTTGCTCATAGCTCAACTGCTCTAGCCTTGGACAGGCCAGGGCAAGCCCTGAGGCCACATCAGGGGACAGCCCCCACCCAGGCTTTACCTGGAACACAGTGACGATGGCCCAAAGCAGGGAGTCAAAGTTCTTCCTGTCGGGGATCGTGTCTCCAGTGTCTGTCTTCAGGCTGAACTTGCAGCCGAAGAGGTGCATGCCCAGGATGCTGAGGGCAGAGGCAGGGCACGGTGAGTGCGGAGTGGGGCGCAGGGGTGGAAAGCGGGGAGCCATGCTGCCTGGTTACCTTCCAACTCAGCAGCTGCTCCTCTCTGCCTCCCCACCGGGCCCCTGGCTTTCTGCTGCCCACATCCATGGTGGAAAGACCAAGGTCAGGGTAGGGACAGACCAGAGGCCACTCTGGTTCCAGGCAGGGGCTAGGACCTAGGGTGCCTATCTCACTCAGCCTGCCGGGCTGCCTTCTGCCCCAGCCTCTCCCTGACTCCTGAGCCCCGAAGTCATGGTCAGGCAGGCTAGCATGAGCCCAGCTAATGACAATCTCCAGCCTGGCTGCCCCTTCCCCTTCTCCGGCCCCCTCGTTCTCTGCTCAGCCCCCTATCTATCCATGAGAGGTCTGTCCTGTCCTCCCACTGAGCTGTGAGCCCACAAGAGCACAGTCCGGCCAGGGGTCTCACATGCCTCACGCCTACACACGGAAGGTGCCCCATCAGTCCTGTCTGGATGGAGGAACCAGCGACTGAGCTTCTGCAGAACCTCTGAGGTGCCTGCACCCTCCACCCTGGGGCCCCAAATCCAGGAGCACAAGCCAGCGGCAGTGCGGAGGGGCCTCCTCCGCGGGGGGCCCACCTGAAGATGAAGATGAAGAGCATGAGCAGCATGCAGAAAGTGGCCACGTTGTCCATGGTCTTCATGAGCACCACCAGCTGGCGCCGCAGCGCCGGCATGAAACGCACCAGCTTCAGCACCCGCAGCAGCCGGAAGGTCCGCAGCACGGACAGGCCGCCATCCGCCTGCCCAATGATCTCCCAGACGCTGTGGGCCGGGCCCCGGGTCAGGAGGTGCTGCTCTCTGACAGCAGGTCCTGCACTCAACCCCGTGATGAGCCACAGGGCTGGCGGCATCAAGGTGCCCAGGGTGACTGAGGGGCTGCGCCAACGACTACGAAGCCACCTAACTAGCTGCCGTCCCTGGCTCTGGCCCAGACAGAGGCTTCTCAGTGGAGGGCTTTTCGGTCCCGCACCTTTCACAGCCACGCCTGACTTGTCTGTTCTTGCTCAAGCCCACCTCTCCTAGGGCGCAGACCCCCTGACTCCCAAGGGCCCCACTTCCTCCTGGGGGAGGAACTTCCCCCAGATCCTCCCACTCCTTTCTGTGCGAATTTTGCTGCAGCAGACACCCCAGAAGCGAGGTCTTCCTCACAAGGACTGAGCCCTAAGCAGAAGCCAGCCAGGAGGCTTGAAGGACCACTGAACGCCCACTCCGTTCCTACAGGGAACAGCTCCAGAAGATTCAATATATATACCCGTCTGACACACAGCGGACCTGTGTCCCACTCCACGGTACCTGCGGGGAGGGACTCAGTCCCAAGGAGGGTCTCCGACATCCCATCACCGTGCCTGCCAGAAAACGCCAGCAGCATCTCTCCGGACTGGGGCTCTGCTCTTGGACAGCGGAGCCTCCCGGGACCCCGTGGCCTGGGCAGAGGAGGGCGACCCACCTGATGACGACGATGATGCCGTCGAAGATGTTGTAGGGGTTCCGGATGTAGCCCAGCGGGCTGTAGGCCAGCAGCTTCAGCAGCATCTCCAGGGCAAACATGCTAGTGAACACGATGTTGCTGATCTCCAGGGCGTTGGTCAGCTCATCTGGCTGTGGGCGGCAGAGGGACCATCAGGGGGAAGTGTCGCTCACTTACGGGGAGCAGGGAAGGCGGCATCAAGGGGTCAAAGGCCCAGGGGATACAACAGGCATCTCAGGAACCTAACGGCTACTGTCTGAAGGAGCAGGCACCACGGATATCCCCTCCAGCTGGACCCTGGCTTATCTGGTCTTCCCACTGTCACTGTCCCTAGCTCCCCCGCACCCCCAGGCCCTTCCTGACCTCCCCACTATCACGTCTGAGCACTGAAGCTCTGGAGAGTCCCTAGGCCTCCAAGCACAGGCCGTGGGAACAGGGCCTGGAGCACCTGTGCCAGGGTTTGGGGTGGGCACGGGGATGCTTGGGGCAGAGTGAGGGTGGTGCCTCTGAAAGCTGCCCTGCTCTCTGGGGACCTCCCATGCCCTTCCTTCTGGCAGAAGGCCCCAGAGGCCCCTCCTTACTGGACATCCTAATCTGCCTGCGCGTGTACCAGCATGTGTGCATACCTGCGCTAATGTCAATGCTTGCATGTGTGTCAAGCACGTACATGTGTGCACGTGCCAGTGTGACCTGCTTGTGTGTATGCTTGAAAACATACTACACACATGAGGAGGACATGTGCACGGCTGCCCACACATGCATGTCTGTACACATGTCCACACCTGCACAGCTAAGCTATATGTGTGTATCTATGTATGTGCATGTGCATGCGTGGCAGAGGCTCTTTCACACCAGGGGCCCCCAGTTTATCCATCAGAGGTCTGTCCTGTCCCCCTACTCAGCTGTGAGCCCACGAGAGCAGAGCCCGGCCTGGGGTCTCACATACCTCAGCCCTGCACCTGGAAGGTACCTGACTGGTTCTGTCTGGATGAAGGAACTGCTGGCTGAAGGTCCCTGCTCTGGATTTCACCCTCACAAAAAGAACCTCCTGTCTGGCCTGTGGTGGCACTGCGGATAAAGTATTGACCTGAAACGCTGAGGCCACCTGTTTGAAACCCTGGACTTCCCTGGTCAAGGCATATATGACAAGCAGGAGTTGGTGCTTCTGGCTCCCCTTACTCTCTCTCCTTCTCTGTATAATCAATAGAATCTTTAAAAAAAACTGAATTAAAAAAAAGAACCTCCCATCCAGAGCCTGCTTCTGGCTGCTGCTGCTTGGATTTGCTCCAGGACGAAAGAAAATGGCTTAAGTGACTTGAAAAGACCAACGGGTAGGAGGCGGGAAGTCACCTTGGTCATTAAAAGTGAACCAGCGTTGGTCCTGAGAGGACGCGATCTTCCTGCCAGACCCAGCCACTGCCCCTCCCTGGGCAGCCCGCCCAGGTCAATGTGCAGGGTCTGCACTGTCCAGGCCACTGGGGGCCAGGTCCCACCCCACAGTGCCTCCTCCAGGGACCATCCAGCATCCCCACCTCTCTGGTCACCAAGAGGCACCCCGCGGGTGCTGCCAGTGGGTTTGGCTCAGGTGAGGGGGGCTGCCTTCTGCAAGAACTGGGCTGGGGCCTCCTGAGAAGAGCCACCAGATGACCTGGTGAACAGTGGTGGGCTTAACCCCCCATCCCAGATGGAGACAACGTCCAGGCAAGAGCCACGTATGTCCGTGTTCACCACTTAGCAGAGGAGGAGAGATGAGCATTTGTTGAGGAACTGATAAAAATCATCTGGCTCCAGCGTCCCCCGGCCCCCAACCTCCACAATGCCACTGCGGGTCCCAAGGGGCTGAAATCTCGAGGAGACACACAAGGAATGTGCTCCCCAGGGGTCATGACAACAGTCCCGACCCACACCGAGGGCAGGTGTCCCCAGCCACCCACCTGCTCGTGGTACTCGACGCCCATGCTCAGCGTGTTGGTGAGGATGGCCACCATGATGCCTCGGTTGAAGTACTTGCTGTCCACGATCCTGCGCAGCTTGCCGCTGACAGCAGCCCACACGCGGCCAAGCCCGCCACGCTTGCCAGGGGCCACCCGCTGCTGTGCCCGCCTCCGTACGCCTCCCTGCGCTGTGGTGTCTGCTGCTGGCGCTGGCCGCATGGGGTCGCGAGTGTCCCCATGCTGCACGTCCTGCGTGAACTCATAGACCATGTTGCCATCCGAGTCCCCGCTCTCTGAGTCGCTGAAGTCAAACTCAGGGTCTCCCAGGGCACTGGCGCAGTATGGACAATCTTTCAGCTCACAGGTCAGCGTGCCCGCCTGGGGGCTGGGCAGGGGGCAGGGCACACTTAGGCCTGACAGGCGGCTGGGGGTCTGGCCCAGTCCTGAGGGGTGAAAGGCACAGGCAGGGTCAGGCTACTCAGTGGTCACACCTAGGGTGCCTGGAACTCACACACCCACATGGAGACTTGTAGGGTGGACACTGCACACCTGGGCATACTCATACCTAGGGACACACATAGCCCTGAACACATGGTCACACCTAGGCATACCTGCATACCTGGGCATACTCATACCTAGGGACACACATAGCCCTGAACACATGGTCACACCTAGGCATACCTGCACACCTGGGCATACTCATACCTAGGGACACACATAGCCCGGAACACATGGTCACACCTAGGCATACCTGCACACCTGGGCATACTCATACCTTGAGACACACATAGCCCTGAACACATGGTCACACCTAGGCATACCTGCATACCTGGGCATACTCATACCTAGAGACACACATAGCCCGGAACACATGGTCACACCTAGGCATTCCTGCATACCTGGGCACACCTAGGAGCATATACATACACACAGACCTGAGCACACTCATGCACACCCTCTACTAGTGTGCTCCATTCACACATGGGCAGGGACAGAGGGGCAGACAAGCTCATCTGTACAAGGGCGACACCATCCAGAAATTTAACATGAGCCTTTTTTTTTTAAGAGAGAGAGAGAAAGAGAGAGAGAGAGAAAGACAGACAAGGGAGAGAGGTGAGAAGCATCAACTCATAGCTGTGGCACTTTAGTTGTTCATTGATTGTTTCTCATAAGTGCCTTGACCAGGGGGCTCTAGCTGAGCCAGTGACCCCTTGCTCAAGCCAGCGACCTTGGGATTCAAGTCAGTCTCCAACACAGATCAGACACGAGAATGACTGAGGAATACTGTGCACTGTTTCTTCACGCTCAGTTTCTGGGACCTTGGGACACTGCACCCAAGGCTGTGGCTTGGACTCACTACCACCCAAGGGCCTGTGAAGCCAGGGACGCCTGATGGGTAGTGCAGGGCCAGAAGCACACGCACTGTGACACGCTGGCTCCCCCACCTCGGGCACGGTGCATGAGGACACGCGTGTTCCGGGTGCACTGCAGTCTATACGCTTGCACACACCACTCGGGAGGGTCTCACAATCTGCACGAGACGCAGTATTTCTCCCTCGATCCCCCCGTCTGAGGTGTGTGAAGCAGAGGACCTGGTTGGGAGAATGATGAGGGGCACCTGGCTTCTTTCCCTAACCCTTAGGGGTACTGTAACCCCGACTCTTCCCTACCCCCTGCCTCCTTCACCCCACTGAGAAGGGGGCCAGCCACTCATCGGAGAGGTGGCCAGGCCGTGAACACTGGCAGAAGGTCCCTATAGAGGCCAGATGGGGGCAACACACTGCCAGCTTCAGAATTCTCACATCCACGTGGCAAACGCTCACGGTCCAGACAATGGCTGCCTGCGGCTACTGCCAGGTGGACAGAGCAGGGTACCCTCTCCCCTCCCTGCCCTGTCAGGCTGTGAGGTGCCCAGGGCCTCCCTGGAGAGAGCACACAGGTGAGGACAATATCCCTAGGTCCCACCCCACTCTCGGCAGGGTGGTGCTGGGGCCCTTACCATGTTCCCCAACCAAATGCTGGATCTTCTCGTAGGCATCGTGGCTGCTCAGGCTAAGGGAGCTGTGCCCGCCAGCTCCTGGGGGCCTGCTGGCCCGCTTCCCCTTGGGCCCAGGGCTGGCGCCACCTTTCCCACTACCAGCTGCTGAGGGCAAGATGGTGGGGTAATTCATGGCTCCCAGCCCCATGGCCAACTTGAGGCTGGCTGTGGTGGCTGCAGCTTGCACCAGCTGGGCCCTCTCCTGGGGCCCTTCCACGTGGCAATCCGCGTGGTACACGCTGTGCACCGACTCGGCATCGAGCGGCCCGGGACCGGGTGAGGGCGGCGAGGGCAGCGCTCTCGCCCGTACCAGGCTGGTGTCTCCAGTGCCGGGCTCGGGGCCAGGCCGGCGTGGGCTGCCGTGGCTGAAGTGATAGTGGTGGTGGTGGTGGTGATGATGGTGGTAGACCAGGTGGTGAATGGAGGCCGCCCGCCTGCCCACCCGCCGCGGCCGGTGCCCGGGGCCCTGGCCATGGAGGGCGCCGCTGGGGTCCGCCTTCTTGCACCAGCGGCTCTGCCAGTGGGCGTAGAGGCGCAGGCCGCGCCGCTTGACCTTGCGGCAGATGTGGCCCAGGTACTTGAGCAGCTCCTCGTAGCAGCTGCCCGGCTCCGAGAAGCTGGCCAGTGTGCTGTCGTCGGACAGGTAGCGGGCGCGCTGCTCCCTCATCAGCTGGTTCTCCCGCTGCTTGGTCTCGGAGAACTGCGTAGCGATCACCACCAGGCACAGGTTGATCATGAAGAAGGAGCCCACCTGTGGCGGGCGGGTGGTGTTGAGCCTCCCGACAGCCCGTCCAGGGCCTCGCTCACCAGGCTGTGTGCCCCAGGGAACTGGGGAAGAGGGACACGGAGACCCATCTGCCCCAGAGGCCGGGGCAGTGGCTGGTTTCTACACAACAGTATTGCGTCCCTGATGAGAGAAATACTGGCCTACTGCATGCCGCCCGTTCCAGGGGCCGGGGGTACGGCCCTGACTGCAGCCAGTGGGGGCACCCCATGCCGGTGGGGTCCCTGCTGATTTGATGCTGAGCCCCAGCATCTGGGACAAGCAGTACACAGTGGGTGCTACTCATCTATCTGTGGACAGATGGAGGACACATGGGGGGACCCTCCTGTCCATCATCTGTGAGGCTCGTCTCCGCCTCAGGTCTGTCCTCGACAGACCCTCTCAACAGTGGCGACCCTGCCCTTTCTCTATGGCCGAGTCACCATGCTCTCCTCTCTTGGAACAATGATGAGAGACAAAGACAGATGTCTGCCTGTTCTGTTCGCTGCCGGGTCCTCACAGACGCTGCCCAGATCAGGTGAGGGACAAACCTGGGGCCACATACACTGTGAAGACCATGCCTGGGAGATGACAACCTTCAGACAGGACCTGGGGCGCTATCTGAGCCCTTCTGGAAGCGGGCTCTCCCCTCCTACCATGCCGGCTTCGGTCCTCCCACACCTTCCCACTTCCTCCCAAGGGCCACGGCACAGAGCCTCGGGCCCCGCCATGGGCCTCCACCTGCCTGCCTGGCAGCCCAAGGGTAGCCCTGGGTCTCTGCCATCCCCACCCTAAGCTCAGTCAGTGCTGGGACCCACGAGAGATAGCAAAAGCTGGGATGGCACCTGGTGGGGGTACATTTAGGTTCATGAATGGACCCTGGGGGCCAGGACAACATCCACTAAGGAGCTTATGGAGCTGAGATCAGCTGTCACAACTCAGGGGCACCTCAACCCCCTAACAGCCATGGCCGTGAACGTCCTGCACCACCCACCGGACACATCCCACACCCCGTACTCACGATGATGAGCAGAATGAAGTAGATGAAGTTGTAGAAAGAGTGGGCGTCCATGACGTAGTACATAATGTCCACCCAGCCCTCCAGTGTGATCACCTGTGGGGGGGGGTAGGTGGCTGGACACAGATGACCCTGGGAGGGTGGCACGCCTGTGTCCCCTTGGGGTCAGGCTGTGGGGCAGGTGGGGCAAGTAAGTCCCACCTGGGTACCCTACCCCATGGTCCTACATGCTTGACACCCAACAGGATGAGGAAATGATGGCCACAGACCATGCAGTCTGGAGCCAGAGCCCACCTGGAAGATGGCAATCCAGGCATAGCCAATGTTGTCGAAGTTGATGGCGCCGTTGTGGGGGTTGGAGTCACCAGAGCGGCACACGTTGTAGTACTGGTTCCAGTTGATGCAGGCATTGTGGCCGGTGCCGCCCACGCCTTCGGCCTGGGGCTGTCCATAGGCCTCCCAGCCCAGCGTGCACTCCACGCGCAGCTCGCGGCGGCTGGGGATGTGCGAGCACTTCTGCATGCCGTTGTCTCGGCGCGAGGAGCAGATGAAGGGGTTCTCGTCGCCCTCCTCCGTCTGGTAGTACGGCCGCAGGAAGGTGAGGTTGTTGTTCCTGGGGGCGGGCGGCCAGGTGGCGGGCACAGGGACAGAGAGAGGAAGGGAACGGGGACGGGAGGATGAGGGACAGTGGGGGACACAGAAAAACAGTGAGAATAGATTGAAAAGCAGATACAGAGACAGAGAGAAACGAAATGAGAAACAGAAAGACATAAAAACAAAAGTCAGAGACAGAGACAGGCAGAAGGCAGAAGCCCAGGCTCCAGCTGGAGGCATTCCTCTTGGGGGCGGTGCTAACGGGGAGGCACCTGCTGAGGGAGGGGCGGGAGGGGAGGGGCCTCTGTGGGCAGGACTTGCGGGCGGGTGGGGCCCTGCACCTGACGAAGGCGCTGTCCAGGAAGCAGCGATTGCGCAGCAGGCCGGCCCAGAGCTGGACACCCACGATGCCAAAAATGAAGAAGACGAAGAAGCAGAGCAGGAGCACGTTCCCCAGCATGGGCAGTGTGTCCAGCAGCAGAGTGACCAGGATACGCATGCCTGCAAGCGGCAGGGCAGGCATCAGCACAGGGACCTGCTGAAGTGTCCTCTGGGCCCTCAGCCCCTCCCAAGCCACCTCACTGTTCACAAGTGCGGCTTTGCAGGGGGCATGTAGCCGGCCTCTAGGTGTCCAGCAGGCCTCGAAGGACAAGGATGTCTCTGGGTCAGGCCCACCCACACCAAGGGGAGCGAGGCTGTTGGCCAGGAGGGATGAAGGATGGGTGCAACTGTCTTCCTTCTGAATGATGGCCAGGACACCAGTTCCATCATGGGAGCAGCAGCCTTGGGGACCCCCAGTGACCTGGGCTTGGGAGCTCAGGGGTTTTGCAGCAGGTACAAGGTTGGGGAGCAGTCTTCCTATCCCCGTGTGAATCACAGTGGAGCACAGCCCTGTACTGCAGGAAGGGGGGTGGGGGGATCCCCGCAGTACAATCCTGCCCCACCTCTCCTTTGGTGGAATTGCCAGACCCGAGGCGGGGGCAGCACCTGCCCTGGGGGTGGCTTCTCAGGGAGGGCTGTAGGACAAGTCCTGCTTATCCGGGCTTGGTGCAGAGGCCACCAGGGCCCGGGCCAGGCAGCCAGAAAGGCTGTGTACACAGCTACCTGGTACACGCAGACACACACACACACACACACACACACCCTCACCCTCACACAGGCACCTGGGCCCTGCCCCCCTGAATTCAGCCACAGCACTGCACACTGAAAACACAAACCAATCCTGAGCCAACCCCTTGTGTGGGCAGATGACAGGCCATTTTCCCCCCAAGTAGCCACAAAACTTCCCAGAAGCTTCTCCACGGCTCCCTGAAGGACCAGAGCCTCTGGCAGAGCTGGACTGTGAGAACCGCAGAAATGGGCCCGAACATCATCACCCCACCTGCTGCGGTGGTTGAGGAACCTGAGCTTCCGAGGCCTCGTCACTCAGCAGCACTGTGGGGAGCTAGGGTCCCCTGCGGCCTGCCCATCACAGCCCCTGGTCTAAGGCTGCTGTCCTTCCCAGAAAAACAGGACAAATGCTCAGGGTCCACTGCCCCTCCTCCCCCAGGGCTGGGGCCAGAGCGTCCAGAAGCTATACGGCAGAGTGGCATCCTGGTCTTGTGTCCCCAGTGGGCCCTGGAGAGCTTGCAACAGGGTTGGCGATACATCAAGATCCCAGGTGGAGAGGGGTGAGCACTTACTGGGCACACGGTTGATGGCACGGAGGGGCCGCAGCACGCGTACTGTCCGGATGGCCGAGAGGCTCACGTTGTGTCCGTCCAGGGAGTACTCCATCATGCTGGGGGAGGGGCAGAGGGAGGGAGCTCAGGTGGTGGGCGGGTGACTACATGCTGGAGATGGGTCCCCAAGCTGTGCGCCCAGCCAGGCTGGACCCTGAGGCAGGAGGAGCATGACTGAGTCACCACTGGACGCTCCTCACCCTCCTGGACGCCCTGTGTCCATCCCTCCGTCACTGTTACTAGTGCAGGAATAACCCAGGACAAGTGTCCATCCCTGGCAGGGACCGTACTGGCTTCCCGTGTCCAACCACCTCCCAGACCAGTCTGCACCCGGACCTTTACAAGGGGCACCTGTTTCATCCCCTTTTGGGGAGACCCAGGACCACCTGTGGAGGTCTGAGGGGGTAGGGTTCCTGGCCGGGCTTGGTCGGGGAAGGGGCCACCTCAGGTGCTATGACCCCCCAGGCCAGCCCCGGCTTTAACAGAGCTGGGCCGTGGGTGGCAGGGAGCTGTACCCCGCCATGACGATGAAGAAGTCCAGCCTGTTCCAGGTGTCGCCCAGGTAGCACTTCTGCCCAAACAGCCCCAGGGCGACCATCTTGATGACCATCTCCACCGCAAAGAAGGCAAAGATGAAGTCGTCGAAGGCCTGGCAGAAGTAGGGCCTGAGAATGGGACCTGCACCCTCCCCACCCAAGGAGCGGGTGTCCCTAAGGGTCCCTCACGGCGAGCGGCCGGCCCCGCCCCCGCTCACCAGGCCCCGGCCCCGCCCCCGCTCGCCCCGGCCCCGCCCCCGCTCCCCCCCCCCCCCCCCGCTCGCCCCGGCCCCGCCCCCGCTCGCCCCGGCCCCGCCCCCGCTTGCCCGGGCGCCCACCTCCAGGATGCTGCAGCGCTCCGAGCGGCACCTGACGTCTTCGCAAGGCCGGAACATGCCCAGGGTGACACAGTTGAGCATGATGACCAGCATGCTGACGTGCTCGAACCACGTGGCAGCAGGCGGCGGAGTTAAGGTTGATGCGGGCGGCTGGGAGACGGCCACGGGGGCAGGTGGACTCCAGGACCTGCCCCCACCCCACCCCCGCCACTGCTGCCAGGGTGCCCAGCCCTCCACACCCCTGCACACCTGCCCCATCATCTGGTTGTTAAGGGACAGAGCCCCCGCACCGGCCTCAAATACTGCCACCAACCCCTGTGTCCGGAGGAGACTGAGGCACAGAGTAGGACTCTAGACGGAGGCTGGAGGCCACCTGCTGCCCCTCCGCCAGGGCGCAACTACAGTGACCTAAACTGCGGCTGTACTCACAGATAAGCAGACGCTGCCCAGCCTGGACTCCAGCAAGTGCTACAGATGCCCACAGACTGTGATGGGGACCCCAGGGCCCCCACCCCACGGCCTTGCACTGACCCCCACTGTGTGACTCCAGCAGATGGAGGAAGCCCCAACTATGGTGATAGGAAGGAGGATGTGAACTTTGGGTCAGTTCAGTGACTGGGCCCAGAGGAGCTGCAGTCCTACTGTGTGCTCAGATAAAGGGTGGTGGGACATGGATGAAGAACAAGGAAGGAGGCACACCCCTACACCCGCCTGCCTGGCACCGTGCACCTTCCTCCTGGCAGGAGGGCGTCCAGCCCAGGGCGGGGCCTCAGGGTGCTAAGCCAGCAGCAAGCGCTGTGTCCCACGTACTGTGCGCCTCAACCGACCTGTGGAGTTGTACTGGCCCTGGGTCCAAGAACAAGAGGCCAGCTAGGACCTCAGTTAAGAACTCCTGCCCATTCATAGAGTGCCACCAGATGGCACTGTGGCTTCATGCAAGCCATGGTGTGGTGTGGTCCACTCTGTGGCTGCCTCCTGGAAAAGGGGCACCCCCCACACCTGTGCCGGAAGGTTCATCACGAAGTCAGGGAGCCCTGTGGTAGGCCAGCCATGCCAGGTATGAGGGAAGGGTCCAGACCCCAGCCCAGGAGGGCCAGGTGGGGGCCTGGGGCCACCAGGATGACGGCCAAGGCTGTGTGTGGGGTGTCCCTAGCTGGAGAGCTGAGGCTTCACCTGAACCCTGTGACTACAAGCAGTTACCCCTCACTGATGGGAGGGCCCCAGGGCTTTGGGAGAATTCCAGGTAACCCCCATATCATCCCCAGGTCAGGATCACCTCCCACTGGGAACTACCCCCACCCTAAGGTGGGCTTTCTGTGGGGTGGTTGGCCTGCCCTGCTTGGGCTCGAGAGAGTAAGGGTCCCCAGCTTGAAGCTGGTGCAGGGTGAATGAGGGAGCTTGGGAAACACCACCTGTCAGCACAAAGCCCTGGGAAATCCAGGGACTGGGTACTGCAGCCCCCACCCTGCCAGGCCCTGCAGGGACTGAGCTGGGTGACAGGGACGGAAGCATCCCAGCTGCACCACATCCTGGCTGCATAACCTTCAGACCAGTGCCCTTCTATACTCCTTCCTCCTCATGGTCCCCTTGGTCGGCTGTTTCATGGATCAGGAAGGTGACCAAGGCAGCAGGACTCCTGCTACAGTGGCTGTGCTCCAAAAAGTAGCCCTGAGCATTCGCCTGGCTGTGTGTGGACACTGGGGCCGGGGGTCCATGCAGCCCTGCGTGCGAGGGGCTCTGATCCCATGGGGGACAAACCGGCAAGGGCTGTAGTGGGATGGGTCAGGGAGGTCTGGGGAGGATCAGGTGGATGGGCTTGATGACGAGGATGAGGAGCAGGGGCAGGAGCAGGTCAAGCCTGGTCCTGGGACCCTGGAAGCCAGCCTCGAACCTTCTCGCCCCAGCCTCCCAGACGGTGGAGGGGGCAAGAGTTGATGTCAGCAGCTGACAGCACGGTGTGCCGCGTGGCACGGGGCCACCAATGTAATTACATGTTCCCACCGAGAGTGCCATAATTACACTTAATGGGTTCAGCAGTAACAAGTGCCTTTGCTGTGACTTGGCTGTGGAAAAACAGGAATCAGCGTCCTGCTCGGGCAGCACCGAGGGCCCGGTCCCCCAGGCCCCACAGAGACGGCTGAGCGGTCTGCGGGCGCCTCTGCGCAGTCAGGGTCTGCGGGCCAGCCCGGGAGGCCCCGTCTGCGGCGTGTCTGTCTCCGGGGGTGAGGTGGGAGGAGAGCAGAGACCTGTGACTAAAAGCGGCCCCAAATACCACGGCACACTGACAGCGCACCAGAACGGCGCCTTCTCCCATCCTGAGGAGCCCATGAGGCCGACACTGTCCGGTTTCAAGGCAAGCGTGGGGGCTCGGGCTACTCGCCTGAGACCCTTGAAGGGCGCAGGCTGTGTCACGGGATGCTGAAGCCCCCACATGGCAGCACCAAACAAGGATGGAGGGACAGGTCCGGGAATTTCCTAATCTGGGGTGGATTCCTGCAGGGGCCTGTTCCGGACCCTACAGCTAGTGTCACGCAGAGCTGAGGACTGGAGTGGGCGTGTCCACAGTAGGTCTGTGCCAGGTTCCAGCAAAAGCTACTCAAGCCAGGGGCAGGAAGGCCCACTTCCCAGCAGGAACTAAAGCCCAGGGCCCCAGCAACTTGCAAAGACAGCTGGCTTGGGGGTCCCTGGATCTACACCCTCCAAAACCTCCGACAAGCAAAGCTCACCCACTGTCCTTGGCTTTCTCCTGGCCCTGCCGGCCCCAGCCTACCTCCTTGTCCTTGAGGCATACTCTGAGAGCTCAGGACAACCAGTCAAGGCTACGGTGACCCAGGACCCAGTGGGGAGGCTCATGTGAGAAGTGGGGACACCACCACGGTGGTTGGAATAACCAACCTGGTCAGCCCAGCCCTGGCATCCGGAGAGTTCTTCATCCATCCCTGCAAGCACTAACCCTTTTGGGGCTCCTATCCTTAAGATACACCCCTGCCTCTCTCCCCCATTACCTCAAACACATGCCTGGGTGGGACGAGACCCCAGGGTCCTGCACCTGGGCCCTGAGGCCTTGCTGTGGTCTTTGTGAAGGTGCACATTTGTGTGCACAGCTTGAGAGAAGCACCATGGACCCCCCATTCCTGCCCTGGGGACCACCAACCCGGTACATGCAGGTTCTGCTCGGGGAGGGAGGGGGCTCAGTCAGCCCCCTGCACACAAGGCCGACCCCACACGTCACAGCCGCCCTCTGGTCACGTCTCGGTGGGCAGCTGAGGACATGCAGTGCCACCTGGCTACTCATCACATGAAACCCAGTGACTTCCAGAGACTTAATTACACAGATGGATTTTCTGGGTTTTAATTAAAAATCCTTTAGGTTTTGAACCAAGTTTTACAAATTAGAATCAATTTCCACTGTGGGTCCAAGAAAGCCAGGCTGACGTGTGGTCAGGTGGCGGAGGCTGTGCCGGCATGGGGAGGGGACCCTTGAGCTGCTGGGCCTGACCACAGAGGGCGTGTGTCCACAGCCTCGTGGGACGACCTCTCCCATGGGACCGTGCAGCGAGGGAGGCTCTTCCCCAGCCTGGAGGGCTGAAGAACGGCAGTGACCCCCAGGATCCAAGTTCCCTGACTACCCTGGGCCTGGCTTCTTGGACCCCAGGACCTTCCTGACGTCCCCTTTTCCAGACGGTTGTGAGGGACACTGTCGAGACCTCTCCCAGACAAGCAGGCCCCTAGTATACAGCTTGGCAGGGAGGGTCCTGGAGTGACTCCTCCCAAGGGAACTGCACCCTCTCAGACCATGGCTCCCAACGCAGCCCAAATAAACCCCCCAACGCCAGGCCCCCAGTGGCTGGCCAAGAGGAGGAAAATGCCCAGGGGGCAGTTCAGGCTGTGACCGCTGTCCATGGTGCTGAAGGAACCCTGTGCTGGGTGTACTCAGGGCTGGGGAGGTGCACTGCTCACCCAGGCTTGAATGGAAACCACTCCATCAAGAGTCCTTTCTCATTCCCAGAATCCCAGCTGGTTAAGAAAAGCATGCCAAAGGCCTCTTTGAAGATAGCACTGGCCCACAAACATGCCTTCTCCACGGGTATGCACATGAGTAGGCCCCAGGAGCACGTGGCCTGCCTTCTTGAGTGCAGAAAAACCTGTAAGTGGGGGCAAAGCCTGGGGCTGCTGGGAGTGCGCGTGGAATCCAGAAAGGGCTTGCAGCTGCTCAGTGAATGTTAGGGGGCTGGGAGCCCCTCACTGGCAGCAGTGGAGGAGCCTGACACAGGCTCTCACCAATGACACCGGCCTCCAGGGTCCTACAACAGGGCAGGAGTCCCCAGGGAGTCCTACATGGTGCAGGTTAGTGTGGACCAAAGGGTAGTCCTGGCCCCTGAATCCAATTCCCAGTGTTAGCAAGCAGCATCCCCTGGCCTGCCCAGACCTGATCGCTTAGGGTGCCTGGGACTCAGGGCCTGCGGCTTCTCACGGTGCCTGGCTGTGAGTCTGGGATGCGAGGTGCTAAGGGATTCTCCCAGATTCTCTTCCAAGCCCCCCATCTTGTCCCTCATCCAGACAAATAACACTTGGCCCCTCCGTGAAGGCTCCAGACACAGAGGGAAGGGACATGCCACGTCTCCCTACAGTGCGGACACTGGAAGGTGGGCTGGCTCTGTCTGCAGGACAAAGGTCAGGATAGATGAGATGATTTCATCTGTGGGACACAGACAGGTAAGTTTGGCGTCCCTCACTAAGATGCGGTTACGACTCCTGGACCATAGACCCACGGGGAACTGTGATCCCCAGGCATGGCTGCTGCCTGGCGCCCCATAGAAAGTGAGCTGTGTGGGTACAAGGCCCTGATCCCAGAGACCGGCTCCCCGCCAGGCTGTCAGGAGATGGCGCGATCACTCCGGGGCAGGGAGGAGGAGAAGGCACCATCTACCCAGCCCCGCCCTCCGCCGCCCGCCACCGCCCCCCTCCCCCAGAGCAATCTGCTCAGCCAGCTAAGCTCCATTAGGCTGAATCCACAACAGCTTGATGCGAGCTCCCTGAGCCCCTGCGGGCATCAGGGCACGCAACAGGAAGAAGGGAGAGCCCAGGGCGGGGCAGCCCAGAGCCTGCCACTCAGGACACTGCAGCCAGGCCGCGCTGGCTCCTACTGGGACCAGCGTAGCCTCCCCCACTCCCTGCTCTCTGTCCCGTATACACGGCGGCCCGACCCCTCCTCACCCCACTGCCAGAGCCTCCTGGCCTGGGACACAGACTAGAGAGGCGGCTCTAGGTTGCAAACAGGAAGGGCCCGAGGGGCTGGCAGCTGCTGGGGGGGCACTGAAGTCATAGACACTGGCCTCCCGTCCTATGTGACTCATGATTTCAGGTCTCCCGATGTGGTATGGATGAGTGACAAGGTGGTGTAAGAACAAGCTCAAAAGGGTAGACATCTGGCAGGTCCAGGATCTCCACCCTCACGCACACCTGCTCCTAGGCACACAGGCAGAGGCACGAACCAGGGCCCTGGCACCCGGGCCAAGCGCTCCCTGCTCAGGGTGGACTCCTGGTGGGTGAAGCCCTCCCTGCCCCAGGGGAGATGGCACAGCATCAGCCTTCCCCACTGCTGGCGTGTGCCCGCCCGCACCCCCCCCCCCCCCCGGCCTGCACGCCCACACTCGCTGCCCTCTCCTCCCCTCCCCCCGCCTCCCCTTCATTCTCAGCAGCACTCAACCTTGCTCGTCCAATCTGCTTGAGAAGAAAAGCATGTCTACTCCTGGGGAGAAAGTCCATCCTGTAGAAATCAACGACCCTAGGCCACTGGAGAGGGAACATGAACTGACCCTCCAGAGGTGAGAGGGTCAGGAGGGCTGGAGAGAGAAGGGCAGCTCCGGGCCTCACGAGGCGAGGCTGGCTGCAGGCTCAGGGGCTCCGGGGCCAGCACTGAGCGGAGACCCCGAGAACTGCCCCACCTCTCAGCAGCACAGCCTTCCTGAACCCCAACCCTCCCAGCTCCAGTCCACCACACATCCACTGAGAACCAGGGCAGTTCCAGAGGACTGCTGAGGCCCCGGGGCCCAGCCACCCCAAGCCCCTCTGGCCCGGGTGTAGAGGCGGCCCTTGCGGTCAGGGCCAGAAAACCAGGCAGCGCCGTGAGTGATTTTTTAAGGCTGAAGACCATCAGAACGTCTCTATGGCCAGATGCACGAGGCCACAGAGCACCACAAGCCAGCTAAAAAGGAGGTAATGGTGCCGCTTGTATTAGCACAGAAACATGTCCTGGGAGGACAGAGTGGGACGCGCCAGCGGTGGGAGAACAGGTGACCGCATTTATGGAAAAGCCACCGTGCAGAAGAACGCTTCTCTAGGACATGTTAATATACATGTGCTCATGGTACAGGGAAGTTCTGGAGGATCCCCCACACACACTGGAAGAACCCTGCCTAACGGTCGCCCCCAGCACCCACCTACAGGAGACACACTTAGCTCCTTGCTTGTGGAGGAGCAAGTACCCACAGTCTTCTGCCCTGTGCCTCAGCTGGTGACCCACAGCTTACAGTTGCCGTAGCAACAGGACTCACACCAATGTCCTCTCTTGACCAAGTATCAGAACTGGAAGCTGAGACATATGCCATCATACACAAATGAGGGGGTCTTCCCAGACCGGCCTTATACCTGCTGGTGTGGCACAGACTAGACCCAGAACTGTGGCCTAACTTCTGTCCCCATGCACCCCACATGCAGGCTTCTCTGAGCGCCTTCAGGGAGCCCCAAGAGGGCAGAGAGGGTGGGCAACGGCTGCTCTGGGCAGCAGGGCCCTCCGTGAACGACCAGTTCCACATGGAGTTCAGATGGCTCCTGGCAGGACCCACAGACACCGCCTGAGTGCAGCTCCCACCCAGGGGCCCGTCCAAGCCCAGGGGGAAGAGATGACACATCGCCATCGTCTGGCAGGTAGTCACAAAACCTAGGGTTCGCAAGGGACCCAGCAATGCCACGCCTGGGTACACAGCCAAAGGGACGGAAAACGGGCGCTCTGACAGACGCGTACACACGCGCGCTCACAGCAGCAAGATTCGCTGTAGCCGCAGGGCGGAAACGACCCAAATGTCCTTTAATGCACAAATGGATGAACCAAGTGCGGTAGGTCCACTCGGTGGACTATTACCCGGCCGCCACACGGCAGGGGGCACTGACACACGCTGCAACAGGGCTGCACCTCGAAAACGCGGCGCTCAGTGAAATAAGGCAAACGTAGAGGGAGGGGTGTTATGCTATTCCGTAGACATAACACGTCCAGACAGGCAAATCTATAGACAGTGGCTGAGTCGTTTCCTGGGGTCTGGGGATGGGACTCCCCTGGGGATGACGGAAATGATCTCGAACTAGACAGAGGTGGTGATTAACACAACATTGTGAATATACTAAATACCACTGAACTGTTCACTTTCAAATGGCCAAATTAAATGAGTTTTCCATCATTAATCACCATAACCCATGTATTTGGGATTTTCTTTTCAACAACTCTGCCTTGCCTGAACCCCAAGCCTGCCGCCGCCGTCACTCAAAGCACGGTGAGGACGGAGACCCAGAGACCTCGCGCCTGGGCGGTACGGTGAGGGCTCGTCCTGGCTCTTCTGCCACGTGGCCTCCCCACGGCACACAGCAACCCCCCCCAACTTGGATGCAGGCCACCTTCTGGGCGACGTGCTCTCCTGTATCCCCTGGGGGCCCCCAACGTCCCACAACCCTGCTGGCCTCTCACCGACAAGCCTTGGGTAACGCTGTTTGACATCTGCCTCCTACCGGCAGGTCCAGGTGCCCAGGAAGGCTAGGGCTGGGCAGCAGAGATTCCAGTGGCGCCTTCCCGAGCTCGGTGGCCACCAGCCAGGGGGAGGGGCTCAGGGGGGTGCCCAGCAGCTGGGGCCACAGCTCACTCTCGCAGTGGCTGCGGCTGAGCCTGACCAACACGGAGCTGGCCCTCTGCACTGTCCAGGGGAAGCCGCAGCTACGGCTGAGCACTAAGGCTTTCCACCTGGCGTCCACCCTGGGTTTCAGCGCAGTTAACTCTCCGACCCCAGAGCCAGGTGTGGCCTGCCCGGTCCCCTCGAGTGATGGCCAAAGACTTCAGGGACTCAGCTCTGGCTAGAGCCTCAGGCTTCTCTGCTTCTGGTCTCAGGGACCTGGCCTGTGTGGCAGTCTAGGGGGCTCCCATCCTTGAAGTACTGAAAAGCCCCTTCAGGCAGAGGGTGTGGACCCTGCCTGTACCCTGTAGGGTGGGTTAGCACCCATTCCCCACGGCCAGCCCCCATCTTGCCACCAATGGGTCCAGGAAGGAACCCCTGCGGCCTTAACACTGCCCCAGTCTGGGGGAACTGGCCCCACCAGTCCCCCGGGTTACACGGGCCTTCCCCAGTGGCTGGGGACAATTATTCCATAACTGCTCTTGGTTAATTAATTAGGGAGGTAATTAATTAAGCTCCAGCTGTGTTTGTTGATGGGGCCTAGCCCAGGATGGGATGTTCACCTGCAGATTTTGGGGCCTCTGGGCAGTGGGAGGGAGCAGGCACAGGGTCATCTGGTGCACGTGTGCCCCCTACGGCGGCAGCAGACATCCTGACCCACAGCTTCAACCGCCCTTCACAGGACAGCACATGGCTGGAGGTGGCATTAAAACATCTAGGGCCAGGAGGTTGAAACAAGGGGGTCCCGCATGGCTGAGGGGACCTCACTGGAACTGTGCCAGGCCCACCAGAACCCCCTGGAGCTGGAAGGAGCCACTCGGAGAGCAGACACCTCTGTGGCTCCACCCTTGGCTGCAGCCTGCCTGTCTCATTTCAGGGAGTGGGGCTGGGCCTCTGCCTGCAGGGACATGGGAGGGGGCCTCTGCCTCCAGAGGGCCACATCAACCCCACCTAACAGCAGATGCCTGACCCAGCGCCCTGGAGGGAAGCGGGCATCTGTTCCCCAAGGCCTCAGGACAAAGCCAGCCGCCCAAACCCTCTGCCCACTGTGCCAACCAAGACCTGCCATGTCCCCGGGGAGCCCCTGCCTTGTGGGGGAGGGGACAGAAACCTCCAACAGCTTGTGGGAATAGACAGTGTCCTCAGAGCTCCTAGCGCAGGGCCCGAGAGCGTCCCCAACCCCAATGCCCGGATGGGCACTCAGGTCTTCGAGAGGGCCTCTGAGGGAAGGGGCAGGCGGCCACTCCTGAAGAAGTTTCTCCCTTTCATGAAGCTGTTGCCATGACGACAAGATGCTGACTGTGAGAAGGACTTGGTGCAGCCTCTGAGGACAGAGGAGGGGCTCTGGGAGGGGGAATCCCTCAGCCTGCCCTCCATCACTCCTCATTGGGACTGCGGGAAGCCATCGCCACAGGGTTTTAACTGGGGAGGGGGTGGGGTCCGGAGAATTTCTTTAGTGTCTGGGAAAGGAGGAGGAGGGGGGCCGCAGAGACTAGAGAAGAGCGTGTGTCAGCTGGTTGGGCTACAGGCCGGTTACTTTGAAGTTGGAAATGAAATGGCCCCGTTGGGGGTCACTAGGAGCCCCCACCCACCACACACAGGCTTTGCACAGGGAAATCCCTGGTCCGTGGGGGCAGCTCCACGTGCTCCTTCATGTGCACTTGCGGGAACAGATGACTGCCATGTCCCAGCAGGCTGCTCCTGCCCCTCGGAACCACAGGCCTGCCTCCTGTTCTAGGATGCCCCGATGCTGTGGGGTAGAGCAGTACCTCCACCCCCCTGCCCGCTCCGTCCAGGGTGTGGCCTGCCCGTGGTCATGATGGGCAGGGGCAGCTGAGTGGGAATCAGTTTAGGAGCAACCAGGAGGACGGAGGCTGGGGGGGTCTCCGCCTGGGATGCACACTGGGCTCTCCTGGCCCCCTGCCCAGTGTGCCTCCCAACGGTCCCTTCTGGACTATCCCCTCTGCTCTGAGCCCCAGCTTCCTCCCAGCTTTCCTGCTGGCTGGACTCCTACAGGAGGGAGCCCTCTTCCCTCCCAGTCAGTCCCCGCCATGGCCTGGGCCCCTGTGACTCACACTCACTCTCACACTCACTCAGCTGGCCAGGGTGGGGAGCCAGCCGGCCAAACATGGAGCTGTTTGTTCTCCCGGGTGGCTCAGGGTCACGTGGGAGGAGCAGGAGGGGGCTGGGCTGCCCCCGGGAGAGCACCTCCCTGGGGAAGATGAGGGGCTGAGAGCCCACATCCCGCAGGGCCCGCCCGGCCCATCACCCTACCAGAGGGTGACTCCATCATCAGAACATCCAAATGTGTGTTCTGAGAACTCCCTGTGCCCAGGGGCCCCCGGGGAAGTGAGCTCTGACCCCAGTCTACACTGCACACCCTCCCCAGACCCCTGGGCACTCGGGCCCAGGCCCTCAGGACAGAGGAGCACTGCGGATCTCTGGGTGGGCAGGACGTGAGTCTCCGGTTTCCTAGCCAGCTTGGGGCTAGGCCTGGGGCTGAGGCTGCCTCCTGTCCAGTAGAGCCCAAGGCCTGGAAACTGCCATGGCATGCATTTGAACAGCTCGTGACACGGATGCCCCTGTCCGTCTATGTAATTACTGAGCTAATCTGGGCAGTGCATTGTTCTCAGTCTGACAGTTGTGTCCTGTCCATCTGCCATGGGAAAGGAGGGAAGGAGGCGGGCAGCCCCCTTGACTCCAGCCAGGTAGGGGCCAGCGGCTGCAGGCAGTCAGCACGTGGCACCCAGACCTGGCAAGAGAGCAAGCCTGGGCCCAGGGCAAGCACAGGCACTGGGCACTAGGCACTGCCGTATGGGTGTGTGCGCACAGCCAGTTCCTGCAAGCCTTACATTCCCCACATGCATGGTTCTTAGGACCATCTGTGCATGTGCACACACTCACCCACCTACACCAAACCCAATCTCACACAGACACACACCGTGCTCACACACATGCAGGTGTGCACCCTTCAAAGCGCTGGCCTTACGACGGGCTGGAGGTCAGTCTACTCAGGAAGGAAGGTTCTCCAGCCCCCGGACTAAATGATGCCCTCGCTCACCCAGACACCATGGAGCAGAGCTCACACTCACAGCCTCTCTAACTGCACATTTTTAAAGACCATGCTAATTAGCAAGAGTGCTAATGTCTCTGCTTAAGACCTTGACCTGGGATTTTTTTCAGGCACAACTGAATGGAAAAGTGCCTCATCTCCACCTCGGGCCGCCATGCCTGCGGAGTCCGCCTGTGTGGCCCGCGGAGCCTCAAGGGGACCTTGCCGGCCCCTCGGTGGTGGTGGTGGTGGCGGCGGCGGCGGCGGCGGTGGTGGTGGTGGTGGCGGCGGCGGCGCCGTACACAAGTGCCCTGGAGCAGCCCCCGCGCCGCATCTCTCCCATGTTCCCAGACTCCCCTGACAGAGCTCTGTGCCCTGGCTCTGGCTCGGTTCCTGCCGGCAGCGGCTGAGGGCTCGGAACCGCTCCTCGGACAGGGCCGGGGAAAGGAGAGCTTGGAAGGGACTGGCCTTGCCCTGCGAGGCCTCCTTCCCAGCCACACCCCTGCCCATCTTGGACCCCCTCAGGGGGCTCTGCACACCCCCACCCAGACCCTGGAAGGGAAAGGCGTGGGCAGGGGGCACTGAGCCAGGAGGGGCCCCTGGGGCAGATGACCGCCTGCCCATGGGGACAGGCCTGCGGGGCCTGCTCCAGGCAGGAATTCTCTGGGCCAGAAATAACTGCTCAGCGCTGCTGCACAGCTGCCCGCGGCCTGAATTAGCGACCCCATGGGACTGGATGCTCCTTCCATGGGAACGAGGAGTGTAGTGCCCCACTGCTGGCCCGACCCCCAGGCAGGGGGCCCGTGGCCTGCAAGAAGCTGGCTGAAGGAGGCTCCTTCCTGCAAAAGAACAGGGTGAGGAGCTGGGAGGAGGAGGGCAGGGCAGCTACAGCCCTGGGTTCCAGCACCTGGGACATGTCCTCCTTGTCCTGGGGCCAAGAGCCCCCCTGGGTAGGCCTAGCCTCTCTTGTTCTGCCCCTCAAGTTGGAATCCAAGGCAGTCGAGTCCCTCCCTGCTGCCTTTGCTGGTGACACACGTGGTCTCATCCTTTGTGCTAAGCCCCAGCTCACAGCGGGGACTCACAGCAACTGTGCTGGGGCACACCCCATGTGGACATACACCTCTGCACACCCTGGCTTCCCCCAAGTGCTGCCTGTAACAACGTGCTTATTAAAAAGACAGGAGAGCCCCCCCACTGTGTTGTGTCCCCCCCCCCCCACTATGGCACAAGGGCAGAGCCTTCATCCCCGACCCCAGGGGCTGGGTCAGCCAGGCCTCGTTCTAGGGTAGGGGGGTAGGGGATGGCCCCAGAGCCTTAAGGCTAAGGTCAGAGAGCCCAGAGTGTACCCTCACCCACAGACAGAACTAGATACCCTCCCCTCTGGACTCTGGGCACCTTCCCAAACATTCTGGTGCCCGAGAACCCCTGGGGTATTGGATAAAAATACAGCCCCTCCCCCCAGGGGCAAAGACCACCGGCTGGGGTCCCTGGGGCACAGTGTTCCACCACCCAGGCAGGTTTGGGGAGCACTATGTCAGAGGAGGGCTGAACCTCTCTCCAGCCTTGGCTGTCAAGGGCCCACTACAACTTGTAGTCACTTTGTCATCTGCCTGCCACCATTAATCAAGGCATCACTGTCACACCAGGCCCCACAGAGAGAGGTGACCCCGCTGGACAATGGACAGGCCCCTCTGCAGGGTGCTCCCGCAGAGCTGAAGCTGGGCACAGGCCCCCCTCATGTGGGCATCACCCAGAACCTTCCAGATAAGTCACTGGGAGTTAGGTGGCCCCTGTCCTCCAGAGCATCCCCAGTCGGCTGCCGAAGGAAAAACATCAGGACAGACACTGGACAGAGGTGCTGCCCAATGCCCAGCCAGCCCACTCCCAGGTTCTGTGGCCCCTGAGATCCCTGCCAGGGCAGTGCCTCTCCCACAATAACAAAAACCTCCCACCCGTGGGACTTGGCTTGAGTGGGGCACAAACTCAGCTAGCCACAAAGCAAGACCATTAGCCCGGCACCGCTGACCAGCATCCTGGGGTCGCATGATGGGGGTTGACAACATAGGTCTGGTGGGGAACCGGGCCGGGCGTGAGAAGTAGCCGTCAGGAGATGACTCCAGTGCAAAACCACCCCCAGTGGGAACCTGGGGGCTGGGCGAGGGCGATGGGGGGAGAGGCCCTGGAAGGATGCGGCTTTCAGCTGGGATGTGGGAGCACCCAGCTGTGTGCTCTCTAGCCTGGAGCTGAGGGAGGGGACAGCAGGAGCCAGAAACAGCCTAGGCTGGAGGGGATGGGGCAGATTCTGGCATCTTGTTATACCGATGGGCACACAGAGGCCCAGAGAGAAGAAAGCTGCTGATCGCGTACTCAACTCAAGGCTTAGTGGAGTCTCCTAATTCACCAGGGCACCTCTTCCCAGCCCGAGGACCCCCCTGCATCCGAGCATACCCCTACCCCGTGTGCTGGCTCCTCACGGGGGGCTGCATCCCCAGCCCCAGTCACCACCGCCCTCTGAACCCCGAAGGCCCTCTGGCCTTGGCGGCGGGGACAACAAGCGTCTGCCTCAGCCCTTCCTCCGCCAGCTGTTATTAATAGCAGTGACATTTAAAAAAGACGGCCCAGACCCTCAGAATGTCAACTTCAAAGTGAAAGGAGCCGGATTTGGATTCCGTGTCCCAGCACTGCTGTCCCACACACCTCCAGTCACTGCCCTCCAGGGCCCGGTCCCCGCCAGCCCAGCCCGGTCCCCAGACTTGACATTTACACAAGGCCACACTGCTGGTGTCCTCGGAGATCCTCCCCGAAATGAAGGGCCGACCGACGCCCTCTGCACAGAGGACGAATAATTCACACAGCTCAGGGTCTCATTCTGGCCGGGCCCACAGCAGGCCGCACACGCTGGACTTGAGGCATCCTGGAGCCAGGGTGCAAAGGAGCCCTGGGGCGAGGCCCAGGGGACGCTGGCCCCCCGCATCTGCCCAGGCTGCGGGCACCTTCCCTGCCTGGCCGCCCCTGATGGGCCACTGCCTCTCTCTAGGTCCCTCCTAGCCCTGTCCCCCACTCCCCTGGTTACAGGCTAAGCTGTAAATCCATATATTAAAGTCCTAACCCTCAGGATCTCAGAACGTGAGAGTACGGACCTTTAAAGAGATGATTAAGGTAAAATGGGGCCACATGGGGGGACCCGGACTCAACATGACTCTTTTCCTGATAGGAGAAGACGGGACACAGACACAACCATCGAGCACGTGAGGACAGAGGAAGGAGATGGCATTTACCACCTAACGAGAGAGTTCTCAGGAGGAACCAGCCCTGTGCGGGCCCTGGGAGACGTCAGCTCCTGGCCCGGGAGGGAACAATGTCTGTCTGAGCTGCCTGGCCTGGGTGCCTTGTTGCAGCAGCGCCGAGGAGACCAATACAAGAGCCACCACATCCCTGAGGGACCTTCCTGTCTGCTGGTCAGTCCTGGCTCACCCCTGGGCTGGAGCTCCCAGCGGAGGGGGTGCCCACGCTGCCCCTTCCCCACAGACTTCCAGAAATCAGGGTGAAGAGACTTGGGGGAGCGTCTGGCTGCCCAGAAATAGAGACAATGGGACATGGCAACTCCCCAGCCAGGTGGGTCTCTCCCTGACCCCCTCCCAGCCCTGCTGGGTTCCTAATGGATAAAATAAGGCTCAGGACTTGTCACCTGCCGGGTCACAGAGAACCCAAGCCCAGCCAGCCCCAGGACCCCAGTGCCACCTCCTACCTCACTGCCCAGGACACTGGTACAAGGTGCCTGTGGACAGTCAACCTGGCACCCTTCCTTGTACCCGGCACTCTGAAATCCTGCCCAGACATGCAGACTCAGCCCCCGCCAGCCCCCAGGGGGCCCTGCCCAGCTGTGAAGCCCCTCTCGGCCTCCCCAGCACCAGCCAGGGCCCAGTGATCTACTGTGTTGCCAAGTCTCCCTGCCTTCCCGTCTCCCTCCCCTCCCCAGGATGAAAGCTGTCCTCGCCACAGCCCAGAGAGAGACCCGACAGCTTGGGTCATGCGCAGAGGCTCCCAGACCCAAGCTCCTGCCCCAGGCGGCCGCACACAGCTGGGCTCCCAGAAAGCTGCCCGGGCAGCCGGGCCGGACCAGGTGCCATGTCTTTCCCAAAGGCCAGGGACCTGGTGTGTCATGAGTAGTCACATTCAGGCCTGGGACCCCATGCCCTGAGACAAAGGAGGGAGTCCTTCAAACGGGTGACACCGGCTCCCCTCAGCGCTAATTAGAGCTCCACGCAGCAGCACGCTCAGCACCAACAGTTGGGGTGGTCCTGGCACAAACATTTCAAAAGACACAGTATTTTGCGTTTAATGGGCTGAAATTCTTGAAGCCGAGAACCCAGCTGAGCCATTATGCCAGCCAATTTGCAGACAAGTTGAAAGCACTGCATGCAGAGACTGCTGAACGAAGCACACCCATGTGACTGGCAACGGGGCACGGGGCACAGGAGCACCAAGCCCTGGACAGCCACCAGGAGAGCCCCCGGCCAGGGGTGGACAGGACCGGGGCGCAGAGCCCAGGTGGCGACAGCAGCTAGGAACCCAGACTGCCTGACGCAATCCCTAGCGCACACCTGGCTGCTGCGGCCTCCCGAGCCCGGTCCTGAGGAGCCCGTCACCTGCAAGACCCACTTATCTTCCTATCGTGGGGACACTCCTATTCATCCCTCAAAACCCATACCACGGGCTACTCTCCCTCCAAGCAGTTTCCTGAACTAGCCCAGGAGCTCCTCTGCTCAGTCGTTCACTAGCGACTACCGTGTGTCAGGGATTACTCCAGGCGTTTGGACGCGAGTGGACAGAGAAGGGCCAGCCTTTACAAAGCCGGGCAGAGAGGACAGTAAAAAACAGACGGTGGGTGGGGTGTGGCAGTTAACAAGTGCCAGCAAGGACATCAAGGCAGTGAAGGGTGTCTGAGGCCTGAACACCCTTCACACCTTTCAGGCCTGAAAGGACAGGGGCCTCCCGGCTGCTGGGGGCACGCCAGCCTGTGCCCAGGCCCTGCGGGCAGGCAGAGTGCAGGCAGTGACACGGCAGTCTCCTGAGTTACTGAGGCGACCCCCTGTCCCAGCTCCCCGTCCCATCCCCCGATAGCACTGAGCAATGAAGAGCAAGAGTCCTGTGGGCCCCCCGCCAGCACAACTGGGGCTCCATGGAACAAGGCAGAACGGCTCACCAGGGTCAGGGACAGCCCTAACGAAGGACGCAGCCTCCTGGGCCTCCTCAGAGCACTCACTCCTTGTTCACCCCTCCACAGAACGACAGACCCTTCAGGAGACCCCTGCACACGGCTGGCTTCACTGGGCCAGCACACCGGGGTCCACCAGAGGACCTCACTCCCAAATGGATCACGAAGACAGCAGGGTGGCACATTACTAGGGCTGTGCACTTGGGTCGGTGCACACAACTGTGCAATGGAATCACTCAGCAGGACCTCAAATTCAGTGGGGCTTGGGTTCAGTCCTGTGCACATAGCAGGTATTCACTCTCAAGGGACTGAGCACTCAGTAGGGCCTCACATCAGGCGGGGCTGTGGATGGAGGACTGCACAGCGGGCCCTCACCCTGAGTTATGAGCCGAGCTAAGCTTCACCTGTCGATGCGCACACACACAGTAGGTCCTTGGCCCCCACTTCCCACCACACAGCCCCCACAGGCTGCCTGCAGGCCTGGGCCCCAGGGAGCCTCGCAGCCATGCAGCCCGAGGATTGGCCCATCCTGGCTCCACGCCAGCCGCCCACGTCTGAATCGATCCCCTAATAACTCGATCCATTAATGTTTGAGTGAAATTCTTGGAAACCAGCAGGAAAAGGACGGCTTTAGTGAATCGTCTGAGTCATTTTTTTCAAAGTAACAATGGGGAGCCTTTCTCCTTCCCAGCACAGCGGCTGTCCACGCTCACTGCATGGATGCTGGGGGCACCTGCTGGAGATGGGGGCGGGGAGAGGCCACCGGCACGCTGAACCCCACACCTGGTGGGGCACCATCTTCCCTCTAAGCATCACGGGGCAACACCCCACCTCCCTACAGCCAAACCACACAGGGGCCTTTCCCCTTCGAGCCCAGTCGGGCCAGGGGCTTTGGCTCCCACCGCAGCAGTGGGAGGTGTGTGTGGCGGGGCTGGAATCTGCATGCTGGCACCTCCTCCAGGAGGAACAGATATCTTCCAAGGGTCTAGTCCCACCCAAGGGTGGGCTCGGGGAAGGAATCAGGGCCAAGAGGAGGGACAGGGCTTGGTGGCGAGTCACAGGGCACCCAGTGTGGTAAGAGCAGACTGAGGCTAGCTACCCCGCCTGGGTCCAGGGGAGACTCCCCTGGGTCAGGCCCCAGGAGCCCTGCACTTCTCTCCAGACGCCTCAAGCACTGCAGACCTACCTCAGCAGGAACGGAGGGGCCCTGGGCCTCACATTCACCCCAGGAGAAGCCGCTGTGGAAGGAGCCTGCAGAATTCTCAGTGAGGGGAGGGTTCCCCGAGTTGGCTGCCTTCCTCACGCGCGCCCTACTCGGCACACAGTTTCTCCCGAGGCCTCCTGACCCGACCCGATGCGGTGGCAGAAAGGAGCAGCCCACTGTCTCTGGATTCTCCCATCATGCCATGCGGTCAGGAGACCTGCAAAATACCCTCTTTCTTGCTCCATTTTTGTTTTGAAAAATATACTCATTTTTCATGAGAAATATGCTTTATTAACACATAGTAAGTTTATCACTTTTAAGTGAATTGCTACACAGTGATTTCTCAATGACTCAGTTTTAAGGTAAGGTGAGTGATTCCTGAGACGAGTCCTGGACCTCGAACCACGACTGAGACGGATCCCGTGAGCCTGCCGTTTGAAAACCTCCGTCTCAGCGGGTTAGAGAGCAGGGGAGTCAACTGTTGTCAGCAAACACTTTGGTGTTTGGACGTGTCACATCTTGCCAAGGAGTCCCACACTCCAAAGAAGGTCCCCCACCTTCACCGGGGGCTCAGACCACCCCCCTGCCTGCTGGCCCTCAAAGCCCCTGCCCCCTCCAGCAGGGCTCCGGAGCCTCAACCCCTCCATGGGCTCCGTAACGGGTCCCCCTAGTCCTGCGGCCCCGCAGGTCCAGAACCGGCCCATCTTTCAGGGACCAACAGGAAACAGCCCACCTCACTGGGACAGCCCCTGGCTTCTGACTGACCTCAGTAACAACTGCCCTTCGACAGATTCCTCACTACTCACAGGGGAGGAAAGCGCCCTTTTTTTCTGGGCCCCTTCAGCCACACGAATTCCATTCCCACATGAATAGAACCCAATGCCCCCACCCCAAAATCCCATCCCCGCATCTGCCCAAGACCTGCCCACATCACCAGAGAGCTGGCCTGGGCCCCTGCCCCCTAGGCCTGATTGGGGCCACTCAGTGCTCGGAGGGCTCTTCACTGGGAACAAAGCCCACCCTTCCCAAGGGCAGAACCTCGCCCACGAAAAGCCCCCAAATGACCCTGAGGCTCATCCCACTGCCCAGAAGGCTGCTTTGATGGACTCAGAACCGTCTCCCTGATTGCAGAAAGGCAGGTCTGGGGAAGCCGAGCGCTTTAATAATACATTCTTTAATTAGGGAATCCCGCTCCAAGGACAGGGAAGCGGGTTACCTGCTGTTCCCATGCCCGGGGTTCCCACTGCAGGCCTGTGCAGCGTGCTGGGCGGGGTGAGCCTGGGGCACAGCGCTCTGAAGGAGGCTGGCAGGGAGGAGGGCGCAGGCTCTGCCTGCCTGAGGGCGTGTTTTCCACACGGGGACAGGGAAGACAGTTCTGGAGCTCACCCCCCCCCCACACACACACACCACACTCATTTAAAGGAGCTTTTGTGAGGTCAAGGTTCTGGGATATGAGGGTTTGCAATTTTGTTCCTGGCTCTGGATGGGATGGAAGCACCAGAGAGGCTGGACCTCGGGCTTGTGGCCAGCAGGTGGACCCCCAGGAGGCCAGAGACTGGCTGCCAGTCCAGGAAGCTCCTCCAAGGAGATCTCATTGCCACCCCCCCCCCTTTTGGCCTCACCCTAATAGCTCCGTCATGAGCTGCTGGCTAGCCCAGGTCCCTGCAGGCACCCAGACTCTCAGGGGTCCAAAGGAGTGGAGCTGCCCAGGTGGCATCCAAGAGAAGGTTCCTGGATAGCCAAGGGTTCCCCAGAGCGCTCCCCAGGAGGGTGCGGGCAGGCACTGGTCGGCAGGGACAGAGGCCTTTGTGGGACCAGGGTGGGGCTTGGTCAGTCAGAGTGAAGGGTGTGGGAAGGGAGAGGGGAGACAGGGCCAGGCCTCTCTACTGGGTGGGGGGGTGACAGAGCCAGAGGAGAATCTGGCCAAGGGATGAGGCGCAGAGCTGGGCGCGGGGACATGGCCAGCACAGCCCCTCGGAGCACCTGTGCTGGTGGCACCAAGGTTCTCGGGCAGCCGTCCACTGAAACACTGGGTAACCCAGTACTAGAGGCTGCGGTCCCTCGACAAGTCCCCCCACCCTCTGAAACGCAGGTTCCCACCTTGTTGTAACACTGAGCTGCTTCCAATGGCTGTGAGGGCTCCTCCACTCAGCCCAGTGCCCCCTGACGGTGAGTTACCTCGAGTGGTAAGGGTGCCCCAAGGGCAAGTGTGTGGGATGAACATGAAATACACACAGCGCACAGGAGAGGAGAGCTGGTGCCTGCACAGCCCCCACCCTCGGAGGGGTCCCAGCCTCTACCTACTACAAACCCTGCCAAACTGTCTCTGCACAGGATGTACCAGGAGGGAATCAGGAGGGGCACAGACCCGGTTGGCATGGCAACCGGGAAGCTTGCCCGGACCTCAACCAGATCATTACATGCCGGAGAAAGACACTCTCTCGTTAAAATCAGAGAGACAACATCAATCCTCAGCAGTCATCAGGGGTGTCAGATATGTGGAGGGGGCTCTGCCCAGGTGGGGGGGGGGAGCAAGTCAGACCCGCTTTTCACTGGCCTAGTGGGCCCCTCCCATGTCCCCTTCCTCATCTCTTACGGTAACACTCTGACCGGAGGCCACAGCTGAGTCTGCTGGCCCTGCCCCAGATTCCGCAACACTGCCGAGGCCTGCGGCCCTGCCCCACCCTGCTGGTGGACTTGCCGGCCCAGAAGGCTGGGGAGGGGGCTGCCCCTCATGGAGACTGGGTGTTGCCCAGCTGACTGCACAGATGCCCACGGGGCTGGCTGGACTGGGGTTCAGAGGCAAGACCCTCACTTCTGTGCCCACCAGGCATTCAAGTGGAGGCAGGAGGCACCCTGGGAAGGGTGGGAGGGTACAGGGTGTGTGTGGGGGGGAGACACTGTCTCTTCCTGCCCGGCCTCCAGAGCTCTGCAGATAAACAGTCTAAATTAGGAATTAAAACATCCCTTGCTCCCACCAGCCAGCAGGCTGTATTTCAAACACGTAGGGAACACCCCAGCCACGGCAGCCCGAGAACTTTTTAATGTGATCCTGCGGGGTCCGGCTGCGTTGAGTGGAGGGTCTATGCTGGGGCACAGCCCACCCACCCTGGCCCAGCTTCCCTGAGCCAGCGGGCCCAGGACTGGAGTCTGCCATGCAGCCCTGCCCAGCCGAGCACAGCCCCAGAAGGGGGAGGGGAGGAGGGCACATAGCTCCGTAGCCACGACGGGTGCTGGGGGTGTGTGTGTGTGTGTGTGTGTGAACACCCTCCCACCTGCCCTGGCTGAGGGCACCCGCACGGGCCTGCCCCCCCGGGAGGGGCCTCCTCTGGAGCTAGGTGAGAACAGCTACCCTTCAGCACTGCGTGGGGCCCACGGAGGGCAGAGCCACAGGCACTCCCTTGCCTGTGCTCCAGGGTTCACCCAGCCAGGTCCTGCCCACCCAGTCCCAGGGGGGACCTGGGAGGTGCTGCCTAGCCGGGGTGCACTGGGGACAGAGGAAGCTCTGTGCTGGAGTTTCAGGCATCCGACAGCCAACGGAATGCAGGGGCCTGCTCCTGAAGCCCAGAGCCCAGGCCCGGTGCCGGCACGGCCCAGTCCACCAGGGGTCATCTGGGGAGGAGAGGGCCCCGAGGATTCCCACCCTCACTGGGGGGCGTCCGGGGAGAGGACTTGGGTTCAAGGCCAAGCTGGGGGCGGTGTGTTGGGAGCTGAGAGCTGGGAAGGCTGGACTGGCACAGGGAGGGGGCACTGGAGGGAGGGCCCCTGAGAAAGCTCCTCTCCCTGCAGTCTCCCCAACACAAACGCCATCCGGGGCTGCCCCAGGCCAGGCAGGAGATGCTCCCCGGGGTGCCTGTTGCCACGAGGAGCCCTGCTCCATCCAATGCCCTTGCCAATACCCCCATTCGGCACCTGTCCGTGGACAGTGGCTGAGAGCTCTCCCCACTCTGGCTATAGACAGTGGGCCACTGGCTGGGCACGGGGCACCACAGGTCCCTGCCCTGTTGGCTCTCACCCTTAAACACACACAGCCACGAATTCCAGCCCACACCTAGCGACAAAGCAGCAGCAGACCAAGCTCAGCCATGCCTCGGAAGGCACATGCTGGTCGTGGTGACCGTGAGGACAGAGAAAGCAAGGGGGCTGACCCACAGAACCCAGATGACCGGAGCGAAGATGAGGGATCTGGCCCTGAACACCATCTAGCCGGCCTCAGCCTGTCTCACCTCACGCTGTGAGGGGCTGCAGAGCTCCCCGGAGATACGCCTATATAAGGCCACTTGCCAAAATGTCTCCTGGACACCCCTGGCCGTGTGAGAGTCATGATCGTCCAGCCCACTGCCCCCACTAGCAAGTTCAGGTTGCTATTCCTTCAGGAAGGAAAGCTGACAGTGCTACAGCAGCTAGACTAAAACCACAGTGGTCAGAAAAAGGAACGAGTCATTCAGACACGCGTGGGGGTCCCGCATGCCCTGGGCACTGCTGAGGAGCAGGTGGTAATGACCCTAGTCTCCTGGCTCCATGAACAGCCCAGGTCACTCCAGGTGTTAACTCACCAGGGCGTGGCAGTTCCAGGGAGCAGGGCAGGGGTGCAAGGCGAGGAGAGGTCCCTGTGTGACCAGCTCAGGTGGCCTGGGGCCCCTGGGGGCAACCCTCTGGTCTAACAGCTGACCCTGGGCTCATGGTGTCGGCCCAGGGAAGGGCCACCCTGCTCACGGGATGGGCCAGCAGTGGGGATGAGGCCGCACTCGGCCTTCCCTCACCGCCTGGACCTGCCCATCTACTCGCCTGCAGCTCACCTGCGGGAGTGGAGGAACTCCCAGACCCAACCTGCCACCCAGGACGCCATGGGTCACGAGATGGTTGTCACTGCTGTCCTTGGGGGGGCCCAAGCACCTCTTCTCCTCTCAAACATCCCACCGTCCCCTGGACAGCCCAGCCTGAGAATGGTCCAGGCCGGGCCTGGCGGGACCCGGAGGTGGACGCAGCCCCGGGGCGGGGAGCTCTGTGGGCCACGTATAAAGCTGAGGCCCCGTCTGGAACTGCCACGCAAGCCTGGCCCCCTTCATCCACTCTCTCGTCTCAGCCCACCATCAGCGAACCCCAAGAAAGGAGATCATCTCACGGTCTGGAGTTATCTAGAACTTTCCCCCCATTCTCCTGGCTGCCCAACTCTGCATTTTTACTGAGCACCCCTACTCCTAACACTCCTAAGCCATCGGCCTAAAGCTAACGGACCCCCTCACTCGTCCTGGGCAGGTGATGGGCTCTCCCAAGCCTGCCCATTGGTCACGAGGACCCTGTGAGGGGAGCGGTCTGCAGGGGAAAGCCCTCCACAGGCCTCAGAGGCTGGGGCCGGCGCAGGGCTGTATATTTAGCTGCCAGGGGCTGCCAGGATAAGTACTGCCTCCGTGAGGCCTATTTTAGGCTCACGGCTTAGACACCCACTTACCAGAGTATTTCAGGGTGGGGTGCTCCCCGGGGGCCCCAAGGCAGGGAGCAGAGGGTTAATGGAGGGGATGTGGCTAGAGGAGCCCACGTAGGTACCCGTATGTATCAGGAGGGCATGGGGAGTCCTGGCTGGGCTGCAGCAGCCCCCACTGGGAGCCTGGCTTCATGCTCTACGGGGGCCACCTGGAGGCTCAGGAAGACTACAAAGCCCAGAGCTGGAGGCAAAGCCCAGTTCCGGTCTGCGGGGCTCCAGGGGGTACCCAGTTCTGGTCTGCGGGGCTCTGTGGGCTGGGACGCCTCCCCCAGAAATTCCTACACTGAAGCTCTAGCCCCCAGGACCTCGGAATGTGACTGCATTTGGAGAAAAAGAGATGACTTAGGTAAAAAGGAACCACATTGGTGGGCTCTAATCAATGTGACAAGTGTCCTTATGGAGGAGACCAAGTGAGCACACAAGGCGAAGGCGGCCATCTATCTATACGCCAAGGAGAAAGAATCAGCCCTGCGGAAGTGATCTCAGACTTCCAGCCTCCAGGACTGGGAGGGAATAAAGATCTGCAGTGTTAAGTCACCTGTCTATGGTGCTTTGTTATGGCAACCAAGCAGACTGCCATAATTCAGGAGGCAAGGCCAGGGGTGTCCTGATCACCCCATGACAAAGTACTCCTAGAGTGAAGAGGTCCAGGGGATTCTGTGCCCCTAGCCGACCCCTGAGCTGGGTTCAGGGGTCATCCTGAATGAGTGAGGGTCTTTCAGGGTCCAATGGACACACTGGGCTTCTCACTGAAAGAGATCACCTTGCTCCATTCCCACCGGGTTCCTATCAGAGCCATGTGGAGAACACTGCCTCCAGGAAGCCTTCCCCACCTGCAGCATTGCATCCCCCCAGCTATGGGGGGTGAGGGGGCACCTGCCTCCCATCCAGAGCCTACTTAAGCAGCAGGAGGGTGTCCCAGAGCGGCCAGAGAACAAGCCAGTATCCCAAGTCCAGAGAACAAGCCAATATCCCAAGTCCAGAGAACAAGCCAATATCCCAAGTCCAGAGAACAAGCCAATAGCCCAAGTCCAGCAGTCTCCCAGCCCAGCTCAGCAGCCCCAGGGTCCCTTCCAGCATGGCTGGCCCTGCCCTAGAGCTGGGCCCTGGGACAGACCACCAGACCTCTTAGACCCACCTGCTCCAGATCCCCGCACTGGGGCCTGCTGCATAGTAGGCCTTCAAATACTCCAGCCAGAGGAACCAAGGGGGAGGGGGCCGCCGACGCCTGCTGCAGACACCCACCGCGTGGGGAACGGTGTCAGCTGGCATCAGAACAGACTAGTGGACCACGAGGGTCTCGGAGTGAGCTAAGAGCTTACACAGCCATCGTGGGCGTCTGACGCAGCCCCCTCCTATAAAAACAAGGGTGGGGGACGCAGTCCATCTTTATAAATCCAAGGATTCTGGTCCACCTCTTGGGGTCAGGTGCCTCACCCATTCTAGAAAGTTCTCGCGACACTGGGTATGGGGCAGACAGAGGTGTGGGTGCCAGCCCTGGGGATGAGGAGCCCCCCAGGAACACACTAGCTCTCATGGACCTGAGTGCCCCACCGTTCCTCCGCTCAGCGCCCACTGAGCACTCACTACATGCCAGCACCCTGGCTACACACGGAGAACCAAGCAAAGATCGACCCTCCAGGGCTTCTCTTCCCAGTCACACAACCAGCGCCCCAGCTCTAGGTGCCTCCATTTTCTGTGTCTGAGGAACCCACACGTGGCCCCGGGAGGCAGAGGAGCAGGAGGCCGAGAGGTCTCTAATCTGGGAGCAGCCCTGAACTCAATAAATTGCTTTATGTAACTTGAGCCAGGCTGGTAAACCAGGAGCCGGGCTGAGGATTAGCGACAGGCGTTGCCACGGCAACCTGATTAGTGGGAACCTTCCGTCTCAGCTCAGGCCTTGGCGCAGCTAGGCAAAGGTAAAAGGAAACCCAAGAGATTCATTAGCAACAGGTTCCCATGGCAACCGCACCAAGCTCATTAATAATTTTTTTTTATGCCAAGTGTGGGTGTTAAGATTCTCCGGAGGGCTGACGGAGGGATAGATGCCGAGCAAACACACACTCCAGCTACTCCCACCTGCATCCTGGCGCCACCCTGCCAGGGCTCCCCACTGACATGTGCCCCGCCCACCCTGTGCCCACTCTGTGCCAGGCTGCAGTGCCCAGCCGGCCATGTGGCTCCTACGACCATGCCTTTCAGGATGGACCATCCAAGGGAAATCCAGACCAGATGGATGGCTCACACCCAGGAGGCCGCCAAGACCTCTTTTCTGGACCAAGAGGGCAGAGCCATCCACCTCCTGGGGGTTGCCCCAAGTGTCTGTTGAGGGGGGCTGGGGAGCGTGCTGCTAGCACAGGCTGGCTTGGCCTTGGGTTCAGGCCTAGTGTGGTGTCCCATGCCCGTTGGCTGCCTCCTTTGGGACCACTGCCCTGGCTGCTGCAGTGGTTCAGAGACCCAAGTCCAGCGTCCAGTGGGGGAGGAGTTAAAAAAATAGGGGCTGCTCTCAAATGACTCAACACAGTCCCCCTACGACCCAGCAACTCCACTTTCGGGAGAACAAACAAGACTTGTACACAACTGCCGCGGTAGCACTACTGACAGCAGCCAACAGGTGGGAACAACCCAGGGTCTAAAAGGGGGTGAAGAGAGAAACCATGTATCCGTCCACATAATAGAATATTATTCAGCCATGAAAGGAGTAAAGCGCTGATGTATGATACAAAAAATACCATGAATCGGAAGCACACACGCTCAGTGAGAGAAGCCAGACACAGAGGTCACACAGAGTGCGATTCCATTCACATGAAACGTCCAGAACAGGCAAATCCGGAGACAGTGAGTGAATGTGTGCCAGGCGCTGAAGGAGCACAGAGAGTGACCACCGCTAACGGGGACCAGGTCTCCTTTCGGGGTAAAAAAAGAAAGTTCCAAAATTGTGGTGACACCTGCACAACTCTAACTATAGTAAAACCCACCAGCTTGTGTCTGATGTGAGTTGTACAGCGCGTGCATAGAGCACAGCAAACCTGGGAGAACACAGGGGTGCCTGAGTCTGTCTGCCCGCGCTCCGAACCCTGGGGGCTGCACAGGGACCCACTCAGAACCTCGGTTTCCTCATCGGTAGACAGAACTTCGGTGCCGAGGCGCCCCTCCAAGGCTGAGACAGAATGAGGCGCTTCCCACTGCCAACGGGGTGAGCCTCAAGCTCACGGTGACCTTGCTCCAGGGTCGGAGGTGACCTGGTGCCTGACCCACAGGGTACCCGCCTCTGCTGTGGGTAAGAATGTGACGCAGAGCCCAGCATGACCTTCCAGGGTGAGGTACAACTCTCCCCCAGGAAGAACCTGGCTACCCCCAATCCCTCTCTGGTCACTCAGGGCGGCCTGCCCCCTTCCTCCGGTTCTGAGGTCCCAGCCAGGAAACATGCAAATGCAGGAATCCCGTCACCAAGTTGTGATCACTAGTCTGAATGCGAACATGACAGATACCCAGTGGCATCTCTGCAAGATGGCCAATGTGTGGTCACAGTGAAGGAATGTGGAATTCGTAATTAGAGGACACACAGGCCTGTTTTGAGCCCAAGAGCCTGCCATTCATGCCCCATGTGGGTGACAGCCAATTACCCAATTAGGACCCACAAACCCAGGGCTGCCCTTTCATACTAACCGGGGGTTTGGTCCAACCCGGAAACTCCAGGAAGGAAGAGAAGTGTTGGCAGGGCAAGCAGGCTGGGAGAGCGTGGGATGCTGGGACGCAGCCCAGACCTCAGAGCCAGGTGCAAAACAGTGGCCCCACTGCACACTCTCAGGGGCAGCCGTGTTCCCCGAACCCCAAAGCACAGACACGCTTTTCCCCTCTGCCCCGGCGCCCCACCCCAACAACAATGCTCGGAATTCCGCTGGGCAGGGGCCACGCCAGACCTCCTTCCCAGAGCTCCTTCCCACCCGGGCTGGAGGTTCCCTGGGGCAGTTCCGCCTGCCCCTCCTTATTCAACTGATTCAGGCTTTGAATGTAAATAGGAAAAAATAAATAAATAAAGGCTTTGGAATATTAAGGAAAGAGTGTCAGGAAGCCCAGCTTCTGAGACATCAAACCGTGGTCTGGGACTTGCCCTGTGGGAGCCTGTGTCCCACGCCCCACCGACGAGTCATTACCCTGTCCATGCTGCTGGCTTCGGGGACACTCCCCTAGATGATATGTGCCTCCTGCCCCCTATTCTCCATCAACTGCAGCACCCGGCTTAGCCAATAGGGGGCTACTCAGCCAGCCTCCTTTCTGCCTCCATCTCACCCCAGATATTCCACCCACGGGCACCTTCCCGTGTCTCCCATCCCCATTGGGAGAAGCCCTCCTGAACCCCTTGCCCTCCTCCTGACAGGTGGGCTCCACACCTGTGCTCCCGTGTGGGACACCATTCATGTCCTCAAACTCCCACAGAACCAATAACCACCCCGAAGTCCAGCCAATGAAGAGTGCTCCTGCCAAGTGGGAACTTCAGGAGCGTCCAGCCAGCCAGGACTGCGGGCACGACACACAATGCCAAACACGTGGTCCCATCTTGTGGTCATGAAAGCAGCAGGCCTGTCCTGTGGCCAGCGCTGGGAGCTACCCTGCCAGCAGCCCGGGACCCACGACATGTCCTCATCCATTTAGATGAGGTGCTAATGCAGGCTGACTCATCAGACTGCAGCCACGGCTGGCTACTGCTTACAAAGACAAAGGGACGCGGCTGGACGATACGTGTGGCCTCCACCTAGCCCTGGAGAGACTGGTACCGCCTTCTGCAACTTCCTGGCATGTGGCAGTCACCACCCCTGTGCTCGGGGTGCCTGTCCCTGTGGCAGGCTGAGCTAGGGCTTGGGAGAGTGGTGGGCACAGGCCAGCTGCTTGGGAGACCCTCCCAAGTCACACCATCCAGGCAGCCCCCCTTCTGAGGAGAAGGCCTAAACCGCTTCCCAGACCTGAGGCTCCCAGCCCACTGTCAGATGCCCTGGCACCTCCCTGGTCCCTGACCCGCACCAGCCTTCACACCCGGGGGCCACCCAACACCTGTCCACCCACCTGGCCAGGGCTGTCCCCAGCAGCCTGAAAGTGCCCCATGCTCTGTTCACACCCACACTCCAGCCCCGGCCACCTCAGAGACTCAGCTGTGTCTGCCGCCCAACCACACAGCTAAGCACTGCCCCCCATTCTGCTTACGGGCCCCGGTAAGCCCAGATTCACCAGCGAGGAGCCTTGTGGCCTTGAGACACCCCGGCCCTCACCAGCCGGGCTGGGGCCACAGAGTCCGAAAGCCCGGGTCTGAGGCAGTACACTCCTGTCACCCAGGAAAGCCCAGGCTGGACTCTGGGGTGACAAGAGGTCCTTACAGGAAGCCCAGCTCTGAACCTGACCCTGTCTCTTCTCTGGCCACCTGTGGGCAGTGCCTCTCCACCTTGGCTCAGAAGAGAATACGGCAACAGCTGGAGCCCAGACACCTCCCAGTGCCTTTGCTGTTACAAAGGGGTCCCCAGCCGGGAATCCAGCCTGGTCAGCCGGGCCAGCCACCGCACTGTGCCCTGAAGGAAGTCCCCCACCTGGCCGCGGGTTTCCGGACAGAGCCAGGTGGGGCTCAGAACAAGGCCCCCTCTGCAGCCGCTGCACCCACACTGTACCCCCGGGGCAGCAGGAAGCCCTGACAGCACAGGGAGGCACTTGTTGAGTGAGGGTCCCAGACTCCGAGAGTGGTCTGCAGAAGCTCAGTCCTGGGGCAACAGGCCAGTCCCACGCAAAGGTCTCTGGAGACCCGACCGCGTCGACACCAGTGGATGCCTCCTGAGGGAGGCCCCGAGTGGCGCAGGGGCAGCTCTGGGCTCCTCCTGGGCAAACCCTCAGGCACCCGGAAGACACGGACAGTCACAACCACTCGGGGACTGATAAGGCCTCTCTGAGGCTCAGAATAACCGATTTCAGCTGGCTTCGCTTCCCTTCCCGAGGCGGCTCCACTCCTTGTCAGATGGCCTGACCTGGTGGCTGGCAGTGATTTATCCTAGAAGGGCCTGCCTCCCGTTAATGGGCCCAGCAGCTCCTGCATTTCCCTCTGGGGACCACAGGGCATGCCTGGCTGGGGTGGGGCTAAGGGGCGGGAAGGGGCTGCCTGAACAAAGCACCACAGACGGGGGTTTAAACCACAGGCTCCTCTCGCAGCCTGGAGGCCGAGGCCAGGCTGTCACAGGCTGGTTCCATCAGGGGTCGTGAGGGAGGGTCTGTTCCAAAGCGCTCCCGTTCTGGTGGCTGCAGGAAACCCTTGGTGTCCATGGGCTGGTGGACACATTACCCCAACACCTGCCCCATCTTCACGTGGCTCCTCCGGGTCTGCATCTCCTCCTCTTTTTTTTTTTATTTTTTTTATTTTTTTTATTTTTATTTTTTTTCCATTTTTCTGAAGCTGGAAACGGGGAGAGACAGTCAGACAGACTCCCGCATGCGCCCGACCGGGATCCACCCGGCACGCCCACCAGGGGCTACGCTCTGCCCACCAGGGGGCGATAATCTGCCCATCCTGGGCGTCGCCATGTTGCGACCAGAGCCACTCTAGCGCCTGAGGCAGAGGCCACAGAGCCATCCCCAGCGCCCGGGCCATCTTTGCTCCAGTGGAGCCTTGGCTGCGGGAGGGGAAGAGAGAGACAGAGAGGAAAGCGCGGCGGAGGGGTGGAGAAGCAAATGGGCGCTTCTCCTGTGTGCCCTGGCCAGGAATCGAACCCGGGTCCTCCGCACGCTAGGCCGACGCTCTACCGCTGAGCCAACCGGCCAGGGCCTGCATCTCCTCCTCTTAAGAGGTCACCCGTCATCGGATTCAGGGCCCTATTCCCCCCCAAAGTCACATCAGAGGTTCCCGGCGGACATGGACCTGCAGGACTCCCTGCAGCCCGGTACTCTGGCCTCCACGTGCGTTTGGTGGATAAGTTCACAGCCCCACAGCCACACCCCCGGACACTGTTCCGTCCCCAGGTGTGGTGCCCTGCCACTCTGTCTCCCTGCGTGCCCCCCGACAGCTCCTGGCACACCCACCCAGCCTGGCTGCTCTACCAAGGCCCTGCAGTGATGCCTCCCAGGACAGGGCGGGGTTCTGCCTCTTCCAGGCCCCTTCCGTTCTGTCTCTCTGTCCCCTGTGTCAGCATCCGGGGACCAGCCAAAGGATGGGAAGCTAGGACACGCTGGCCCCAGACCTCACGGGATACCCTGGAGAAAGAAGGGGTTAAAAATCACCCAAAGGGTGCCTGACTAGTGATGGCACAGTGGATAAAGCACTGGGATGCTGAGTTTCCAGGTTCAAAACCCCGAGGTCGCCAGCTTGAGCCCAAAGGTCACTGGCTCAGCTTGAGCCCAACGGTCAAGGCACGTATGAAGAACAATCAATGAACAACGAAGGTGCCGCAACTATGGGTTGATGCTTCTCATCTCTCTCCCTTCCTGTCTCTGCCTCTCGCTTAAAAAAACAAAAAAGGTCACCAAAGGGCAACAAGCGCGTGGCCCAGGACTTAACCTCAGGCCTGGCAGCAGGAATGCCCACCCTATACACACACCCAAGAACATGAAGGGGACTTGCTCCTACAGACACCCCTCTTTCCCCAAATGCCACTGGGGAAGCTTGTCAGTAGCTGGAGGCTGAGAAAGCCACCCCCCAGGCATCCTTTCAAGGGGGACAGGGACACTAAGCCCTCAGTCCAGCAGATGGTACTAGCCACCGACCCCCCCAGCAAGACCCTGTGCCCCTGCTCCAACCAGGAGAACAAGTAGGTATGGGGACACCTCACTGACACCCCAGCTGTCCACAGAAAACCACAGCTACAGGTCTCAAGGGACATAGGTCTGTTCAGTTCAGAAAACCAAGGGCCAGGACACGACCTAGTCCACCAAGGCCCTGCAGCTTCGGGGTACTGACCTCGGCAGTAGGACCCCAGCCTCTGACACCCCCGACAGAGCCTGGGGGCCGGAGGGGGAACCAGCCCCAAGTTCAGAGCCCACCCCACCTTGGACCTTGGACCTCAAGGACTCAAATTCTGTCCAAAGAGTCTGTTGCCTTCTAGAAAACTCTCCCCCAGCCTCTCCTATTAACTGGACAGTCCACATCTTCCGTGCAAGCCAGGACCGGAGGACCTCGAGTGTCCAATGCGCGGCCCTCTCCCCGGCTGGCCATGGACCGAACTGGGCCATTCACCAGCCGAACCAGAGTCAATTCCACCCGGCCAGGGAGGGAGAACGGTCAGAGCATACAAGGGAGAAACCACACAGGCTGCAGGAGGGAGCCGACCCCCCCCAGCCCGGCCCGTGGCTGGGGAGATCCCAGAAATCCCCGGAAGCCCCCCCAGCCCGGCCCGTGGCTGGGGGGATCCCAGAAATCCCAGGAAGCCCAAGCCCTGGCCTCCCTGAGGGGGGAGAGGTCCCTGACTTCTGGGGCCCCTGACTTCAGGTCATATCCCCTGAAAAGGCATAGGGAGTCCCCACTACAGTACTCTGAACCCCCAAGAACTCTGCCAGCCAGGTGCAGACAGGTGGGGGGAAGGGAGAAAGGCCTAGAACAAAGGTGGGAGGGGAGACTGGGGCTCCCGCTGGAGGCCAGCGCAGCCTGGAAAAGGGGGCTGAGCCCTCCGCCCCCCCTTCCCAGGCCATAGTCCCCGTGGCGCCAAGAACCCTGACCTCACCTGGGGGTCAGCCTGAGGGGGGCACTGGCAGAGCCCAGACCTGGGGGCCACCCTGGGGGGGGCACTGGCAGAGCCCAGACCTGGGGGCCACCCTGGGGGGGGCACTGGCAGAGCCCAGAAGAGAAAAGAGGACATCGTGACCAAGCAGGCCTGCTGCTGCTTGCCAAGCGCATCTGCACGGGTGCCAGGGCCAGGCTTTGCCCCGCTCCAGGGGGGAGCAGGAGACTGTATCACCCAAGAGGATCGCCTAGTGTGTAGACTTCCCACCCCCACAGCTCAGGGGGCTCCCGGCCCCTCCCTGCACTGCTGGCCAGCACTGCACGCCCCCCAGCCCAAACCTCACAGCCCTGGCCACGCTGCCTCTGCCCCACCCTGCTGGGGCTTCTGTCCCTGTCAGCCCCCTCATCCCACACCGGGCAGGGCTGGGGGCTGCCCCCCCCCCCCCCGCCATTCCTAACTTTAGGAAACCTGGGGGAGGAGGTTTCAGGTTCCCCTCCTCTGTCAGCCCTGCCTCCAACTCTGCAGGAGAAATTGTGGTTGAGGCCAGGGTAGGGAGCTACTCCTGGTACCCCTGAAATTCTCCCACATCCAAGAGAGGTGCTGGGGCACAGAGAGCCGCTCACAGCATGAAGCTCCCTCCTGCCCACTGATCCAGGGGAGGGAGAGGCGGCAAGCCCACCCGGAGCTCTAATTTAGCACACTCATCAACTGTCCCCACGAGTCAGGGCTCCAGACTGACAGCACCGCCACCAACCCGCTCCTCGCTGCAGCAGAGACGAGTGCCCCGGAGGTGGAGGCGGGGACACCGCTTGTCCACTGGCTCTCCTGCCTGCAGGGCCACGTGGGGTGGCACACCCTTGCCTGCCTCGGAAGGAAGGCGTGTGTCTGTTTTGCGGGGCGCCTACTGAGGCGATCTGCTACTCGCTTTGTGAAGGCAGCGAAGCAGAGAGGGCCCCCATCTGTCATCCGCAGTAAGCAAAGTGCTCTCTGCCTCTGGGGATGATGCTGATCCCGCTGCCAACTGGCATGGGCCGGCCTGTTTTGCCCCATCTCTCTGACTGGGGATCGAGACCCGACGGCAGGCTGGGAGCCCGCAGCCTTGCTTCCCTCCTCCTGTCTGCCCAGAACGGGTACCCGAGTTTAACTGTCCACCTGTTAATTCAACAGAGGCCCACGTGACTTACAGTTGTTCCTGGTGGTGTCAAAATTAACCGCTGAGGGGAGGAGTAATTGGTCTTTTGTGCCACTAAGTTAAATACCCACTTGCAAGAAGAAAGAGAAAAAGAATATTCCTAACTCAGTTTCAAGAGCTGCCACCCCCACTTTCTGGGCAGCCTCTGAGGGGCAGGGCAGAGGGAACACATGTGTGACACCCAGTAAGTAAAGGTGACATACCTCCCGCCTGACCTTGGCCGCACAGAGCGGCTGCCTGGATTCATCCCTAGAACGTCGGACAAGCTGGCCCATCCCCCGCATTCCTTCACATCCTGACGGGGAACAGGGAGTCTGGCCGGCAGCTTGGGGGAGAAGGCTCCTTACCAGCAGCTTCAACGTGGGGGGCACCCTGGCCCACCTCTGAGCACTCCGCTATACAAGGGAGGGTGCCCACAGTCTCCCTTGGTCAGGGCGGAGGCTGGGTGGCCCAGGTACGATGCTCCCCAGATCCAAGGGCTTCCTTTGAAAGGCTGGCCACAGCTTTGTCCTCAGCTGGGACCTCAAAAGTATAGGGTGCGGGCGGCCTCAGCCCCTTCTCACCTCCAGCCTCCGCTCTTTCAGTGCCCGCCACCTGCCATTCCGTCCCTACCTCTGCTTGATTTCTCCGAGCCCGGTCCCAGTTCTGCTCCCGCTGAGGAACCAGCCTCAAACCCAGCTGGAGGCAGACCCGCTTCCTGAGCCAAAGCCAGCGCATCACCCACCATCGTGCGCACGGACCTGTCCTGGCCGCCTTCCCAGCAGCCCACCTTGGCTCTCCTCACCTTCGCTCACAGCATACACCCCAACCGCAGGGACAGTCCCCCGCCTCGGGGCCTCTGCGTACACCATTCCTCTGTCTGAGACACTGCTGCTCCAGGTCCACCCCATGGGTCCCCTCACAGCATACACCCCAACCGCAGGGACAGTCCCCCGCCTCGGGGCCTCTGCATACACCATTCCTCTGTCTGAGACACTGCTGCTCCAGGTCCACCCCCATGGGTCCCCTCACAGCGTACACCCCAACCGCAGGGACAGTCCCCCGCCTCGGGGCCTCTGCACACACCATTCCTCTGTCTGAAACACTGCTGCTCCAGGTCCACCCCACAGCGTACACCCCAACCGCAGGGACAGTCCCCCGCCTCGGGGCCTCTGCATACGCCATTCCTCTGTCTGAGACACTGCTGCTCCAGGTCCACCCCATGGCTCCCTGACCACAGGTCCTCGTGCCCACTGAACTAAGGGAGTGTCCCGGTCTCCCAGCCCCCCAAAGCCCCTCCCTAGCCCATCCTGTCCCCCTAGATGCCCTCACCGAGATCAGGCTGGCCTCACTCTACTGCAGAGTGACCGACACGCCGGGCACTCAGTGGGAGCTCTCAGAGTCCTGGTGTGTGCCCATCGGGGAGACCCACGGTGGGCCCAATGTGGGGGCCAGCACAGAGCTCAGGCCGGAATGGTTTGCTGAGGGAAGCCACCTTGCGGTCAGTGAGTGCTCACAAAAGTCTCCGCCCCACTTGTGCGAGTATCCCCCAAACACACACACACACACCCTCCCCAGGGTCTAGCTGGGCGGCAGATAAGGGGGCAGGGGCCATCCTTGGCCTCATAGCGCCGTATACACTTGATCAGCATTTCCTGGTCCAGGGGCCCCTCCACAAGCCCCTCCAGCCAGGAGCGGCCACCCAGGAAGGGGGTCCCCCAGCCCCACCTCCATCAGGGTTGGAGATCAGTCTCCCCACTGTCACCCTCCCCAGCCTGTAGGGGAAATGTCCCCTCCTCAGGAAACCCCCCACCACAACACTCCTGTCTCAGTGGGGATGTCTTGACTCCCACTCCCTTCCTCTCCAAGCCTCAGATGCCAGAAACACACCTGTCCCTGCCAGGCACACGGCTGGTGCTCAGCACGAACACCGTAAGCCCTCAGAGCGTAGAGTGACTGTCATCGTGGGGCTCCGGAAACACAGGTACACATCCTGTAACTCCTTCCTTCTTCAGTCAGCGTGCCCTGAGCATCAGCCAGGGCCCGGCCCCTCCGCTTCCACATCCCACAATCCTACGGAGGCCACGGTGGCCTTCCCACCTGCCCAGCCCCAGGCCGCCCAGTGTTTGCCTGCGAGCACCCCAAGGGGCAGCTCGGTGCCTCCCAGCCCAGGGAGCTGACACGCCTCAGTGCCAGGGGGAGAGGGGCCCAGGGCCAGGAACAAGGTGTGAGGGTGAGGAAGGGACTTGGAACACATGACAAAAGCCCCGTGCCTGCCTGAAAGGAGCTTGAGGGGCCGGGGCCATAAGATTGGGAAAGCGAGGACTCGAGACTGTCCCACTCACGCCAAGTCTGTAGAGGTAGCTGCGGCAGGTAAGGGCAGTGTGGGGCCTGCCCTTTTCCAGATCACCACCCCACGTGTCCTCACCGGGATGTCCAAGCCTGCTGGGAGCCCCTGGCAACCGGCAGCAACCAGAGAGAGGCAGGACAGCTCCGAGCATCGGTTTGAAGACCTGGACTCGCCCAGCCTCACCTCCCTGGCAGGCAGGGCTCTGCCCAGCACACAGACTTGGGAAGCAAGCTGAGCTCACCCAGCTCTGCCCTCTGCAGTTACATGACCTTGGCCTGTCCTTTGCCTTCTCCAAGCCCTAAACCAAGGGGCACTGGGTGCCTGGCCCCGGGGAGACATCTTCTGGGGACATCCATCATCCCTGAACCCCCAAACACCCCATCGACCACACCTCCTAGTCTTTAAACACCCTGGCCAGGCTGCAGCTGGCCTCCCTCATTCACAAAGGGACCTCAGCCCGGCCTCCCTCCCAGCTGCCAGCATCGCTGGAGGGCCCCACTCAGCCTGGGTGGGTGCTGGGACACAGCAGCTGCGACGCAGGCCAGCACCTAGTCAGGAACCCCAGGGAGCTCGGGCAAAACCTAACCCAGCCACACAGGCTACAACACACATCCCACCCACCTTCTGCTATAAATAAACCTGTGTAGGAGAAACAGCACTTGCCCCAAAACTTCCAGCACAATTATATTTTCAAACAGCAAAGTAAATCTATAAAGATAAGGGCTGTCCTTGGAGGTTCCTTCTCCTTGGATTGGAGTTTCCCTAAAGGCAAAAACAGACCACATGTATTCATGTGTGCAGGGCAGAAAACATCTACTTGGGGGTTCCAGAACAGTACAGGGCTTAAAGAAGTCCCTTTCTTGAGTTCCAACAGTCAATGGCATGGGGGGGGGGGCAGGGGACATCAGCGAGGACTGACAGGCCCCAGGGAGAGAGAAGTTGCTTTCCACAGTGTAGGTTCCCAGAGCAAAGCCCAGCACCCTATTTCTCCCTCAGAGCTTACCCTCTGCAGAAGGGGAGGCTCCAGAGGAGGAGAGTGAGTGCCCAGAAAAGACAGCTACCTACAGCTCAGGACACTCCATGGTCCCTGGAAAACCTGGCCTAATGGGCAGCTCCTACACCCCCTGCATCACACGAGGGCACCACCCCCGCTCCCAGGAATCTGAAGCCTGTGCTAAGGCCCCGTGGGCTTCCCTGAGGGAGCTGATCGCCACCTGTCTGGGACAGCTTATCTCAGTTCTGCCTGCGGCCAACACACACCCCAAGCCAGGGCCTGGCATCTGCTGGAGGTCAGCAACCATCCCCACACGGGGCAGGGGCCCTGACTAGCCCTCCGTAATAGATGTGGGGTTTCCACGGGACCTTGGCTCAACGCCCTGCCAATCAGAGGGGACGGCTCTCATTCCTGGGTGACACCTCTCACCACCTTCCTGCTCCTAAGGTCACACAGCATCCTCCTCCTCAGGTCACGAAAGAGCCCAGGGACAAACACACCGCTCACACACGGTCCTGCCAGCCCTATCCTCCACCTTCTCTGGACCTCATCTCACCTGCATAAGGCACCCCTCCATCTCCCCTCCGTGAGTAACACAAACAACCTTGTTAGACATCCTCAGGGACACAACCCAGCCCGGAAAATCCAGAACTCCCGGGTGAGGCTCGAAGACTCCCTCAGCTGCCAGGTGACAGAGCAGCCAGACCTAGGAGCTGTCAGGAGAGAGAATGTGCAGGCCCTGCTGGGCTCTCTTCCTATCTGGTCTCTGTGCTTGGAAATGAGGGCCAGCCTCTGACCCATTATGTCCCAGGGCCTTCAGGCACCCCCAACATGGGCCAACACCACACCCAGCCACACCACCTTCCCGCCAAAACAAGGTGGCCGGGCCAACTCCAGGTTGGATTCCGGAAAGAAGACTCAACTAGAGTGACCCTGCAAGGTTACGCTGGCTGCTGCTCAGAGGCCCAAGTCCCAGTACCCTAGGATGCCCACCCTGGCTGCAAGGACAAAGGCAGGCACTGAAGCTCGCTGCCATGCGCAGGGAGGACCCGCCGGCCATGGCCAAGACCCACCATCCTGGACCACGATGACCCACCATCCTGGACCACGATGACCTCCTTCACAAGCAGAAGGTGATTCTGACTCAGCCGATGTTTGGACTTGAGAAAAGAAAAACACGGGTTTCATTCTTTTTTTTTTTTTCCTTTGGTACAGATTCCTCTTTTGTATTTAATATTTATACAGTTAAACACACAAGGTAGGGAAAATATATACACGCATTGCTCATTTTGCCTTTGTCTGTCTCCTCAACTCTGACAGGAAAAGTTTATGTCCAGGGTCCGGCCTCTGTCAACCTCCTCTGAGCTGCCTCCTCCCACCCAGCAGCCTGTCCAGGACGTCCAGTCCTTCCAGGTCCAGGGGTAGGAAGGTTCAGCACCCACAGCCTGGCCACCTGGCAATCAACTCCAAGGGCGGGCTAGTGGTGAGAAGCAGAAAGGAGGCAGGGTGATAGAAAGATGACAATCCCCAAAGGCCACCTACTGGGGGGCAGCAGAGGTGCTGACTGCATCCCAGAAATGCCTCCTGGCAGGACTCAGATCTACACTGGAACCTTCTTTGAAAGTCTGTGTCGCTCTGGCCAGGAACAGCAAAGGTGATCCTTTCCTCTCCAGCCAGAGAAAGCACCGGGAGAAGGTGTGTTACAAGGCCAGCTGCCTCCCTGGCCCCCACCCCCACCCCCAGCTGCGCATGACTTAAATCGGCCCCAGCACTGAGTTCAGCCTGAAAAGGCGAGTTCACAACCAACGTCATCGCCTCTCTTTGGAAAAGGACCAGAGAACACGCACAGCTTCCCAGCCCCCACGGGTCTCCCGCAGCGCTCGAAAGCGCAAGGCACAGGTTGAAAACTTTGCTCCCCTAATTCTAGTTCCTTCTGGCCTTCCCTTCCCCAGCGAGGGTCCTGTCTCAGGGCAAACATTCTGTAAGCCCTGATAGAATTCTCCTGATCGCAACCTACACCCGGGTTGCAAGGAGTTACGACCTCTCTGCCCTGACGATCCCTTTCCCCTCCAAGCCCGCGGTAGCGTTGCCGCTACTCCTTCACTCTATACTGTCCCGAGTAGCTCTGGACCAGGCACACTCGATTTGGGTCGAGAGAGACGCGCCGCTATCTCCCAAAGCGCGGCCGGGTAACCTTTCTTGGAGGAGCGCTGCCATCGCGCCTCTGCCCTGCGCCCCTAGCACTCCCAGCCCAAGTCGGGTCCCCAGCACTCGGGCGCGCGGGGGCGCACGCGGAGTCTCGCGCCATGGACCCCCGCAACCCGGCGGCCAGAGAAGGATATGGGTTACAGACCAGCCGGAGACACCAGCTGCGCGGCCGCGTGGTCTGCCCGAGGCAGAAGAAGACAGTAGCCGCCAGCGCCGGGTACGGGACGGGCTGCTCCTCGTCGGTGCCCAGCTCCGCGCTGCGCTCAATCACTGTACTCTCGGGGGACGGCGCGCCGGGCCTGGACCCCTGATCCACCTCTCGCCCCAGCGCCCCAGGGCTCGCCGGGGACTCCCCCGCTGCCGCCGCAGGGCCGGGGGCCGGCGAGCCCAGGGGCACTCGGACCTCATCCGCCGCCAGCGCGCCCTCGGTCATGGTGGCGGCCGGCAGCACCTGCGGGGTACAGGCGGTGACCGGGCCCCAAGAACGACAGCCTCGCCCGCCTCGGACAGAGCGGAGCTGCGGGAACAGCCGCGACCGCCGGGATGTCTTTGTCTTCCCTTATTAGAGACAAATGCGCCCCCCGCCCGCCCCCTCCCTTCGGCGAGGGCTGGGCGGCCCCTCCCCCACTAGCGGAGCCGGGGCGGGTACTCAAGGGGCTCCTCGCCCGCTGTGCTCAAGTTGAAAGGGTCCCGGCACGCAGTGGGGCGCGCGTCTTCACCGTGTCTCACCTCGCTCTGGCGGCCGGCAGTGTCCACGCGGGCATCGCCCGGGCGACGCGATCACCGCGGACCCCGCACGGCGTTCGGCTCCAACTGGAGCACCGCCGCCCCCGGCCCACGCCCCCGGCCCGCCGGCTCCCGGCTGTAGCCGCGGCGCCTGATTCCACTACGGCTCCGGCTGGCCAGGCGACAGCGGCAGCCCGGGCGCGGAGGGGACCGCTGGGCGGACCGGCGCCGTGGGACGGGGGCGCGGGAGGGCGCGGGCCGGAGGCGGCGACAGCGGCGGCGAGCGAGCGAGCGATCCCGGAGCGTGTCCGCGCGCGGCGCAGGAAACTTCGGAGTGAGCCGCGGGAGGGGCGGGGCCAGCGTGGGGGCGGGGCAGGGAGGGCCAGACGGGCGCGGGCGGGGGGCGACACCGCCACCCCCGGGTAGGGTCGAGGGGCGCGGGGAGGGGCCGCTCCCGCCCTGAGGAGCACGCCGGAGGGATCCTTCTCCCACCGCGGAGGACGCCCCGCCCCTCCAAGGTCCGGGAAATTGGGGCTGGACCCAGCCAGCCCCCTCAGCGCGCCCCCCTCCCTCTCCCGGATGAGCGGGGCGCCAGGGGGCGCTCGCGGAGTGGCTTAGGGGGGGGGGCGGGGGAGCGGCGCCAACGTTCTCCCCGCCCCCAACTGCGGGGGCGGCCCAAGCTGCGGAGGCAGGCCCTCCCCTCCCCCTCTAGCCCAGGCGAGTCGCCCCTGCCCCCAACGAGACGCGGCCTGGGGTCTGCAGGGGGCGGGCCCGGATGGGCATGGGCGGCGCGCTTCGGCGGTGACCGTGAGCTGTGTGCCCCTCCCCCTCCGCGTGTGTGTCCCGCGTGTGACCGACTGTGCGTGTGTGATGTGTTGCTGTGTCTGTGGGTGGGGTCCTGGGTGCTCCTGCATCCGCACCTCCCCCAGCGTACACACACGCGCACAGCGGATGTGTGAACTTATCCAGTGCCCAGCTCCTCATGAGTGGATACCTGTGGGACCCTGTTGAAAAGACCAGCCCTTCTTGCAGCTCGGATCATAGAAGCTCCTGTGCTCCACGGATCCTTCCATTGAGCAGTCTTCTTGGGGCCCACTTCCCTCGTGGGGGCAGCTTTGCACCTCAGGCCCTGGACCAGACCAAGAACTCACAAAGGGGCCACCCACCCCGAGACTCCCAACCCCCTTCAGACACCAGGGACAGTAAGGTACGTCCCAATGACAAGGTCGTTGCCCCTTGAGGTGTCAGCAGAGGGGAGCTTGGGTCGGCCTCCTGACTCCACTCCAGCGCCCCCAGTGGGCTCCTCGTCCCCTGAGGTTCCGACCAGCTTTCCACTTCCCCAGGACTTCACAGTGGAACTGCGGCAGGGTGCATGACTTCCCCACACCCCAGCCAGCCCAGGGGGTCCTGTCCCGCACTTCTTAGCCCACCCTCAGGTTGGAGGAGGGACCCCATTGCCTCTAGACAAAGAGATGGGTGGCTGCTCATCACATGCTGGCTCCAGGGGCCTCTGTCTTCACCAGCTGCTGGGATGGCCGTGGGGTAAGGTGTCACCTGGAGACCCCCAACCTGAGAGGCTCTGGCCAGGTCACTGCCAGCTTGGGCTTCCCCACCTTCAGGTGGCCTTGCAGAGAGCAAAGCCAGAATGTGGTGGATCTGCTTCCAGGAGGCAGGGAAGGCCCCAGAAGGCAGCTGTGCCCTGCTCTTTGCCCCCTGGGCCCTAGGAAGAGCACACTGGCTCCTGGGGTGAGGAAGGTAGGAGAGCTAGCTGCAAGGCCATGTGGCAGCTTGGGTGCAGATTCCAGGCGGTGCCCTGCAGAGGCCACTCACTGCTCAGCGGCACCTCCACTTGTGTATGTGAACTTTTCAAGAAAAGGAAAACATTTACTCTACTTTAATACTACTAAGTAGTGGAGGGCCACGGCTGGTAATTAAGGTCCTCAAAGAGCAATTAGGGTCTTTGCCGCCAAGAGGAGCGACCTGGGTGAGCCCAATGCCTGGTAAGCAGCCCTGCAAGCAATCTTGCAAGAGTGGGACAACACTTAAAAACATAAAAGCTGGCCCTGGCCGGTTGGCTCAGCGGTAGAGCGTCGGCTTGGTGTGCGGGGGACCCGGGTTCGATTCCCGGCCAGGGCACATAGGAGAAGCACCCATTTGCTTCTCCACCCCCCCCTCCTTCCTCTTTGTCTCTCTCTTTCCCTCCCGCAGCCAAGGTTCCATTGGAGCAAAGATGGCCCGGGCGCTGGGGATGGCTCCTTGGCCTCTGCCCCAGGCGCTAGAGTGGCTCTGGTAGCGGCAGAGCGATAGCATCGCCTCCTGGTGGGCAGAGCATCGCCCCTGGTGGGCGTGCCGGGTGGATCCCGGTCGGGCGCATGCGGGAGTCTATCTGACTGTCTCTCTCCGTTTCCAGCTCAGAAAAATACAAACAAAACAAAACAAAACAAAAAAAATCATAAAAGCTGCAGCAGGATCCTGAGCAGGGGTCACCTGGGTCCTCTGATCCTTTTCACACTGCCTGCCTCATTAAAGTTAAGTCTCAAAATTGGTTAGTGATTAGCTGGACAAAAATTACTGGAAGGGGGACAGTATGCCAGGCCCTGGGTGAACTGGGTTACAGCAGTGGTGACGGGTGCAGGCCCTGTCCTTGTTTCCTACAGCTTCCTTCCAGCAGGGTGGCAGTCACAAGTCCTTGAATAAAGAAAGAAAACATTCACATGCTGGGTTAAGTGTCACAGAGAACCAAGTTAGACAGCACAGGGGACCTCGTTGGGGACAAGAAGAGGAGCAGCCCATGCAAAGGCTCTGTGGCAGGTAGGAGAGCTGAGCAGTGGGAAGAACCAGACAGAGCCTGAGGTCCCTGAGGTGGGTGGGGTGGAGAGGAACTTTCCCATAGAGCCCTGGGGCACAGGGAGGAAGCTGCATGTTATTCTAAATGTGACAGACTGTCACCCTCTTCTGTCATACGCTGTCCTCCAGATGTCCCTCCAAAGACATGGCCGAGGATTTTTTTAATAGACATTATTTTTTAAAGACAGCATCTATAACCTGACAAAGTCTGTAGCCTTCAGGCACCCAGTGGCCCATTTACAGACCGTGCGGCCCTGCAGTCACCTGGAAGGGCATTCTCCACCTCAAGGTCTTGGAAGGAGGCCTCCTCCCACCATTTCCGCTTCACTTGACCGAGCTGAGAACCGCCAGAATTGTCCTCGCAGGGCTCTGCATCCTCTGGACAGATGCTCCGGTGTGGCCGACCCCCACGCGCAGCGGGCTCTGACGTGCTGCGCTGGGGCCTCCATTGGACTCGCTTTAGTGCAGCTGCGGCCGAGCTCATGCAGCTAGAGGGGGGACCGCCCAGAAGTGGAGGATGGCCTCACCCTTGAGAAGGGAAATGAAAAGCAGATCATAAAGTGATATGAGATGAGAAAACGGCATAAAAACAACAAAACTGTGAGACATTTGTATCGCTAGAAAGGAATGTTAGAGAGATGAAGCATAGGGCAATTTGGAAATTGGCATTAAAATTGTTTAATTAAACTGTACAGAGTGTTCAGATGTATTTTTTTTAAATTCTCCAATCCTCCAGAAAATTTGGTTCTGTTTTTATTTCCTCTTTTTAAATTTTTTTTGGCAAGGCTTTTTTTTTTTTTTTGACAAAGATCTGGTGATGGTGGTGGTGGGACAAATGTCCCATTAGCTCAGCCAGTGGGAAGTGGAAATAAGACATATACCTCCCCCAGGAGGACTCAGACCCTTAGGGCATGTGGCTGTGGTCACGGGGTTCAGGCCACGTAAGAGGGGACACTTCACTTCACCTCGGCAGGCGGGGTGATGGGGCAGTGGGCAGCCTGGTCACCTCTGCCAGGGCCTGTGGACACTAGCCCAAGCTCAGGACCCTAGAGGGCCCCTCTATCACCTGCCCTCAGCCAGCCACACTGCTCTGTGTCTAGGCACCCCTTTCACCCTCTGGCTGGGAAAGTGGGCCTTCAACTCCGTGTCGGCCCCTTCTCCTGCCCGTTTACACAGCCTCTTCCTTCTCCAGCTGTCCCCCTCCCCTTCACACACCCACACCCTTTTCCTTCCTAAAGCCCCTACTGGTTCTGGGCACTGGGTCAGGCCTCCTTGGGCCTGTGAGGACCCATTTCCAAGGACTGTCTCCAGTCCATCCTTCCCACTGAATAGGCCCACCTGCCAAGCAGCTCCCCCAGGCCACCAGCATGGGCCATGCAGTGCCACCACAGGAGCGCTCCCACCAGGCCCATGTTTAGCCAACTCCCTCGTGCCAACAGTGTCCAACCCAACACACCTCCACCCGGTTCTCTCCCCTTGCCACTCCCCTCACTGTCTGCTGGCCCCGTCTGTTTTCAGTCCAGACTGGCTTCCCTAGGGCAGCCACAGTCATATTTCATGTGCCTGTGATGCTTGGCGCATGCCTGGCCCAGGTGGGTGGACAGGAAATGCTTAGCAGATGTGAAAGTGGTTAGAGCAGTGACCTGAACCAAGGCTAGAAAGGTGAGACATGGGTCCCCCAGCACGTGTATGTGTTGGGCTACAATCCTAACAGTGTTGCCATGCAGTGCCCTGGGGCAGGAGTGGAGACTGACCCGGAATATCCCCAGTGACACTGAGCAGACCTGGACCCTCACAGCCCTCGGGAGCTCACGTCTTAGAGGAGGGGGCCTGGGTCTGGGGCAGGTGCCTGATGCATCTTGGTCTCGCACAGGCTCCTCCGAGACCGCCTCACACCCATTGGACAGGTGGACTGTCACCAAGGAGTCAGCCCAGCATCCTGCTGCCTGGAAAGCGGCCCCGGTTGGAGGCGCACCTGGGCCAGGCTCCGCATTGAGTGGCCTTCAGGGCAGGTAGTGGGGCCATGCACCAACACAGGCCTGGACCCCTGCCCACCCAGATGTTTCCAGTGACAGGTGCTCCATTCTTAGTCCCACGCCTGTCCAGCATCACCCCAGCTCAAAGGCCACCCAAGATTTTGCTCAGCCCAGACAGTCATGCTGGACAGTGGTGCTCCTTGCTGATGTTCTTTCCCCTGGCCCCAGGACAAAGCAATAGCTGACAGAGGGGCTTTCCTCAAGTCTTAGTTTTTTAATTTATTTTTTTAGTGAGACAGAGAGAGGAACAGATAGGGACAAACAGACAAGAAGGGAGAGAGATGAGAAGCATCAATTCATTGTGGCTCCTTAGTTCTTCATTGATTACTTTCTCATATGTGCCTTGACTGGAGGGCTCCAGCAGAGCGAGTGACCCCTTGCTCAAGCCAGTGACCTTTGGGCTCAAGCCAGCGACCATGTCTATGATCCCATGCTCAAGCTGGTGACCCCATGCTCAAGCTGGTGAGCCCATGCTCAAGCCAGTGACCTTGGGGTTTCGAACCAGGGTCCTCAGCATCCCAGGCCGATGCTCTATCCACTGCACCACCACCTGGTCAGGCCTAAAATCTTATTTTAAACTCACAGCACCCCTCGACACCAGTATCTAGAACAGGGGTCCCCAAACTACAGCCCGCGGGCCACATGCGGCCCCCTGAGGCCATTCATCCGGCCCCTGCTGCACTTCCGGAAGGGGCACCTCTTTCATTGGTGGTCAGTGAGAGGAGCATATTGACCATCTCATTAGCCAAAAGCAGGCCCATAGTTCCCATTGAAATACTGGTCAGTTTGTTGATTTAAATTTACTTGTTCTTTATTTTAAATATTGTATTTGTTACTGTTTTGTTTTTTTACTTTAAAATAAGATATGTGCAATGTGTATAGGGATTTTTTATAGTTTTTTTTATAGTCTGGCCCTCCAACGGTCTGAGGGACAGTGAACTGGCCCCCTGTGTAAAAAGTTTGGGGACCCCTGATCTAGAAGATGGCAGTTGTTATAATGCATGGTGATTTTTTTAGATTTTAGTGTCCTTATCCTTCTTTCATGCTATTCTTGTCTATGGCCTATACCAGTGGTAGTCAACCTGGTCCCTAATGCCCACTAGTGGGTGTTCTAGCTTTCATGGTGGGCGGTAGCGGAGCAACCAAAGTATAAATAAAAAGATAGATTTAACTATAGTAAGTTGTTTTATAAAGATTTATTCTGCCAAACTTAGCGAAAATCCAACATAAAGTACTTGGTAAGTAATTATTATTATATGCTTTAACTTGCTGTAACTCTGCTTTATAAATTTTATAAAGTAAAGCTGCTTCCCTACTTTATACATCACCATTACTGTGGAACTGGTGGGCGGTTAGAAAATTTTACTACTAACAGAGATACAAAAGTGGGCGGTAGGTATAAAAAGGTTGACTACCCCTGGACTAGACAAACCACTCCCCTGCTCCCACCCAATATTAGATGATTAACCCTACAGTAGTACTGTGTGAAAAATCATTCATTTTATTGCGGCTGAGTTAAAAATACCATTTTCTGGTGGCATTTAGACATCTCCACCTGTTTCTCACCTTCACTGTCATTTGATGGACTGGGCTCTGGGAGGGTGCAATGACCTGGCCTGGGTCTGACAGGCTCCTTCCCTTCCCGGGTCACATTGTAGCGGGGCACTCCCGCCGATGCGGGTCTAGGGACGCACATCTGAGCCGCCTGAGGGATTAGGACCTATTGAAGAAGGCGGCAGCGGGGGCTTTGGGCGCACGTGGTCAGTGGTCAGCGGTCAGCCCTGACCCTGTCCCTGGGCTGTGTGTGTGGGCCAGGGAGGGAGTTGTGAGGGGACGTGTCAGCTCAGGCCACTGGTGTCATGTTTTACTGAGAAAAGGGTTGCACGGGAAGAGGACCCAGAGTGTTCTTCAATTTCCGCTCTGTGCCTGGCTCCTCTAGAGATTGCCAAGAGGCCGGGATGGAGACAGGGCCTGGGGTGTGTGGCCCGTGTCACCAGAGGCCACAGGGAGAGAGAGGCTTAGGGTCTTTCCTGGGCTCTGCCACCTCATAGACTGAGTTCAGACCCCAGCTTCACCACTTCCTGACTCTGAGAGCTGAGCCTTCAATTTCCTCCTCTGGAAAAGAAAACTTAACATTGGATGAAAAGTGACACGGAACTGGCCGTTCCTCTCCAATGGTTCGGCACAGAGTCACCATACCAGCAGTTCCACCCCTTAGGTATGTGCCCGAGAGGTGGAAACCAGCGCCCATACAGAAACTAGTACGCAGAGGTTCGCAGAAGCATGATTCACAGCAACCTGAAGGTGGCAGCAAGCCATGTGTCCAACATGCAGACAAACTGCCTGTGCTATGTCCGCGCAGTGGAATAGTATGCAGCCCTGGAAAGGAGGGAGCACTGACACCTACAACGTGGAAGAACCTTGAAACCACGGCGCTCTGTGAAAGAAGCCAGACACAGAAGGTCACATACTGTATGATTCCAGAAAGATCAAATGTCCAGGAGAGGCAAATCCACAGAGACAGAACATGGGTAAATTGTCATGGGGGAGATGAAGGGATGCAGATGGAGTATCCTTTTGGGGCGATGACAATGCTCTAAAATTGAGGTGATGACACAAAGCAATGGATATTGGGAAAAGCATCTCCGCATTCTCACTGCTAAATTGTGTGGTGTGTGAATCAGATCTCAATTAAGCTGTGAATGTGACGGTGGTGGGCCCGAGACCCCTGCCGGAGCTGGGCAGGCCTCGGGGTGCTGCTGCCGCCTAGGAGGGGGAGGGCCCAGGGGAAACAGGCTGTGGCCTCTGGGGTGCTCACCCCACCCTGGGGGCCTCAGGGACTCTAGAGCCCTGGGAACCCACCTCGCAACAACATCTTGTCTGGGCCGAGGCCTCATGGTCGGCCGGACAGGGACTGGACGTGTGGGGAGGGCAGCCCGCTGGGTGGTTTGGACAGGACCTCCTCTGAGTGAGGAGCTACGTCTCAGCTTTTGAATCTGCAGTGCAGCCCCTCCTGCCTGAGCCACCAAATGTCATACTCCAGGGTGACACGGGCTGGCCTGGGTAAGGAAATGGGGTGTGTGAGCCCCGGCCGGGCACTTCCAGAAGACTCGAAGGGGGCTGTAGGGGAGCAGGTGGCTGGAGGCGGACGTCCAGTATACCTTCTCTCCCCACGGGCTCACTCACACGTCCTTAGCCGGAGAGGCCCGGGAAGGTCAGCCCCACAGATCCCAGCCTCCTCCCCACTGTGAAGGGTCAGGCTCTCCCAGAGTCCAGCACAGGCAGGTCACGCCCAGCGGGGTGTGAGGACCTTGAATACAGTCTGCATGTCAGCCTCCCTCCCCAAATCTTCACCCCTTCCACCCCCACATGCAGGGCAGGGAGGGTGGGAGTGTGATCCAACCCTGGGTTGCTCACGGAGGTGCCACCGGCTGCCTGGTGATGTCTCCTGGTGACATCTGAAGGATGAGCCACCAGTCTGGACGAGCTGTTCTTCAGGGAACAGCTCATGCAAAGGCTCTGTGGGATCCAGGACTTGCCCTGAGTGGGAGGGACCTATTGAACAAGGCGGAAGTGGGCGCATGTGGTCAGCGGTCAGCTGCAGAGACTGTGGCAACAGAGCTGGGGGGGCAAGGCCATCTGATTCCTGTCTCTTTTTATGCATTCATACCTGGAGTACATTCTGTGTCCTTACAGTTAAGTGGGTTAAATTGTCAACAGCCACAGATTTAAATAGCACCTCCCAAAGAAGGCCTCCCCCAGCTGTGACGAAGGTCGGGAACCTCCCTTAGGGGACTGGGGAGACAGATGTGGCACCGAGTACCAGGGCGGGCAGAGACCAAGGCTCCGATGGCATTTTCATGATTTATTGTAAATTGTTCCTTCTTTGTTTAATGTTCCATTCATTCCACTTAATACTGGCTTCCCCAGCGTCTGCTGGCCAAGGCGTCAAGGCAGCTCACATTTGCAGAGGAGGGCAGCTGTGCCCAACAGGGGGGGGCCCCACCTGAACTCCAGGGCCACCAGCCTACCCAGAACTGTGGGGTCCATGCCTTGGCTTACCCAGTGTGCCTGCGTCCCTGCCCTGCTTGGGGACCGTTGCCTTCGCTGGAAGGATTTCAGGTGCCGGCTCCCGATCCTAAGCCCAGACCCAGTGTCCGGCCCCGTGTTTTCCCAAGAGCTCTGAAGGAAACACAGTGTGGCACCTGGGCCCGAGGCAGCCTGTGGGAGAGCTCCCGGTGAGCCTGAAAGCGTATGGAGCTGAGGAAACACAGCAGGATTTGTCTGTCCCCTTCACGCCTGCCGAAAAGTGGGGGCAGGAGAGGCACCACCCCACGGGCCAGGCTTCTGGCCCCCAGGAACGGCCTGACCTCTCACCCTGCCAAAGCCAACAATGGTCCCTGTGGGTCTGGGGGCTCCCCAGGGCCAAACAAGGCACACGAATCTCCCATTTCCCAAGAACCAACTTGTTCCCAAAAACTGCACCCTTGAAACAGAAGTGAGTCTATGAGTGGGCCGGCGATCAGAAGGGTTCCAGCTTAAAGTGGCAACTTCCAGAACCTTCCAGCTTCCAGAATATCTAAGCCAGCGCCAACTCCTGCTAATTCCTGGACAAAGTCTACAGCTTTCTTGACTTGCCACTCGTCCAGGGACTCTGCTTGGTGGGACTAGTCAGAGGCCTTGGGGATGGGATAGAGACAGAGTCCCAGCCAGGGAGGGCCTCTTGGCAGGCTGGCCATGTCCTGGAGGCTGGGGGAGGACCCCCGGGTGTGGGGTGGCTAAAATCCTCAAGGCACAAGGATGAGCAAAGACCACCCGAGGCAGTTTTATCTGAGTGGCCCCTGGGCTCAGGGGCAGGCCCTCCTGACTTTGCCCAGGTCTGTCCGTTGTAGAGCCAGCCCCTTTCTTGCTGCTGGGCTCCTGGGTGCCCACACTCTGGAGCCTGGGTCCCAGCGTTCCCTGGGAAGCACCTGCTTCTCAGTCAGTGGGAAAGAGCGGCACCCAGGAAGGAGGGGCCTGTCCATGGAGGAGCGAGGGGCATTCTCAGACGTCAGTCACTGGGGTTGCTCCCTTTGCCCCTTTTAGACACGAACCACCCCCCCCCCCCAGCTGTGTCTCAGAATCTGCCTGCAGCTGTGCCAGCCTCTGAGGGTAACCCCAAAAGACCCCCACCCTGCTCACAGCCTGCCCAGCCATTCTGAGTGTCTCACCCACTGGGTCTGGGGCCAGCTGCAATGTCCATTCCCAGTGGAAACTGGCACTCTGGGCACTGCCCCACCCCCCGGTGAAGCCAGTGCCGATGGTCAGTCATTAACACTTTAGTATGGTTAGTGTGTCAGTGTTGAAGCCATGCCTTGAGGCTGGGCATGAGGAAGAGGTCCTGGAGAGGCTGCCCCGGTTGAGGGCACAGGGTGAGGAGGGGGCTCTCAAGTGTGAGGTCAGCCCCAAACCCAGGGCCAAACACGTATGTCTCCCATCAGTATGTACCCAGGATCTTCGGTGAGGGACTGAGGGGGGGCTGGGGGGGCATATCTCCAGGTCCCTGGCTGGGGTGGGTGAGGAGGCTGAAGGGCTGGAGCAGAAGGGGCATGTTGAGTGGAGGGAGGAGCCTCAGAGGTTCACAGCACCTGAGAATCAATCATACGCATTGACAGGTTCCGCCTGAGGTTGGCTTCCTCCCACAGGCGACTCTGAGAGAGGGGTTTGCTCCTGGGCGGCTGGAGTTCCCGTGGGCAGCAGGGGCTCCAGCCTGCTGGGGACCCCCCAGGACTGTGTGGATCTTACTACAGAGTCATCCATGGAGGGGTGGGGAAAGGTGGCATTGCCCACCTGCTCCTGTCATCCCTGGGTGTGTCTCTGGGGGTTCCTAGCCTCCTCCCTAAAGAGCTGGAGTCTGTTTTTGCTCAGCCCAAGCCTCCCTGGGTTATCCTTCCCACTTCCTGTGCACCTACTGTGCTTCCGGTGAGACTCGGCCTTTGCGCTGGGTACAGCTGAGCCCAGACACATCACCGCAACGCTGTTGCCTCTGCACTACATCCCCTCCGCACCTTGGGCTTCGGGGCCAGGTGGTGGGTCCCTGCCCCCCATAGGTTCCCACTGGGAGCTCCCTAAGCCCGGGGCAAGGGAGGGGGAAGTGCTGCTGTAGGCATCAGGACTCCCCCCGCCTCATCCTTGGGCCTTGGCAGAGAGCAACACATCTGAGCCATGGCTCCAAGCTGGCCCTGTCCATCATGACAAAGCTTCCCCTTCTCTCACCCCCCTGGCTTCAGACAGCAAGGAGAGACCTGAGACCTTTTTTCTTCCCATTTTTTATTAGTATCTCATTTAACTCTTGGCAGACAAGGTGAAGGTGAAAGAAAATGGCATCTTTTTGCTGCTATAACAAGTCTGTTTTTGCCTGACCAAGCGGTGGCACAATGGGTAGAGCTTTGGATTAGGATGCAAAGGACCCAGGTTCAAGCTCCGAGGTCGCCGACTTGAGCACAGGCTCATATGACTTGAGAGTGGGGTCACTGGCTTGTGCATGGGATCACAGACATGACCCATGGTCACTGGCTTGAGCCCAAAGGTCACTGGCTTGAAGCCCAAGGTCGCTGGCTTGAGCAAGGGGTCACTTGCTCTGCTGAAGCCCCCTGGTCAAGGCATATATGAGAAAGCAATCAATGAGCAGCTAAGGTGCCATAATGAAGAATTGATGCTTCTCATCTCTCTCCCTTCCTGACAGTCTCTATCTGTCCCCCCGCCCCCCATCTCTATCTCTCTCACTAAAAAAAAAAAAAAGAAAGAAAAAAGAAACAAGTGTGTCTGGCAGCAGCTATGATAAGGCACATCTGTCACTGAGTTGGCACGGCCCCTGACTGAGGGGGCCTGCCACTGCTGGGGGTACATGCACACGGCGCTTATCTCGTCCACATCCCTGCCTGCCACCAAGCTGCCTGCAGGTGTGCAGGTTGTCCTTGCTAAATCACTCAAACCCGACCACCACAAAGGCACCAGCCTGCAGCCCCTGGGGGACTGAGGAGTTTCATCCCCACCTGGCGGGTAGGACCCATGACGCAGGGGCAGAGTGTCAGGAAGCCTCCCCTGCCCCCAAGGAGCCTTCCCCTGAAACCCCACCATCAGCACATTCCTTTGTGGTGCCCTCCTTGGGCTCTTCTTTTCAAAGGCCACTACGTATTGAGCTGTAGTAACCACTGACATTTTAGTATGAATTAATTTCTCAAGTTCTTTCTGCTTTTGCCAAGAGCAGAGAGCAGGAAGTTTAGGTGATGATAGTGGGGAAGGACAGCAAGGGCTGCTGGGAAAAGTAGAGAGAGTGGGGTGCTCTAGGCTTGAGTCTGCAGACCTCAGTTGCCCCAGCCTCAAGGAAGACCTTTCTCTTGCTTAGCTTGGAGGCAAGGTCTGTTTCAGGGACACAGATTAGAACTGGTTGACCCGGGCAGGATCGGGCCTCCTAGGAATGCTTTTAGGGGATGAGGACTGGGGGACATGGAGGATGAGACAAACCATGCAGAAGGTCCGGCGGAAGTCAGGAACAAAGCGCTCCTGGAAGAGGAGGCTCTGGGCCGAGAACAGCCCGCTGCTCAGGCCTTGGACAGGAGAGGGCTCCTGCATAGCTGGGCTCCTGGAGGAAGGCTACGTTTAGGAGTGCGCTTTGGATCTGTCCTGGGAGCTCAGCCCCTCAGGGTTCTTTTTTTTGGTTCTCTCTTTGGTTTTTTTTTTTTTTTCAAGTGAGAGGAGGGGAGATGGAAAGATGGACACGCACATGCACCCTGACCAGGATCCATCCAGCAAGCCCCCTCCGGGGCAATGCTCTGCCCATCTGGGGCCAATGCTCGTGACTGAGCTATTTTTAACACCTGAGGTGGAGGCTCAGTGGAACCATCCTCAGTGCCCGGGGCTGACATGCTTGAATCAATCAAGCCATGGCTGCAGGAAGGGAAGAGAGAGAAAGAGAGAGAATGGGGAGGGTGACAGGGGAAGAAGCAGATGGTCACTTCTCTTGTGTGACCTGACTGAGAATTGAACCTGGGATGTCAATACGTTTGGTCGACGCTCTATCACTGAGCCAACCGGCCAGGGCCTCTCTTTGGTTCTTAAGAACTCATGTAAGGCCTCTCTCTCCACAAGATGAACCCTTGGGGACCAGGCAGTGCCTGTAGGTCCCCTGGACACAGGAGGTCCCCAGGCCAGTCCAGGAGGGTCAGTGTGAAAGCCAGGGAGGCAATGACAGCACAGCCTCTCCTGGTGCCCCCTGCCCCCACAACTGACAGGAATGTTGACAGGCTCCTGCCCTCTTGCCTGGCCGGAAAGCAGCTGCAGGAGACACAGGGATTTCTGTCCCACAGATGCCGACACTGTAATTTCCCTGGATTTATGGCCTTTTCTGTGGCTTTATTACTGCGATAAGGACGGAGCCCATCACTGTCAGGCTGCGCTCAGGATGAGCAGACTGCCTGACAGATAAATACCAATGCCATTTATTCCTGCGACAGCAGCAGGAGGGTCCCCGGACGCCCCGGTCAGCGGCCAGGGCTGCTGGCGACCCCAATTAAGCGGTCTCTCACTGGGAACAGATGCCCCACCAGGGACACAATAGCAGGAACTTCCTCACTATGAGCCAGGCCTCTGCGAAAACCCCACACAGCCGTCGGGCTTGGTGGCAAAGGACTGGAAGCGTTTCCCCCTAAGATCAGGAACGGGACGGGGCCGCTGCTCTCGCCACGGCTCTTCAGTACCGCCCCGGAGGTCTAGCCTGTTTACCGAGGCCCAAACTGGAAACTACCCCGACGCCTTCCACCCGTGAGTGGACAACCCGTGGACACCCACGCCAAGGAGAACAAAGTCGGAGGACAAAGGAGTGAGGGAGCTCTGGAGGCAGAAACTCAGATGGAGCTCAGAGCTACGCTGCATCAAAGGAGCCGGTACAAAGAGTGTATGCTGTGTGCTTCCACTTAGGTACGGTCCTATTATTGCAAATCAGCCTCCAGTGGCCCAGGGTAGATCAGTGGTTCCCTGGTGGGGAAGAGGAGGAGGGAGGGATGGCACAGGGTAGATCAGTGGTTCCCTGGGGGGAAGAGGAGGAGGGAGGGATGACACAGGGTAGATCAGTGGTTCCCTGGGGGGAAGAGGAGGAGGGAGGGATGACACAGGGTAGATCAGTGGTTCCCTGGGGGGAAGAGGAGGAGGGAGGGATGACACAGGGTAGATCAGTGGTTCCCTGGGGGGAAGAGGAGGAAGGAGGGATGACACAGGGTAGATCAGTGGTTCCCTGGGGGGGAAGAGGAGGAGGGAGGGATGACACAGGGTAGATCAGTGGTTCCCTGGGGGGAAGAGGAGGAGGGAGGGATGACACAGGGTAGATCAGTGGTTCCCTGGGGGGAAGAGGAGGAGGGAGGGATGACACAGGGTATATCAGTGGTTCCCTGGGGGGAAGAGGAGGAGGGAGGGATGGCACAGGGTAGATCAGTGGTTCCCTGGGGGGAAGAGGAGGGAGGGAGGGATGACACAGGGTAGATCAGTGGTTCCCTGGTGGGGAAGAGGAGGAGGGAGGGATGACACAGGGTAGATCAGTGGTTCCCTGGTGGGGAAGAGGAGGAGGGAGGGATGACACAGGGTAGATCAGTGGTTCCCTGGTGGGGAAGAGGAGGAGGGAGGGATGACACAGGGTAGATCAGTGGTTCCCTGGGGGGAAGAGGAGGAGGGAGGGATGACACAGGGTAGATCAGTGGTTCCCTGGGGGGAAGAGGAGGAGGGAGGGATGACACAGGGTAGATCAGTGGTTCCCTGGGGGGAAGAGGAGGAGGGAGGGATGACACAGGGTAGATCAGTGGTTCCCTGGGGGGAAGAGGAGGAGGGAGGGATGACACAGGGTAGATCAGTGGTTCCCTGGGGGGAAGAGGAGGAGGGAGGGATGACACAGGGTAGATCAGTGGTTCCCTGGGGGGAAGAGGAGGAGGGAGGGATGGCACAGGGTAGATCAGTGGTTCCCTGGGGGGAAGAGGAGGAGGGAGGGATGGCACAGGGTAGATCAGTGGTTCCCTGGGGGGAAGAGGAGGAGGGAGGGATGACACAGGGTAGATCAGTGGTTCCCTGGGGGGAAGAGGAGGAGGGAGGGATGACACAGGGTAGATCAGTGGTTCCCTGGGGGGAAGAGGAGGAGGGAGGGATGGCACAGGGTAGATCAGTGGTTCCCTGGGGGGAAGAGGAGGAGGGAGGGATGACACAGGGTAGATCAGTGGTTCCCTGGGGGGAAGAGGAGGAGGGAGGGATGACACAGGGTAGATCAGTGGTTCCCTGGGGGGAAGAGGAGGAGGGAGGGATGGCACAGGGTAGATCAGTGGTTCCCTGGGGGGAAGAGGAGGAGGGAGGGATGGCACAGGGTAGATCAGTGGTTCCCTGGGGGGAAGAGGAGGAGGGAGGGATGGCACTGTGCGGAGTGATTGCTGTTTTCACTGTTTTGATTGTGGTGACTTTGCAGGCATGTACCCGTGTTGAACTTTCAGTGTGTACCATTCATGGCAGTTGATTATATTATACTTCACTACAGCTGTTTGAGAACGTAGATGCTCAGAAATAATTGCCCCTCAAAATTCAACATATTGTACACTTTATACCTGCGCATCTCACTGTATATCAAATTGTCTTCAGTAATAAAGCCACAGAGCCAGAGGGAGAGCATTGCCTGTGCGGGGACCTGTAGGAGAGAGTGGCATTGTAGCGACATTGAAGTGGCATCTCCCGGACTCCCCCCTCTCAGCCCCCGCCGCCCTGTGGGGGCCCCGAGGCCCTGAGCACCGAGGCCACAGTGACCGTGACCTGATGCGGCCAAGGTTCCAGACAGCACAGCCCGTTCCGCGTTGTTTTCTTTTCAGACCACAGGCATCCGCCCTCTTCACGCTCAGGTCCTCTGAGTTTGGTCCTCAGCCTGCAGGCAGGGAGGCGGCAGAAGGCCAGAGACATGGGCAAGGCTAGAACAGGGACTCTAGGGACCCCTGCAATCTCTAGAATGTGCTCTTGGGACAAGTTTGTGAACTGGGACAGTTTTGACATTTACCAAGCTGGTTGTGAGTCCTCCTCCTCACATCTTCTGAGCCTGGTGCTTCCATGGCTGGGGGAGGGGTGGGTTCAGCCCCTCCAGAGACCCCCCAACTCCCAGAAGGGCTGAGTGGTGGACGAGAGTCCCAGGGAGCCCTTGGGTCATGGTCATGCTGTGCTGACAGCCCACCCTCTGTGCCCAGGCGGTTTCCTCCTCCTTCAACAGTGGAGGAAGGTCCTAGAGTCATGCTGTCCTCAGGGGTGGGGGGAGGCTCCTGCCCAGCCCTCAACTCCCTGGAGGCTCTCTCCCTGGCCTCCCCAATCCAGCTGAGCCACTGTCCGTCTCAGCAGGTCTCAACTCCTCAACCTGGAATCCAGTGAGAAAGCCCCTCTCTGCCCCCACCTCACTGCTGTCCAACTGCTCTGTGTGGGGAGGAAGCCGAGACCTGACTCAGGGCCCTGGCTGGGGCTTTGTGACCAGGGCAAGATGCTGACATCTGAGAGCCTGAGTTTACCACTCTGCAAAATGGGTTGCTAGACACTGCCCCCCCAAAAGAGAGGCTAGAACATTGCGGGATCTTAGCATGTGAAGCCTGAGGTGCCTGGTGAGCGCCCCAAACAGCGTTAGGTCTGAGGATTCACTAGGGTGGCCTCTAAAAATAGCACCCTGTATCAGTCAAGGAGCCACAGGAAAAGCCATCACACACTGGGAACCGAAAACCATGAAAATCTATTCTCATTGCTCAGGAGGCTGGAAATCCTAACGCACGCTTTCCCAGGACCCTGCTGCTTCGCGGCTCCGGGTGCAGCCGATCTTCCTCGGTGTCCCTGGGCCGGTCTTCCTCGGTGACCGGGTGTCCCTGGGCCGGTCTTCCTCGGTGTCCCTGGGCCGGTCTTCCTCGGTGTCCCTGGGCCGATCTTCCTCGGTGTCCCTGGGCCGGTCTTCCTCGGTGTCCCTGGGCCGATCTTCCTCGGTGTCCCTGGGCCGATCTTCCTCGGTGTCCCTGGGCCGATCTTCCTCGGTGTCCCTGGGCCGGTCTTCCTCGGTGTCCCTGGGCCGATCTTCCTCGGTGTCCCTGGGCCTATCTTCCTCGGTGACCGGGTGTCCCTGGGCCGGTCTTCCTCGGTGTCCCTGGGCCGGTCTTCCTCGGTGTCCCTGGGCCTATCTTCCTCGGTGACCGGGTGTCCCTGGGCCGGTCTTCCTCGGTGTCCCTGGGCCGGTCTTCCTCGGTGTCCCTGGGCCTATCTTCCTCGGTGACCGGGTGTCCCTGGGCCGGTCTTCCTCGGTGTCCCTGGGCCGGTCTTCCTCGGTGTCCCTGGGCCGGTCTTCCTCGGTGTCCCTGGGCTGTGGCTGCGTTGCTCCCGTCTCTGCCTCCACGTTTGCACGACTCACCTGTGTGTCTGTGTCTTCTCTCCTTCTTTCCTCTGATTTAGGGCCCACCTGGAAAATTGAGGATGATCTCATCTCAAATTCTTCAATTTAATGATATCTACCAAGACCTTCTTCCAGATAAGGCTCGATTCGCAGATTATGGGGATTAGGATGCGAGCATGTCTTTTGGTGGTGGTGGGGGGCACCATTCAGATCACTGCACAACCCAGGCTGGGGCAGTTCACGGGGTTCTTCCCCAGGCCCCTGTCTGTGCGGCAGTGCATCGCCTGACCCTTTGAAAGCAGCGTCCAGCCACTGACTGCACCCCCCCCCCCCCCATTCAGCCCTCCTTTGCCCAGTCATCAGGGAGAGCTGGCCCCGTTCCCACGGAGCCTCGCGTGGCCTCGGGCAAGGCCTGGGGCTGCCTCAGGCTTCCAGGGGAAATGCCTCTCCCTGATGTATGGGTCTCCTTTGTTGTGGCTTCCAAGCAGCTTTATTCAGCCGCTGCTGCCCGCTGTCTGGCAAGTGACCTCCTTGCATGGCCAGGACTGGTGTCTGCTCTCTCTCCTTGGCTGGAACGCAGACAGCACTCCTGGTAGTGTTGAACAGCTCCACAGGGACAAGGACAGGGCTCGCCCGGAATCCCCAGAGCCCACCCACACTGGCATCGGCGTGCCCAGCAATGTTGGAGGTTTGGGTCTTCAGTGGCAACCAGGGCTCTGCAGGGACATGCACAGTGGTGGTGGTGGTGGGGGTCCCAGGCAGCAGCAGTGAGAAGAAAACCCCAACCAGTAACACCTAGAAATGTTGGGCACACTGCGACGGACACCACAGTGTGTGTTTAGCTGTCACCAGAAAGGAAGGGCAGCCATCAGTGAGGAGGCTGTCTCGGCCCGCCCGAGCCGTCACAGAACACCACAGACCGGGCTTACAAACAACAGGCATTTATTTCTCATAGTTCTGGAGTCCAGAAATCCGAGCTCAGGGAGCCAGCATGGGGGGGGGGGTTTCTAGGAAGGGATCCCTTTCAGTCCAGCCTACTGGGACCCAAGGCCTTGTCTCCTCATATGAGTCAATCCCCAGACCCCTGGTTAAGAGATGGGGGCTCCCACCGCTCCAACCCACTAAGGCGGTATGGATGCGACGACCAGCCTTGCCCCCTGGCTCTGAGTGGCCCCCAAATCCATATGTTGAACCCTAACCCCCAAGGTGTGGTGTTAGAAGATGTGGCCTTTGGGGGATGACGAGGTCATGAGGGTGCAGACCTCATGAATCGATTAGCGCCCCGATAAAAGAGGCCCACAGAACTCCCTCGCCCCTCCTGCCCTGTGAGGACACAACAAATCCCAAACATAAATTGGAGTAAATTCCCACCTCAGATCCCAGGTGAGGAGAGATCTTAATGATAGGTTGAGAGGAGAGTCGATGGGTTCAAGGAATGGCAAATAGACTGACAACAGACATCTCATCAGCAAGTGCAGGAGACGACAGAATCCTGTTCCCCAAGTCCAGAGGGAGGAGGAACCGCAGGCCCAGAGATCCCTGCTTCTCTGCGGACCATCACCAGCTCCGAGGCAGACAGGAGGACACTTCCGACTAATCCAGACGCAAGGGTTTTCCACTCTCCGAGAGAACTATTCAGGGAGGAGAAAGTGCGCTAAGACGGAAGATGCGCATGATAATTATAAGGAAAATAATTTTTGAAAGGTTTTCAAAGATATAAAATATCTAAACAAATGAAGAACTATGATGTTCGGGGATAGGAAGAATCAATACGGCAGAGATTGCAACGCTCCAGAAATTAACCTCTAAGTTCAACGCAATTTCCATCAAAAGCCCAAGAAATGTTTCCTGGATCTTGACAAGATGATTCTAAAATGTACCTGAATAAAAAGGTCAAGAGTTGCCAAGGCAATTTTAAGAAAGACTAAGGGAGGATTCTTCAACCAGATAGCAAGATTTACCATTAAAATAAAGTCATTATGCCTGACTTGTGGTGGTGCAGGGGATAGGGCATCTACCAGAAATGCTGAGGTCATCGGTTTGAGACCCTGGGCTTGCCTGGTCAAGGCACATATGGGAGTTGATGATTCCTGCTCCCCTCTCTTCTCTCTCTCTCTCTTCCTCTTCTCTCTAAAGTGAATAAAGTCTTAAAAAAACTTAAAAAAAATAAAGTCATTAGAACATTAGAGGACAGACAGAAGAAGAGGGGGCAGACCAGACAACTGGAAAGTGGACCTCACATACCTGGCCTAGTGGCCCTCGTGGGGAACCACTCGGCGACCAGGAAAATGCAAGGGCGGGATCTGCAGGCATCTATATGGCTGGAGCAGCCTTGGACCCACTCATATGGGCCACTGGTTAAATTTTTGAGACTATGGTTAATGGCTTGTTTAACACAGCCATCGGTAAAGTTAAATTACATAGACTTCCAGTTAGAACTGAAACAGGAGCGGCTTCAGTTTCACCAATATAACCCGAGACTATAACGTGTCCCATGGCAACACACTGGGTGGACAGGGGTGCCGCTCTGCCACCTCCAGTTGGCTCTAGATACAAAAGCAAAAGTCAGCGAAGAACAGACTGGCCATGTGGGATTTACAATACAGTCATGTATTGTTATCTCTATATACAATTTATCACAAGCTGCTGCTGTTCATATGTAAACACAGACACATATAACACTGGGTGACTCTCACACACGGAGTGAAATGGCCATGTGCAAAGTGTGCACGAAGGATGCCACAATCGTGTGAATGTAAAAACACCCAAGGCCACACGTTGTGTGCACGCGTTCAATCTCAGAGGGAGGGTGGGGTCTACACTTAGTGCTGTTATCTTCTGTACTCTTAGCATAATTTGAAAACTGGTTTTAAACAGAGCCAGGTCTTGGCTCCCAGAGCCCCCTCTCCCAATGGGATGCCCCTACGCCCACCTCAAGAAAGGGTTTCCATCCACTGCCCAATGTGGCCAGGAAAGCAAGAATGCCACCTGGGTTCAGGTGACCCCACGTCCTGGAGTTCAGGACAGACTCTAGGTTTGGGCTGCGGAGAAACATTCTCTTGCATTGCCAACCATGCCCAGGGGCGGGGGCGGGGGCGAGGGGCACAGGCCATCGGCTTCCTGCCTGGCCAGCTGCGGCTCGGCGCCTGCCTTTTCCAGCTCTAGGCCCCCCTGCACCCCCAAACTGATCCACACTTTGGAAAGGCAGAGCCAGGTTGGCAGCATAGCCACAGCCAAGAATCGATCTGATTGTAATTGGGACTTGGAAGAGGTTTAATATTTAACTGGATTAAATATTTAAACAGGATGAGTTGACAGGGCACACAGCGGCACAGGGAGATAGAGACAGGTCCTGAAGATGGGGGGGGTGGGGAGGCATAGGCTCCACCCATCCGGGAGTCAGAGCCTCAGACACCCAGGCCTGCCTTCCAGGTATACAGCAGGTGTTCAAGAAGTTCCTTTCAGAGGGGATAATTTTATTCCAATGATCAGTGCTGACCAGAGAAGTTTCCTGCTATCTGCTGGCCGGATGAGCATAGGACCTCCCCAGCACCCTCCGTGGACCTTGTTTATTGCATACCAACTATATGCCAAGCCATGTTAGGGGGTGAAACTGCCTTGCAAATGTTTCTGTAAGGCTTTGAGGTGCTGCCTCCTCCAGGAAGACTTCCTGGACTGGGCCAGCTCCCTGTAGCACACACTGTTGTGTGTACCCTCCGGCATGCCCCATACTCATGTCATCTGTAAGGATCTTTGAGAGGTGTAGCTAGCCCCCCTGCATGCAGTTGCTGTGTCATGATTGTCCTTGACTGAGAGGTCCCTCACCTCAGCTGGGGCTCCCTGAAGACAGTGCAGGTGGAATGGCCTGGAGACATGAGACCACAGAAAGCCCTGATCACAGCTTTCTGTGGGCAGGGCCAGAATCAGGACTGCCGGGCTCGAGGTCCCGTGATCCACCATGTTTGAGACTCTGGGGTGAGGGGGCCAGACTCAGCTCGGTGCTGTCCCAGCAAGGGAGGCTGTCTGGGGGCAGGTGGCTGGAGGGACAGTCACAGGGAGCTGGGTAAGGACAGGGTTCTGTGAGTCTCCCGGGGCCGCTGGGTGGCCTGGAACCATGGAAATTCATCCGCTCAGTCTGGAGGCTCTACGTCTGAGGTCAAGATGTCGTCGGACCGTGCTCCCTCTGGAGGCTCCAGGGCCAGATCCTTCCGGCCCCATCCTGGTGTTGCCGGCAATCCTTGGGTTGTGGCTGCATCACCCCAGTCTCTGCCTTCGTTGTCACACAGCCTCCCCCTGTGTGTCTGCGTCTTTAAATCTCTTCTTACAAGGACATCAGCCGTTGAATCAGAGCCACCCAAATGACCCCATCTTAACGTGATCATCTGCAAAGACCCTTTTTTCAAATACTGTCCCATTCACAAGTACTCGGGGTTAGGGCATCAACTTATCTTTTTTTGGGGGGGAAAATTCAGCCCATGATCCCGGGGTCACCTTGGGTGGGCTCGGGGAGGTGGGGAGCAAACTCAGGGTCTCACCGCTGTTCTGTGGCTGAGGGCTGCAGCCCAGGCCCCTCACGAGTCCGTGTCTGGTTCCTTGGTGTGGACGGGCAGGCGAGGCTGAGCCTGTGACCCGGCTTTCCGACTGCGGGTCCACGAGCCCACGGTGGAGCTGATACTGCAGGAGTGGGGGCAGGGCACGGGTGCTGAGCTGGGGAGAGCAGAGACCCTCCTCAGCGGATCGAAGACATTGGTCTGTGACCACCTGCCTCCCCCGAGGCTGAGAACTACTGACCACCTCAGTTACCCCTCTCCTCGTCGCTCTTCCATGCTTTGGACATGCTTGGCCTTGGCCCTCCACCCCTGGAAGCACTGGTGGAGCAGGGGTGCTGTTCTAGAATTTCCAGGATGTGGCACTGTCCTCTGGACCCCCTCAACCTGCCAAAAGGTGTCCCTGAGCTGAGTACTTGGGACGATGGGACCGTGGGTGGGGCTGTCCAGTCACAAGGCCCAATGTCTCCACAGAGCTCTCAGCAAATCCCCTCTCCTCACAGGGCCTCTATCAACTCTGTGCAGGCCAGCGAGACCTCATGGCCTGGGCGTGCTCGAGTCTCAGACATCCTCTGTGGCCTTCTGCACCGAGGGCCTGCTGACAGCTGTGGACGTTCGAGCCAGTATTAGCCTCCTTGTGCCAGGGGATAAGGAGGGGGGGCGCTTGGTGTCCCAAGTCCCTGTCCCCCTACTGCCCGGTGCAAGGCCCCGTGACTGTGGTGGTGGTTTACCGCACACAGCACCCACGTGGCCAGGCTGAGCTGGGTCTGCAGAATGTCAGCTCGGTATAAGAGGAAGTGAGTGGGGTGGCTGGCCCCTCTGATGTCTTACAGACCTCGGAGAACCGGGAGAGACAGCCCACGCCCAGACCAGACCGACGGCTGCCTTCCAGGTAGACCCAGGACTTCCTGAGGCCGGTCAGGTCTGGGCTGGACCTGAGGGTGTGACTAGAGCTGAAGGAGAAACAGAACAAAGAGGGAGAGGCCGAGATGGAGCCTGACACTCACGGGGGACACTCTGGGGAGGGCAGCGGCGCTGACCACCCAAGACACAGGTAGGTTGGGCTCAGTCCCTCTCTGGCCACTTGGGAGCCGATGTGGGCTCTGGGGTCAGAAGATTGGCACAGACACTCTCCTGGCCACTTCGCTGTCTGGCTGTGTGACTTACTCCTCTGAGCCTCAATTTTCTCACCTGTAAAGTGGGTTCAAGACTTGCTGCAGCGTGGTCTTGGCCAGGGGCTGGGGTTAGGGTATTTATATTCCACTGCAGGTGTCTAGTTAAGGGTTGTCCCATAGGTATGTGGATAGTGGGTTGCTGTGAGGGGTCAGGGTGGGCCACAAGGCAAGGCCACAGGGCACCACCCTGCCCACAGGTGTGAGTCAACCCTTGGCCTCTGAGGTGGGCACACGGAGGTAGCAAGGGCCCCCGGTTCAGTCCTCGCTCACCCCCTTCCCCAAGCAGGCAGGCCAGGGTTGTCTGATCGGGCCTGCTGCTCTGCTCTCTGTGGCTCAGGCCTGATCCCAAAATAAAATATTTGGTTTCCAGGGCTGATGGCCATGAAATGCAAATATTGCTTCTCTGTTTCCAACAAGCAGCCAAACTTGGGCCTCGCACAGCGCTCGGCTCCCTGCTGAGATAATCAGCACCCACTGCCCCAGAGGGAAGCCAGGCAGGGCGGCTCCTTCCACCCCTGTGACACACACCCCTCCTCCAGGAACCCAGAGGCTGTCCCAAATCTCTGTCCCGATCACGGCCACAAGCCTGCAGAGGGCAGCCAGCTGGGAAGGGGGCCCTGAGGCCAGGAGCCTGCAAGTCCCTCTCCTCTCATTGGTTCTCTGCCCCTGGCCGCACTGTTGTCTTGTCCGGTCCCGCCCCACCAGGAGGGGGCAGCGCAGGGAGGAGCTGCGTGTGGGGGAATCCTCAGGAGCTCAGGCACACGGGCTTTGCTGGTGAGGACGCAGAGTGACATGGAGCTTTCTGGGCAAAACCTACAGGGTTTCCTCTAAAGGAGGCCGGGAGAGTCTTAGGCAAGTGTAAGTGTGAACATCCACCAAGCAGGTGGGGGCTGGGGGGGCCTGCCACGTGAGCCAGAGACTCCGCGATGACCAAATGGCAGAGGGAGAGGCACCGACCCCACCCTGACCCCTCCCTCCTTCGGGCTGTGAGGACAGGGAGGCTCCTGGCCATCGCCGGCTCCCCTCAGGGCAGTGGTGTGGGGGCCTCAGGATGTCCCGGTGGAGAAGGACACATGGGCACGCAGGCTGGCCTCCTCTCCCGCGTGTGGGTGGGTGAGGGACCCCTGGAAGGTTCCCCAGGCGTACTCAGGTGGGCTCTACGCCCCCAGCCCCCCCCCCCCCCGAGGTGGCACCCACGGCTAAGCCTCAATAGCCCGTGGACCGCTGTCCGCAGAGCTCATACGTCAGAAGGAGTAATGAGTGGAGCCTCCTGCCCCTCAGCCTAAGGACACTTGAGGACACTGGTTTCTGATGGGGGTTGGGGGCGCTCAAGGTGAGGGAGGAGCCCAGTGTGGTTCCCGGAGAAGAGGGCCTGGCCAATGCCTCCTTGCTGAGGAGAAGGGGGAAGGAACACGGCTGACGTCTGAGGCCACGGTGCTGGGAAGGTCTCTTCAGGAGCTTTGGGACAGGGAGGAAAAGGCTGGTGTCTGTAGCTGGCCCTCTTCCAAGTAGGACCCCAATAAGGAGCCCACAGTCCCAGGCAGAAGTGGGGGCCCTGGGGAGAGGGCATTGGGCTGGCTGGCACACCCACCCATCCCAACCAGACCCTGGGGCGGAGACCACTGCAAAGATGGAGCCCCCTGCAGCTGGGTCCGTTGTGGGGCAGGAAGCAGGCCAGTCCCAGTCCCAGACATGGCCCAGCGGCATGACCTCAGGGGACACAGGGGAACAGAGCTTTGTCTCCAAGTGTGACTGACAGTAGGGATGGGACTCTCACTCCCACTCTGATGATGGCACTGACCTCTGATTAAGGATCACACACTACCAGTGAGCGGCGCGTCATCCACTGTCCTAAAATTGGGTTTCTTGAAAAAGTTTCTCTGGCCTCTGATGGGCCCAGCACAGTCGTCTGCCTGGTTTCCTGGTCTGAGGACGGCCCAGAGGTCCGAGGGCCGGGACTCAATCAGAGGCTTGAGGGGGCGAGGGCACTCCTGGGGCTGGAGCCCATGTTCTCTTTCTTTCTGGGGTTGGGTGCCTGCAGGCACCAGATACTGAGCATGGAGGGTTGACAGGCAGATGACCCCCAACAGCCTAGGCTAGGGTGCCTCCCAGCCCCGGGGGCTTGCAGCTCAGGGCACAGTCCAGGGAAACTCAGGGGTGAGGCGTGAGACAGAAGAGAGGCTGCCCAGTGTCCTCCAACTGCAGCCCCCACCCCCAGGCCCATGGAGCTGGAAGTGCCCAGTGGCAGCAGGACAGACCTGCATAGACACAGGGACTCTGGTGGCGCAGGCAAGGGGTTGCCAAGCAACCAGCAAACGCATCCGGCTGAGTCTCTGCTCCCTGGGTTGGAGGAGACCCAGGTTTTAATATTTACGCGTTGCTACTTGCTCAGGTGCTTTTGTTCTGGATGGCAGGAAGGGACAGTGCCCTTCAGAGAGCATCAGGAGCCCTGTATCCCGGGGTGACAGGGGCCAAAGCCACTGGTCCCTGGAGGGGAAGAACACTGGGCCCCATGTTCTCCTGGCCCTGGGCTGGCCAAGTTGTCCCAGTAGCTTAGAGCTGGAGGCTGAGAGACTGACAGTGAAACTCCTGGCCCTGACCCCCCTGCTGGGCCGAAATAGTGCAAGGGACTGGCTGTCCCCCCTGCCTGGCTGAAGTGAGGGAAGGACCGGCCTGGGGTGCAGCTTCTCTAAGCCATCCTCACGGCGAGCGTCACACAGGCAGAGTCTCCCCTGCATGGTGCTCTGAGTACCCCTACAGCCCAGGGGGGAACAGGGTGTGGCCATCTCCTGAGGCCTCAGTTTCCCCATAACTGCCATGGGGAAACATAACTGCCTGAGATTCTGGGTGACCCATCGACCTGGGCCCCTATTGGCCAGAGGACTCTCTGTGTGTTACAAAAGAGAAGATGTTGGTTGTGGGGGAGGCAGAGCCAGAGATGTCCTCTCCCTGGAGGCCTGGCACTGCCGTGAAGAACTGGCCCCTTGCCAGGCTTCCTGGGGCTTGAGGGCTGAGGACAGTGGGGGTCTCCAACCAGGCACAGAACAGCAGGATGTGGACATTGCCTCACAAGGCCCTCGCCTGGCCCATCCCTTGTGGGCCAAACCCCAGCACCCGGCCAGGCTGGAACTGGGTGGTCCAGCCAGGCTCACTCACCCTGCTGAGCGTCCAGGTCCTGTATCTTCTCGTGGGGTCTTCCCACCAATCTGGGGTGGGGGTGGAGTGGTTCCTGCTGACCTGCTGGGAAGCGTCAGAAACTGGGTAAAGGCCACTTGTGAGGGAAGGGGCTTACTGGCTGTGACCCTGTCCTTTCCTGGGGACCACCAATTTGGAACCCCCAAACTGCAGGCAGTATGGAGCCTCAGTCTCTCCATTCATCATGTAGGCCCAGCCCCCCCTAAGTTCCCCGCCCCTCCCCGGCCCGGGGCTGCATGTACACCTGGGCCACAGTGCACCCCCATTCCCTCTGCTTCTACCTCCTCATGCAGACTGGGGCGTGCCAGGTCTGAGCCTGTTCCCCAGGCGGGTGCTGAAGGCTCAGGAAGCTGTACCGGCCGTCCCTCCCTCCAAGGGTCCTGGAGGCACAGCCGCTCCCCCTTGGATCAGAGCAGCTGGGCGCGGGGGCACCTGGACGGCCCAGGCCTCAGCCTCCCTAGAGGCCGGCAGCCTCAGCTGAGACCCAGCAGGTGTTCCCCAGGCCGGAGAACGTCGTCTCCTGGGAGGAGGGGCCCTGGTGTGGACTGCAGTCCGAACCTGCGGATGGATCTGCTCCGTGGCAATTAGGAAGTGCAGCTGTTGTAAACGTGCAAATTTCCACGTGAGTCAAATAGGCTCGGGATTTCCCCATTATTGAGCATAAAATGAGCGTGTGAGGTTTCTACGTGAGAAACGTGCTCTCAGTGTAGTCCCAGGTGCCGGCAGCTGACGGATGTCCTTCAGAGCTGGGGGCTTGTAGATGGAGGGGGTGCCCTGGCCCGGGGCCTGGGCTCAGCTACCCGCCCTGCAGCCAGGACTCCCCACACGCCTGGCCTGTTCAGGGCTGCCCTCCCCTGGCCCTCCCACCTGCCTCTGGAACAGTCCGCTCTGCTGTCCCCTGGGCTGGGGGAAGCCCTCCCTGTCTCTGGGTCGAGAGGAGGCTCCCAGACCCTGCCTGGCATGTCCTTCGGTATAAATTCTGGGCTGCTGTGGGGTTCTGCTTGTCCACATGACAAATGTTTAGTGAGTACATTCTGGGCCTGTCCATGGCCTGGGGCGCCGTCTGGTGCCAGAGACTGGGCTGGCGCATTGAGGAATCTTGAGGAAGGGGACAGGGGGCCCTTTCTCTCTTTGGTACCCATGTGGAGCCTGGGGTCCTCACCTACCTCTGGCTGCCTCTTGTGGGTGCTCTGTAGTCTGTGAGGCTCCCAGGAGAATCAGAGTGGCCGCGTGGACAGGCTGGGCGGGGGCTATGGGCCCACACTGTTCAGGGCTCTCATGGGGACCCAGGGACGCAGCCGAGCACCCGCTATTCCTGACCCCACAATCTGTCCTTCCAGAAATGATTTCCACGGCCCCGAAGTCTCAGGAATCCTCTGCAGTGTTCTAGGCTGAGCTGGGGGAACGAACAAAAGGGCCCGAGGCGGGTGTTGGCCTGGTGACGGCCCCACTAAACCCTGCCTCTCCCTATTGATCGGTGTTGGCCTGGTGACGGCCCACTAAACCCTGCCTCTCCCTACTGATCGGTGTTGGCCTGGTGGCGGCCCCACTAAACCCTGCCTCTCCCTACTGATCGGTGTTGGCCTGGTGGCGGCCCCACTAAACCCTGCCTCTCCCTACTGATCGGTGTTGGCCTGGTGACGGCCCACTAAACCCTGCCTCTCCCTACTGATCGGTGTTGGCCTGGTGACGGCCCACTAAACCCTGCCTCTCCCTACTGATCGGTGTTGGCCTGGTGACGGCCCCACTAAACCCTGCCTCTCCCTACTGATCGGTGTTGGCCTGGTGACGGCCCCACTAAACCCTGCCTCTCCCTACTGATCGGGAACAGTTACCTGATGAGAACCTCGTAAGGCTGTCACGCATCACTGAAGACTTTAAAAATAAAGATTTATCGCTGGTGCCGCGGGAGGGCCCGAGTTCAGGGCAGGTTGCTGTGTGCCTGGTTGTGAAAGGTGCCCGCCACCTTTGACACGGGGTCAGGGTGGTCTTGCCCAAGGGGGAGGGCACTTAGTCCCCCAGGGCTGTCCCAGAGAGGCAGGCTCTCCACCTGGGAGCTTGGGTCCCCTTTGGCGCCCAGGACACTGCCTCGGAGTGGCCTGGGTTACCCAGAAAGTGGGCGTGCCCAGTGGGAAGCTTGCCCCTTGCTCAGTCCCCACCCTCTCACCCCAGACCCGGTAAGCAATTCCCCACCGAGATGAGGAGGCCCTGTCGTCATAGATACAACCACGTTCCCAGAGTAAACCACTGCCATCTGTGTTCCTCTGCGGCCAGAGCTGGGAGCGGGTGGGGACAGGTGGCCTCTCCGCCCTGTATCTGTTAATGGGACAAATGAGGTCAGGTCCCTGCTCACACCCCGCCTGTCCCTGCTTCCCATCATGCCGGAATCAAATCCGGGGGCCCCCTGCATTGCCCTGACCCGCCTCCCCGTCCCCCACATGTGCAGTGCTAGTGCCCACCCCCCAGGTCTCCCACAGGCAGGCCATGCCTGAGCCCGTTACAGCCTCAGCACCCACATTAGTCACAAGCCAGGGAACACCGGGAGCTGCCAGACGCTGGATGAGGCCTGAGGACCTTCCCCTAGAGTGTCAGCGCCCCAAGACACCTTGATTTAGAACTTCTGGCCTCCAGGTTGGGACTTCCCGTGTCGGCCAGCCAGTCCTCCAGGTCTCAGTCTTCTGTCACGCCAGCCCTCCAAAGCCATTCTTAAACAATGGCTGTCATGGCAATCTTTAATATGGACGGTTAATGTCTCCTGTAAAATGCCTATAAATATATCTTTAAGTCCTTTGCTGCTTGTCTTGATTTGTAATATACAAAGGGAACACTGTTCACTGAAGACACAGCCCCCTCACCTTTATTTTCCAACCAGATAAGTTCTCCTAGCCACCCCATGTTCCTCCAGGACCTTTGGGTCCATTCTTAGGGCAGTGGTGACTCTCAGGGCCTCTGGCCTGGGTCTCATTCACCAATGGCCAGTCAGCTGGCCCTGGGCTCTGCCAGCTGGCTAGACTGGCAGCTTTGCCAGCCTCAATGTGCCAGACGTCCGCTAGTCTGCCTCAGGGCAGGGCTCCTCCAGGACCCTGGCGGTGGTCGTGATTCCCCTGGAAGGAGGATGCCAGCTTAGAACAACAGGTCGCGGCCCCGCAAGTCCTGCAGACCCCTCTGCTCGGTCAGGCTGGTGGCGTCCACCCATGGGGCCACTCAGCATGGGAGGCAGAGATGCGGGCAGCACAGAGGCCCAGCTGAAGGGCACAGCAGGAGAGCCCCCTGGAGGAAGGGGCTCCAAGCCAGGTCCTGAGGATGAAGAGATATGGGAGGACCGGGAGTGGACTCCAGGAGGGAGAATGGCCCGGGGGAGACCCCACAGGCAGAATGACTGGGTCCTCAGGACCCCTGAGGTGGGAGGGGGCAGCTGGAACCGCGTCCCAGGACTGGCAGGGGCTGTAGGGGCACGCAGAGCCTTCCAGGAAGGAAGTTCCTATAAATCTGAGCTAATGGTGTTTGTCAGGACAAGGCGCCCGCTCCCTGCAGAGGCAGATCCCCAGAGCACCCTTTTCTCTCTTCTCAAGAAAAGCAAGATTTACAATAATGCAGTGCATTAGCTCGGAGCGGGGAGGGCGGTACGATCCCATCCTGCGGGCCAATCGATGCCCGTGCCGCCTAACAGCTCTTTAGAGCTGCCCAGGGGCCGTGCTAATGGGGTCCAGGAGCAAGGCGGAGGCTGCTCCCCGCACGGCCTCTCCACGGCTGAGCTCACCTCTCCCTCACCTGGCCCTGCGTACACGGTGGGGACAGCTTTCCTCCCCAGCGGAGGCGACGTCGGAGTCTTACCTCTGCCCACAAAGAAGGCCCTGATTTCCAGGAACCTCCCTGCCATTCTTGGGACCCTGGAGGGTGGGTATTAGCCAGAGCTGTGGTTGATAGCACCAGGCTACGAGGTGCCTGGTGGGCATAAAGTGGGTCTCTGATGGGCCAGTGGGGTCGGGCCGGGTCCAATTCCCAGTTAACTTCTGAGCCAGCAGAGTGCCTGGCACACACGAGGCACTTCGCACAGTTTAGAAAGCTGGCCTGGATCATTGTCATTGGCATCTGTGCCGGGGAAGCTGCCCACCTTGATTCCGTGCTCCCCCTACCTGGGGGGTGGGCACAGGTGAGGTAGAGGATGGGCCTCCCCACTGCCCATCCTCCATGCCCCTCCCGCCTGGCCTCCCAGAGGTGCCCGCCCGGGCTGTACCAGCTCCTGTCCGGAGAGAGACCCCTCCTTACTGTCCATCCTCCATGCCCCTCCTGCCTGGCCTCCCAGAGGCGCCCGGGCTGTACCGGCTCCTGTCCGGAGAGAGACCCAGGAGCTGAGGTTCCCACTCGCATCTCCCCTCGGCCTCCGATGGGCTCAGGATCTGGGACTGAAGGCTCCTTGTGCCCCGATGTCTCCTGCTCCATGGACTCCGGGACCACCTCCTGGATGGTGAACCCCAGATCTGGGTGCTCCTGATGTTCAGGGTCAGCAACTCAGCCCCTGCCTCTTGAGTCCCTGTCCTTCTCCGTGTCCCACTGTCACTGTCGGCTGCACTGACCCCTGGAGCTCCACCTCTGCCCTGCTACCACCGCCCCGCCCCGGCCAGTTGGAGGTGGGGAGCCAGCAACCCATGTGTCCCAGCCTCACCTGGTGAGAGACACCAACACCCAGGAGCTAATTTTACGGTATATCTGAGTCCAATTCAAACAGCCAACCTGAAACCAGGGAACTGGAACAGGGACGTGCCAATGACCTGAGCTCTCACCATTGACCTCTGAAAGCCAGGCTGGCTGGTGTGGAGGCTGCAGGGGCTGAGGGTGTGGAGGGCCAGGCCCAGATTACAGAAACGATGGGGTGGGTGAATGGAGGGGGGGGGCGGTTCGGCTGGGGCAGGTGGGTGGGTAAGGGCCTGCAGCTGCTTGTTTGTGGTCCGGGGACCCCCGCCTGGCGACCTTGCCCTTCTCCTCCAAGCACTTAACTGGCTGCATGCTCTCTCTTGGAGGCTGAGTAGCCCTGGTTCCATCAGCTAAGTGGCTCCATGCAGCTTCCACTGCTCCCACGAGGTCGGCGGGGCGGGGCGGGGCCTGCCGTCCTGTCTATTTCCAGGGCCTCTTCGGGCTGAGTGTGGTGTGGAGCTCGGCCCTTCAGCCGCTGGCCCTCGAGCTGCTGGTATTCTCTGGCCATAGGGCACACAGGGGCTGCCCTGGACACCCCCACAGACACACCTGGGCTGGCAATTCTGGGGAAGATCTTCTCTTTTCTGCTGCGCAAGTGTTGTCGTAGAGAGACTGTCTGTCCACGGGCGCTTCTCCCAGGGACTCCGGCAGGAGGGAGCTGAGGCACTCCTCCCGGGGCAGGTGTTGGGTCTTGGCACCGCGGGCCCTTGGCTGGACATTGCAGGAGGCTGGTAGACCCACACTTCCTCCAGCAGATGCCAGGGGTACACCTTTCCCTCTAGCTGTGACACTCGAGAAGGTTTATGGACATTGCCAGTCATCTCCAGGGAGAAGAATAAGGTGGGTGGAGGTCCCATGGAGCTTGAGGTGATGATGTGAGCAAGGTAATGTGAGCAGCCTCTGTGTGAGGGGCATTTAGGGGCTGGGGACCCCCTGTCACACTGCGCATGTGGGACCTCGATTCCTCTTGTCTGGCAGGGATCTTAGGTGCAGTTCAGTGCCAGCAGGCGTCAAGCCCTGATTCCTACCCCACCAGGAGGAAGGCCCCATGTCCCAGGTCCCTGCTGGCCCTGGTCCCACCTGCAGCCTGCTGAGGCTGTGGGGGGATCTCTCCATCAGTCTCCTTAACGGGCTTCAGGAGTCCCTGGAATCAAGCGGTCAGTGGTAGAAGGACTGGCGCCCTGCAGCCCCAGGCAGATGGCTGGATACTGCACAGCCAGGGGAGTGGACTGCAGCTCACAGTTTGCTGAAAAGGACCCAGAGAGGTTAAGGGTTTGCCAGAAGTCACACAGTTTGCAAGCAGGATTAGAGGCTCACCCAGGGGGCCTGAATCCAGGGCAGCTCGGTGCCTTGCCTTTGACCCGGTGCGTCCAGAGGGAGAGGATGAACGGGAGGGGGCGGGCAGGAGGCCGGGTGTGGATGGGGAGAGCACAGTGTCCACTGCCCTCCAAGTGACTCTGGGCTCTTATCTGCAGCCTGCACACCTCTGATCAGCTGACGGAGCGCTTGCAGATGCGGTTGCTGGGGCCTCTTAGCATCAGAGCGGCTGTTTGAACCCTACCACCTTTGCTGGGATTGCCAAGGTTGCCCAGGCCATGACTCATCCAAGATGCCAGAGAACCAGAGGTGGGGGACAGGGGCCACTCCGGAGGCTGGCCAGGAGGGGCCAGGGGACCAGGGGCAGGCTAGCCAAGGTCAGGGGCAGGGGCAGAGACCGCCTGCTATAGCCCCAGGCTTACCCAGTGCAGTGGAGGGGAGGGGACATCCTCTGAGGTCACTACCTGGGCCTGTTACATGAATCGCCTGGTCTGCATTTTAGGGCTGGCCTGGGTTTGGATGGTTTCTGTGTGGGGGCCGGGACAGCCACGTCCCCCGCCAGGCTGGACCAGGACCCTCTCATCTTCGGGCCAGCCTCCTGCAAGCTCTCCCTCCTGGTGTTGCAGCGGCCGTGGGACCCAGCAGGGACATGAGGCTGAGGGAGTGAGCAGCCGCCAAGACTCGCCAGCCTGCTCACCAGCATCAGGCCCCCCAGGAGGCCAGTGCCGAGGCCCGGGCCACAGGGCGGAGTCAGGGCTCAGGCCGCAGCACCAACAGGGTCAAGGCGGCCCTTCTGTCTCCCAAGTGGGGCCTGACCTGCGCCAATCACTAACCCCCCCAAGTGCCCCACTAACAATAACCTCAGCCCAGCCCTGAGCTGGCCAGGACCCTCCTTGGGCCAGCCCCACACACTGCTGCTCTGTCCCAGCCTGGCTCCCACGAAGAGGCCCGTGTGCCCTGTGATTCCTGGTACAGGCAGGACGGGTCCGGAGGCAGGAGGGGACGAGTGCAAAGTCACCTAGAGCAGCGATTTTCAACCCTTTTCATCTCGTGGCACATAAACTAATCACTAAACTTCTGTGGCACACCAAAAAATATATTTTTTGCTGATCTGACAAAAGAAGAGGTGTAATTTTGATTCATTCACGCTGGATTGCTATTGTGTTGGTTGTTGTCATTTTTTTTTTATTTGACAATCTAAGGCAGGGGTAGTCAATCTTTTTATACCTACCGCCCACTTTTGTATCTCTGTTAGTAGTAAAATTTTCTAACCGCCCACCAGTTCCACAAGTAATGGTGATTTATAAAGTAGGGAAGTAACTTTACTTTATAAAATTTATAAAGCAGAGTTACAGCAAGTTAAAGCATATAATAATAATTACTTACCAAGTAGTTTATGTTGAATTTTCGCTGTTTGGCAGAATAAATCTTTATAAAACAACTTACTATAGTTAAATCTATCTTTTTATTTATACTTTGGTTGCTCCGCTACTGCCCACCATGAAAGCTGGAGCGCCCCCTAGTGGGTGGTAGGGACCAGGTTGACTACCACTGAATTCTAAGGGAAAAGAGGTCAGTGCCCCTGACTAGAGAGTCAGGTATTACATATTTAAAAAATCTTGCAGCACACTGGTTGAAAATCTCTGTCCTTAGATGGTCAGGGACCAGGTGTACCTCACACCCCCTGCTGTCAGCCCAGCAACCCCGCCATCTGCCCCCTGCCCCCCCTAGGATCCAGCACCTGGGAAAAGGGCTTCCAGGATGTGGAGGTAGCCATTGGGGGGTTGGTCCCCTCAGTCCAGTCATTTCTGCTGGGCCCAGCCAGTGGCAGGACACAAGCCCAGGAGAAGAGGTACCTGAACACAGGCAGGAAGCAAAGGCAGGGGACAACCCGGCCAGGCAGGTGGAGGAGGGGCAGGGGGAGGTGCTGGGCCAGTGGGAACGGTCCCTGAAGCCACCCTTACTTCTGACACAAACCTCAGGTCCAGGGGCCCTGCAGAGCCTGTCCTAGCTCCGTGCAGCTGGGAGGCCTGGTGGGTCCTTCCAGGTGGAGGCCACCAGGGCCGGTGTCTCTGCAGCTCTTGGTACCGACCCTGCCTTCTCTGGACACCAAGCAAGAGAGGCTCTGATGGCCCCAGTGCCAGCTGAGCCTCCTGTTTCACACGGCACTTCCTTCCCCTCTGTTGTCCATGACTCCTGCTGCTGGAAATTTCCTGAGGTGGTTTTCTTTTTTCTTTTATTAAAATTTTTTTTTGTTTATTTATTAATTTATTTAGAGAGGAGAGAGAAAGTGTAAGAGGAGAAGCAGGAAACACCAACTCATAGTAGTTGTTTCCTGTATGTGCCTTGACCAGGCAAGCCCAGGGTTTCGAACAAGCGACCTCAGCATCCCAAGTCAACGCTTTATCCACTGCGCCACCACAGGTCAGGACGAGGCGGTTTTCAAAGAGCTGGAGCAACCCTCAGAGTGGGGGCACTACCCTGGCCTCAGAGTCTCCTGGAGGGGCTGGAGAGGTAATTAAAGCAATCCTTTTACCCCCAGACTCCAGAGGTGACATCGGACAGGAGCCTGACTCTCCTTGCCCGGGCCGGCCTTCTGCTCACTCTGGGGTCCGCGTCCTTGTGACGGATGTCCCTTCTTGTCATCAGGGCTGGATCCCCTGGGATGGTGCCACATCTGAGGCCACATCCTAGCCCCCCGTTGCCTGCTTGGGGTTGAGGGTCAGGAAATGGAGTGACCTCACCAGGCCTCAGTTTCCTCCTCCGTGGAAGGAAGGGTTGGGAGGCAGGCCAGGTCCTGCCTGCCCACGGTGATCAAGCCCCTGCGGGGTTCTGAAGGGCTTGCCAGAAACAGCAGATCTGGGGGGGGGGGGAGGGGAACATGGTGCAGGGGCCTGGTGACCCCCACAGGTGGCCCTGATGGCTGGTGGTCCTTGCCCTGGCTGTTGAGCTCCAGGCTGGGTGGGGGCTGGGCTGGGTGCCTTCTACCCATCCGCCCACCCGAAGCCCAGGAGTCAACGGCCCTGTCACATCAGCCTGTTCCTGGCCCTGCTCGGGCAGACGCAAAATCTCCCCTAAATCCTGTATTTAATTTTTTTCTCTGGGAAACTGTAGGAGGTTTTGGAGATAAAGCTGAGCTGATAAGTCGGGGATTTGGCTGTTCTACCCGAAACTCCTGGACAGGGACGCGGGTGGCAGGCCCAGGATGCTGAGTCGGCTGTGCAGGGCTTAGGGGCGCCCCCTCCGCTACACCCCCATTGACAGTGTGCTAGGTCAGCAGGCTTCCGAGGGTGACAGGCGTGAAGGACACCAGGGTGAGCATGACACGCATGGGGGTCAGACCCCGCGGGGTGCCACGGTGTTCACAGGCAGTGGGTCCATGCATTGCAGGAGCAAGGGGCTAAAATGCCGGGGTGGGAGAGTTGGCTGACGCTCAGCTGCCCCAGGGGTCTTTAGCCAAGGCCATGCCTTCCCCTGGTGGTATGGTGTCAGTCTCTGCCCTTGCTGGATACTCTGCCCCACTTAGCAAACACCCCCAACCTTCTGTAACACTCTCCTCATCCCTGGTTTGATGTCCTGCAAATTCTGTTATTTTTTTTAATTTTTATTTTATTTATTCATTTTAGAGAGGAGAGAGAGAGAGAGAGAGAGAGAGAGAGAGAGAGGAGAGAGAGACAGGGGGGAGGAGCTAGAAGCATCAATTCCCATATGTGCCCTGACCAGGCAAGCCCAGGGTTTCGAACCGGCGACCTCAGCATTTCCAGGTCGACGCTTTATCCACTGCGCCACCACAGGCCAGGCGATTCTGTTATTTTTAAGACCCCCAGGAAGGTGGAGCTGAAAGCCCCTCACCGCACTGCCCTGTTCTCAGAGTCATGGTCTTTGAGAGTTTTCAAGTGAGATCTGGGTGATAAAAATAACATACCCAAAAGAGTAGAAGACAATGTTCAAACAAACAGAAACACGTGTATCCATGTGTGTAACAGCTCCATTTTCAGCAGCCAAAATCTGGAAACAACCCAAACGTCCATTACTGGAGGAGTGGATGAGCCCACTGTGGCCCAGCCACACGGCGGAATAGTGTGCAGCCACAAAAAGGGACGAAACCTGATCTTCTACAACATGGATGAGCCTTGAAAACATCCTAAGGGAAACAATCCAGATACAAAGGGCCGCGTGTTGTGTGGGCCCATTGATGTGAAATGTCCAAAAAGGCAAATCCACAGAGACAGAGAGCTGATTGGTGGTTGCCAGGGCCTGGGGGTGGGAGGAATGGGGAGTGACTGCTAAGGGGGTCAGGACTTCCATTTGGGGTGATAAAAGTTCTGGAACTAAACAGAGATGGTGGTTTCACAATCTTGTGAATGTACTAAATGCTGCCCAACCATACACCCAAACACTTTAAAATGATAAAAGTGGCAAATTCTCTGTTACGTGTGTTTTACCACAATAAGAAAGTAGTGATAATAAAAACATATGTGACCCTGGCCGGTTTTCTCAATGGATAGAGCATTGGCTTGGTGGGTGGATGTCTGGGATTCCATCCCTGGTCAGGGCACACATAGGAAGTAACCATCTGCTTCTTTTCCCCTCCCTCGCCTCCTTCTCTTTCTCTTCCCCTCCTGCAGCCATGGCTCGACTGGTTCAAGCACTGGCCCCAGGCACTGAGGATAGCTCTGTTGATTCGAGCATTGGCCCTAAACAGGGGTTGCCAGGTGGATCCCAGTCCAGGTGCAGGCAGGAGTCTGTCTCACTATCTCCCCTCCTCTCACTTAAAAAAGTAAATAAATAAAACAAAAACGAATGTGTCTACAAGGCTTGTCACATGCTAGACACTATCTTAGGTGCTGTTTCTATCCTACCTCTCTTGGTGGCCTTACAGGTACAGAACGGGGAATGGGCACAGGGGGCATTCTTCCAGGTCACCTGTGAGAAGAGCTGGCACTCCTGCTCCGCTGGTGGGTTCGTACACCTCTGGGCCTCCCTCCCTCTCACCCATCTCTGTCCTGTCCCATGTCATTGGGCAGAACTTTCTTTGCAGAGCCGATTTTATATCTCCACGTCGGTCCATCCTGTGCCCAGCGATTCCTCCTTTCTCTTCACTAGTCTGACCTTTATCTGCCCCCTGCAGTTGGGATATTCTCATTATTTCCTTTCTTTCTGGAATTTTACGGCTTCTCCTAAGGACTGCTTAGCTTGGACATGTCTGGAGTTAGTCAGGAGGGTGGGGTTCAGAGGGCAGGTGAAGGTCAAAACCCCTCCTCATTGGCCCTGGTTGGGTGGGCGAAGGGGACGGGGAGCTGCGCAGGTGCTCCTCACTCACCTGTTTCTGGACCTCCCAGCCTTCTCTCCCACCCGCACCCGGCCTCTCCTCCCAGACGGGCCTTGGACATTGCCAGGAAAGGCCATCACGCTGGGGCTGACACTGATTAAGATGTCCTCCAGTGGGAACGAGGCCAGTGGTAGAGGATCCCAGTCCAGGTGCAGGCAGGAGTCTGCGCCTGATTTAAGATGTGCCGCCATGCCAGGAGCTGCGCGCACCATCTCCCCTCATTCTCAGACACCCGTGGGGCAGGGACTGCCTTATTTCTGTTCACGTATGGGGTCACTGAAGGCCCCGTGTCTCAGCCTCCGGTGCTGTTCTCTAGATCTGCTGCCAAGGACACGGACCTCCTGAGGCCAGCCCTAGGGGTGGGACATCTTTTTAAAAAAATTAATTTTAATGGGGTGACATTGATAAATCAGGGTACATATGTTCAAAAAAAAACATCTCTAGGTTATTTTGACATTTGCTTATGCTGCATTCCCATCACCCAAAGTCAAATTGTCTTCTGTCACCTTCTATCTGGTTTTCTTTGTGCCCCTCTCCTCCCCCCTCCCCCCTCCTCCCTTCCCCCTTCTCCCCCCCCCCCAACCACCACACTCTTGTCCATGTCTCTGGGGGTGGGACATCTTGAGTGAGCTGGCTAAGATGTTGGCAACCCTGGAGGTGGACAGGGCTGCCCAAAAGCCACACAGAGCCCCCACTTCCTGGCAGATGAGCGGAGTGAGCCACATGGGTGCTATCTTCCCTGAGTGAGGGGCGGATAGGACAGCACCAGTGCTCCTGAGTCCCACCTTCTGCCCACCGCTCGGGGGCACAGGCTGAGGGGCTGAGGGGCGTGAATCTTCAGTCTCCCTCAGCTTCCCGACCGCCTTGGCTATGGGCCAGGTCCCTGGCTGCATCCTCACTTCCTGCCTAGCCTGCCTGCCCACACTGATGTCCTCTGTCTCCTTGTTTGGCCCCACCAAACCTGACACCTCCCCAGGGACCACCCTAGTCTCCTCCCTACAGCCTTAGAGATGCTCCATCCGCAGTCTGGAGTGTGTGCCCTTCAAGCCTCGCTGGAGGGGACTCTTCCTCCAGGAAGCTCTCCTGAGCTTCCTTCCCTTGAGCCTGCTTCCCTTGCCTTCTGTTCATGCTTTGGGCTGATACACCTGGAGGAAGGGGCACTCTTCCTCCACTTCTGCATGTGGGGTGGGGACAGCACCTTCCCTTCCCTGCCCCTTGGCTTCTCAGGCATCCGGCATCTGCAATGACTGTCTGAGCCACTTTAAATCCTCCTGTCGTTAAAAGTTTCAGCTGGAGCTGAAGGGAGACAGCCATGGATGGGCCTCAGGCCTGCCCCTGGCAGGTAGATCTGTTCAGAGGCCAGATTGCTCCTAAGGTTTTCATTCCAGGTGGGACGTCGGGGAGGTCACAGCTGGGGATTTGAGGAGGCCAGATGGCCAAGTTCCCGCTCCAGTGCCCAGGGGTCCCTCAAATTCCCTCTGCCTTCCCATCTGTGACCTTGGGCCCGTTACGGCCGCCTGGGCCTCCTGGGTAATGTTCAAGGTTGTGAAGCTGAGAAGAAGTGACAGGCTTCTGTTTCCCCATCTGGCAACTTCTGGGCCAGGGATAAAGCAAGGAGGGCCTCAGACGTACTGGCTGAACTCACCAGGCCCACCATAAACGGTGCTGCAGGAGGCCCCAGAGACTGCTTTCTGGCATGGGTCACCACCGTTCCACTGTGTGGCAGCCCTGCTCCTGGGCCGTGGTCACTTGGGCTTTGCAGCCACCCAGACCAGGTCTGTAAGACGCTCTCTGGGGGCTCAGGGCGGAGGCCAGGGCAGCCTCTGCTTCCTTCAGGCCCTGGTGGTGCTTCCTCTCCTAACCATCCCTGTCACAGGGATGCCTACCATGAAGCTGCACCCCTGCCTCTGTTGCTCCCCGTAAGTCCCACTGCAGCCTGGTGACTTTGGCCCGGCCCTCTTCTTGTCCGGGTCCCAACCAGGGCGCTGGCAGAAGCAGAGCACCCTCCATGACCACCAGCTTGGAAACTATCACCTGCCTGGCAGGGGCCCAGGTGACCTGTGTTAGCCCAAGTCAAAAAGGGGATGTTGGAGTCAGAAGGCTCAGTCATGGGGTGCAGAAGGCCCAAATTGGGGACCCAGCTTTGCCTTCATTCTGTGAAGGGCTTCCCAAAAGGAGTGGGACTCACATCTTCTCTGTTGATTCCTGCTGAGGTCCTGGGGTGGGAGGCTGCGCTGCGGCCTGTATGTGAATCCTGCCCGCTGCCTCCCAGCTGTGTGTGTCTGACTCAGTGTCCTTGCTGTGCAAAGGGAGAGCACCCATCAGGGGCCGTGTGACAGCCAGGCGCAGGAGGCCTGAGGGTGACGGTGCAGGGCCAGCATGCATGGTCTTGGGGCTGGGGATCATTGTCCCCCCCATCATCTCCCATGTCATCTGCCCCTTCCTGCTTGAGTTAGAGGGTTAGGGCCCTGAGCTGCAGGCCCAGGCCCAAACCCCTTGTAGGCCCGGGTTCACAAGACGAGCGGATCCAGAGGGAGAAGCACACTGAGGGGTGTCGTCAGAGCTGCCCTGGAAGGAAGGACTGTTTTGTTGCCGGGGGCGTGCAAGCAGAGTCCGGAAGGAAGTGGTGAGGGTCTTAGGGCCCTCCTGACCCTAATGCAGGCTCCAAGCCAAGGGCCATCCGGACGGACAGACAGAACGTTGTTGTGTTGGCTGAAGTAGGAGAACCTAAGAGCCCACATTTTATGGCCAATGGTGCCCTCTGCTGCCCACATGGGGCATCACCCCGCTCCCCGTGCTGGAACTCCCCACCCTGAACCGGGATGAGAAGGGTATGTGCCCCAGCCCAGGTGTACTGCTTGCCCTCCCAGGCCTCAGCCATGAGCCTGGCCCTGGGTAGCCTTGGGGACCGCCCCCAGGACAGGACCTGCCTCCCTCCTCCCACATGGGAAAATGTGGGTGTCTGACTCCAGACAACCATGGGAGACTGAATTCAACTCCTCACCAAAGATACTTCCACAGAGAGAGAGACCCCTGGGACAAGGAAGACAGGCAGGAGACGTTAGGCTTGGCCTCAGGCCTCTAGTCCAAGTTGCAAGGGCTCCAGCCGTATCCCAGCCAAGATGGGTGGGGCTAGGGCCTGCCTGGCCCTTTAAGAGGGCCACTGGGGGAGGGGTCCCTGTTGCCCAGCAACAGGAGGGCTTGGCATGTACCTGTCACCAGGAGACCTGAAGACTGGCCTGCTGAGGCCAGAGTGGCCAGAGCTGCCTTGCTGACTGTGTCAAGTGTCCCGCCCACTCATCCGTGCCCGGGCCAGTGGCACCATGGCTCAGACGGACGTGCTCTTGACCAAGCAGCCTGCCCCGCAGACGGTGCCAGCGTGCGAGCTGCCCCCCAAGCTGTACGACGTGGCCCGCAACACCGGTGCCTACACGTCCTCGGGCCTGGCCACCGCCGGCTTCCGCACAGCCAAGTATCTGGTGGACGAGTGGTTCCAGACCTGCTATGCCGGCTACCACCGGGCCTTTGCCGACCGCGACCAGTCGGAGCGGCAGCGCCATGAGAGCAGGCAGCTGGCCGCGGAGACGGAGGCACTGGCGCAGCGATCGCAGGAGGACTCCACCCGGAAGGTGGGCGAGCATCTGCAGGAAACGCACGGTTGGAAGTCAGAGCTGCAGCGGGAGGTGGGCGAGCTGGTGGCTGAGACCGACCTGCTGCTGGCCCAGAAGCAGCGGCTGGAGCGCGCCCTGGACAGCACGGCCGTGCCCTTCTCTATCGCCATGGACAACCTGCAGTGCCGTGAGCGCCGCCAGCACCCCGACCTTGTTCGTGACTATGTGGAGATGGAGCTGTTGAAGGTGTGAGCCCCTCTGGGGACTGCAGAACCAGGCCACCCTTATCTTTCTGCAGGGAGAATAACCCGTCTGGGCCCTGATGGTAGGCACAGGCTGGCAGAGGACTCGGTGTCCGTGCCCTTCTGCATACACAGGCGCAGAGGAGGAGCTGGTGCTGTTTGTAGTTCAGGGACCAGAACCAACTGGGCTGGGGACAGGGTCAGAGCTCAGGCCACCCAGGAGGGAGAGGTTTTCCTTGCCACCAGGGGTGTGCCCAGTCTGACCTTTCCACAACCTGGTCCCCTCGGTACACTTGGGGTAAGGCTGGGCTCCCTGTCAGGGCCACCGCAGCCCAGACATGCTGGGTTGGGGCACTGTGACCTGGGAGCCCCAGCATGGGGGCTCAGACACACACAGAGCTGGGACTGAAGCTTCACACTTGTCCCTTGCAGTGCCCCAACCCCGTTACGGTCCACCCGAGGGTGGGGCGGGGCCCAGGCTGCGGGAGGCTTCACACCTGGGATGTGTGTTGGGAATGTTTGCTTGTGTTTGGGGCAGTCAGAGGCCAGTGAGGCAGGGAGAGGCCCAGCTGGCCTACCCCATGAACCCTGACACCCCTTTACATACACCCTGAGGATGGGAGGGGCTGGAGCTGAGTCCTGGGGGCAGCGCCTAAGATATGGACGGAGTATGTGCAGGGTCAGAGAGCCTCTCCTGGTCAGGTCCTGGTGGCACCTGCATCCACTGGATGATCCCTTGGTCAGCTCAAATCCTGGTACCTGCTGGGCAGCCCCTTGAATCATCCTGGTCATGCAAATTAAGCCTGACCTTGAGCTCCAGGAGGCAAAGCCCCCCCTCTCCCCCAAGAAACAACACTTGTGGTGGAAATCCAGGCACCAGCCAGTGGTGTGGCGTGGATGGGGTGAAAGTGGGGTGGAGGCACATTCAGTCCACAAGGGTTCTCCTTCCAACTTGGCAGGAGCTGTCCTGGGGCAGCCCCACAGGGATCAGGATGTTACCCAGCCCAGGCCCCCGGTCCTGGTGAGGCAGAGTTCCCGCACATCTCCGAGCTGGGGGTCTCAGCTGCGAACAGGCTGCAGGACGTGGGCATGCATGAACGCATGAGAGATTCAGAGACAAACAGCTGGCTCAGGGGCTCAGGGCACTCCCTGCACCATCCCCCAAGCTCAGATCAGCTTGACTCTGAGTCCTTCCTGTCACCCTCCTGCCCTCCCCCAGGTCCCCAGACCCCTCCTCAGCCTCCCCCACACTCGGCTGCTCAAGAACCTCCCAAGTCTTGGGGTGCAGCCCCTCTGTCCTGAGCCAGGGCCCAGCCGTGTGTGGACTACTGCAGTGGGGCACAAGTAGGGACACAGACCAGGGGACAGACCTGGACACACGTGGGTTTAGTGCATGATTGGAGGTGAAATTCAAGTCAGGGGGAAAGGGCTGTTTGTACATAGAAAACAAAGCCATTGAGGCACACAGAAAAAGGCAAGGAATCCCTCGTGTTCTCAGCGTGGAGAAAGTCTCTCTGTGTCTGCGGCCCCAGGAGGCAGCCCCACCCCGAGGACACCTGGTCCCCAGGGGCCTGGGTCCTCAGAGACTGTACGCCTGCCTGTCCAGGAGCCGATGCCCTCAGTGCCCTGGACAACCTGCAGAGGCAGCCCCCACAGCACGGAGGGTGCTAGGTGACCCTCTGAGTGACCCTCCCAGCTGTCTGGAGAAGCCCCCAGAAGAAAAGATCCCATGCAATGCACCAAATGGAATGTTAAAAAACCCAGAATAAGCCTGATGAGGAAGAGTGAGGTTTATGCCCCATTTTTCGGGAAACAGACCAGGGGTCAACAAGGTCCAAGGCCAAGGCCACTCAGACAGGGATAAGTGCTGGTGAGCCCCAGGTCCCCTGGGTGTCACCCCAAAGCTTATTCCCTCCTGGGCATTTAGGAGTCTGACTGTGGGGCCCATGGCTGCCCTGCCGCCATCAGATCTTCACGGGGGATGGGGTCTTCTCCCCCAGGAGGCTGAGCTCATCCGGAACATCCAGGAGCTGCTGAAAAGGACCCTACTGCAGGCTGTGAACCAGATCCGGTGGGTCTCCACCCGCCAGCTGACCCTGTCCCCCCACCCCCAGGGTGGCTTTGGGCAGAAAGTCAGGATGACTTGGTCCTGAAACTCAGAAGGGTGCAGCCAGGAGCGCAGGCTGGCAGGGGCACCAGGTGGGTGTGGGACAGTAGCAGATTCCTGCATGGCCTCTGGGACCTGGCTGTCCAGGCCAGCATCCCGGGGAGGGGGACAGCTGCTCTTGGGCACTGCTGGCTAGGTGGGCCTCGGTGCCCTGAGGACCCCACGCTGGACCTATGAGGTACGGCTGTTGCTTAGAGAGGGGGTCTTGCTCTGCCCAGCGCCCCTGTCGGCCCCGCTGCCCCCACCCTCTGCAGAGACTCAGGTCCTGCCGGCCACCCCCAGGTTAAACCGGGAGCACAAGGAGACGTGCGAGATGGACTGGTCTGACAAGGTGGAGGCCTACAACATCGACGAGACCTGCGCCCGGTACCACAACCAGAGCACAGACGTGCAGTTCCACCCGCATTCCGCCAAGTTTGAGGAGAGGTGGGCCACCCAGTGCCTCCCCGCACCGCTGCCCACACACCCTGGCCCTTGCCCTTGCCCTCGCAGCCCCCACCTCAGGAGCCGCTTGGGCCCCCGGGCCCTCTGCTGGAGATCCCTCTATAGCTGGCCCTCCTGTAGCTCTTCTGCTCTTGGGGATGGTAGTGATCAGGACCCCTACTCAAGTGTCCAGCACCACACAGTCACCAGAGGAGCCAGGTGGCAGCGGAATGAAACAAAACCAGGGGTGGGGTGGGAAGGGGCCGGGCGGGGCATAAGGGGGGGGGTCAGGGGAAACCTGAGAAACAAAGGCAAGAACTACTAATCCGCAGCTCTGCCAGAGGCCGGTAGGGGGCGCCAGGTCACCACTCATTGTAGTGCATCCCTGTTGGGGGTCAGGGGCGGGGCAAAAGGCGTTGGGTGCAGCTAGGGACGCAGGCGGCACAGGGGGCGCAGGGGGGCGCTGGAGGGCACCGGGCAGAACTGGGGTAGTGGTTGCAGGGCACCTGGGAGGGGGACGGTATGGGGCCCCGGGAGGCACTGGTGGGAATTGGAGCGGTTGGCAGGTGCACCCACTGAACGCGGCTCCACTGGCTCTCCACCTGCAGCGCCTCCACGCGAGAGACATGGGCCAAATTCACACAGGAAAACTTGTGTCGCGCCGAGCACGAGCGCCTGGCCTCCTCCAACCTGCGGGGGCTCATTGACTGCATCCTGCGGGACACGGCTGAGGACCTGCGGCTGCAGTGTGACACCGTGAACCTGGCCTTCGGGCGCCGCTTGGAAGAGCTAGAGGACACCCGCCACAAACTGGAGCATCACCTGAGCAAGGTGCGGCCAGATGCACCCAAGCCGCACCCAAGCCGCACCCAGGCCACATCCAGGCCATTTCCAGACCAGCCCTGGTGTCTGGGCGCCCATAACCAGAGAGACACCAAGCTCCTATGTCTGCCCCCATTCCCACCCGCCCAACCACAGCCACTCTGGTCACAACCTGGACTTGCTCCTGCTCCTTCCATCCTGAGGGACCCCAGGGACAGGGCCATCACTCATGCCTGGACCCTCACTAAGCTGGGGGAAAAGCAGGTGACACTAGGGGTGGTCTACTGGCATTGCCACCAGAGTGACTGACCAGAAGGGGCTGTCAGGTGTGACAAGGAAGAAAGAAGGAGGGAGGAGGTGGCGTGGGCCTGGCGGGGCTCTGACCCCAGGTTGTTAGGGTGGCCTTTGCTGCCTTCAAGTCTATGGTTGTGACTAGGGTCTGAGCTGGTGCCCTCCAGGGCTGGGGGACTTCGGGCCAGAGCCCCACCAGACAGCAGGCTTTGCGGTCTCACCCCACCCCCCTGGATGCCCTTGGGCGGTCTGCGGTAGCTGTGCACGTCCTCCCTGTCTCCACGCTTCCACAGGGGACAGGTTGCTGACAGGACACAGCCCAGGGCGCAGGGAGGAAGCCAGGCTCCTTCTGGCAGCCCGCCTTGCACGGGGCTCATGGGGACTGTCTTTTGTGCAGACGCTTCAAGAGATCACAGACCAGGAGCACAACGTGGCTACACTGAAGCAGGCCATCAAGGACAAGGAGGTGCCTCTGAAGGTGGCTCAGACCCGCCTGTACCAGCGCTCGCACCGGCCCAACGTGGAACTGTGCCGTGACGCTGCCCAATTCAGGTGCAGCACCATCCACCAGCTTCCAGGCCTCCCTCGGCCCTTGGGACCCCCATGAGCACCCCTTCTCCACACACTCAGACCCGCAGATGTGTTGAGAAGACACTGGGCCTCATGCCGACGCGGCTCACACATGGGGGCATTTGCAGGTCCCCACTCCCGTCCACCACGCCTGGACACTGCACAGGTCATGCGGGGTGCTATGTCAGGGCTTCTAGTGCCAGGGACAGGTCCCCACTCCCGTCCCCACTCCCGTCCACCACGCCTGGACACTGCACAGGTCATGCGGGGTGCTATGTCAGGGCTTCTAGTGCCAGGGACAGGTCCCCACTCCCGTCCACCACGCCTGGACACTGCACAGGTCATGCGGGGCGCTATGTCAGGGCTTCTAGTGCCAGGGACAGCAGGACACTTCTCACTTCCCCTGCTGCTGTGCAGTCTTCCCAGTGAGGAATCAGAGACCGAGAGGCCGAGCCCACCTGCCTCAGGGACCAGTCTATCCCTCTGATGTCCCAGTGAACCTACATCCTGGGCTGGAGCTGTAGGTGGGATCATGTCTTTTGTTTTTCTAACTCACTGAGGGCCCAGTTGCCCTTGTGAGCAGAACTAACCCCCCACCCCCCACCTTCCACCTTGGCATTCTTCCTTCCCTGTTTCTTGATTTCTTCAGGAAACTAGGGGTTTCATTTGGCTCCAAGGAGGTCTGTCCATCCTGCTTCCAAACGCCAGCAATAGAAGGAGCCACGGGGAACCATAAGGCCTCTCACAGAGCCCTGGCCTCAGTCCAATCCCTAGCTCTGCTTGTGGGCCAACCACTGGGATGTTTAGGGCCCTTTTATGGCTGAGCATCTTGGCCAAGACCCCTCGCCAGGGTTCCTAGCCTTTGAACCTCAGGCTTTGACCCTCCCAGCTCAAAGGCTGCTTGTTCTGGTGACAGCCCAGGTCACACCGCCTTCCTCCAAATCCCCTAGGCTGGTGAGTGAGATAGAGGAGCTGAACACGTCCCTCTCAGCACTGAGAGAGAAGCTTCTAGAAGCAGAGCAGTCGCTGCGCAACCTGGAGGACACACGTATGAGCCTGGAGAAGGACATCGCCGTCAAAACCAACAGCCTCTTCATTGACCGCCAGAAGTGCATGACCCACCGCGCCCGCTACCCCCCCATCCTCCAGCTGGCTGGCTACCAGTGACAAAGTGCGGGCTCCACGGCAGAGGGGTCCCCTGTCTTTGGCCAGACTTGGGCAGGGACCTGTCCCCCACCCCTCCAATAAAGAGCACGTTAGCTTTCCATTCAAGGCGTGGGGCTCAGAGTGCAGCCTTTGCAGGGTCAGTCCTTCGTGTCCAGGGTGCTCCCATTTACTGCCCATGGAGAGAGGCAGCTAAGGGTGGTAGAGGCACCTCCTCACCGCTCAAGCTGACCACACGAGGCCAGGCCCCTCCCCAGCTCTGAGCCATAGCTGAGGCACAGATGCTTTCTCTGCCCACCTGGGCCGCCTGCACATGCTTCAGAATAAGGGTCACCTCTCATCCCACGGAAGCCCCACCACTCATCACGGCCTCTGGTCGCCGAAGCAGAGACCTGTACTTTTTCTTCCTCCGGCCCTGGATGCTGTCATGGGGAGGCCAGCTGGCTCTCTGCTGTCAGGAGGAGGTGACCTTATGACAGGTGTCAGGACACACTGCTACCCTGGCTCTCCCCTAGGGGACTTGGCTGTGGGGGCTTTGAGCATCCATGCAGGCAGTGCCTCAACACTGCTCGAGGGCGCCAGGCCCAGTGCTGTTACCTCCTGGGAAAACCCATAGGGCCTCTCCCTGCCACCCCCACCTGGCACAGGGTGAGCACCTGGGAAGGCAAACCCCGAGCTGGGGGGCAGAAAGCCGAGGCCACAGAGGGCCTCCCTGCCCAGCCACCTCGGTCACCAGTGGGTGGCCCATTCAGTCTCCTTGTTCAGCCGCCTCTTTAACCAGCTAGTGAGTCAGGCGGGGTGTGGGTGTGAGATAACTGCAGAAACCCCCGACCCACGCCACCCTGCACCCTGTGCCCACAGTTGTGGGCAGAACCGCAGTCCCCAGAGAGGGCCAGGCACTCTGTGGAGGGGCCGGTGGCAGCGAGGGCCCCTTGCTGTGCCCACACCACCTCCCCTCCCAGGTTGCTGTCTCTTCTTGGGGGCAGCTCACAGGACTCTCAGGGACACATCCATTCAGAGGCTGGGAGATAATAACTCCCACTCTGCGAACTCCTGCCACTCTGACCCCCATTATGGCCCCGTGGCCAAGGCAGTCTTCCTCGGCGCGAGGGTCTTCTGGTGCAGGACTCCTGGGGGCTGGCCGCTGCTGGGAGCTAAGTGAGGTGGGCTGTTCGAAGCTCGTTATCTCTAAAGCTTGATGGGGACACCAGGCGGGGAGGGCAGCAGGCCCGGTCCTGGAGAGGGGGGCTGCCTGGCTGGCTTCACTGTCTGTAATTCTCTGATGGCCATCTGTGAAGCTAGAAATGTTGTCGCCCTGTAGAAACCAATGACCATGCCCTGAGCTGAGCCACATATCAAATTCCCTGAGGCTCTTTGTGGGATTTGGGGTGGGGACAGATGGCTATGTCCACCCCAGTTCGGCCAATTGCCACCAGCAGGATTCAGCCCCTGCAGACCTTCTGTGGGCAGCTGACCCCCTGGGGCTATGACACTAGGTCACCCTCCCATCGTCACGGAGATGTGGGCAGCATGTCCAAGCAATGGCTATTTCTGTCCAGGAGGCTGGTCCTCCTGCCACCTGCTGAGTCACCGCGGTGATTGCTGACCACCTCCGTTCAGAGCCCGATCTGTCTGTTTCTGCAAACACACCCCAGCCCGGTGTTCCAGAGGCCTGGGCTCAGCCCACCCCCACGTGCAGGGCACGTTAACTCACCATCCTCTCCCCCGAGGGGACTCACGGTGAACACCAATTTTTTGGGGGGGTTATTCTCCCCATTGGGGTCAGACAGCGGGCAGCAGAAGGCACAGAGAGGGACATCAGCCTCGCAGCGTGGTGGAGCTTCTGGCATCTCCGACTGGCTGTGCTTCCCCTGTGTCCATCTAGCATGGGTCCATTCCCGCCACTTCTGAGCCTGTTGGTACCCATTTTACAGGTGGGAAAACTGGGGCCTGGATGCAGGGAGTCTGCCCTGGGCCCATCGACCCACAGGGACATGGTGATGAGAGGCAGGGGCCCGGGTCCCCTATGGCCCTGGGGGCTGCCTGCTGAGCTGCTCACGGCCTCAGGTCTTCATACCTCATTCATCTGTGCCCCCCCTCCAGGTGAAGACAGCTGTCCCCAAAGGGAGTGGCTGGGCCTGCTGGAGCGAGCTGTTACCTCCGGGGGGTGGGTAGAGTAGTCTAGGAACTGGCCCAGCTGGTGTAGCTCCTGCCCACAGCCCTCGCCAGCCTCCCTCACCCTCAGCATGGCCCAGGAAGCCCCCGCAGGCCGGGCCACCTCTGTCATCCTTGCCTCATCACAGTCATCGGTGAGGAGGGCTGGGGCTGGGGAGCCGGGGAGACGCCTGCGCCTGTGGCTGTGCCGGGAGCCGCACAAACGGGGGAGCTGGCCCGGGCTGCTCACAGCTGGCCGTTTCCCTGGCCATGTCTGTGCCTCTCCCACAGGTGGCCTGGCTTGGTGTGTGGGGGGTACCGTTCCCAAGAATTACGTGTCCCCATGTCCAGAGGCCAAGGTGCAGGGTTCTGCTCCTGGGCACAGTGTCTAGCTGTCCAGACGACATTGAACAAAGACGAGGCCAGGCCCTGGTGTGGGCTCGGCTTCAGGCTCACGCATGTGCAGCCGTTCCACCGCCTGGGGGCCCTGTGAGTCATTCCCGTCGGTGGGCATAGCAGGGACACAACCCTCATCCACTGAAAAGCTAGGCTGATGCAAGTGTCCCTCAACAGGGGGTCACAGCAGGCTTCTCGCTCTGCTGGGCATCTTGACCTGGAAGGGCTCGGGGGAGGCCAAGACAGACACCATGGGTCTGGCCAGATGCCGCTCTCCTGGGCTCCATCTACCAGCCTCAGTCCTCACTTTCCAGCCAGACAGAAGGTTGTCACCATTACCAGGTGGCCCCTGGTCTGCCCCACCCACCTTGGTCTCCAGCCTCCTGACCAGTCTCTTCCCAGTGGTAGCTCTGGCTTCCCCAATTCTCCCCTAAGTCATTGTGCCCTAAATAGAGGAGGTGGCCAGCCCATAGCCACGTCCCTCAAACAGCCAGTCCCAGACGCGCCAGGCTCCCAGACCCACACCGCGGCACAGGGCTGGCAGGAGGACCCTGGAGCCTTGCCCTGGGGCAAGGCTGCGCAGACCCTTTGGCAGGTGGCCAGATAGTGCGGGGCAGACCGATGGCAGGCAGCAGGGCCCTGCGAGCCTCCTGCAGGGACCTCTGAAGCTGGCCCAAGGCCTGTTGGTCTTGGATGGTTCAGGGGAAGCTGTGGGCGCCTGGGGCGGGCATGAAAGGGCTCTTTCACAGGCTGCCGGGGCAGTGACGCTGGAGACAGCCAGGCAGGCAGCAGCACCCGACTGGGAAATGGTAACCGGGCGTGGGGGTGAGTGGGGTATTTGCAGCTACCCTGGGCAGGCTGGGCTTGCAGGGGTCTGTGCTTCCCCCCTAGACCCCAGCAGGAGGAAGGCTCCAATGCAGGCCGGTGGCTGGGATGCCTAGGACCCTAGACTTCCAGAGGAACCAGGTGGGGGCTTCTGTGGCACAGGCTGCCTGTGGACCGGGCTCCCCTAGAGACACCCAGTCCTGTAAGATCTCTCCAGGGGAGGGGTCCAGGAGAGTCTTGCAGGGTCCAGTAAGGCTGGGAGGCTGGAGAGAAGAGGTCCCATCTGCCAGGGACGCTAAGCCTGAAAGTGGGTCTTAGATTCATCGTGCAAGAGGAAGGAGCTCGCCCAGACTGCAGTTCCAGAGGGCTCTCTGGAGGAGGGTTCCTGGATCTTTGCTCAGCAAGGCTGGGCTACAGGGAAGAGTGGGGGCCCTTCTCTCACAGGCCTACTTTGGCTGAGATGCAGCTCCTGGGGAAATCAGGACAGACAGGTCTCACTTGCCGGGGGAAACTGAGGCCCAGGTGCATGTGGAGCTCACCCAGGGGCCCCGGCAACTGCTGGTTAAACCAGGCAGTGATGTCCCACCTGGCATGGACAGGCCAGGTGTCAGGCAGGGTGTCCCAAGGGAGAAAGTGAGGAAGCAGGAGGTCCAGGACTGGCGGGGGTTAAGGATGATTTTCCTTCAGAGCCCTCCTCCACCATGGCAGTTCCTGCTGCCTCCGCAGCTGCAGGGACCTCAGCCATGGGGGCTTTGGGGACCAGGACTCCCTGACTTCAGGCAGTTAGAAGCTTGCTACAGCCCAGAGTTAAGGCCCTGGGAGGGGTGGGGGCATATGGAAGGAGCAGCCCTTGAGACAGAGCCTGGAAATATTAGTCCAGACTGGATGGAGCTGCCTGGGCCACTTTGCTAGGGGCTCTGGAAAAGCAGGTGGGAGTTGTCCCCTGGGCAGGCCCCTCAGATTGGTGGTGGCTCTGGTGGTGTTGTGTTAAGGAGGGTTCTGAGGTCACATCTAGGTCTGGGTGAAAAAGTGTGGGGATCCATTAGTGATGTCTGTCAGGAGCGGGAGGCTTAGAATCTGGGAAAGGTATGCCGGACTTCTGTCTGGTGCAAGATGAAGCTCTGATCCTGCTCGCTGCGGCACCTCAAGGGCCCCAAACTGTGTACCCCACACAGGTCCCATCTGCCAGCTCCCCAGACAAGGGGCACAGCCCGCTGCTGTGTGGTCTGGGGGCTCAGCAGGGCATCTTTCTTCTAAGACGCCCTCTGCTCTCCCTGTCTCCTAGGCTCTGGCCCAGATGGCAGCCCCTGCCCTCCTGTTCCTCCTGGCACTGCCTGCAGGGTCCTGGCCCAGCCTGGAACTGCCTCAGCAACCATGTGTGCACTGCTGCCGTCCGGCCTGGCCCCCAGCTTTCTCCGGCTCATACACCCCTAAGAGTCATGGGGAGAGGTGGGTGCAGCTGCCCCATGTGCGGCCCATCATCGACATCTCAATCCTCAAAGGTGAGTGTCAGGGAGAGGTGGCCCCACCCTGTTCCCTGCGCAGGGACAGCACACTGAGGGGTGTGGGAAGAAGGAGCAGGAGAATGGGGCGCAGCTCTGAGGCCCTGATTTAGCAGAGTGACTCTGGGAAGGCATCCGGGGCCTGGGGGGGGGGGATAGTGAGCAGTGGCTCTTGCTTTTGACAGCCTTGTAAAGGTCCTCAGCACCCCCCCCCCCCAGTCTCCTCAAGTGGGAAGCAAGGTGGCCTGGAGAGGCTGTGAAGAGAGGGAGACCTGAGGCCCCCTTCCATCTGCTCACCCACCTGCACCAGCCCTTCCCGGCCCGGGCCCCGCGGGAAGGAGGGGAGGGGGGCTGGGTCCCCCTCGGGAGAAGGCAAGAGAGGCTAAGCTCAAGAGGGCACCCTCCTGGGGCTGGACAGCCGGCCACAAGAAAGTTGAACTTGAGTGTCAACTTTCCAGCCCTCTTGTCTTTCAAAGCTCAGTTCAGACCTTTCCTTTGGCAGCTGCCTGGACCTCTGTCATTCCTACTGTCCCCACTTGATCATCTGCATAGGCCCCCAGAATAGCCACCGCTTTGTAAGCACCCACTTTACCGATGAGGAGATGGGTTAAGGCCACTCCCGAGGCCCCAAGGCCAGCCAGTGGATCCCAAGCCTTGACAGACTTCTGCTCTCTCCCCTGCAGGTGAGAAGGGGGAGACAGGGGTCAGAGGTCGCTTCGGTAGGAGAGGGAGCGAGGGTCCACCAGGCTCCCGGGGCCCTAAGGGCCACAAGGGCCAGAAGGGACAAGTGGGGCTGCCAGGCACCCCATACCAGCGTGCCTACGCGGCCTTCTCAGTGGGCCGGCGCGAGGGGCTGCGCAGTGCGGACGCCGTCCAGGCTGTGCCCTTTGACACGGAGCTGGTGAACCTGGATGGTGCCTTCCACCTGGCGTCCGGCCATTTCCTTTGCCCTGTGCCGGGTGTGTACTTCCTGAGCCTCACCGTGCACACCTGGAATTACAAGGAGACCTACCTGCACATCATGTGCAACCAGCGGGCCACCGCCGTGCTGTACGCGCAGCCCAGCGAGCGCAGCGTCATGCAGACACAGAGCCTGCTGCTGCCACTGGCTGCCGGCGACACCGTCTGGGTGCGCATGTTTCAGCGCGACAGAGACAACGCCATCCACGGCGAGCGCGGGGACCTCTACATCACCTTCAGTGGCCACCTGGTCAAGCCTGCCACTGAGCTCTAGCTGCTCAGAGAGGCCCACACGCGGCGCTTACTCCCCCGGCGCCCCTAGCCTGACCTCGCCTTCACAGCGCAGACCGATGCGGTGGGCTTTGAGCACCGTGTGTGGTGCCCGGACACCGGTTGTGTGCAGACAGCGAGCTGAGGGGCGTGGCAGGAGCAAGACCGACCCTGGGGGCCTGGCCTGGTGGGGAGGGCTACACCAAGAAACTCGAGATGGAGACTGTGGGCGTGGGCACGGGCATGTAGCCTCGTGGGTGGGGCAGCTCTCCTAGCAGGAGTCTGCCTCCTGGCCAAGCGATCATTTTGCTTATAAAAGGGCTGCTCAGCACAACTGTTTTGGAGACATTTGCAGAGCACCTACTGGGTGCCGGCTGGACCGCGGGGAGCCCAGGGGGAAAACGCTGGCGCTAGCCCTCTTGGAGGCGATTCTAGCAGGTTCTAGCAGGACACATGCTGAATTCCACGAATGTTAGGTGGTGGCAAACCGTGTGTGGATGAGAGTAAGGCCCTAGGGTGGACACGCTGTCCAGCTCGGGTGGGCTCATCTTCTGGGGTTCCTGGCATCCCCTCTTTTGTCTGGAACGAGCTGGGTGGTGGAGGACAACCATATTTCGGTGTGCACCAGAGCCTGTGGAAGCCCCGGGGAGCCCCACACCGCACACTTAGATGTGGCTAACGTCGGGGCCAGCAGCGGACGGAGCGGTCAGCGGGCCACACCCAGGTCCTGCCGGCGTGGGCATAGGTAGAGCTCAGCATGCTCGCTCCACAGAAGGCCTTCATCTACCCCACAGGTTGGAGACATCCGGCTGCCCCCCCACCCCCCATCCCCCCGCCCTGAAAGTCCCCTCTAAGTCTGTTTCTTTCCTGCTATGTGTACCCTGGCCATTCCAGAACCTTCTGCCCAATACTTCCACCCCATCACTGCCTCTTCCTCCGCGGGGCCTCCCCTGGCATCTCCTCCCACGGCTGCCCCCTCCTGAGCAAGGATTCTGGGACAGCGAGGCCTGCGGGGCTCCGGCAGGCGCAGTGTTTGGAATCACTAGAGCCTCGTGAGCTGGCTGAGACCTGGGGCCACGCAGAGGCGGCTGAGGTTGCAGGGTGTCCGGCTGAGCGGGGGATGCCGGAGCCTCCATGAAAGGAGAGTCCAGAGGCTCTCAGCTGGGGCGTGGGAGGTGGTCGGAGGAGGCTGCTGGCAGCCCCAGGCCTCTCTCCCCCACGGATGCACCGGGAGCAGGCTGCCTGCCACGTGGGTGGGGACACATTGGGAACATGGTGGCCCTCTCCTGCCACCATGGAGTTTAGTTATGCCACAGGAAGGTCAATCCTCGAGCTGAGGTTGGTCTAGAAACCTTGTGGTGGAGAGCCAAGGGGGGGATACACGGTCCAAAAGGCCGAGACCAGCGGAGAAATGGAGGCCGGCAGAGATCTGCAGGGCCCCCGAGTGTGTGTGGCCCCGGGAGCTGGTGCTCCGTGGGCTCTAGACTGACCTCCGAAGTGTGGCCTGGACAGAGGGTGAGCGGGAGGAGGGGGCTCCCCCTTTGCGGTCCATGCAGGACCTGCCTGCAAGTGGAGGGGCTCTCTGCCAGCCGCCCACCTGGAAGCCCAGGCCTGCAGCCTGCTGAGCCAGTGGGCACATCTCAGCACACCACGGTCCTGCCACATGTGTCCACTCATGGCCTGCTCGCGGCCTGGTCCACGACAGCTGTGAGGGTCTGACCTTACAGGCTGCCATCACAGGTCAGCACCAGGCGAGGAGGACAGAAACTACTGGGCCCAGGTTTGAAGCCCTCCTATCCCACGTCCAGGCCCACAGAGAAGCAGGCCTGGGTGGGGCTGTGACTTCAAACCCCCAGATCCTGCCCAGGCTCCCTACTCTGGGCCCCGGGTTCAGACAAAACAGGACCCTACCTTGAAAAAGCTACAGACAAGGAGGTCAGAACAGGCAGGTGTCTCTGCCCTGAGACTCAGCACCTCAGAGGGCTCAAGGGGGACCCTGATCCTGGAAACCCCAGGTCTGGACCAGGTCCCGCCATGGTCCATAGCAGGGAGCAGCAAAATTGGAGGGGGGTTCCTAATAGCTGAGGACGAGGGGCAGAATGTTTCAGCTGGTGAAGCTGTGGTCCCACAGGAGACAGGAGGGGTCCCTGGGACACTAAGGTGGGCAGAGCCTCAGGCCGAACTTTGGCCCTTTGGCCTGCGTCCTTTTATGGCTGCAATACCAGGAAAAATCCAGGGCGCTTGGCAACCTGTGGGCGCATCGGGAGTGAGTGCTAATGGAGGACGAGGTGGTGGAGAAGGTTCTGCAATGACAGAAATGGGGTCTGTGAGGGGATTGGAAGGACCCTGGCCTCACTCAGTCCTCCTAGCTCCTGGATTTCCCTCCCACCCTGACCAGGAACACCAGACTCCTGTGCCAGCCAGGCCAGGAGGGGCCAGAGGGGGCCAAGGGGGAAGCCCCTGTCTGCCAGCTCCAAACAAAGCCTGTTTTCTTTCCAGCCGGCCTGTGGCTGAGGGCCTCAGTCGGGGTCCCCAGAGCAGCAGCGGTGGGGCCTGGTGTGCCAGGCTAGGAGTGGCCGTGCCCTGGCCAGGGAAGGTTGCACACCTGGCAGCCACTCCACGTCCTTTTAACCTCACAGCTGTTAGAGCTGCCCAGACAGGTAGGTGCTGGGACTGCCAGGCCAAGCTTCGAGCTCCCAGCTGCTGACTCAGGAGGGCAGAGCAGGGGAGGCCAAGAAGGGCATCCGACAACCTCCAAGTGCCAAAGCCACCATGTCCTTGGAGAATCAGAGGCCAGTGTGGAGGCCTGCCCTGAGCGCAGCCAAGGCCCCACTGAAAGCCTCAGTACACGCTGGGAAACCGCCCGGGAGTCTAGGACCAGAAGGCCGTGCCTGCATCACCCACAAGACCTCCAGGTTTACTTACTAAGAAATAAATGAGCAAACACACAACAACAACAAAAGACTGAGACCCGGGGGTGGGGAGCAGGATGAGGTCAAGTCACCTTCTCTGCAAATGGTCAAAGGGGTCCTGGGTAAGAGGCCATAGACAAAATAATCTGTGAGGCCTGCTGCTGCCCGGAACACTTAGGAGGTAAAAGGGGAATTGACCCTAATCAGAATAGCAAGAAGGGGGGGGGGGAGGGGGGAAAGCCCCGCCCCTCCACACCACGCCCCGCCTCCTGCTGTGTGGCTTGGTAGTATCCAGGAATGAACATGCATTCACCATGAAAAAAAAAAAGCTGGAAAATGGACTGCAACCTTCTCCTGAGAGATGAGATCCTGTCTGGGAACCAATTTCTCCATATTGGGTGTATTCGTTTAGTGGGATGCCAAGAAAACATCCATGTTTAAAATTTAGGTGAAATTCATATAGCAAAATTTACCATTTTAAGTGGACAGGTCAGTGGCGTTTTGCACTTTCGCGATGCTGTGCAGTTACCACCTCTATCTGTGTCTGTACTGTTCTCGTGATCCCCAAAGAAACCCAGACCCCATTAGCGCCAGCCTCTGCTTGTGTGTGAAAGGTCAAGGAAGTCATCCTCAGAGAAAAGGCCTCAGCCCTTCCCCTGAGGCTGGGTCAGGCTAGGGAGGTTTGGCAGGTGGAGCCCCCGTCCCGCCTCCAACGTGGGGACCCATCCAGGGGCCCGGATGGTGCCTTCAGACCTCTATCAGGGCAAATCTGGCAAATGCATAGCGGCCACCTCATCTCCAGATACGGGGGAGAAGGTGGTCCTGGCACAGGGAGGAGCTGGGTGAGAGCCCCGGGACAGGGTGGGGTAAGGTGGGGGACCCCCTTTAAGCTCCTGGGCAGTCACAGTACTTTCAAGGTAAAGCCCTCATCTGGGCAGGGCCCCCATCATTCAATGTCACTCAGTTAGTCATTCAACAAACACCCCTTAGAATAGCGATAGCTGGACCAGCCCTCAGGAGCCAGGATGGCATCTGCCAGTCTATACAGGACAAGACAGTGCCCTTGGCTTCAATGGAGGGGAGGTGGCAGAATTGGACTTGGGGTGGCCAAGGTGGAGGAAGGGTGTCAGCGATCTAGCTGTCCCTTCAGGTCCTCAGCTCCTTGCAGCCCTGGGAATCCTGGTTCTGCAGGAGCCTTGATAAGTGACTGGTAGAGATCTCCATATTGTTCAGCACTCCGGCGCCCACAAAGGACACCCCAGGTCTCTGCAGCCCTGGGTTCCTGCGGTCCTTCCTGATGTCTCCCCTTCCTCCACTTGTCATCCTGGCCCAGGACACCTGAGGAAGGGTGGGTCTTCCTGACCACTCCTCTGGACCCCACCCGGGCGCCCTGACATTGCTCCTGCTGGTGGGGGTTGGGCTAGGAGCCCAGCCTCAAGCAACCCCAGCAGGCCGGCGTTGGTTCCCCTCATTGTGGGGGTACAGCACCTGCTCTGTGGGGGCTATGCTGCAATTACACCACACTCCCACCCTGTGCCCAGCCCTGCCAGGCAAACAGATCCCTTCTGCCTCTGTGCCCCATCCTGCCCCCGGGGGCCGGATTTCCTGAGCAAGGTCACTGTGGAAGCCACTGGAGCCCATTGGCCAATAAAACCCATCGATGCAGAGAGAAAGCCCATAAAACAGGTCACCCTATCCAGAGGGTATGTGCCCCATGCAACACCCACTCCATACAGGGCTGGGTCCAGGGCTTGCAAGCAGTGTAGTGGCTCTGAGGCCCTCACAGCTGTGCCCAGGCTGTGCTGGGTGTGGGAGAGCAGTGGGCAGGTCGGGCTGCGTCCCTAGGCACATTGTGCCAGGTCCACTGGCTCCCAGGGCTCACGCTCCCCCTGGGACACTTCTACTCTGCCCCTGACAGGCCCCAGGAGAGGTCCTTATTTTCTCCTGCTCAGTGGCCCACCCTTGCCCAGGCATCAGGGACTGTCCACACTGGCCAAGCCTCTTCCCAGCTCCAACCCGGACTTGGGGTCCACAGGCTGCCCAGAACCCCCTGGAACACCTCACAGGCTCCTCCACCCACGGGGTCCATCAGGTCCCAGGCACACGCATGCGCGCGCGCACACACACACACACACACACACACACACACACACAACCTACAGGCACACAATCATATGCACTCACACCCTGCTCAAGCAGGAACAGATCAGGGTGCTGCCGCCGTCTCTATTTCTGACACGGGTACACTCAGCTGGCATGGCCCTGGGGGGGGGGAGCTCGTGCAATTGAATCAATTGGGAGAAATTGATCTGGGCAGAGATTTCCGAGCCATCTGCTCACTCCCAAAGTCATTCTGATCTAAGGGAGGCCTGACCGCGGGGTGGGGACAGCAGGTTGGGCCAGCCTCAGTTTCTCCTGGGGTACCCACTGCTCCCCGAGGTGCTGGTCCCTGGGACGGGTGAGGCCACCAGCTCCCAGTGACTCCAAACCCCAGCTCTGTGGAGCCCTCAGGAGGAGCTACCCCTGCTCCCTGGAACTGAGCCCAGGAGTGGCAGAGACTCGACCTGGGTCCCTTGAGGCAGCCAGGTCCCCACGTGCCCAAGGACAGGGGCCCCAGACAAGCCTCCCATTCCCCCTACCCACCAGCCACAGAAGGAGCTGACCCCTATCCCCCATCTGCAGGCCAAATCCAGATCCCGCCCCTCCCAGGAAGCGAGAGGGGCTGCCCCTGCCCAGCCCCAAGGCAAATGCCCACAACTCTTTTAACCCTTACTGTTTACACCTTCCACTATGTTTTCATCTAAGTGCCCACTGGTCACTTTGAGCTGGGCATTTGCCCACCCCCATCCCACCTCTTCCTATCCACGTGCTCTGATTTGCACCGGCTTCTCGGCTTCAGGGACAATATTTGCTTTGGGAAAGAGTCAAACATTTATTCTCTGATTTATTCAGGAGAGTGGTTGTCAAACACTAGTGCTCTCATTGCACCACTGTGTTTCCAGGGCTTGGCCTCTGTCGGGGGTCCGGGTCCAGGCAGCACGGACTGGCCCTTCCCCTGCCCAGCATGGCTCCCCTGGCCCTCCTAAGAGTTGGTGTCCTGCTCCGGGCTGACAGAGGAAACTCAAGTGAGGTGGCTTTCCCAGGCAGGCGGTCTGTGGGTGGTCCCCGTACGCAGGTCCTTGTCCTTCCTCCCTGGGATAGAGGCCCAGGCACCCAGGACCTCAGCATGTCTCAGGAAGGCATCTTCTCTGGGACCAGGTTGTGGACCTGGGATGGTGGGAGTTGGTGGCATTTCTGGAGGGTGGATGGGACCGCTCTAGTTTGGGGGGGTGCAGAATTCCCCAGGGGCCTGGCATTTGCTGGCATTTGTATCTACCCACACAGCCTTTCCACACCGGCTGCTATTTGCACTGAGAGGCCTCCTCCCCGCCCCCACTGCTGTCTGGATGTTTCTCCTCTTCTGCGTTCGTCCCCTCCCTTTCCAGCCCAAAGCCCCTGCTCACAGGAGAAGAGATAGCTGTAGGTTCCCATGCCCTCACCTGCCCTTGCCTAGGACAGCCTCTTGCAGCGTCCCAGGCCCTCTGCACTGAGCCCTGCTAGATCCCTGGGCTGCCACCTACCCACCCACCCGAAACCAGGGGGCTGACTCTCCACCCCAAACTCAGTTCCTGGTTCTCCCTCTGCCTTCGTCGCCTTCCCCACCCACTCCCACCATGGAACCCGGAGCCACATCCCTCGTGTCCCCGCCTTCCCCCGCCAGGGGACTGTGGCCAGCAGGAAGGGAGAAATAGCAGCAGGGGCAAGTCAGCGGCTGGAGTCTCCTCCGGCTTCCACCACCCAATCTCACTGCCCCGGGGTTGTCTGCAGCTTCTGTTCCTCACACCTCTCGCCGTCCAAAGTCAAGAAGCTCCCAGGTGCCAGGAGCCAGGGGCACAGACCAGAGCCCAGCACAGTCGGAGTCTTTAATTTCATAGTGTGGCACTTGACGCTGACTAGGTAGGTGATATAGGGTTGACCTGAGGAAGGGCACATGTGACAAGGGGGTGGATGCTGGGTGGGCAGTGACCAGCTCACGTTAATGGCCACTCCCCTGATCTGGGAGGCTGACACAGGCTGGGGCAGTACTGGAAGTTCGATCTGCTCTAACCATTGCCTGGGACCTCTGATCCTCTCCCACTCCCCCACTCCCAAGACTTGGAACCCCGGGCTACACACCAAGGACAGAGGTGGAGGAGGCAGCTGTCACCGCAGGACCACCCACAGCCCCACCTCGACAGCTGCCCGCACACCACAGAGAGCATCCATGCTGCTGGGGAGCACCTCAGCAGGTCCCCGAACCTCAGGGAAGGGCTTGGCCCAGCGGGACATCCAGACCAGGCGGGGACAGGGGCTGCCAGGTGCCACTCACCGGCGGCCCTCACAACCTACTGGTCTGCATGAGCCCATTGGCCTCTGAGCTGCGTGCGGCCAGTGTGGCCTGCTGTAGCTGGCTGCTCTTGTCTGGCCGTGGCTCTGTGGCATCCACGTCCTCAGTGCCATAGCCCTTTCGGAAGCACAGAACCTTTCGGAAGCTCTGGCGGAAGTTGTCAGAGAGGAAGCCATAGAGCACAGGATTGGCACAGCTGTTGGCATAGGACAGGATGACCACGAAGAAGTAGGCACCGGCGGCCGCGGGCTCCTCAGGCAGGACGATGGCCAGGTTGACGATGTTGATGATGAAGAAGGGGAGCCAGCAGCCCACGAACACCAGCACCACCACCACCACCATGCGCGTCACCTTGCGCTCCGAGCGTCGCCGCGTGGAACCCACACGCACGCCCGATGCCTTCACCTTCACCACGATGAGCAGGTAGCACAGGCAGATGACCAGCAGTGGCCCAAAGAAGCCCAGAACGGATGTGTAGATGATGAAGATGGCGCCCCACAGGCCCACGGGCTCTGGCCAGCTGAGATTGCAGGTGTCCCAGCCCTCCTGGATGTCCGCGAAGACCACCAGGGGCAGAGACATGAGCAGCGAGAAGGCCCAGACCGCGGCGCTGGCCAGCTTGGCCACCCGCGGGCGGCGCCACCGGGTGGAGCGAATGGGGTGGACCACGGCCAGGTAGCGGTCCACGCTCATGACCGTCAGGCAGAAGATGCTGGTGAACTGGTTGATGCCGTCCAGGGTCATCACCAGGCGGCACAGCACAGGGCCGAAGGGCCAGTAGGAGACGGCGTTCTGTGTGGCGAGGAAGGGCAGCCCCAGCATGAGGAGGACGTCGGCCACCGCCAGGTTGAGGATGTAGATGTTGGTGACGGTCTTCATCTTGGCGTGGCGCAACACCACATAGATGACCAGCAAGTTGCCGCCCAGCCCCACGGCACACACCAGCAGGTAGAGCACCGGCACCACCACCGCTCGGGCCCCTGGCGAGGGCGCCGGCCCTGCCAGCGTCCCGTTCTCGCCATCTCCGCTGGTGGCTGCTGAGGAGGTATTCCAGCTGGCTGGTCTGGAGGTGGGGAACAGAGGCTCCATTGCCACCGAGGTCAGGGACTGTCCTCTCTGTAAGGGAAGAAGGGAGGATGCCGCCGGTGAATTGCACAGCCAGGTACTTCCTCCCCCCCCCCCACCCGGGCCCTGCCTGTCCCAGAAGGTGCAGGATTACCCCACTTCGTAAGGTAAACACGATTACTCATGTTCAACTTGGCTGGGCATCACATTAAGCAAATTGTTTGGAAAACAAGCCCGGAGAGGAAGGAGCAGGGGAACAGCTGCTGCGAGTCGAGACATTGACATGTCGTCTACCGATATTGAAGGTCTTGTGGAGACCTGACCATCCCTACAACTCCCACCTCCCGGGGATGGTCCTCGACCGGCCAGAGCCACCCTCGCATCAGAGGCCAGCGCCATGTCCCTGCCGCATCACCACTACCTCCTCATAGGTAAGGGGCTGAGTGTGGCAGGTGTCACCTCCTCAGGGACCCCCAGGGACCCTCCCCAGGGACGGGGGCAGGAATTAGCAGGCCAAGACATTGGCTGGGCATGGCAAGTCCCTCACACCCAACTGTTGAGAACTGGAAATGCGGCAGTGCCCACCAGGCCCCGCTCTCCTGGGTGACCCCAAAGCCGGTCTCTGGGCAGCTCCTGTGGCCATCAGGAAGGTGCCAACCCTTTCATGTGGCCAGGGAACCAGACCTCAGGCTGCAGACCTCAGTCAACTGGGAGCCAGGTTGACTGCCAGGCAATGTCAACCTGGCTCCCAGGAACACTGTCTCCTGGTAGGTGGCATCTGTATCACCCCAGCAGAGCCCCAGCCACGTGGTCCGAGAAGACTTGGTGTCCCTGTTCCCCACCGCTGCCAGACAGCCCACTCACAGCAGCGCGGATGTTACTGGGTCAAGGAAATGAACTGAGCAACCGCTGCCCAATGTGCTGTCATCGCAGCTGTGAGGGGCACACCCCACGTGCTCTGTGGTGGGGTCCTTCACCTCCACGGCAATGGCAGCATCTCTGTAGCCTCAGGCAGAGGGCGTGATGTTGGAACAGGCAGAATGGACCCTCGCACACGTTGTAAATAAGGGAACACAGAATGGACAGAGTAATTGCAGCTAATTACAGTCCGTGCAGCAGCCCGGAAGGGAATGTGTGTGTGTGTGTGCGCGCACACACGTGTGTGCAGGAGGGGACAGAGAGCGGACACCGGGAGAGAGAGTGTGGAAGGGGGCACTTTGGGGAGAGCGGGTAGAAGAAAAGACTTCAGCTGTGTGCACGGGGTTTTATAGAGAGCTGACTGAGGCCACACCCGGAAAACATTAACATCTGCCATTCAAGATGATGGGCGCGCATGCATTTGTTATATAGAGTTTTTGTACTTTTCTGTATGTTTGAAATAGTTCGAAAAATGGCGATGCTCAAAACAAAATAAACACCTCCACTGACAGGAGGGAGTGGAGAGAGGGAACACAGGTGTGGCTGATGTCTCAGGGCCCCAGGAGATGGGGGGCCAGCAGAGGGGAACTCAGACAAGGTTCCACAAGGGGCCGGAAAGGACCATGATGACCCAGCCAAGGTTATTCAGGCTCTGTGGCCCCCTAGAGCCCTGCTTGGCTGACCCAAAGTGCCCCTGAGTCATCTTAGAACAGAGGATGCCCCCAGCAGCTTCCGGTCCTGAGTTGTGGGGGGGACAACTGAAATCTGGTGGATAAGTGGTGGGATGGGAGAGCGAGTTGCAGAACAAACAATATCGACAATGACAGAAAGAAACCCTCTGCCTTTGTGGGCAACACACCAGAATCTCCAAGTTCACTTGGCTAATCAATGCAAGGAAGCTTGACCTAGAATCTAAAAAAACCGGAGGTTGGCCCCGACAGATGCATTTCAGATGCATTTATAATATTATGACTTAACAAGCACATCCAAGATATGTTCACTATGGTGAGGATCCTCAATCAGGCATGGATGAAAATACTTTAAAATAAATCTGGCTCCTATTTAAGAAGTAAATGAACAAGTGTATATTTTTGAAAATTATAGCTCTTGGGTGCGAAAAATCATCATCATTTGGAAAAGAAAAGAACCTCTCCAGCCTGGATACAGTTGAAGAGAGCATCAGGGAATTGGAAGAGGCGCTGAGGGAGCTTCTCAGCGCGTGGTACAGAGAGGAGGAGGCTGCGGAGGGCTCCGAGCACCGGGAGGGGCACAGACCTCGTTATTCAGAGAGGATGGCCGGGCGCCTGGGGAACTGACCAAAGACAAGAGTCCTGCTCGAAAGCACAAACCTGTCCCGAACAGAATAAAGTAAATATGAAATAGCATCAGAGTCGACCTACAAGACATCAAGGAGATGGAGAAAATCCCAAAGAATGCCAGTGTGTGTGTGTGTGTGTGTGTGTGTGTGTGTATGTGTGTGTTGGGGGGGGTAGGACAAGCGGAAAGCCACGAGGAGTGAGGACCAGGACAGCCCGGTTGCTACAGGAGCCACCGGTGTCGTTGGGAGAAGAAAGCTCTGTCACCTGAGTGCCTCACTGGGAGGGGAAAGAGACATTTTCTGTGTTTGCCAGATTTGCTGCTCCTGGTGCTGAGCATCCCTTGCTGTTTGCTGTGACCTGGTGTGAGGCATGTGACAAAAAGTCTATTCAATAAAGGCCAAAGAATGATATTTGAGGGCAACTGCCTTTCAGGACAAAGGGTCCCGTGGGCAGCGCTCCGAGCCCTTGGTCAGAAGGGCTGTTGTCAGGTGGGGAGAGCCCACACTTCCCCAGGTTGTGCCCATCTGAGAGGAGGGTCTCTTGGACTCCAGGAGAAGGGCCGCCTCCAGGCTGACTCCACAAGAGGGCTGTGGGCCTGCTGATCTTGGCTGCCCACGCCTGACGCAAAGGGGCTCCTCTTCACATTTCAAAGAAATACCAAAAGGGCTTTCAGCCCATTCTGCGTGGGACCAAAGGGGGCACGGTGGGCAGATGGAACCCATAGTGGGGGGGAGGGGGGCTCACATACTTCCAGGGTCTGGGTTTCCAGGCATGCTATGGCCGAATGCCCCTTTGATTCTAAACCAGTAACACGCCTTGTCTTCACAAGGCCTTCAACGGCTCGGGGCTTCTCTGAGGCTGTTGCCAGGTGCCCAGGCTGCCCAGACCCCAGAGTGAGCAGAGCAGACTGCCAGGCCACCCATCTCCGCCACCCTCTCAAACCCCCACCTCCCAAGTTAGACTTAAGAGCAGTGCAGAACAAAATTAGGTCACTATTACTGCGCCTGCCTCTTGGAACATAATTCCAAAAGAGCCATTATTCAGAAGTGGCAATCTTAGTCACAGAAATTACACACTCACGGGAAAAATGGTCTCTGGGGCCTGTTCCCCTGCGGGTGAAAGATGCAATAGGTGGGGGGCAGGGAGCTGTGGAGCTGCCCAGGAGCCAATGCTGGGGGCTAAGAGCTCCCGCCAGAAAGGGACTGCCCACCCACTGATGTATACCCACACATACTGACCACGTGATATTGGGTTAGCCATGCCAATTCTCTGAGTCCTGGTGGGCTTCATGTAATAGGTGACCCCTATAAATGCAGTCTCTCCAAACAGTGAACAAACTCAGGTGTGCAGGATGCTGCCTGCAGCGGCTGGCATGCAGTGGGTTCCCCATGACTGCTGCCGTTCTCCTGACCCACATGGCCCGCCCTCTCCTTCCCAAGGTCAGGAAAGGTACCTGCCCAGGACTCCAGGGAGAAGGGGGCAGAGCCTTCCCAGGGGCCTGGGGCCAGAGACAGGCCTCAGTGTTTAAGTGGCGCATGCCTGAGTGACGGCCAGCCTGCTCCTCTCCAGCGCCCTCCAGGCCAGCCAGTCACACGGTCAGCAGGAGAGAGCTGTGTCCCCCACCAGGGCAGCTGCAGTGGGGGGAGGCTGTGGGAACCACCACATTCTGCCTCAGAGTCTGCACCCCACTTGGGAGGCAGCAGATCTATAGTTGCTGCCTCCATGGGCGAATGTGGTGACATCTTGACTAAGATGACAGGCCCCCCACACCATCTGAGGGCCCCCAAGCCAGGCCTCCCTTCTCCAGGACGTGCTTTCTGACCTGCATTTCATCTTGTGTAGACAGCAGGCTGGTGGCCCTCTGTCTCCCCCAGGGAGGGCAGCCAGTGGCAACCACCCTTCTGCCCTCCCCAGATAGGCTCCATCTGTCCTCAGAGAGCCTATCATCGGGCCCCAGATCCCTTCCTCATGGCAGGGGCACAGAGGTGGGCATGGCTGGGTTTGGGGTGCACCAACAGGGCGCCCTGCCCTGCGCTCCCAGCAGATGCTTCCCGGACTGCAAGCGGTCTCCAGCATACTTTATCGGAAACCCAGGTCATTATTTCACCAGGAACCAATGGTAGGTCATCGTCATTGGTGCTATTCACCAACTTCTGCCTGGAAGATTCCCAGTGCTTCCCCCCAGTGGCCGGCTGTCCCCAGGAACCTGTTCTCTTCAGAAGAGGCTGAGCTGCAGTGAGAACTGTCTCAAACTTTGGGCAGCACGAGCTCCTGGCTCTCACCCTTGCTGAGGACTCCAGGCTGGAGGGCAGGTCAGGGACAGTGGGCCGGCCAGGTGGATAGGTGAGGGTCCACCTGGTCCCTGGGTGGAGAGACAGCACACAGGTGAACTTCCAGAGTGTGCGCTCCCTTCCGGGGAGGGGCAAGAGGGCTCCAGAGCACAGGTGCCATGCCACCTTGGAGAGGCGCTGGGCACTCCATTTCCACCGGCAGGGCTGGGTCAGCCCCCATCTCCTCCCCAGTCCAGGGTGAAGTACCTGCTTGCCCGCAACCTTCCCACCGAGGCTGCCTCCTCTGGGCAGCGTAGCAGACCCCACTGTGACCCGGTGGTGCCCCCCCACCCCAGCAGGGGCTCCTGCTCCTTCTGTGTTCGGCTCTGCACCCACCCCTGAGCCACAGCCTTAATGAAGTAAACCCTCCCCAGCCATGCCGACCCACCCTCTGTCAGCCCCAGGGAGAGCCCCGCTGCGTGCCCAGGGGAGGTCAGGCAGGGAGAGGTTCGGTGGGCAGTCTGCCCGCCTGGAGCCCTCTGCCCTGACACTGACACATCGGGTCCAAGGCCAGGGGACAGCAGACAGCAGCGGACAGCAAGGAGTGGAGAGTAAGGAAGTGGGTGGGGACGGAGCTCTTGAGACTGGAAGGGAAGGGGAGAGGAGGGACCCAGGGCTACAGTAACTGAACCCTGGGGGTGTACAGGGGTGCCTGGGGGACCAGGTGAGCACAAGAAGTGGGGGAGGGGGCGGGATCACAGGGTGGTGAGACCCCCCCCAGAAAGGATAACTGATCTGTGCAGGCACCCTGCCCCCAGAGCCCCCACACCGGGGCGCGGGCAGGGATGCGGGAGTCGGGCAGAGAGGAGGCAGGGGTGCGCACTCACCAGCGAGGTGCCCTCTGGCCTCTGGCAGCGGGAGCTGGAGCCCGTGCTGGCTGCTGTGAGCTCTGGCTCAGGGCTTGGGGCGCCAGCAGGGAGGCGGGGCAGGCTGCCGCGGGGCCAGCAAGCAGGGAGGTTGTGGGGGTGGCGGGCTAGGTGCGGGGGCGGAGCATGAGAGGGGGCGGAGGGGGAAGAGCAGAGGGCAGGCACTAAGCTCTGTAACCCCAAGCTCAGCAGCCTCTCCCTCTCTTCGTCCATCTGTCCGTTCCCCTTCCCCAAGCCTTCACTTGTTTGTCTTCAGTCCTTATCCCTTGGGCAGTGACTAGGAAGACAGGGTGCCCTCACCTTATTCCCTCTGTCAGCTCTGGCTCAAATCAGAGCTGGAGGACAAGGCAGAGGTCCTGCCTGAAGCAGGGGCGGGCGGGAGTCCTAAACGCACCGTTCTGAAAGTCCAGGGTTGAGGAGGGGTCCTCCCTCAGGGAGAAATGGTCTGATGGTGGTGTGGGGGTGTTCCAGGGGTGGGGATCAGGACCACAGCTGAGGGGGCTGGTGGTTGGTGGTTCGGGGCCTCCCAGGATGCTCTGGGGGCCTCCCTAGAGCAAGCATCACAGTCAGGACGTGAAAACACAGACGCCAGGTCTCACACCCAAGGTCACTCACTCCAGGGCAGCAGCAGAGAATGTGCATCTTTGACAAGTTTCAGGTTATACTGATGCAGCTTCTGCTGGGAATCCCATTCTGAGAGCCAGAGACTTCCTCTGGCTGCTCCAGGCAGGGCTGGGTGGGCATCCAGCAGCCTCACCCCTGACGTATCCCCCCTTCCCACAGAGATCAGCTGCTGTTTGAATGAAATGAGGCGCTCCCAGGACCCCCCCAGCACGAGGACTTCCAAGGGATGTGGAACCCATAAGTTGGGTGTTGACAGGTGGGGTCAGAGCCGCAGCGACCTGGTGTGTGGAGCACTGGCCGGTCTGGTGTGTGGAGCACTGGCCGGTCTCTCAGGGGAGGCCGTTGACTTAGACCGCCTTCTCATCTTCTTCATGCTCTTCCGAGATGTCACATTTTCAACAAGGAGAATTTTCTACAATTGAGAAAAAACTCTTAGAGAACCAAGGAGGCCAGCCTGGAGGTGAGGGCTTTTTCTCATGCCAGCTCCATGTAGGGAGGCTGGTCCGCTCCCTGAAGCGCAAAATAAACTCTCTCCAGCCATACTCAGAACTCCAATCTCAATAAGTCACCAAGTGTCTCCCATCCCGACCCAGGCCCTCTCCTTGTTGTCCTCAACTCTCCAAGCAGGTTGTACAGTCCCTACCCCTGTGGACGTGAGGCCAGAGGCCAGCAAGAGAGCGGAAAAGACCCCCTGGGACTGCAGCCCTGCCCTGCAGCCCCGGCCAGCCTCTCTGCAGCAAGGATTCCCACTGGCCTTCAGAGAGCCTGCTTGGCCACCGTGAAGAGGGTGATGTCTTTCCTGGTGTCCTGCCGAGAACAGCGGCCATAGTAGCCAAGCTGCCCTGGCTACCCAGGACTGTGCTGAAGCAGGCAGAGTCCAGGCTGAGGTCCAGATGTCCCTGTGGGCTGGTGTCGGAGTTCTTTTGGGCCTGGTGGGTAGCCATGTAAGATGAGGTGGCTCACCAGGGCCAGGCTTTATGTCCTGCGTCACCTGACAACTGGGAGGGTGGTCTGCGTGTGCACACGCATGTGACCTGTTGTACACCCAGCGGATTCACACAGCCCTCTGGATATGTTTAGGTGGCAGACACATAGTTTCCGGTGTTGCTAGGAGTCCAGTCTGAACTGATGGTCCAGACACCGCTGTGGACTAAACAGACAAGGCCTATTCCAGGAGCTCTGGGAGTGGCAGAGAACGGTGATAAAACAAAAAGAGTTTCTAACGGAGGTACTTTTAGCTTGTCCTAAATACTGCGTGGAGAGAAGAAGGGTAATGAAGAAGAGAGACCCATGGGGATGGGAAGGCCAGGGACAGACTCTTAAGGAGGGGCCTAACTCCCCTGAGGGTGGCTGGGTAAGGCAGACTCAGCAGAGGGAACAGCAGGTGCAAAGGCCCTGTGGCAGGAATGAGCTTGGCCTGCTTATGTGGCTGCACAGGTGGACAATGGGGCAAGCTGTGGGAAAGGGACCAAAAGGGTAGGGCCAGGCCAAATAAGGGGTGTGACCTGATCTCAAGGCTGAACAGAGGGAGGGCCTTGGGGTTCTGAGCACAGTGGGTACCACTGGACTTGTGTCCTGAAAACACCATTCTGGCTGAGTGGTCAGCTCTGTCTGCCCCATGCAGAGAGCTCAGGGAGTCTCTAGGTCGGAGCCTCCTGAGCCTGTGGAAGCCTTTGAGTCTGCCTCGTGGCCCAGCTGTGGCAGTGTCCTGGGGGCCCTGGCTCCTCAGCTTCATGCTGTCCTGTTCTATACAGTCTGCTGCCTACACATGCTTGCCAGGATTCTCTTGCTGGGGAAGCCCCAAAGTCTCCATAAGAGCCAGCCTAGAAGTGTAGGGTGCCGACCACCCAGGGCACTCCCAAACTGCCGGGGTCCAGCCCCGGGGGGGGATCCAGGGGTCCCACAGGAAGAGACGGCGTCGGCGAAATCGAGTGAGAGAGCCGAATTCTTTTCTTTCTCTTTATTCTCTAGTTAGCATTTACTGCCAGGCATCTCCCTACCAAATGCTAGTACAGCTCCTTTTTTATACCCACACACCAAGTTACAATTACATGGTATTAATCATTGCTTCTGTTTCACTATGTTTACATGTTTCCAGATAACAGTTAGTTTACATCTGTAAACTACAGATCAGGTGGTAAATCATTCAAAGTACAACTAAAAAATAACTTGAATAGCGATAACATCGGTAAAAGCTTTTAAAGGATTAGTACTTAACTAATAACTCAACTTTACTGTTGTTGTGAGTCAAGGGGCAGAGAGAGATTAACAGACAAAATCATAAGGGACTAGCAAATGACCACCGCTTGCTCAGGCAAATGGCCTGGAATTTATGCAGTGTCCTGGCTTTTCTCACAAGATAACAAAAGGCTTGCCCATTGAGAAACTGACTTAACATTAAGAGTAACTTTTACTTAAAGATATATAGAGTGCACTCGCAAGATAGCTTAGTAGCAACATAATTTCAGAAGACATTAATTGCTATTGCTTCTATGGATGCCTCCCCCCATACCTCTCATTATCAGAAGAAATAATTTTTGGGAAAGTTTATAAATCTCATGAGTGTCTCACTGAGAAAGTCCAGCAACTGCCTTCAGTCATAAAACAATTCTCTTAGCAAAACATCCTTTTCTTGCTGACTGCATTCCTATCCCAGGCCATGCAACAGGCCATTCCATAACACCTTATCTAAGATTCTATTGTCTGGTTAAACTTTATTTATTTACTATATTCATACACTAGCTAAGTTCTGGCTATATTCTTTCTAACATGATTAATAAGAAGAAATTCTCCTACAAACTTAACCCTTTACGAGGGATATCATAGCCAGCCTCTTATGTTTATGAGCCCAGTTCAAGGGGCTTACAGGCTTTTCTGTGGAACTTACACCTTCTGTCTCATTTCTAAAGAAATTACTACAAATCTACAGGGAAAGTACGGTACTATTATCCCTGTGCCACAAATAATAGCACACACCCAGAAAAAGGGGGGATATAAGGCCAGATTAATTCAAAAGATTAAAGGGGGAAGTATCGTGCCTTTCCTTGCGGTGACTTTGTCAACCCGCAGCCATTGGTCTTCACTGCAGTGACTTTGTCAACCAGCAGTTGTGGATCTTCTTCTGCTGTGACCTAGTTAGCCAGCATTAGTGGATCGGCTCCCGACATCTCCCCCTTTTTTATTATTTAAATAAAGCTTTTGTATTTTCACCGTTGTTTCTCTGAGATTGCTGTTTAAGAGTCGGAACATGACTGGAAGGACAAGAAGAGTGATAATTGCCACAGCTATTATTATGCCTATATCAGTAGCCAGAGAGGTCAGGCCATGCATAGAAAACATACTTTTAATGTTTTCAACAAATTGATCAGCTACTTCTGAGGCAGAGACTAAAGAGCCTGAATGTCCTAAGTTTTGTATCTGCTGATGTAATTCCCTCAAATCTAAACTAATATCACTATTATTCTATACACCTAACAAATGATTCTGTACATTATTCTATGCTATGATAGACTGATTGTATTCTAAAGGAGTCACACATATCCACCTGAATCCTGCATGGCATCTAAGAGTCATTCTAGCTTTCATAGCTAACAGCTCATTACATATGTGAATAAAAGCCTCCTCTAAAGCATTCACTTTCATTTCTAACTTCCTATCTATAGTCTCCTGTACTGCTAATGCAAGAGATATATTACGAGATCACTATCATCCTGATGTTTACTTAATTTTAAAGAGGCCATAGCATGATTTGTAGTATCTTGAGACTGCCTTTTACTTCTAATTAACGGAGTCTCTTCTTTTGGAGGAGCAGTTGCCTTAGAAAGTTTATGCATCTCATGTTCTGGATTTAAGGCATCTTTAATCAAGCTCCATAAAGCAACTGTATCAACTGGGACCTTTTCTGGTCCATGTAGCTCATAATAAAGTTTTAAATCTTCTCCAACTTGAACCCATTCCTCGAAATCAAGCGTTCCCTCATCTGGAAACCATGGAGAACATTTTTGTACGAATTTCATAAAACGAGCTACTTGTTTAGTGGAAACACTAACTCTTTTTAGGGAAAGTGTATACTTAATGACTTCTATACAGAGTCTTCTTTCTTTAGACTCAGTATGGCCCATGACTTCTTAAAATCTTAAATTCTGAAATTCTCCACTTATTCTCACCCTGTCTTTCTTAAAGGGGGGTCTGCAGCACCCTAAGTGAAGTCCTAGCCATCCCAAGACAATGAGGGGGGATTACCTGTGGGTCCCTGTTTCAGGCGCCAAATGCTGGGGTCCAGCTCAGGGGGGGGGGATCCAGGGGTCTTAAAGGAGGAGACGGCATTGGAAAAATTCGAGTGAGAGAGCCAAATTCTTTTTGTTCTCTTTATTTTCTAGTTAGCATTTACTGCCAGGCATCTCTGCCAAATGTTAGTACAGCTCCTTTTAATACACACACACACCAAGTTACAATTACATGGTAGTAATCATTGCTTCTGTTTCACTATGTTTACATGTTTCCAGATAACAGTTAATTTATATCTATAAACTACAAATCAGGTGGCAAATCATTCAAAGTACAACTACAAAATAACTTGAAAAGCGATAACAACATTGGTAAAAGCTTTTAAAAGATTAGTACTAACTAATAACTCAACTTGACTGTTGTTGTGAGTCAAGGGGCAGAGAGAGATTAACAGACAAAATCATTAAGGATTAGCAAAGGACCACCGCTTGCTCAGGCAAATGGCCTGGAATTTATGCAGTGTCCTGGCTTTTCTCACAAGATAACAAAAGGCTTGCCCATTGAGAAACTGACTTAACATTAAGAGTAACTTTTACTTAAAGATATATAGAGTGCACTCGCAAGATAGCTTAGTAGCAACATAATTTCAGAAGACATTAATTGCTATTGCTTCTATGGATGCCTCCCCCCATACCTCTCATTATCAGAAGAAATAATTTTTGGGAAAGTTTATAAATCTCATGAGTGTCTCACTGAGAAAGTCCAGCAACTGCCTTCAGTCATAAAACAATTCTCTTAGCAAAACATCCTTTTCTTGCTGACTGCATTCCTATCCCAGGCCATGCAACAGGCCATTCCATAACACCTTATCTAAGATTCTATTGTCTGGTTAAACTTTATTTATTTACTATATTCATACACTAGCTAAGTTCTGGCTATATTCTTTCTAACATGATTAATAAGAAGAAATTCTCCTACAAACTTAACCCTTTACGAGGGATATCATAGCCAGCCTCTTATGTTTATGAGCCCAGTTCAAGGGGCTTACAGGCTTTTCTGTGGAACTTACACCTTCTGTCTCATTTCTAAAGAAATTACTACAAATCTACAGGGAAAGTACGGTACTATTATCCCTGTGCCACAAATAATAGCACACACCCAGAAAAAGGGGGGATATAAGGCCAGATTAATTCAAAAGATTAAAGGGGGAAGTATCGTGCCTTTCCTTGCGGTGACTTTGTCAACCCGCAGCCATTGGTCTTCACTGCAGTGACTTTGTCAACCAGCAGTTGTGGATCTTCTTCTGCTGTGACCTAGTTAGCCAGCATTAGTGGATCGGCTCCCGACACCAAACAGTGAGGGACAGGAGCCAATATAAACGCCCAACCCCATTTCCTGGGGGCTGATTCTGGAAGACATTGCATCCTGCTGGAGTAACCTGCACGCAGTTCCACACTTTGTCCTGTCTCGCACTCCCCACCCCAGTCTCCTGCCTCTTGGGGTCACCTCCCAAAGGATACCATCAGACCCGGACTCTGCTTCTGGGATGGCCTTGGGAGGCAGGCGAGTGAGGTGACCCCATGGCTGCCCAGGCAGGGGGTGGGGCGGGAACCCTGGAGTGGGCGCCTGAGCCAGGGGCTGCGCTGGCCCAGTTCCTGCCCGCTGGATCCAGAAGTCCCCTCTGTTTCCGGGGTTCCCAGAGCAACCTACGTGATCCCAGTGTTCTGGGGTGCAGAGCTGTGTATGGGAAGCAGTAGCCCATGCAGAGCAGGGACAGAGCCTGGTGGGTGCTTGGTCCAGTTACAGCCCAGGACCAGGCTGGGGCACCCAGCACCTGAACGCC